>NC_045965.1:12700869-13310453 GCF_010909765.2 Amblyraja radiata
CTTGGTTCGGCAATTTGAGCGCCCTGGAGAGGAAAAGACTACAAAAAGTAGTAAACACTGCCCAGTCCATCATCGGCTCTGACCTTCCTTCCATCGAGGGGATTTATCGTAGTCGCTGCCTCAAAAAGGCTGGCAGTATCATCAAAGATCCACACCTTCCTGGCCACACACTCATCTCCCTGCTACCTTCTGATAGAAGGTACAGGAGCCTGAAGACTGCAACAACCAGGTTCAGGAATAGCTACTTCCCCTCAGCCATCAGGCTATTAAACCTGGCTCGGACAAAACTCTGATTATTAGCAACCACTTTCTGTTATTTGCACTACCAGTTTATTTATTCATGTGTGTATATATTTATATCATGGTATATGGACACATTTGTCTGTTTTGAAGTAAATGCCCACTATTTTCTGTGTGCTTAAGCAAAGCAAGAATTTCATTGTCCTATACAGGGACACATGACAATAAACTCACTTGAACTTGAACTTGAACTTGATCCACTAGCCATCGACACTAGAATTACCAACAGGCAGATCACCCACTGTTTGTCACCAGAGTGGGATAACAGGAACACAGTTCCCCTCTCCCCTCCCCATTGATGACCAAGCACATAAAGGTCATGAGGATAGGTGTGTTCTGTGGGCCATATCTATCCCAGGGAAATTAGAGTGGCACAGTGGTGTAACGGTAGAGTTGCTGCCCCACAGCGCCAGAAACCCTGGTTCGATCCTGACTATGGGTGCTGTTTATGTGTGGAGTTTACACGTTCTCCCTGTGACCACGTGGGTTTTCTCCGGGTGCCCCGGTTTCCTCCCACACTCCAAAGATGTGCCAGTTTATGGTTGAATTGGCTTCAGTAAAAAATTGTAAATTGTCCCGAGTCTCAGGAGCTGTAAGGCAGCAACTCTACTGCTGCGTCACACACACTTATCTCACACCTTTTTATCTTTTCATCCCTGGCCTTTATCCAACCATCTGCCACTCTAATACCCCACTTGCCAGGCTTTGTCCTGCCCCAGCTCCCTTCCAACTTTCTCTCCTCTCCCCCCCCCCCCCCCAACTACGACCAGTCCGAAGAAGGGTCACGACGTTAAGCATTGCCTGTCCATGTTCTCCTAAGTAGCTGACTGACCAGCGGAGTTAAGGGCCTGTCGCACTTGGGCATCATTTGCACATCACGCAGATGGCGTGCGAAGATTTTGTACATTCCAAAAACCTGGGGCGCCACTGCCTACATCACACGCGCGTGTCGTGCGTCGTAAATTATGTTGCGTAAATTACGCGCAAATGACGCCCAAGTGGTTCAGGCCCTTTACTCCAGCACTTTGTGTCTTATTTCTGCCTTAACTATCTCCTCTGGCAGCTCGTTCCATATACATAGAAACATAGAAACATAGAAAATAGGTGCAGGAGTAGGCCATTCGGCCCTTCGAGCCTGCACCGCCATTTGATATGATCATGGCTGATCATCCAACTCAGTATCCCATCCCTGTCTTTTCTCCATACCCCCTGATCCCTTTAGCCACAAGGGCCACATCTAACTCCCTCTTAAATATAGCCAATGAACTGGCCTCAACTACCTTCTGTGGCAGAGAATTCCACAGATTCACCACTCTCTGTGTAAAAAATGATTTCCTCATCTCGGTCCTAAAAGTCTTCCCTCTTATCCTTAAACTGTGACCCCTAGTTCTGGACTTCCCCAACATCGGGAATAATCTTTCTGCATCTAGCCTGTCCAACCCCTTAAGAATTTTGTAAGTTTCTATAAGATCCCCCCTCAGTCTTCTGAATTCCAACGTGGACAAGCCGAGTCTATCCAGTCTTTCCTCATATGAAAGTCCTGCCATCCCAGGAATCAGTCTGGTAATACTACCCTCTGTGTGAAATGGTTGTCCCTCAAGTTCCTATTAAATCTTGCCCCTCTCACATTGGTTCCACAATGTAAATGTCATTATCTTTGCTGATTATTCTTTAGGTTTTTAAGGTTTGTAGGTTAATTAGCTTTGGTAAAATTGTAAATTGTAAATTGTCCCTAGTGTGTAGGATAGTGCTAGCGTAATCGCTGATCTGCATGGACTCGGGCCGAAGGGCCTGTTTTCATGCTGTATCTCTAAAGACTAAAGCAGTTTAATAAATTTCTTGGATGTAAGTACAAATATTGTACATCTTCCCAATGGCTGAACTATGTGCATGTTGTGGTAATAATATTAGTGGACTACAAATTAAAATTTAGCTCAACTCACCTCATGCCTGGGGCGGCCATCTTGCCGTCACTGTTGCTGGCAGAATATCGGAGTCTGACTGTAGCAAATGGCTCCATCTTATGTGGATAAAACAATTCTGTCGGATACAATCACGCTGATGCATGATTGATGTGTTCGTTAAACATTGCCGAATCCAGCCAAGCGTTAGATGAATGCATTCATGTGTGACCCAGTACTTGCAGGGATTGGAAGGATATGGGTTGCGTTCAAGTAGATAATGAATGCATGAGTGAATTAACAAATACTTTATTGTCATATGTGACAAATCACTGTAAAATTCTTTGCTTGCAAACCCAAGGTATGTAAATAGTCGCAACATAAAGGGCGCTGAAAAAGTTACAAAGTACACCAGTGCTGGGACCCCCTTTGTTCTCCCCCCCCCCCCCCCCTCCCTCACGGTGGTCCCCCCAACGTTGGTTCCTGTGTGATGGTCTTGGCATCATATTCGGCACTCGCATTGTGGACCAAAGAGCCTCTTCCTGTGCTGTACTGTTCTAATGGTCTATATTCAATACCAGTCTCCCTTGGTTTGTTCTTAACCCAGCCCAGTGTTCAAATTTCTATGAGGACACAGGAAAATGTGCATGCTGGAATATGGAGCAAAAACCCCCCCATAGAGTCTAATCCCTACGCAGCAGCTTGGTTCAGCCATCCCCTCATAAATTCATAAGTCATTGGGAGCAGAATTAAGCCATTCAGCCCATCGTCTACTCCACCATGCAATCATGGCTGATCTATCTTTCCCTCTCAACCCCATTCTCCTGCCTTCTCCCTGTAACCCCTGACACCCTCACTAATCAAATATCTGTCAATCTCCAACTTAAAAATACCCAATGACGGGCCCCACAGTCTGTGGCAATGAATTCCACAGATTCACCACCCTGAAGAAATTGCTCCTTTCTAAAGGTACATCCTTTTATTCTCAGGCTGTACCCTCTGATCCTAGACTCTCCCACTAATGGAAACATCATCTCCGCATTCACTCAATCCAGACCTATCTCTATTCAGTAGGTTTCAATGAGGTCCCCCCTCATCCTTCTAAACTCCAGCGAGTACAGGCCCAGTACCGTCAAACGCTCATCTTGCATTAAGCCAATCATCCCTTCCTACCCAACCTTCCCCCCTCCCCAGGCACCTTCCCCATGCAAACACAAGAGTTGTAACTAACACCTGTCCCTATACCTCCTTCCTCATCTCCATCCAGGGATCCCAGCAGTCCTTTCAGGTGAGACAGAAGTTTACGTGAGTCTCTTCTAACCTCATCTACTGGATCCAGTGTTCCCAGTGTGGCCTCCTTTACATCAGTGAGATGAAGCGTAAACTCGGCATCCGTTTTGCCGAACACTTGTGCTCAGTCCGCCGAGGCCTGCCGTATCCCTGAATTGCCAACTCCCTTTCCCATTCCCACACTGACCTTTCTGTCCTTAGCCACCTCCACTGTCAGCGTGAGGCCCACCACAAATTGGAGGGACAGCACCTCATATTCCACATCGGGTGGTCTACAACTCGATGGTGGGGAGGTCAGCATCTGTGATGGACCAGACAGTGTCCATCACTCTCTGTAACACTCATAGGGCGGCACGGTGGCGCAGCGGTAGATTTGCTGCCTCACAGCGCCAGAGACCCAGGTTCGATCCTGACTACGGGTGCTGTCTGTATGGAGTTTTTACGTTCTCCCTGTGGCCACATGAGTTTTCTCCGAGTGCTCCAGTTTCCCCCCACAGTCCAAAAACGTGCAGGTTTGTAGGTTAAATGGCTTTAGTAAAAATTATAAATTGTCCCTAGTGTGTACAGTACATGGTGAACGCTGGTAGGCACCGACTTGGTGGGCTGAAGGGCCTGTTTCTGCGCTGTAAAGCTAAAGTCTCTAAAGTCCAAAATAATCTCCTTGATCACCACAACATCTGGGACCTTATTTTTAAAAGCAACTGCCACAAGCTTTTAATCCATTCCGAACAAAACAAATAAAGTCTTTGGTTTAGTCATGGAGTTATAGTGAGGAAACAGGCCCTTCGGCCCAACTTGCCCATGCTGACCAATATGTCCCATATACACTAGTCCCACCTGCCTGTGTTTGGCCCACATCCCTCTAAACCTATCCTATCCATGTACCTGTCTAAATGTTTCTTAAACATTGTGATAGTCCCTGCCTCAACTAACTCCTCCGGCAGCTTGTTCCATACACCCACCACCCTTTCTGTTGAAAACGTTACCTCTCAGGTTCCTATTAAATCATTCCTGCCTCACCTTTGGTTCTCGATTCCCCTCCTCTGGGCCAGAGACTCTGAGCATCTGTCCGATCTATTCCCCTCATGATTTTGTACACCTCTATAAGATCACCATTCATCCTCCTGCGCTCCAAGGAATAGAGTCCTGGCCTGCTCAACCTCTCCCTGCAACTCAGGCCCTCGAGTCCTGGCAACATCCTCGTTGATGTTGTGTGTTTTCTTGCAGAAGATTCCCTTAAAGTCGCTGTTGATTTTTGTCACAATGGCCTTTGGTGGCTTTTGACTCTAAGAACTGCAGGTTAGCTTTCTGGTCACCGCTACCTATAAATAGCACTTAAGCTTGGGCACAGATATTAAATGTCAGTAAATTAATGCTACACAAAGCACTCATAGTTTATGTGCACTTGTTGCTATGGAAACGTGCCTAAGTACTCACTTTTCATCTGTTGTTGCAGTAAATCTTTTTGACTCTTGATCATCCTGTGGAGATTTACAACTCTTCTTCTTTTTTTAATGGATCTATTTCCCAGCCAGACAATAATGAGAAATTGTATTTTCCTGACTGATATATATATTGTTTTAATGTATACCCAAGATAGTCATGAACTTATCATGGCAGTAGGGTGGCAGGGTGGCGCAGCGGTAGAGTTGCTGCCTCACAGCGCCAGAGACCCGGGTTCTATCCTGACTACAGGCCCTGTCTGTACAGAGTTTGTATGTTCACCACGTGACTGCGTGGGTTTTCTCCGGGTGCTCCGGTTTCCTACCACATCCCAAAGATGTGCGAGTTTACAGGTTAATTGGCTTCTGTAAATTGCCCCTGGTGTGTAGGGAGTGAATGGGGAAGTGGAATAACATGGAACTAGTGTGTACGGGTGGTCGATGGTCGGCATTGACTCGATGGGACAAAAGGCCTGTTCCCATGCTGTATCTTTCAATCAATTCATTCTTACTTTATTATATCTCTAGGTCCTTTTCAGTTAAACCCCATCTTAGGGCTAGCGGAATCAAGGGATATGTGGAGAAGGCAGGAACTGGGTTCTGATTGTGGATGATCAGCCATGATCACATTGGCTCAAAGGGCCGAATAGCCTGCTCCTGCACCAATTGTCTATGTATCTACAGTAAATATTTATGATAGTGACAAATGGCCACAAAATAGGTAGGAAACTATTTCCCTCAGTCAAGGATAAATGATAAATGATATATAACTACATTTAAAAGGCATTCGCACAGGTGCATGGATTGGGAATGTTTAGACTGATATGAGCCAACGTGGGTAATTGGGACCAATCTGGATGAAGCATCTTGGTTGGCATGGGCAAGTTGGGCCGAAGGGCCTGTTTCAGTGCTGTGTGACTACATACAAAATAAAGTACAGATGACAGTTAGAAGGAATTATGGTCCTCACACCAACTAGAGAGCGGTTCTGAACAACCATCTACCTCATTGGAGACTCTCGGGCTATCCTTAATCGGGCTTTACTGGACTTTACCTCGCACTAAACGGTATTCCCTTTATCCTCCATCTGTACACTGTGGACGGCTCGATTGTAATCATGTACAGTCATTCCATCTAATACTTAGCATGCAACAAAAAGCTTTTCGTTGTACCTCGGTACACGTGACAATAATAAACTAAACTTAATTAAAGATCACCTGTACTGAATGATGAATGGATGGATGGATGAATGAATGAATGAATGAATGAATGAATGAATGAATGAATGAATGAATACTTTCTGTACACATGGGCCAAGTCACCATGAAATTCTTTGCTTGCGTTGCCACATATAGGGTGCTGACAAAGTTACAAAGTATGCACAGTACCCGCGCCAGGTTCCCATTTGTTCTCCCCCTCAAGGCGCAACCCCCCCCCCCCCCCCCCCCATGCCGGGTCCACCATTTTACTGCACGTGCCTTGATTGTAGCTCCAATGTCACGTTGGGAATAAAACCAAAGAGGGATGGCCCAGGACTACAAGAGAGTGGCAATGTTTATGTCTTACCTGGTGTGTTTTGATTCCTGCTTTACTCTTAGTATTGTGACAGAAGTTTGATGTCTGGTTCAGCTGTTGTGCAGCAAACCTTTCACCAAGAAGCAGCCTAACGACTGCGGGTGCTCATTTAGTGCCCTGTGATGCTAATAATTAGTAATTTAAGAGCTGCATATCCTTTTTTTAATTCATGAGCAATTAGCATTGAATTAATTGAAGTCAGGTAATGCATAAAAATAGGAATGAAAATGAAATGTTGTAAGAAAGCTCTGAAGGCTGTATTTGATCGTGTTTGCGGTTGGAATCCTGCGAGTGGAAGAAATCTGTTCCCAGAAAATTGCCACTTATTATGGCGAAAGATG
The DNA here is from genome assembly GCF_010909765.2 of Amblyraja radiata. Taxonomy (NCBI): domain Eukaryota; kingdom Metazoa; phylum Chordata; class Chondrichthyes; order Rajiformes; family Rajidae; genus Amblyraja; species Amblyraja radiata. Next base: position 12,707,719 of record NC_045965.1, read on the forward strand.
TGTAACATTTAGTTATCGTGATTGCCGGGACAGGGAGGCGGTCGGGTAAGGAAATGGAGGTCAGTTCACAGGCTGAGCCGGCCGAAGGTGACGGAGGAGGCCCTGCAGCAACCAGCAGCTTCACGTCACCACGGGCGCCGTACGATTGGCAGCCCCGCCAACTGTCTGTTAGTTTTTTCGTCTTTTTTCAAATTTTGAATGTGTGTTAAAAGTTTGTGTAAATGTTCTCTGGTTTGGTTTATTTGGGGGGAGGGGGAGGGGGAGGGTGAGGGAAAGAGGGAGGGGTCGTTGGAAACTTTATTTTTTCAGTTTCTTACCTTGCCGGAGGTGCGATTAATTTTCGGATCGCATTCTCGGGTCGCTCTGCGGCCTACCATCGCTGGAGCTGGAGGCCTCCTCGGACTGACATTAGGCCCCACCGCGGGACTTATATCGGAGTCAATCCCTTGCCTGGGATCACTCCAACCGCGGCCTGTGGTCTTTTCATCGGGAGCTCGGAGTCTCGGGAGAGGCCGTGGATGTCGGGAGCTCCAATGTTGCGGATGGTTTGGCCAGACCTGACGCCCAGGGGAGCTGACATCCCCCCGATGCTGGAGCAGATCGCCTTGACGCGGAAGGCCCAAACGCCACCAGCTACTGAAAGAGTTTGATTTAATCAAGTTTGGTTCGTAAATTAAAAATGGAGATTTGTTAAAATAAACAGAGAGCAGTCAAATTTAAACGAGAATTATCCCATACTTTATTCATACTTCACACTAGTCCCACTTACCCACGTTTGCCCCGTATACCTCTAAACCTTTCCGATCCACGTTCCTGTCCAAGTATCATTTAAATGTTGTTATAGTATCTGTCTCAACTACCTCTTTGGGCAGCTTGTTCTATATACCCACCACCCACCTGTGTGAAATAGTTAACCCCCCCCCCCCCCCCCCCAAGTTCCTATTAAATCTTTCCCTTCTCCCCTTAAACCTCTGGTTCTTGATTCCCCCACCCTGGATAAAAGACTCTGTGTATCTACCCCATTTATCCCCCTCATGATGTTAAACACCTCTATAAGATCATCAGTCTGAAGAAGGGTTTCGACCTGAAATGTCGCCTATTTCCTTCGCTCCATAGATGCTGCCTCACCCGCTGAGTTTCTCCAACATTTTTGTCTACCTTCTATAAGATCAGCCTCCTGCGTGCCAAGGAACAAAGTCATAGCCTGCCCAACCCCTCCCTGTAGATCAGGCCCTCGAGTCGTGGCAACATCCTTGTAAATCCTCTCTTCATTCTTTCCACCTTAACAACATCCTTCCTATAGCAGGGTGGCCATAATGACCTTGTACATTGTGTGCAGAACAAGGGGTCTGTACTGGAACACCAGTCCGCTCTTTCAGAGGATGGAACGGCAGAGAGAGTGTTCTTTGATAGGAAGATACAACACGGAAACAGGCCCTTTAGCTATCTTTCCTGTAACAGGATGACCTTCTCTGGTTAAAAGACTGTGTATTCAAAACCAAGATGGAGACACAAGCTGTAGATGCTGTACCCTTGTGCAGACTCAAAACTTGCTCTGCTCCAAGCATGTTCTGACCCAAACTCTGCTCACGATTCCAGCATCTGCAGTTCCTGGTGTCTTCGTTTTACCGCTCCACTGTGAAAGCTCCTCAAAGTTAGCCTACTTTCTCCTCATCTCTCCGGGATTATAGAGACATTCGGGCACTTTACAGCAAACAGGCACTTTGGCCCAACTTGTACATGCCAACCAAGATGCTCCATCTAAGCTTATCTCATTTGCCCGCATTTGGCCCATATCCTTCTAAACCTTTCCCATCCATGTACCTGTCCAAGCGACTTTTAAATGCTGTTATAGTACCTGCTTCAACTATCTCCTCTGGCAGCACGTTCCATACACCCACCACCCTCTGTGTGAAAAGGCTGCCCCTTAGTTTCCTCTGATGTCCTATCCCTCACACCTTAAACCATTATGTCTTGGTGTTTGATTCCCCTACTCTGTGTGAGAGGGTTTCTGTGAGTCTCTCTCTCACTGAGGGGTGATCTTATAGAGTGGTATAAAATTATGAGAGGAATAGATCGGGTAGATGCACAGAGTATCTTGCCAGGAGTAAGGAAATCGGGGATTAAAGGGCATGGGTTAAGGTGAAGGGGAAATCATTTAAGAGGATTCTGAGGGGTAACTTTTTCACACAAAGAGTGGTGGGTGTATGGAACGAGCTGCCAGAGGAGGTCGATGAGGCTGGGACTATCCCAACATTTAAGAAACAGTTAGACAGGTACATGAATAGGACAAGTTTGTAGGGATATGGAGAAATCACAAGCATGTGGGACTAGTGTAGCTGGGACATTGTTGGCCAGTGTGGGCAAGTTGGGCCGAAGGGCCTGTTACCACACTGTATCACTCTATTGGCTCCATGACTCCATCTTGTCCCACGTGGCTTCCCGCTTGGTTTACAGGCCTCCCAGTTCAGCTCAACCAGAATATGGGGTACCTAATATTATGCTCAAGGTTCCTGAACCAACCCTAATCCTCCTCCAACAAGGGAATACTGCTGATCTCTTCTTGCTCCACCATTAACCTGTTTTTTTTCTAAATCTGTCTTGCACTATTGTCTAAATTTGACTTTTTATTCAAAATAGATACAAAAAGATGGAGTAACTCAGCGGGACAGGTAGTATCTCTGGAGAGAATGAATGGGTTACATTCCGGGTCGAGACCTTCTTCAGTCTGAAGAAATGTCACCCATTCCTTCTCTCCAGAGATGCTGCCTGTCGCACTGAGTTACTCCAGCTTTTTGTGTCTATCTTCGGTAACACAGGAGTGTTGGCTTGGAGTTCAGCCAGACTCACTGCTGGGTTGACAAGAGTTGGTATACTGCCCCACCAAGTGGCTAATATTAGGAACTACGGTTAGAGGAGCGCGAATGTTTAGTCCCGTGGAGACATGCGAGAATACAAATGCCGGCATCTTGAGCAAAAATCAAAGTGCTGAAGGAACTCAGCGGGTCAGGCAGCATCTATTGAGGGACTGGACTGATGACGTTTTGGGTCGCGGGGCGGAACGATGGCCGAGCAGTAGAGTCGCTGCCTTTCAGCACCAGATATCTGGGTTCGATCCTGATTACAGGCGCTGTCTGTACGGAGTTTGTACGTTCTCCCCGTGACCACGTGGGTTTTCTCCGGGTGCTCCGGTGTCCTCCCACACTCCAAAGACATATTGGTTTGTATGTTAATTGGCTTTGGTATAAAATGGTGAAGTCTGCTTATATGTTTTGTAACCTGCTTATGAAATGTTGTAAGGCTTCATTGCCACATGTGACGAGGCCCAGTGAGATTCTTTGCTTGCATACACAATGTATACAAGTAGAAGCCACCTACAGCGCTGAAGTTACAAAGCACATCTTTTGTCCCCCCCCCCCTTCATCAACAGTCCCCCCCGCGCCGGGTCCTCCATTGTTCTTCTCCTCCCCCCCAAGACAGTCCTCCACGCTCTCATCAACCATCGACCACGGGTCGACCCACAAGACATGGCCGCCACGAGGCTTCACCACCGCCAAGTCCCCATCATTGCGAGGCTTCACCACCACAGACGCCCACTTCATGCCTCCATGGTGCCAACCCGGGCTCTGCCGGCCGCTACCCTACCCAGACTCCGACCCACAAGGCCGCGGCCCCGACCCAGGCTTGTACGCGGCAATCCGGGAGGCATCGAGACCGCAGCACCCCGTTTAAAGGCCTCCTGCCGCGTCCCACTCCACAGCAGCGACCATCGGGAAGCCTTTTGGCTCTTGGTACAGACAACAATGCAGCACAGGAACAAAGCCTTTAGCCCACCACCCATGTGCTGACCATGATGACCAATGAATCTAACCCACAGTGCCCGCACACAATCCATACCTCTTCATTCCCTGCATGTTTATCAAGTATACGTCTAACGTGTTAGGATTCTTTTTCAGACAAGAATCTGAAGAAGGGTCCCAACCTGAAACATCGCCTGTCCAGAAACCTCCAACACTGATGCTGAGTTCATCCAATCACTTTATTTTACGTTTAATATTTTAGTCCTTAACAAGAACTGAATCTGAATTGCTGCTAATGTATTGGAAACATTTCTTATAGAAAAAGGTGTTTTCGACAGCTACTTGGATGTGGAGTGGAGGGATATGGATCACGTGCAGGCACAGGAGACTAGTTTAACATTGCACCATATTCGGCACAAGCATTGTGGGCCCAAGAGCCTGGTCGTGTGCTGTTTTTTTCGATGTTCTATGAAACCGTGCTCTTTCCAACGCTGTGTTATCAGGTATCAATGCAAGGAGACTTTGGTCTACAACAGCTGAGATGTTATTAAGCAAGCAAAGTAGCATGGACAAACGTTCGTAAAGAACAAGGCGACACAGTGGCGCAGTGATAGAGCAACTGCCTTACAACGCCAGAGACCAGGAAACGGAAATGGCGACGTTTCGAGTCGGGATCCTTCGTCAGACTTCTTTGTTTCTATATTTTATATGTTTAATTGGTATTGTTAGGGATCAATTTGTTCATTCATTATGGCTTTGAAGCCATTAAAGGCTCCCTTATGTCAAGATGTCTCAAATGTCAAACTAAACGAAACAGTTCCATGATATCGCCAATTTGCTGGATTAGCACTGATATCCTGAAAGTGGACACAAGTTGCTGGAGTAACCCAGCGAGACAGGCAGCATCGCTGGAGAGGAGGAATGGGTGACCCCATTTCAGACCCAAACACTTGGTTGATAACTTTGATAAGGTTATACAGGGCAAAACCTGAGCCACTAGTTGTGGCACTGTGGCACAGCGGTAGAGTTGCTGCCCCACAGTGCCAGAGACCCGGGTTCCATTCTGTCTGTACGGAGTTTGTACCTTCTTACCTGTGACCACGTGGGTTTTCTCCGGGTGCTCTGGCTTCCTCACACATCATAAGGTCATCAGGAATAGGAGTAGAATTAGGCCATTTGGCCCATCAAGTCTACTTCACCATTCAATCATGGCGGAACTATCCCTCCCTCCTAACCCCACTCTCCTGCCTTCTCCCCATAACCCCTGACACCCGTACTAATTCCAAAGACGTGCGGGTTTGTGGGTTAATTGGCTTCTGTAAATTGCCTTGACTGTGTAGGGAGTGGATGTGAAAGTGGGATAACTACAGTGCATTCAGAAAGTATTCAGACCCCTTCACTTTTTCCACATTTTGTTACGTTACAGCCCTATTCTAAAATGGATTAATTTCATTTTTTTTATCAGCAATCTACACACAGTAGCCCACAATAAAAAAAGCGAAAACAGGTGTTTAGAAATTTTTGCAAAATAATTAAAAATAAATAACTGATATATCACATTTACATAAGTATTCAGACCTTTAACTCAGAACTTTATTGAGGCACCTTTGGCAAAGATTACAACCTCAAGTCTTCTTGGGTATGACGCTACAAGTTTGGCACACCTGTATTTGGGTAATTTCTCCCATTCTTCTCTGCAGATCCTCTCAAGCTCTGTCAGGTTGGATGGGGAGTGTTGATACACAGCTATTTTCAGGTCCCTCCAGAGATATTCGATCGGGTTCAAGTCCGGGCTCTGGCTGGGCCACTTACGGACATTCACAGACTTGTCACAAAGCCACTCTTGCGTTGTCTTGGCTGTGTGCTTAGGGTCGTTGTCTTGTTGGAAGGTGAACCTCTGCCCCAGTCTGAGGTCCTGAACGCTCTGGAGCAGGTTTTCATCAAGGATCTCTCTGTACTTTGCTCCGTTCATCTTTCCCTCGATCATGACTAGTCTCCCAGTTCCTGCCGCTGAAAACACCCACAGCATGATGCTGCCACCACCATGCTTCACCGTAGGTATGGTATTGGCCAGGTGTTGAGCGGTGCCTGGTTTCCTCCAGACGTGACACTTGGCATTCAGGCCAGAGTTCAATCTTGGTTTCATCAGGCCAGGGTATCTTGTTTAGGTGCCTTTTGGCAAACTCCAAGCGGGCTGTCATGTGCCTTTAACTGAGGAGTGGCTTCTGTCTGGCCACTCTACAATAAAGGCCTGATTGGTGGAGTGCTGCAGATATAGTTGTCCTTCTGGAAGTTTCCCCCATCTCCACAGAGGAACTCTGGAGCTCTGTTAGAGTGACCATCCGGTTCTTGGTCACCTCCCTGACCAAGGCCCTTCTCCCCCGATTGCTCAGTTTGGCCGGGCGGCCAGCTCTATGAAGAGTCCTGGTGGTTTCAAAGTTCTATTTAAGAATGATGGAGGCCACTGTGCTCTTCGGGACCTGCGCTGCTGCAAAAAATGTTTTATACCCTTCCCTAGATCTGTGTCTCAACACAATCCTGTATTGGAGGTCTACGGACAATTCCTTTGTCTTCATGGCTTGTTTTTTGCTCTGACATGCACTGTTAACTGTAGACAGATGTGTGCCTTTCCAAATCATGTACAATCAATTTAATTTACCACTTGTGGACTCCAATCAAGTTGTAGAAACATCTCAAGGATAATCAATGGAAACAGGATGCACCGAAGCTCAATTTTGAGAGTCACAGCAAAGGGTCTGAATATGATATTTACGTAAATGTGATATTTCAGTTATTTCTTTTTAATTATTTTGCAAAAATTACCAAACACCTGTTTTCGCTTTTATATTATGAGGTATTGTGCGTAGATTGATGATAAAAAAAATGAATGTAATCAATTTTAGAATAAGGCTGTAATGTAACAAAATGTGGAAAAAGTGAAGGGGTCTGAATACTTTCTCAATGCACTGTAAGAACTAGACATTTAAACGCATGTTCTGACCACAGAGCGCGAGTGGCTGCAATCAGATTCTGTCTGATCAAAGTATTTTCATGAGTTCATAAGTTACAGGAGTAGAATTAGGCCATTCGGCTCATCAAGCCTACTGCGCCATTCAACCATGACTGATCTATCTCTCCTTCCTAACCCCATTCTCCTGCCTTTGCCCCATAGCTCCTGACACCCGTACTAATCAAGAATCTATCAACCTCCACCATAAAAATATCCAATGACTTGCCCTCCACAGCTGTCTGTGGCAATGCCATCAAGCCATGCAAAGCCATTCAGGATGCCAATAGACAATATCGGGACAAACGTGAGTCCCATGATAATCACTCGGACACACGGAGAATGTGGCAAGGTCTGAATAAGATAACTGGCTGCAAAGCACGGATCAAGCAACATCATTGGTGATAGTGCCACCCTACCCGATGAACTGAATGCTTTCCATGCTTGCTTCGAGCAGAGGTCCAACAGAGTGGTGACAGCCGGCCCTTCAGACTCCAGTGTGCCTCTCCACAGGGTGATGTAGTAGAGGTTAGATCGGCCTTACTGAGGGTAAACCCACGAAAAGCAATTGGCCCAGACGGAGTTCCTGGCCGTGTGCTTAGGACCAGCTAGCGGGAGTATTCGCGGACATCTTTAATCTCTCCCTGTGTAAGAAAGAACTGCAGATGCTGGTTTAAACCGAAGATAGACACAAAAAGCTGGAGTAAATTCAGCGGGACAGGCAGCATCTCTGGAGCGAAGGAATGGGTGGCATTTCAGGTCAAGAACCTTCTTCAGACTGGTTAGGGATAAGGGAAACAAGAGATATAGATGGTAATGTGGAGAGATAAAGAACAATGAATGAAAGATATGCCAAAAAGTTACGATGATAAAGGAAACAGGCCATTGTTAGCTGTTTGAAGGTACACAAAATTGCTGGAGAAACTCAGCGGGTGCAGCAGCATCTATGGAGCGAAGGAAATAGGCGACGTTTCGGGCCAATACCCTTCCTCAGACTCTGTTAGCTGTTTGTTGGGTTAATATGAAAAGCTAGTGCAACTTGGGTGGGGGAGGGATAGAGAGAAAGGGAATGCCGGGGCTACCTGAAGTGAGAAAAATCAATATTCATACCACTGGGTTGTAAGCTGCCCAAGCAAAATACTGTATGAGATGCTGTTCCTCCAATTTGCTTATAGCCTCACTCTGACAATGGAGGAGACCTAGGACAGAAAGGTCTGTGTGGGAATGGGAAGAAGAATTAAAGTGTTCGGTAACCGGGACATCAGGTTGGTTCACGCGGGCTGAGCGAAGGTGTTCCGCGAAACGATCGCCCAGTCTGCGTTTGGTCTCGCCGATGTATAAGAGTCCACATCTTGAACAACGGATACAGTAGATGAGGTTTATACATCGGCGAGACCAAACGCAGACTGGGCGATCGTTTTGTGGAACACCTTCGCTCAGCCCGCCTGAACCAATCTGATCTCCCGGTTGCTGGACACTTTAATTCCCATTCCTACACAGACCATTCTGTTCCAGGTCTCCTCCATGGTCAGAGTGAGGCTAAACGCAAATCGGAGGAACAGCATCTCATATTTCGCTTGGGCAGGGTTCAATAGAGAAATATTGATTTCTCTAACTTCAGGTAGCCCCGGCATTCCCTATCTCTCTATCCCTCCCCCACGCAAGTTGCACTAGCTTCTCATTTTCTCATTTTCACCCTACAGCTAACAATGGCTTTTTCCCTTCATCATCGTAATTTTTTTTGCATATCTTTTATTCATTGTTCTTTATCTCTCCACATCACCGTCTATATCTCTCATTTCCCTTATCCCTAACCAGTCTGAAGAAGGGTCTCGACCCAAAATGTCACCTATTTCTTCTCTCCAGAGAAGCTGCCTGGCCCGCTGAGTTACTCCAGCTTTTTGTGTCTATCTTTAATCTCTCCCTTCTCTGTTCTGAGGTACCCACCTGCTTCAAGAAGACCACCATCATCCCAGTGCCGAAGTAAAGCAGGGCCTCATGCCTAAATGACTATCCTCCAATGGCCTTGACTTCCACCGTCATGAAATCTTTTGAGAGGCTAGTTATGGAATGCATTCAATCCAGTCTACCCAGCGGCCTTGACCACTGCAGTTCACCTACCACCACAACAGGTCCACGGACATTGCCATCGCCCATCCCCGGAACACCGAGATAAGAGAGTCACCTACGTCAGACTCCTATTCATAGACGACAGCTCTGCCTTTAACATCATTATACCATCCATGCTCATCACCAAACTCACGGGACTTGGTATCAGCACTCATCTCTCCAATTGGATCCTCGACCCTGACCAATTAGGGTCACCAACTTTCTCACTCCCAAATAATAGACAAAAGGTCAAAATATGGGACAAAGTTCCGACGGCAATCCGTTGACTGACTTGGCCGTGGCTGGGTGAATGATGAGTTGGCCCGGGTGCTGGACTGCACGCAAAGCCCAGCCGGCGGGCCAGCTGAGGAGTTTTAGCCCACGCGACATCGTGCGCAAAGCCCGGCTCCCCATCCAACACATGAACCGATGATCGGCCATGAGAAGGAGGCGTGGTGGTGTCGGAGGTAAGCAAAGGTCCGACAGTCGAACAGCTGGTCGGGCTGCCGACCGACGGGACTACGGGCGAGGCGCTGTTGCTGCACTCCATGGGCTGCACTACGTTGGGACCAGTGAGGCGGGGCCGGACACGGCGCTCTGACCCGATAGTCCCCTCGACCAGTGTAGTAGCTGTCAAATACGGGACAAGGGATGTCCCATATGGGACAATCCAATTTAGTCCAATATATGGGATGTCCCAGCTAATACGGGACAGTTGGCAACCCTCTGACCAACAGACCCCAATCAGTGAGGATAGGGGACAAATCATCCTCTACGATAATCCTCAACACTGGTGCTCCGCAAGGGTGTGTTCTCAGCCCCCATCTTTACACCTTGTACACCCACGACTCTACAGCCATGCACAAGTCTAATTCAATTTTCTAATTTGCAGACGACACCACCATTGTGGGCCGGATATCAAATAATGATGAGTCGGAGTACAGGAAGGAGATTGAGAACCTTGTGTCCTGGTGTTCAGACAACAACCTTTCTCTCAATGTCAACAAGACAAAGGAGATAGTGATGGACTTCAGGAAGCAAAGGTACTGTGGAAGAAATTAACTTAGAGGGAAATTAAAGGAAAAGAAAAAGCGGAGACTTTGAGGTTTGCTTCAAGAGGCTCTATTGCATGATACCATGTAGAGATGGCGGGTGGCAGTTAACAGCTCATCAGTTCACAGCATAATTAGCCAACAGTTATACCGTGCAGTAAACAACTTTTATTTTTTGTTAGATACAACTATACTTCGTCCTTGGCTATAGATTTTCCTATAACTACCTGTAACTATAACAGGCGCCGACCTGTAGGGGGTATGGCTGCCTAGCCTGCAGCTGTCTGTTTTTCATTTCTTTTTTCTTATTTTTAGTTAGTTTAGTGTTTTGTTTTTAAGGAGTTCTAGCTTTTTTATGTGTGGGGAGGGAGGGGGGGGGGGGAAGGGGGAAACTAATTTTCAGGGTCCCTACCTGGTCGGAGATGCAGCTTTTCTCCAGGCTGCACTTTCGACCCGTCCTCGCGGCCTACCAGCGAGCCTGGAGCGGTATTTCCTGAGGTGACCGCCCGGAGCCTCGGCGGCGGCGGCTGCGGAGCTGCGGGTCCGAGGAACGAGGGGACCGCCCGGAGCCTCGGCATCGGCATCGGCGGCGGCGGCACCGGCATCGGCGGCTGCGGAGGTGCGGGTCCGAGGAGCGAGGGGACCGCCCGGAGCCTAGGCATCGGCGGCGGAGCTGTGGGTGTGAGGACGGCGGTGCAGCGCTGGAGCGCCATTGCGGGGCGGGCGGTGCCTTGCCTGGGTCGCCGCGCTGGAACTCCAGTGAGCTGGGACCGGCATTAAAAACATCGCGGAGCTGCGGGCGGCGGTGCTGAACTTTACATCGGGAGCCTGGGATCTCGCGACGAGATCGCCAGTTGAGCTCCATTCGGCGCGGCCTTGTCGGCTCCGGAAGCCATGGTCTCGAGTAGGGAGGCGGCCGTTCCAGGGTTCCCAGGCCGCTGAGAGGACTCTCCCGACGCCGGAACATCATCACCCGGCGAGGACGGCCTGGAACATCGGGCCTCCGTAGAGGCAACTGTGGAGGCCTCAATAGGCCCGACTATGGGTGGACATTGGGGATGGGACTGGACTTTGTGCCTTCCCCCACAATGGGAACCATTGTGGGGGGATGTTTTTATGTTACAGCTATTTATTATTGTTATGTTTGTATTATTTTTTATGTGCTGCATTGGCAAAAGGAATTTCACTACATCTAGGTGTATGTGACAATAAACCAACCTTTGAACCTTTGAACCTACTACACGGGTATGAATTATTTAATTAGTCATAATATATTTTTTATTTATGTTAATCTTATTCAACAACAGATGGTTAATACAAGTCAAACATAATACAAGAGTATCTTGACATTATTCTATCTCACCTATCAAGCAGCCCCCTCTCCGAGCCAATCATAAGCCCCCATTTACTGCAAAGTTCCTACACTACTAGCGGTAGGGGGCGCAAGTGATCTACCCAGCCTGACATTCCATCTACTATTGTAATACAGCACCCTGTAACTTTCCACTGAGAAACAGGCTTCCTTATCGCTGTCCTAATTTTGTTTTGTTATACTCACCATTCACCATTCTACACATTCCCAGACAAGAGGTAATGTGTCTGATTCTTATTTTGCTGATTCTCACGATCCCCTTCTGCATCTGGTCAACGAAAGACGCCAATTGCCACATCCGCACACCCTTTTGTTACCTTGTTTAATTCCGATCAAAATTAAGTAAGAAAGGATTTTATTTTTTTCTTCGACAGGTGCACATACCCCAGTTTGCATTGAAGGTGCCAAAGTAGAGATGGTTAAAAACTTCAAATTCCTAGAAGTCAATATCACCAACAACTTCTCCTGGACCACCCATATTGAAACAACGACCAAGAAAGCATACCAATGCCTCCACTTCCTTAGATGGCTTAGGATGTTTAGCATGTCCCCCACAACTCTCACCAACTTCTACAGATGCACCATAGAAAGCATTTTATCGCAAACATCACAGCTTGGTTTGCGAACAGCTCCATCCAAGACCACAAGAAATTGCAGCAAATTGTGGACGCAGCCCAGACCATCACACAAACCAACCTCCCTTCTATTGACTCCATTTACACCTCACGCTGCCTCAGCAAGGCCAGCAACATAATCAAGGACTCGTCGCCCCCTGGCCACTCCCTCTTCTCCCCTCTCCCATCAGGCAAACGTTATAGAAGTGTGAAAACGCACACCTCCAGATTCAGGGACAGTTTTTTCCCAGCTGTTATCAGGCAAAGGAACCATCCTACCACAACCAGAAAGCAGTATTCAATCTGCCACTTCTCAGCCCACTCTCCCAACCTGTCCGCCCTTCTGCAGAGTCCCTGCTTTCTCCACCCTACCTGCTCTTCCACCTATTTTTGTATTATTCGCAAACTTGGCCACCAAGCTTTCAATTCCCTCATCCAAATTATTAATATACGACGTGAAGCGTATCGGGCCACTGCACCGACCCCTGCAGAACTCCGCAAGTCACCGGAGGCCAACCGGAAAAAGCCCCCTTTATTGCCACTCTTTGCTGGCTGCCATCCAGCCAACCTGCTATCCATGTTTCTTATGTCATGTCTCTACAAAGTTTCTAAACGTGCAACTTACTTTATGTAATGTAGTGCGATGGGAGCATTTTGATATTTTTTGAGATACAGCATGGAAACAGGCCCTTCGGCCCACCAATCCACGCCGACCATTGATCACCCGTTCACACTAGTTCCATGTTATCCCACTTTCTCATCCACACTAGGAATAATTTACAGAGGGCCAGTTAACCTAAAAACCCGCACCTCTTTGGGATATGAGACAAAGCTGGAGCACCCAGAAGAAACCCACATGGTCACAGGGAGAAAGTGCAAACTCCACATAGACAGCACCCAAGGTCAGGATTAAACCCAGGTGGAAAGGCTGGCGTAAATTGTCCCAAAAGAGTGTGTAAGGAGTGGATGAGAAAGTTGGATAACATAGAGATAGTGTGAACGGGTGTTCGATGGTTAGCGTGGAATTAGTGGGCCGAAGGGCCTGTTTCCATGCTGTATCTTTCAATCAAAATGTCCATTTCCACAACTGTAGGTTAATTGGATTCTGTAAATTGTCCTTAGTGTGCTGTAATGGACAGAGTGGATGTGGAGAGGATGTTTCCACTGGTGGGATAGTCTAGGACTAGAGGTCATAGCCTCAGAATTAAAGGACATACCTTTAGGAAAGTGATGAGGAGGAATTTATGTAGTCAGAGGGTGGTGAATCTGTGGAATTCATTGCCACAAAAGGCCGTGGAGGCCATCAATGGATATTTTTAAGGCAGAGATAGGTAGATTCTTGATTAGGACGTTTCAGGGGTTATGGGGAGTAGGCAGGAGAATGGGGTTAAGTGGGAGAGATAGATCAGCCATGATTGAATGGTGGAGTAGACTTGATGGGCCGAATGGCCTAATTCTGCTCCTTTCATTTTGAACTTATGAACCCTTCTTATCCATTAGATGCTCCAGAGATGCTGGCTGACCTGCTGCGTTATTCCGGCACTTTACGCCTTCTTTTGTACACGAGCGACCGCAGTTCCTTGTGTCTACCTTGATCCACACGTCTGTCTAAATACATTTTAAAAGTTGTAACTGTATCCACATCTATAGCTTCCTCTGGCAGCTGTTTCCAGATAGGGACTACTGTGTGAGTGTTAATGTTACCCTTGTGGTCCCTATTAAATCTGTGGTTTAGTTTTGTTTATTGTCACGTGTACCAAGGTAAAAGCTTTTGTTGCATGCGGATGACACTAAGCTGGGGGGCAGTGTTAGCTGTGAGGAGGATGCTAGGAGACTGCAAGGTGACTTGGATAATAATAATAATAAATTTTATATTTAATGGGCGCCTTTCATACAAAATCTCAAGGACACCTTACATAGTAATCGAAATTAAAACATATAATCGGAGTAAAACAAGTAATTAAAGACATCACAATGACACAAATTAAAAACAGAATTCAATCCAAAAACAGAAAATCAAAAACACAGTGTGAAGAGAGAGCAGCGGCAACCAATTCGTGCCAGCGTCCACTCTCCCTTCACGGCAGCCATCTTGGACACAGACCTACAGTTAGACAAAAAAAAAATCATCCCCCCACAGTGGATAGCACTGTGGAGGAAGGCACAATGTCCAGTCCCCACCCCATGTTCACCCCAAAGTCAGGCCTATTGGGGCCACCGCAGTTGCCTCTACGGAGGCCCGATGTCCCTGGCCGTTCTCACCGGGTGGTCTTGCCCCGGCGTCGGGAGAGTCCTTTCGGCGGCTGGGCCACTTGGAACGGCCGCTTCTTGGTTGGAGCCCGCGGCTGCCGAAGCCGACAAGGCCGCGTCGGTTTGGAGCTCCCAGGCTCCAGATGTTAAAGTCGGCGACCGCTCTCCTCACTGCAGCCTTGCCGCCTCTCCGCACGCCGCCTCTCCGCTCCGCAAACCCGCAGCCCGGAGATGTTGCTTACGGCGGTCCAGCTCGCCAGAGCTCCAGCGCGGCGACCCAGGCAAGGCATCGCCCGCTCCAGCGCTCCAGCGCTCCAATGCAGTGCCGCCACGCAGGCCGAGGTGCTGGGTGGTTCCCGCCAAGAAACGGCGCTCCAAGCCCGCTGGTAGGCCACGACGACGGGTCGACGGGCAGCCCGGAAAAAAGGCTGCCACACCGACCAGGTAGGGACCTATAAATAAAGTAACACCTACCCCCCCACATTAAAAGACCATATCCCCTACAAACAAAAAAACAGGACTCACTAAAAACTAGAAAAAAAACGAATTTAAGACGGACGGCTGCTGCTAGCAGCCGTTCTCCAAGATGGCTCCTCCTCCTCCTTTGGATAGGCTGGGTGAGTGGGCAAATGTTTGGCAGATGCAGTATAATGTGGATAAATGTGAGGTTATCCACTTTGGTGGCAAAAACAGGAAAGCAGACTATTATCTAAATGGTGGCCGACTAGGAAAAGGGGAGATGCAGCGAGACCTGGGTGTCATGGTACACCAGTCATTGAAAGTGGGCATGCAGGTGCAGCAGGCAGTGAAGAAAGCGAATGGTATGTTAGCTTTCATAGCAAAAGGATTTGAGTATAGGAGCAGGGAGGTTCTACTGCAGTTGTACAGGGTCTTGGTGAGACCACACCTGGAGTATTGTGTACAGTTTTGGTCTCCAAATCTGAGGAAGGACATTATTGCCATAGAGGGAGTGCAGAGAAGGTTCACCAGACTGATTCCTGGGATGTCAGGACTGTCTTATGAAGAAAGACGGGATAGACTTGGTTTATACTCTCTAGAATTTAGGAGATTGAGAGGGGATCTTATAGAAACTTACAAAATTCTTAAGGGGTTGGACAGGCTTGTTTATGTTTGTACATGACATGTTTAAAATGGAGCCATTCACAGTATACAGATACATGATAAGGGAATAATGTTTAGTGCAAGATAAAGCCGCCAAGGTCCCATCAAAGATAGTCCTAAGATTCCAAATGAGTTTAGTTTAGTTTTGTTTAGCGATACAGCACGGAAAATGGCCCTTCGGCCCACCGTGTCCGCACCGACCAGCGCATTAATATTTTCCCACACACACTAGGGACAATTTACATTTATACCAAGCCAAACCTACGTCTTTGGAGTGTGGGAGGAAACCGAAGATCTCAGAGAAAAACCCACGTGGTCACGGGAAGAGCGTACAACCTCCGTACAGACAAGCACCCATAGTCAGGATTGAACCCGGGTCTCTGGCGCTGTAAGGCAGCAACTCTACCGCTGAGCCACCGTGCATTGTAGTTCACGACTGCTCTCTAGTTGTGGTAAACCTTAAACTTATGCCCCAAAAAGGTAACAAAGTGCTGGAGTAACTCAGCGGGTCAGGCAGCATCCCTAGAAAACATGGATAGGTGACCTTTCAGGTTAGGACCCTTCTTCTGAACACAACCCCTTAAATGTCACCTATCCATGTTCACCAGAGATGCTGCCTGACCCGCTGAGTTACTCCAGCACTCTGTGAAACGTCACCTATCCATGTTCTCCAGAGATGCTGCCTGACCCACTGAGTTACTCCAGCACTCTGTGAAACATCACCTATCCATGTTCTCCAGAGATGCTGCCTGACCCGCTGGGTTACTCCAGCACTCTGTGAAACGTCACCTATCCATGTTCTCCAGAGATGCTGCCTGACCCGCTGAGTTACTCCAGCACTCTGGAAACAGACCCTTTGACCCACTGAGTCCGCACCGATCACCAATACATGAGGGACAATTTACAGAAGCCCATTAACCTACAAACCTGTACTTCTCTGGATTGTGGGAGGAAACCGGAGCACCCGGAGAAAACCCACGCTGACATAGGGAGAACGTACAAACTCCGTACAGACAGCACCCGTAGTCAGGATTGAACCCGGGTCTCTGGCACTGTAAGGAACCAACTCTACCGCTGCGCTACTGTCCCGACCCAACACAGTTTCTCCAGCACATTTGGGTCAATTTTTGTAAGCCAGCATCTGCAGTTCTTTGTTTTAACCTTTAAACATAAATTCTCTGGGTTTAGAATCCCTTTCCCTAGGGGGAGAAAAAGTTATAAAATGGTTCAAATTCTGTGCACAAGTTTGTACAAGTTTGGGAATGTACAGGTTTGTGAATTAGCCTCTAACGAGGGGGTTCCAGAGTGAGCTTTAAATGAGATTGGTATGTAAGATAATCGCTCTCCTTTAAAAGGAGAGGCTGTTTAAGATTCCTGAAAATCACTTCCTGGGTCACTTCAGTTGAACTGAAAGTAAAGTATAATTGGGTTTGTGTGGAGAGGGGGGTTTGGAGAAAGGCCAATGAGAAAGAGATGACCGAGTGAATGCTGCGTAGAGCACGAACACGGATCCCATTTTATCCCTGGAGCTACAAGGGAGAAGGTCGGGATCGAACCCAGGTCGCCGGCGCCCCAAGACGGCAGCTCTACCGTTCAGCGGCGCGGTGCAAGAACCCGGTGCAGCGACGGTTCCAGGAGGCGAGCGTCTCGCCTACAAGCAGTAAATACAACCGGTAAGGAGTGGGTGTAAGTAGTTTTAAGGCGGATTCCCCACTGCAGATTAAATGCATTTGTGTTTTTTTTAAAGCAATTCTGTTTTCTTTTCCTTTTGCACGCGAAAGAAGTGTTTGGTTCGGAGGAGCTCGATCTTTGAAATGACCATGACCACTGTTGAGACCCCACTCTGGACCGTGGGAGCTTCTGGCTGGAGATCCGACTGACTTCCCAGTCAGTGACAACGGCCGCGCTCACAGTAGGAGCAGGGGACTGAGTCAAGGAGACGGGGCTTAACCAGGGACTGCAGTCTCCACACTGTCTAAATAGGGTCACAAAAAATCATGATCCCTCCCCACTTGGGTCTGGAGCTAACCCCATCTCTGTTGACCCAATCTAGACCTGACTGGACCCTGACATTTACGAATAGGAAGGGGTTAGAGGGTGTTTGGGCCAAATGCAGGCAAATGGGACCCTGCCCAGAATTTCACACAAAGGTGGTGGGAGTATGAAAGGAGCTGTAAAAATATAGACTTTGGACTTTAGAGATTCAGTACTGAATCAGGCACTTTGGCCCACCGAGTCCATGCCGACCAGGTAGTACACTAGCACTATCCTACACACTAGGGATAATTTTACAACTTACTAAAGCCAATTAACCTACAAACCTGTTGGTTTTTGGAGGAAACCAGAGCACCTGAAGAAAACCCACGCGGTCACAGGGAGAACGTACAAACTGCGTACAGCCGACACCTGCGGTCAGGATAGAACTTGGGTTTCTGGCGCTGTGAGGCAGCAACTCTACCGCTGCGTCACTGTCTGCCCGTTTAGTTTAGTTTAGAGATACAGCGTGGAAACGGGCCTTTCCACCCAACGGGTCCGCACCAACCAGTGATCCCCGCATATTAGCACTATCCTACACCCACTAGGGACAATTTTTACATTTACCGAGCCAATAACCTATAAACCTGTGCGTCTTTGGAGTTGAACGGCTATATGAAGAATATAGTAAATGTGGTTGCCCAGTACGCTGTCATATTGCAAAATTAAGTTGAGTTGCTGACTCTTTCCTTTGACAGGTGAAAATGCCCAAGAGAGTCGCTATCATAGGTGCTGGAGCCAGCGGGCTACCATGTATCAAATGCTGTTTGGATGAAGATTTGGAGCCTGTATGTTTTGAACGGACCGATGACATTGGAGGGCTGTGGAACTTTCAGGTACGTTCTGATGTTTTATGGAGTTCTGTTCCGTGGTCCAATCCCGGCCCTCGCCTTAGGAGGTTCGGCATGTCCCCAACAACCCTCACCAACTTCTACCGATGTGCCGTCGAGAGCATTTTGCCGGAATGCATCACGGCATGGTTTGGGAACAGCTCCATCCAAGACCGCAAGAAACTGCAGAGAGTTGCGGACACAGCCCAGACCATCAATCTCCCTTCCATTGACTCCATTTACACCTCACGCTGCCTCGGCAAGGCCACCAGCATAATCAAGGCACAGTCTCAACCTGGCCACTCTCTCTTCTCCCCGCTCCCATCAGGCAAGAGGTGAAGAAATGTGAAAGCGCACACCTCCAGATTCAGGGACAGTTTCTGCTCGGCTGTTATCAGGCAACTGAACCATTCTACCGACAACTAGAGAATGGTCCTGAGCTACCATCTACCTCATTGAAGACCTGTAATCAAACTTTAACCGACTTTATTTTGCACTGAACATTATTCCCTTCATCATGTATCTGTACACAGTGGATGGCTCAATTGTGATCATGTAAAGTATTTCCTCTGACTGTGTAGCATGCAATAGAAGCTTTGCACTGTACACGTGACAATAAACTAAGCTAAAGATAGACGCAAAAAACTGGAGTAACTCAGCGGGACAGGCAGCATCTCTGGAGAGAAGGAATGGGTGACGTTTCATCTCTGAGATCTTCGGATTCATCCCACACTCCAAAGATGTACAATTTTGTAGGTTAATTGGCTTGATGTAAATGTACAAGTGTCCCTTGTGTGTAGGGTGGTGTTAATGTACGGGGATTGCTGGTAGGCACAGATCAGTGGGCTGAAGGGCCTGTTTCCACGCTGTATCTCTAAACTAAACTAAACCTTGGGTTTCGCCACTGTGTATTACTACAAGTAAGACCTCAAATAATCTAGTCATTGTGGATCTGAGGAATTGGAGCATTGGTTGTATTTTAACATAGAAAATAGGTGCAGGAGTTGGCCATTTTGGCCCTTCGAGCCTGCATGGCTGATCATCCAAATCCGTATCCTGTACCTGCCTTCTCTCCATACCCCCTGACCCCTTTTAGCCACAAGGGCCACATCTAACTCCCTCTTAAATATAGCCAATGAACTGGCCTCAACTACCTTCAGTGGCACAGCGTTCCAGAGATTCACCACTCTCTGTGTGAATTTTTCTTTCTCATCTCGGTCCTAAAGGATTTCCCCTTTATCCTTAAACTGTGACCCCTTGTCCTGGACTTCCCCAACATCGGGAACAATCTTCCTGCCTGTCCAACCCCTTAAGAATTTTGTAAGTTTCTATAAGATCCCCCCTCAATCTTCTAAATTCCAGCGAGTACAAGCCGAGTCTATCCAGTCTTTCTTCATATGAAAGTCCTGACATCCCAGGAATCAGTCTGGTGAACCTTCTCTGTACTCCCTCTACTTGTGATAGAACCATAAGGAGCTTCTGCACAAAATTAGTCTTGAAAGGAAGCAACTTGTTGGTGACTTTACTGAGATACATCAAGCTGTGGACACTTGGGAGGAGTGTTTTGAGAGTTGGGGAGGAGCTCTGTGGAAATTTAGCATTAGATTGCTAATAAAGTAATTCTACTTATTTTACTCAGGAGAAAATAACCGATGGAAGGCCCAGCATCTATAAATCATTGGTCATCAATACATCCAAAGAGATGATGTCCTATAGTGATTTTCCCATTCCAGAAGAATATCCAAATTACATGCACAACTCCAAGATTATGGACTATTTCCGTCTTTATGCCGCGAATTTCGACCTGATGAAGTATATACGATTTCAGGTGAGGCTTAAGATCTTAAAAATATGACACAATGTGCTGGTGTAACTCAGCGGGTCAAGTGGAATCTCCGGAGAACATGGATAGGTGACATTTCAAGTTGGCACCCTTCTTCAGACTACATTTCGAGGTGGGACACTTCTTCGGAACTCCACCCCTGGCAGCTTGAAACACAAAAGAAAACCAAACAAGAATAGTGAAAATGTTTTTTAAAAAAAGACACAAACTAATGGAATAGCACAACGGGTCAGGCAGCATCTCTGGAGAACACGGATAGGTGATGTTTCAGGTCAGGACAATTCTTCAGAATGATTAACAGACCTGAATCGTCATCTATCCATGTTCTCCAGAAAAGCTGCCTGATCTGCTGAGTTACACCAACACTTGTGCGTGCACATCTGCAGTTCCTTGTTTCTGCAAATCAATGCACTTATGTGGGTAACAATGGGTCATCAAACTAATGTAGAAAAACTGGAAAAAGGAAGTAATATTATTTAACTCTAAAGTATATAAAAAATCTCCACCTGTCTGCATCTTCACCCCATTTGTGAAAATTCTACGTTGAATGGGTTTGACATTGACTGCCTAACCGTTTTCCCCCTCGGTCTCTCTAGACCAGTGTCTGCAGTGTTACAAAGCGGGTGGATTTCCCTTCCACCGGGCAGTGGGACGTCGTGGCAAAGGATGTGGAGGGAAACATGGAAACAATGACCTTCGATGCTGTTTTAGTCTGTACTGGTCATCACACCAATCCTCACTTGCCTCTGGATTCATTTCCTGGTGAGTAACATGGTGACATTCAGCAGATAAAGCGCAAGCTGTCGGCATTCCCTTCCATTGACCTCATCTACACTTCACGCTGCCTCGGCAAGGCCACCAGCATAATCGAGGACCAGTCTCACCTTGGTCACTCTCTCTTCTCCCCTCTCCCCTCTCCCATCAGGCAAAAGGTACAGAAGTGTGGAAACGCACGCCTCCAGATTCAGGGACAGTTTCTTCCCACCTGTTATCAGGCAACTGAATCACCCTACCACCAACTAGAGAGCGATCCCGACCTCCCATCTACCTCATTGGAGACCCTTGAACTATCTTTGATCAGACTTTACTGGACCTTACCTTGCACTAAAGGTTATTCCCTTTATCATGTATTGTCTTTCCGCTGACTGGATAACACGTGACAAAAGCTGAGAACTACATTCTGCGCTCTGCATCTTCCCCTTTGTTCTACCTGTTGTACTTGAGTTTGTCATGAATGTATTATCGGATCTGTTTGGTTAGCATCCAAAACAAAGCTGTTCACTGTATCTCAGTACAGGTCACAATAATAAAGCTTAAGCTACGTGGTCGAGGGCATCAGCACAGAGCGGTGCCGAGCCAACGGCACAGGGCTGGGCCAGGCCAAACCCATCTCCACCAACCCAGTGCCGCCAGGACACCAGGCGGACGTTTTACAGACTTGGAAGTTGCAAGATGGCAGCAGAACATGGCGACTCTGCGTACTGTTCCAGAAGAGGATCTATTGTACTCGTGTACAGTATGATTTAACTGGACAGCATGCAGAACGAGCTTCTTACTGTATCTCTGTACACATGACGGTACAGACGGATACCATTGAACATAGAAAATAGGTGCAGGAGGAGGCCATTCAGCACTTCGAGCCAACACCGCCATTCATTGTGATCATGGCTGATCATCCTCCATTAATAACCCGTGCCTGCCTTCTCCCCATATTCCTTGATTCCACTAGCCCCGAGAGCTCTATCTAACTCTCTTAAATCCATCCAGTGATTTGGCCTCCACTGCCCTCTATGGCAGGAAATTCCACAAATTCACGACTCTCTGGGTGAAAATGTTTTTTCTCACCTTAGACTTAAATGGCCTCCCCTTTATTCTAAGATTGTGGCCCATGGTTCTGGACTCGCCCAACATTGGGAACATTTTTCCTGCATCTAGCTTGTCCAGTCCTTTTATAATTATATATGTTTCTATAAGATCCCCCCCTAGTCTTTTCAATCTTTCCTCATATGACAGACCCGCCATCCCAGGGATCACTCTCGTGAACCTACACTGCACTGCCTCAATCACAAGGATGTCCTTCCTCAAATTAGGAGACCAAAACTGTACACAATACTCCAGATGAGGTCTCACCAAAGCCCTATACAACTGCAGAAGTTTATGTTAAGTTTATTTGCTGTCATTGGGGTTGTATACTCGCCAAGCAAAATGCTTCTCTATTTGTCTATATCCCCAGGTATAGAGAAATTCAAGGGTCAATATATGCACAGCAAGGATTATAAACAGCCGCTGATATTTGAAGGGAAAAGAGTGGTAGTCATTGGTATCGGGAACTCAGGGGGTGATCTTGCAGTTGAAATCAGTCATCATGCAAAACAGGTAAGGAGCAACACAGACAGAATGATGTCAATTCACTGTATGCACTGTGTGTGTTTCAAGCAAAAACTTGCCCACCTTTCTGGTTCTGGTAACTCGTTTGGTTTCAGGCCAGATCTGTAATAAAATGTTACAAAAACATCTCTTTGCCATCACCCCTGCTTCCATGGGAGAGCAGCCAGCATAATCAAGGAACTTTTCCCACCCCCGCATATTCCTCCTCCTCCGTCTCTCTCACTCCCGTCCGGCAGAAGATACACAAGCTTGAAAGCGCGCGCCACCAGACTCAGGAACAGCTTATTTCCCGCTGTTTTCAGACTTCTGAACGGTCCTTCCATGAGCAGAAACTGAACCATCATATCACCACTAGACCGGTCCTAACCTTACCATCTACCTCATTGGAGACCCTCAGACATCACTGGACTTTATCTTGCACTACACGTAATTCCTTTTATCCTGTATCTGTGCACTGTGGATAGCTCAATTGTAGTCATGTACATAAGTTCTAGTTGCAGAATTAGGCCAGTTGACCCATCAAGTCTACTCCACCATTCAATCATGGCTGATCTACCTTCACCTCTCAACCCCATTCTCCTGCCTTCTCCCCATAACTCCTGACACCCTTACTAATCAAGAATCTGTCAATCTCCACCTTAAAAATATCCCGTGACTTGGCCTCCACAGCTGCCCGTGGCAATGAATTCCACAGATTCACCAAGAACTTCCTCAATTCCTTTCCAAAGGTACTGTATGTCCTTTTACTCTGAGGATGTGCCCTCTGGTCCTGGACTCTCCTGCTAGTGGAATCATCCTCTCCACATCCACTCTACCCAGGCCCTTCACCATTCGTATAGACTTTTCGCTGACTGGTTAAGACACAACAAAAAAGTTTTCGCTGTACCTCGGTGCCCGCGACAATAATAAACCAAACTAAGCTAAGCAATGGGACATCTCCAATTTTTGCAGACACTGGCTGCAAGGCTGACACGTGCAGTTTTAACACAGACAACCAACCTCACAATGCTAGAGGCAGCTTGAGGGTTCAAATTATCCTCTCTTTTTACCAACAAAACCACTATATTTTCTGCCGCACCGCCTCCTTCAAACTGTTCATTTAACCATATCAAAATATCCTTCCTTTCTTCCTCCTGGCCCATCTTGTGCTATTTGCCACATGTAATCCACAGGTCACAAATTTCATCATCCAGCCACCATCTGGACAAAGAAATGTATTTGGAATTCCTTCCTAACTTTATATTTATGACCTGTTTATTAATTTACCCCACATTTAATTATCTTCCCTGCCAAATCCTTCTTCTGCAAAGCAAGGATTTAATATTTTTCAAATTATGTTTACATATTATTTTTATCTTTAGCCCATTTTTTATTTTTATGTTATTATCATTGTTATTATTTTTGTTAATGATCCCTGTCTGGTAACATCTTAACATATTATTAACCTATTATCATTAACAATATTAGCATGTTATAATTAACATTGTGTTGTTATTTTTATGTTTATGACCTGTTTATTTATTTAGCCCAAAAGTAATGATTTTTCCACGCCAATCTTTCTTCTGTAATGCACGGATTGATCATTCTGGAAATTATGTTTATATATTATTTTTATATTTATGACCTGTTTATTATTGTTATTTTTTGTGGTTAAGACCCATTTAGATGAGCATCATTAACATTTTAATAGCTTGTTATAAATAACATATTGTAACATATTATCTATTGTTATGACCCATTTATTAATTTATCCCACATTTAATTATCTTGCCTGTCAAACAAGAGTCATAGAATCTGCAGCATGTAAACTGACCCTTCGGCCCAACTTGCCCGCACCGACCAACATGTCCCATCTACACTAGTTTCACCTGCCTGCGTTTGGTTCGTATCACTCGCAACCTACCCTATCCGTGTTCCTGTCTAAATGTTTCTTAAACGTTGCATTATTCTTCAATGAAAGGATTGATCATTTCGCTAATGATATTTATATATTATCATGTTCAGAAGTGATAGAAGCAGATTTAGGCCATTCAGCCATCAGGTCTACTCCGCCATTCAATCATGGCTGATCTTTCTTTCCCTCCTAACCCCATTATCCTGCCTTCTCCCCTAACCCCGACACCCGTACTAATCAATAATCTATCCATCTTTGCTGTACAAATATCTGTTGACTTGGCCTCCGCAGCCTTCTGTGGCAATGAATTCCACAGATTCACCACCCTCTGACTAAAGAAATTCCTCCTCATCTCTTTCCTAAAGGAACATCTTTTTATTTTGAGGCTATGACCTCTGGTCCTAGACTCTCCCACTAGTGGAAACATTCTCTCCACATCCACTCTATCCAAGCCTTTATTTCAGCAAGAGGAACTGGTTATTATTTACAAGTTGAAATCCTAATGTAATTGGGCTTCTTTCTCTTCCAGTTTAGAAGCATGATCAGTTCTCCTGCAGGGGAAAATAAATGCAGTTGAGATAGGGGCATTTTGTTTTTATTTTTGTCTAGGTTGCAGGTTTTAAGACTTGCATCCTTGCGTTCTTTACAAGAATTACCTCGGGAATGAGTAGGTTAACATATGATGAGCGTTTGATGGTACTGGGCCTGTACTAGCTGGAGTTTAGAAGAAGGAGGGAGGAATACATACCGAATAGTGAAAGGCTTGGATAGAGTGGATGTGGAGAGGATGTTTCAACTAGTGGGAGAGTCTAGGACTAGAGGGCATAGCCTCAGAATTAAAGGACGTTCTTTTAGGAAGGGAAAGAGGAGAAATGTATTTAGTCAGAGGGTGGTGAATCTGTGGAATTCTTTGCCACAGAAGGCTATGGAGGCCGTCACTGGATATTTTTAAGGCCAAGATAGATAGATTTTTGATTCGTACAGGTGCAGAGGTTATGGGGAGATGGTAAGAGAAAAGGGTTAGGAGAGATAGATCAGCCATGATTGAATGGCGGAGTAGATTTGTTGGGCCGAATGGCCTAATTTTGCTCCTATCACTTAAGATCATGATCTAAATGTCTTGCAGGTGTTTCTGAGTACAAGAAGGGGTGCCTGGATAATCAACCGTGTGGCTGTAAGAGGATACCCTGTCGACATGGCCTATACCTGTCGTGTTTATTACTTGGTCCCTCCACCTCTAACTGCCTGGGTGATTGAGAGACGTATAAACAATCGATTTGATCATGCGAACTACGGTTTGCAACCCACCCACAGGTGAGTAATGTCACCAGCATCGCATTCTGTGGTCTTTGTAAAAGCAAATGGGCAGGCCATGCGGAGTTGCATGGAGAGCAACGAGAAATTCATTGGTGCGCACCAAGTGACCAGTCAAGGCTGACCTGCTGAGCACTACTTTGGTACAGCCTTTATATTCTCAGCTGACAAGATTCACAGAAACGTGATGAACAGTAAAACAAGATCTTCAATGATTCAATTCAATGAATCAATTATACTTTATTGTCACAGCCCCCCCCCCCCCACCCCCACTCCCACTGGGTCCCCCTTCATTTTCGCCACTTCCCAACCCCTACCCCCCACCAACCCCTGCCTTGCTCCCCCCTTGTTCCCGGCAGCCCCGAGAACAGAATGGAGGTCACAGAAAGGCTAAAGGGCCTGTCCCACTTTCACGACCTAATTCACAACCTCTGCCAAGTTTGCCCTTGACTCATACTCGCAACATGGTCGTCACGAGGTCGTAGGAGGTCGTAGCAGGCCATGATGCTAGTTGTAGGTACTCGTGGCATCAAGTAGGTCGTGGCGTTTTTCTAGCCTGATGAAAAATGTCCACGAGTAAAAAAGGTTGTGAATTAGGTCGTGAAAGTGGGACAGGCCCTTTAATTAGCTAACAAACTCGGTCTTGATTGCAGAATAAAAAGATTATCCACAAGTAGATCCAATTTTCTGTCACAACACCATAACACAATCAATGACGTTCCTGAAACTTGGGTGTCATCACTGCTGCATTCCATGTCTCTACTTTTAGGCTTTGTCTGCCATCACATCCCTGTCACCACATCAGCACAAACCATATCCCTATTAGTTATTAGCCCTCAGAATTGTTTCCCCGACAATCTTTGTCTTACCTTGAAGGTACCTAGCTGCTCCAATGAACCCCTTCCGTTATTTTATTTTTTGTTGTTCACTTTTGGCCATCTACCCTGTTTTCCATTTGGCTCGGTTTCCCATTTTGGCTTGTCGTGCTCACTTGAAGCATTTAGGAATAGTTTACTACATAACAAATGATGCCAGAGTTGCAACTACAAGCAAAGAATGAGGGGAGTATTCACCATGTCAGTCAGCCTCTGTGGCGGGAGAGAGAAAAACAATGAATGTTTCAGATCAGCTGTGCGGCACAGTGGCGCGGCGGTAGAGTTGCTGCCTCACAGCGCCAGAGACCCGGGTTTGATCCTGATTACGGGTGCTGTCTGTACGGAGTTTGCATGTTCTCCTCACATGGGTTTTCTCCGTGTGCTCCAGTTTCCTCCCACATTCCAAAAACGTACAGGGTTAATTGGCTACTTGGTATAATTGTTCCTAGTGTGCGTAGAACGTGTTAGTGTGCGGGGAGCGCTGGTCGGTGCGGACTCAGTGGGCCGAAGGACCTGTCTTTGCTCTGTATCTCTAAACTAAACAAATAAACTAGTGTTTAAAGAAGGAACTGCAGATGCTGGAAAATCGAAGGTAGACAAAAATGCTGGAGAAACTCAGCAGGTGAGGCAGCATCTGTGGACTGAAGGAAATGGGCAACGTTTCGGGTCGAAACCCTTCTTCAGACTGATGTGAGGGTGGGAGGGCGGAAGGAAGAAAGGAAGAGGTGGAGCCAGTGGGCTGAGGGAGAGCTGAGTGGGGAGGAGGAAGTAAGGACTACCTGAAATTGGAGAGGTCAATGTTCATACCGCTGGGGTGCAAACTGCCCAAGCGGAATATGAGGTGCTGCTCCTCCAATTTACGGTGGTCATCACTGTGGCCATGGAGGAGGCCCAGGACAGAAAGATCGGATTTGGAATGGGAGGGGGAGTTGAAGTGCTGAGCCACCGGGAGATCAGGTTGGTTATTGCGAACCGAGCGGAGATGTTGGGCGAAGCGATCGCCAAGCCTGCGCTTGGTCTCACCGATGCAGAGCAGCTGACACCTAGAGCAGCAGATGCAATAGATGAGGTTGGAGGAGGTGCAGGTGGACCTCTGCCGCACCCGGAAAGACTGCTTGGGTCCTTGAATGGAGTCAAGGGGGGAGGTGTGTATGTGTTTGATGGTTGGCATGGACTCGATTGGCTGAAGGGCCTGTTTTTCTGCTGTAGGACTAACTCTAACCATGGTAATTCTAAAAGGTTAACTCCAATGCACTGCAGCCATTCTAGCCGGATTATTATCTCTCTCCTCCAGATTTCAGGGCCAACATCCGACCGTTAATGATTATTTGCCAAATTGCATAATAACTGGAAGTGTTCTTGTGAAACCCAATGTGAGCGAATTTACTGAATCGGCAGCCATCTTTGAAGATGGCACGACGGAAGAGGTCGATTTTGTTATCTTTGCAACGGGATACACTTTTGCTTTCCCCATTCTGGATAAGACCATCATTGAAGTCGACGAAAACCATGTCCCTCTGTACAAGTATGTCTTTCCTCCTCGACTGGAACAGCCGACCCTGGCAATCATCGGCCTTACCCAGCCCTTGGGAGCCATCATGCCAATATCAGAACTCCAGGCTCGTTGGGCTACGAGGGTCTTTAAAGGTATGCGGACATTTTTCAAAGCATCACTAACATGCACTCATATGTTCCTAAGTTCATGAATGATAGGAGCAGAATTAGGCCATTTGGCCCATCAAATCTACTCCGCCATTCAATCATCGCCAATCTATCTCTCCCTCCTAACCCCATTCTCCTGCCCTCTCCCCATAACCCGACGCCCGTACTGATCAAGAATCTGCCTATCTCTGCCTTAAAAATAACCATTGACTTGGCCTCCTCACCCTCTGTGGCAATGATTCACCACCCTCTAATAAAATAAATTCCTCCTCATCTCCTTCCCAAAGGAACGTCCTTTAAATCCATGGCTATGACCTCTATCCTAGACTCTGTCACTAGTGAAAACATCCACTCCACATCCACTTCACTATTCTGTATGTTTCAATGAGGTACCCCCTCATCCTTCTAAACTCCAGCGAGTAGAAGCCCAATGCCGTCAAACGCTCATCATATGTTAACCAACTGCATTGTGTGTAATATCCATTGATTAGGTAGTCTTGTTGTTGATGTGATACCATAGTGAGTGGCACAGCAGTGCAGCTGGTAGAACCGCTGCCACACTGCGACAGACACCGGGTTCGAACCTGACCTTGATGTTGTCTGTGCAGAGTTTGTATGTTCTCTCTGTGACTGCCTGGGTTTCCTCTGGGTGCTTCGGTTTCCTCCCATATCCCAAAGATGTGCAGGTTTGTAGGCGAAATAGCCTCAGTAAATTGGCCCTAGTTTATGTAGCGAGTAGATGGGAAAGTGGGATAACATAGAACTAGTGTGGACGGGTGATCGATGGACTTGGTGGGTCGAAGGCCCTGTTTCCCTGATGTATCTCCAAACTATTTTTTTTCTTGACAATTACTGTTCCTCTCTTGGCTTTCAGATGAATACATTGCCTTTCTGTCCAGGAGATTCTAAATTCAATCCCTGGCACATACTGTTTCAAATTTAATCTGCTTTGGAGGTGCATTTTTCTTTGCTTTCTACCTTGGTCCAGAGTTTGTGAAATGCAGTCAAACCCAAACTGAGATCGAAGGGAAGAATTCTTCTTGCTGATAGCTGAGTGATGGTTTGTTCAAGATCTGAACTTTTTAGTTTAGTTTAGAGTTATAGCGTGGAAACAGGCCCTTCGGCCCACCGAGTCCGCGCCGACCAGCGATCGCCTGTACACACTGGTTCTATCCTGCACACGAGGGGCAATTTGCAGAAGCCAATTAACCTTCAAATCTGTATGTGTTTGAAATGTGGGAGGAAGGGAGAACGTGCAAACTCCATACAGACAATATCCGTAGTCAGGATCGAACCGGGGGCTCTGGCGCTGTGAGGCAACGCTGTGCCACGGTGCTTGCTGCCCACACAGTAGAGTCTTTGACACTCAAGTTCACAAACCTCTCCAGATTCAGGGACAGTTTCTACCCTGCTGTTATCAGGCAACTGAACGGTCTTCTCATCAGCTAGAGTGTAGTCCTGACCTCCCATCCATTCCATTGGACACCTTTTGAACTATCTTTAAAAGGAATCTATCGGATTCAATATTATATTTTGCACTAAACGTTGTACCATTTATCCTTTATCTGTTCACTGTGGGCAGCTTGATTGTAATCATCTATAGTCTTTGGATAGCGCGCATACAAAGCTTTTCACTGGATCTCGGTACATGTGATAGTAATAAACTAAACTACACTAATGTGTAGGAAGGAACTGCAGATGCTGGTTTACACTGCAGATAGACACACAATACTGGAGTAACGGCAGGACAGGCAGCATCTCTGGGGAAAAGGAGTGGGTGACATTTTGGGACAAGACCCTTCAGACTGCGAGACAGGGGAGAGGGAAACTAGAGGTATGAAACGATACAAAGACCAAAAACGACACCAAGTTTGGCAACGGTTTTAACAGCTTAAGGGCTTGGGGGGCTGGTGAGGAATTATGCTTGCGGAGGTGGGAGGTTGTAGTTTGGGCCTCACCGGTTGGCAAAGCCAGTCTATCAGAGCAGCCAGCCCCTTACTGCACTCAGCACAGTTGGCAATCGTTCTATTCAATCCAGCACAAGTGCATTTACATTTGCATTGATTCAATGAGCTGAGCCCAATTCTTTTATTCTGTTCCATAGGCTTGGCTAAACTGCCCTGTGTTGACGATATGATGGTGGACATCGTGAAGAAAAGGGAAGAAATGGCCAAAAGGTATTACACTACATATTATCACACACATCAACAGCGCAGTTAGGGGCTATTTTATTCCAGTTACATCATACTGGCACAAGAGCAGCACAGTGGCCTCACTGCACCACAGGCCTGGGTTCCATCCCGACCTTGCCTGCCGTATCTTTGTGTGGAGTCTCCACGTTTGAACTGAGACCGCGTGGGTTTTCTCCCACATCCCAAAAACATGCGGGATTTGGCCCTCTGTAAATTGTCCCCAAGTGTGTCGGGAGTGGATGAGAAAGTGGGATAACATGGAACTAGTGTGAACGGGTGAACGATGGTGGGCATGGGCTCAGCAGGCCGAAAAGCCTGTTTCCACGCTGTATCTGTAAACTAAATTAAACTAAACTATGGGGAAACCTCCTACTGTCACCCTGTCCAGATCCCCGAACATTTGATATGCCGCCATCACATTACCCTTCACCTCTTCTCCAAGGAAAACATTCCCAGCTCCTCTGGTCTGTAGGTAGAATCTAGAGGTGCTGATGAGAATGGGAGGATAATAATAACAGAAAGGGGATTAACATATGATTCGTGTAAGTGAATGGTTGATGGTCAGTAGACCCAAGGACATCTTTCATGGTGCATCTCTCTATGATACTAAAATGGATCATCTTCCCTGCCAGATATCTGCCTGTTTAAGTAACTCACCTACAAACAACCCCCCCCCCCCCCGCCTTCTCCTCCCCTCACACTTTTAATCCCCTCCCTTCCTTGTGCCTCACCTTGATTTTCACCCATTTAGTTTAGAGATACAGCGCGCAAACATGCCCGTCAGCCCACCGAGTCCACGCTGACCAGCGATCCCCGCACATTAACACTATCCGACACACCAGGGACAATTTTTACATTTACCAAGCCAATTAACCTACAAATCTGTACATCTTTGGAGTGTGAGAGAAAACCGAAGATCTCGGAAAAAACCCACGCAGGTCACGGGGAGAACGTACAAACTCCGTACAGACAGCACCCATAGTCAGGATCGAACCCGGGTCCCTGGCGCTGTAAGACAGCAACTCTACTGCTGTGCTGCCGTGCTGCACACTCCCCACTTCCCCCGTCCCATTCCCCCTATATTCCATCCTCTGAATTCACAATTCACGACTCTCCCATCCTCACCTCACCCCATTTGTCTTTGGATCCATGGTATTTATCCAACCATCTGCCTATCACTGCCTATCAAACCCCCTCCCCCCCACTCATCCTTATCCACCTATCACTCGCCAAGCTTTGTCCTGCCGCTCCTCTCTTCCAGCTCTCTTTCCCCACCCCACCACTAATCAGTCTGAAGAATGATCCCAACCCAAAACATCGCCTATATCCATGTTCTCCAGTGATGCTGCCTGACTTGCTGAGTTACTCCAGCACTTGTGCCATTTTTTATTTTTTTTAAAAATTTGCAGTATTTTTCTGTTTTGCTTGGTTTTCTTTTACGGGGGTAGTGGGGGCAAATACGGCAATGGCAATTAAGAACCCTTTGGCTGATGGGTATGGAGGGATATGGATCACATGCAGGCAGAGGAGATCGGTTTAACTTGGCATCATGTGCGGAATGGTCATTGTGGGCTGACGGACCTGTTCCTGTGCTACACAGTTCGGTCTCTTCTTCTGCCCCTCTGCTTCACTGGAAGTCGCCTCTGACCTTGAAGAGAGGACTCCCACGAAGATTTAGTGATCACTGCAGTGAAAACTATATAAAAGTAAGAACAATATAAAATTATGAGAGGATAGACAGTCAGAACCTTTTCCCCAGGGTGGAAATATCAAAAACTAGAGGGCATAGCTTTAAGGTGAGAAGGGCAAAGTTAAAGGAGGTGTGCAGGGTGTTTTTTTTGTGGTGGGTGCCTGGAACGGATTTGGAGGCAGATGCCATAGTGGCATTCAAGCTTTGGATAGGCACAAAATGCTGGAGTAACTCAGCGGGACAGGCAGAATCTCTGGAGAGAGGTAATGGGTGACGTTTCAGGTTGAGACCCTTCTTCAGACATCTTTGGCTAGACACATGGATATACAATACAATAATATTTTATTAGCCAAGTATGTTTTGCAACATATGAGGAATTTCATTTTCCAAGTCAGCCGTACAAATAAAAAGCAACAGAACATACAAAAATACATTTCAACATAAACATCCACCACAGTGACTCCTCCATATTCCTCACTGTGATGGAAGGCGAAAAAAAGTTCAATCTCTTCCCTTCTATATGCAGGGCAATGGAGACAGGCACAGATGATTAGCATAACTGGCCGTTATGTTCAGCATGGACACTGGGCTCAAGGGCCTGTGCTGTGCTGTTCTTTTCTAAATTCGGTCTCTTTTTATCCTACCACAACTAGAGAGCAGTGCTGAACTACTATCTATCTCTTCGATGACCCTCGGACTATCCTTGATTGGAAGTTGCTGTCTTTACCTTGCACTAAACGTTTTTCCCCTATCATGTATCTATACTGTAAATGGATCGATTGTAATCATTTACTGTCTTTCTGCTCACTGGATAGTGCACAACAAATGCTTTTCACTGTACTCCGGTACCAGGC
Source organism: Amblyraja radiata (assembly GCF_010909765.2). NCBI lineage: Eukaryota > Metazoa > Chordata > Chondrichthyes > Rajiformes > Rajidae > Amblyraja > Amblyraja radiata. Next base: position 12,740,621 of record NC_045965.1, read on the forward strand.
ACGTGTCGTGAGTAATTACTCAGGGTAGGCACACAGTCGGCTTTAAAAAAAAAAAAAAATTTAACCGCGCATGCGCAGATTGTTCTCTCCGTAAAAATAAAAAATAAAAATAAAAACAGTAACAATTCAATTTGCCCAAGGCTTCCAAGTCTCCTTTATTCTGAATTACTGAATGGGTGGGTGGTGAAGATTGATGGCAGGTGGAGAGATGGTGGGAAAAACGGGAGTACAGGGAAAAGTTGAATCAGTTGTCATCTTATTGAATGACAATACTTGTTCAAGGGATCAATTAGGGGGAGAGTTCCTTTCACAGCGTGTGGAGAGTCTGTGCCAGGGGTAAAGTTGCGGGGAGGGCAGGAGCGTTGAGAAGGAGGGGGTCAGGGATAATGCCAGTAACTCATTCACTTACTGCTGCCGCAGCTCTCCGGGCGCATAGCCACGCACTGTAGCCGGGGATAGAAGCAGCTCAGGTAGCTGCGAGCGGCCGCCGGGACCCGAGAGCAGAACAGGCCGTCACTTCAGCGCCTTCTGCCGGCCCGCTCACCTCTGGCAGTGCCCTCCGTCTGTACACGTCTCACCTGCCGCTCGCTCATGTCAGCCGCTTCCGCAAATCCTTAAATTCCCACAGCCGAGTAACCTCAATCGCGCTGTCGGAATTTAAGGACATGAGTGAGGCCAGCGAGCGGCAGGATAGAGGTATTTAGACGGAGAGCTGCCAGAGGTGAGCGGCGGCCGACAGGAGGCGCTGAGGTGGCGGCTGGTTCCGCTGTCCGGCCCGGCGGCCACCTGAGCTGCTTCTTATCCCCCCCCCCCCCCCTGGCCTCAATGCGGTGGCATTGTACGCCTCCGTGCAAGGAGCGCCGCAAGTGGCATGATCCCGATACCCTCCTTCACAACATTCGTGCCCTCCCCGCAACTTTACCCCGGGCCAGACTCCCCAAACGCTGTGAAAGGAGCTCTCCCCCCACCCCCACACCCCGGGATGTACGGTATTTAAAAACATCACCAAGAAATGTACTTACTACATTATCGGTACACATGGACTCCATTCTTCCCTCCCTGTTTCCTAAGATACACTTAAAATAATGACAATCCATATTTGAAAACCTCGCCAAGAAACTAGCGCTGCGCATGCGCAGTGCTGCAAAGGCAGAATTTCTGCTGCCTTCAGCCCCGATTGAAAGTGACGGCTTCAGGCAGCGCTGACGGCACGTGGGCTGCACAGAGCTTCCCGTGTTACAAGTGCTGCGGATGAAAGGCACGGAGAATTATGCCTACATAAGAGATCGATCTCTTAGGTAGGCATAATTCTCCCATGCCTTTACTATTTATATTTAGTAATTGCTATGTTATAATTTTAGTCGTGGTAGGCAGTGCCTACCTTGCCTACCCTGACGGCACGTGCCTGCTCGGTACACGCGACAATATACGAAACTAAACCTCTTTTTCTGCAAAAAAAAAAGGTACGTCAACTCGCAAAGGCACACTATTCAAGTTGACCTAATTCCTTACATGGATGAGATAGCTGAACAGATCGGTGTGAGGCCCAACATCATGCAGCTCTTCACCAGCGATCCACGCTTGGCCTTCGAGGTTTACATTGGCCCCTGCACACCTTACCAGTTCCGATTGACTGGGCCGGGAAAATGGCCGGAGGCTCGGGAAACCATCCTGACACAGTGGCAGCGCACTATCAAGCCCACCAGAACACGCGTGGTCGCCAACGGTCAACAACGTGCCTCTTTGCCAACGCTGCTGAAACTACTAAGTCTGCTGATAGCTCTCAGTGCCATCTATCTGATTCTCTAATGCAGGGGCCTCCAAACCTTTCAGCATGAGGGCCACATTACATATTTGGCACATTTTTGTGGGCCGTACACTCACACGCTCACACTCACACTCACACTCACACTCACACACACACACACACACACACACACACACACACACACACACATATAGACACTCACACTCACTCACACACTCTCACACTCACTCACCCACAAATTCACTCACACATACTCATACACCCACTCTCACACACACTCACACACACAATCTCACTCACACACTCTCTCACACACGCCCCCCCCCCCCACCCACACACTCACTGGGGCCGCCACTGTTGCCGCTCTTCACTGTCTCCCCGGGGTCATTGACGCTGTTGCCGCCAACCCGTATCTCTACTCCAGCCCCCCACGGGCCTCCATCAGCGACTCTGCCGACCCTCACCTCTCCACCAGCCACCAGCGGGCCAGAGCCTTCACCTCACCAGAGTTCCCGGCTCAGCACCAGGCCCACAACCTCCACCATCCAGACAGCACGTGTTCTGGCTCTGCTTGGTCCTAGTGGCCCTCCCCCCTACAGGGACTGTCAGTAGTGATGGGTCTTCCCCTCCCCCCCCCCTCTTTTAACCAGGTTACCCCGACAACACACCCGCTAGTTAAAATTCCCCGCTGTTTATTTTGGCTTTTTTTACAGAGGTGCCGGAGCAGCGCTCCAGTGAGCTCCGGCAGCACGGCACCCTGGGTATTAGTCACGTACAACTAACGGCAGCTGCACACAAACCTTCAACTTGATAGCCTACGGCAAACTGACGTGTAAGTTCCCGCGCTACCACAGAACCCGCTAAATAGGCCGCCGCACGGAACGCGTTAAGAGCTTGCTGCAGACCGGATAAAATCTCGTGGCGGGCCGGATGTGGCCTGCGGGCCATAGTTTGGAGACCCCTGCTCTAATGAGTCAGTGCTACCATAGTCGAATAGAATACTTTATTGTCTTAAGTCACAGTGAAATTTTTTGCTTGCATACAGTGCCAAGGTATGTAAATAGTCACCCATAAAAGATGCTTACAAAGTTACAAATTCTCCCCTCCCACCTCTGGCGCCAGTCCCCCCCTTTGTTCTTCACCCTTCCTCACCCCACCCCCCCACACCAGGTCCTCCATTGTTCTGAGGATCAACACAAAATGCTGGAGTAACTCAGCGGGCCAGGCAGCATCTTTGGAGAGAAGGAATGGGTGACGTTTCTCTCCTCTCCAGAGAAGCTGTCTGACCCACTGAGTTACTCCAGTATTTTGTGTCTATCTTTGGTTTAAACCAGCATCTGCAGTTCCTTCCGACACAGTTATCATGAGGAGTTCCCCTCAATCTTTGTGTATCAGCTAATAACAGTAGAGATTCACATTCCAATTGTCTTTAAGCGCATCTATACTATTACTAAAACTCTCATCTTGACCACTTCTGGTTTGCTTTGTATTTAAATCTGCGCAAAAATGCCACCCTATATCGCTAGGATTACTCGCCACCTTACTCGCCGTTCTCTGCTCCAAGCCACCAAGTTTTGTTCCAATAGGTGGAAGATTACAAAAGTTATGAAGGTTTAAAAAATCGTGAGATCAGCAGGTTGGTCTTCTCGCCTGTCAGTCACCATGAAAGTAACGCCCCTTCTGGCACCCTCTGGAGAATAAAGTCCCGGAGGCGGAGCTGAGACCGCAAGCTGTGCAGATCAGAACGACCAGCGAAGCGAACAGCGAAGAGACCAGCGCCCACTGTGAGTCCCCATCACACCCCCAACCTCTTCTCCTCTGGTCCCCCTCGTTGGCTCCTGCCATCCTCCCCGTGATACCGCATCTCCCCAATGGCTCTTCCCCCGTCTTTTCTCCGAGCTCTCCCCCACTGCCCCCACACCCAACTCCCTCCTCAACCCCCTCCCCCCACACCTCAACCCCCTCCCACACACCTATCCCCTCCACACCCCCCACCCACACATACCCTTCCCCCAAACCACCCCCTCCCACATCCATCCCCCTCCCCCCCTAGCAAACCCCTCCAGCCCACAGACACACTTTCACTCCCACCACCCCCCCCCCACACGCAACCACACACCACACACCCCCCCCCCCCCCCGTGTGACTAGTTGTAACTAAATGTAATGATGAGACATGAACACACACAAAGATACACATGTTTATTAAATCACTTACAGCATAGGATCTGCATACGTCATAGCTCCGAGCTGCTACTTCTACTAGCTAGCGTAGGTGAGCTCTTGATACTATAAAGCACATATTAGATGGAGCTACTACTAACAAGCACTATAACTGGCTAGTATGAAATAGCCAATCTACATCTTTTCTTGTAGAAATAAAGAAACGTCGGCAGCTAAGCAATATAGGCGGAACGTTGAGAATACATTTGCAAAGTTACACAAAATCGCCATATCTAACGGGTGGCTGGCCTGCAAAAACCCGTCCAGCCCTTGTGCGGTACGAGGCCGCCTCACCTCCTTTTGCTGGAGAAGATGCCAGAGAAGGGAGTGGGGAAGCGACCCGACAGGCAGAGTGGGAGACGAGATGGGCGAGCCAGGCGCCAAACCATGCGGGGTCACCATGCTAGGAACGCCGGTTGCTAGGACCGACTGGGAGGATGCACAAAACGCGAGGCATCAGGATATGGAGTCGCAGGCCGCGGTTCCTTCACGGTTACGTCTGTAGATGACTCCGTCCACTCGACCAAGTACGACCGCGGCTCTTTAGCAGGGCCGTGGATGTGTCCCAGGCGTGCATAGCTCTTGGTGTGCAGACGAATAATTTGTCCGCGTGCGAGAGGTTTAAGTGGCTTGCTGGACTTGTCCAAGAACCGTTTCTGTGTGTCACGTTTAAATTGAAGTTGTTTCTGAACTGCAGGTGGTGAACGAACTTGTGGCTGCAAAAGCTGCTGGGACACAGGCAGGGGAGCACGGTTTTGGCGAGATCAGTCGTTGGGCTGGGGAACCCAGTATTGGATCCCGTGCAATATTCCTTAGGTTGAGCAGGTCCAGGTACATGTCTGATTTGGCAAGGTATGATCGTTCCATGAGTTGATTTGCACTCCGAACGGCGCATTCAGTGAGTCCGTTGGACTGTGGGAACTCAGGACTACTGGTAATGTGTTGAAAGTCCCATTGTTTTGCAAAGTTTTTGAAGGCTTGGCTGGTGAACTGTCTGCCTTTGTCGGACTTAATACATGCAGGGGAGCCCTGCACAGAGAGGTGATGCTGCTGCTTCTCGATAACTGCCTCCGAAGAAATGGTTTGCAGTAGGTCGATTTCGAACCAGCCCGAGTAAGAGTCAACAAGAACAAGATAGTGTTTCCCGTGCCACTCGAAGATGTCAGTGGCTAACGAGGACCACGGGAGAGGAGGGACTGGTTGCGGCAGCAATGGCTGCTTCTGCTGATGTGGCGTCAGACTTGTGCAGACCGCACGTTTCGGTTCTTTGGTCATGTATTTGGTCATTCCGGGCCAGTAAACCATGCTTTGCGCCCTTTGGAGGGTTGCCTCCACGCCAGGGTGGCCCCTGTGGATGTCGTTATAGTATTTATCCCGGAGGGCAGCTGGAACTACTGCCTTGTGGCCCTTGACTATGATTCCATCCTGTAGCACTGGTTCATCACGGACCAGGAAGTAGGGGCGTATTTCGAGCGGATGTTGGACTGTTTGTCGGGCCAGCCGCGCCGGATGAGTGTAGACAGCAATTGTAAAGTCTCATCAGCGGCCGTATGTTCAGCTAGGCTGCTTAAACGCTCAGTTGGCACAAACGAGACCTTCATGACTGAGAATTGGTCCTGTTCAGAGAGTTGGTGTTCGTTAGTTCTGCGCGGGGCTCTAGATAGCGTGTCTGCTATGTACATATCTTTACCTTTCTTATAGACAATGCTGAAATCATCTCGCTGCAGTCATCCTGGGGCAGCGTGGATTGGTTTGTTCAAGATGGTGACCATTGGTTTTACCAAAGTCCATGAATTATGTGCAGGCGAAAACCACTGTGAGCAGTTCCTTTTCAATCTGAGCGAAGCGCTGTTCAGTGTCAGATAGTGTACGGGATTCATATGAAACTGGCTTGAAATCGGCGTCTGCCCGTACTGCGCCTAGCCCGTACTGGGTTGCTTCATAGGTGAGTGTCACTGGTAACTCCAGAGTGAAGTAGACGAGTGTAGGTGCGCTGGCCAGCTGCAGTTTGAGAGTGTCGAAAGCCCTTTGGTGCTGGGGGTACCTCGTCCTTGTGTGTCAGTCAACGCAGGGGGGTCTATATGTCGCTGAGGTTGGGAATATATTTTCACAGGTAGTTAACCATGCGGAGGAATCATTGTAAACTCACGACATCGGTAGGAACCGGCATTTCATTGATAGCTGCAGTTTTCAGCGGATCTGGTCTGAGACCGTCGCTGGTAAAAACATGTCCGACGTAAGTGACCTCAGGAACTCGAAACCTGCACTTTAGTGGATTGAGTTTAAGCTGAATGTCTTTGGCACGGTCAAGTACTCTCTTCAGGTTGGCGGCATGTTCATCCCACTTCTGACACCATATAATGATGAGACACGAACACACACTAAGATACAACACATGTTTATTATATCATTTACAGCATAGGATCTGCAAACGTTACAGCTGCTGCTTCTACTAGCTAGCGTAACCGAGCTCTAGATACTATAAAGCACATACTAGGCAGAGCTACTACAAACAAGCACTATAATTGGCTAGTGTGAAATAGCCAATCTACACTATATATTAATTATATTTTGAAATAACGTAAGTGCCTTGATTGAAACAAATTTGAGATGTAGCAAATTTCTCCCTGATGGCAGCCTCGCCTACAGTCTGTGTCCTTTTCGTCTTATTTTGTTATTTTTAGTGCGTTTTAAAAGTTTGTGTTAATGTTCTCTGGTTTGTTTTATGTGGGGGGTGGGCGGAGGGGGGGTCAGGGGAAACTTTTTTCAATCTCTTACCTTGCCAGAGATGCGATTGTTTTCGGATCGGATCTCCAGCTCTGCGGCCTAACATCGTGGAGCTGGAGGCCTTGCTCGGGACTGACTTTGAGCCCCACCTCGGGGCGTGGACTTACCATCGGAGCCGATCCCTCGCCTGGGATCGACGCTCCAACCGCGACCTGCGGACTTTAACATCACGGAGCTCGCAGTCTCGGGTAGAGTCCGAGTCGGGAACTCCAAAGTCGCAGAAGATTTCGACTAGCCCCGACGTGGGGTCCGATTGCCCGGCGCGGGGAGCGGATCCCCCTGATGCAGGAGCTTGATTGCCCCGACGCGGAGGGACGACCGCCGGCTATGGGAGTCACGATCATCCCGTCAACGGAAGGCTCAAGGCCCCCGACCGCGGGAGAACAATGAAGCAAAGAGATTGAACTTTTTTTGCCTTCCATCACCGTGAGGAATGTGGAGGAGTCACTGTGGTGGATGTTTATGTTAAAATGTATTTTGTGTGTTCTGTTGCTTTTAATAGTATGACTGTGTGGCAAATCAAATTCCTCGTATGTTGCAAAACATACTTGGCTAATAAAGTATGATTATGATTAAGATCTAGTATAATTGCGTTTATTATCAATAATCAGTAATTTTAAAACTGTGTGCTTCAACCATCCACTTATCACAAACTTTCTTTTAGAAAGAGGTACAGGTTGAGATATTTGGGATAATGGTGTAAATGGTAAACATATTTCAGAACTAGCTCAACATTGCACAAAGATAAAAATGGTATTAGGCTATTTTTCACACAGCAAAATTCCCCAATTACAAGATAAATGTCTTGGGTAAATCTGCCTTCCACATTTCATGAGCTGTTGATACTCAAAAAAGGACACAAAGTGCTGGAGTAACTCAGCAGGTCCGGCAGCATCTCTGAAGAGCATACACATAAATGCCCGCATTTGGCCCATATCCCTCTGGAGATTGATAGATTCGTGATTAGTACGGGTGTCAAGGGTTATGGGGAGAAGGCAGGAGAATGGGCCGAATGGCCTAATTCTTCTACAACTTATGGCAGGTGACGTTTCAAGTCTGGACCCTTCGTCAGACTGTAAGCTGAACCTAGGTGAGGAAATTTTGGGAAGAAACTGTTCCTGAACCTGAATGCAAGTGTTTTCAGGATCCTGTATCACCTTCCCGGTGGCTGGAGTGAAATGAGAGCATGGCCAGGGTGGAGTGGTCCAAGATGATGCTGGGAGCCATTTTGGGCAGAGATTGCTAGAGATCCTTTCGATGGTGGGCAAGTCTGTACCGTGATGGATGAGTTGATGGTTGAACTTAATGCAGATCACGGATGACCTTTTAAGTTTTGTGTATTCTTGGTGCACGAGTTCACTATGAATAAACATTGTTGATTTTCTGCCCCTATGCTTGAATGCAATGAGGGCTGATTCAAGATATAAATACTTTCCCAGTGAAATCCACAGTTGAAGATAAATTCAGCAACCAACACGAATGGAACTACTAAGAAGTCAAGAATACCCAAAATAAAATTGCAAATGTATAGAGCCAGGTGTTTAGGCACTAAAAACTCTGAAATAGGCAGGCAAAAAAACATAATGAAATTACAAAAAGGCACAACAGGCATTTATTGACTAAAAAATGCATAAAGCATTTATTTCCACCACCAGAATATGGTTAAAAATGATAATATAAAGGTATACTACATTAAATGACCAACGTGCCTGGTTACACATAATTACTAGCATTTTTTTCAAATTATCTGGTGTTAAACTATGCCGTCTGTCAGACAGAATATGCTTCAGTTGTGAAAAACTTATTTCTACCTCAGCTGAGGTCACTGGTGCATACCTGAAACAAGCTACAGACTCTATATTCATGTCGATATCTTGTGCATTACAACTACCTTTGAGAACTTTAGCTATGTTTTCTATTTCTTCAAGATCTTTGTTCGCTAAAATCACTCTCTCACATTTTCCTTGTATGTCTTTACCTACATCACCAGGAACTGTAGAAATATTGTCAGTTACTTTGTTGAAAACCTGCAAGTTATTCATTAATGTTTCACCATGTTTCCCAAGGGAAGTGTCAGCTTGTGGGAAGTTTGCTAAATTGGAAGCAATAAACACAAGATCGCGGTGGAGGGACTTTTTCTGCATGATTTCACTGACGATCCTGACTGCAGCAGATTCTTCTTCTTTAAAACTGTTGACGATTTCTTTTATCTTTTCAAAATTTGCTGCATAATAGAGTACAGCAGAGGGCCATGTACCCCACCTAGTCAAAATGGGCTGAGGAGGTAGCAGAATCAATGATTCAATATCCCCCCGCTTACGAGCCCTTTATATTCATGCTTTTAAAGAACAGACCTTACCACAAACCCTTGCCGAATCAACCATTACACTGATCCCTAAAAAAGATAAAAACCTTGAAGAGCCTGGATCATATAGAGCAATAGCTCTTTTAAATACAGATCAGAAGATATTAGCCAAGACTTTGGCACACAGATTAAGCCTGCATATTAGTAAATTAATACATCCAGATCAAACTTGGTTTATACCTAAGCGACAAACTTAAGACGTTTGTTTAATACAAAAATACTCGCACAGAATGATAAACGAAGATTTAACAATTATTTCCCTAGACGCAGAAAAAGCTTTCGACCAAGTGGAATGGGCTTATCTTTTTACAGTGTTGGAAAAATTCCAATTAGGAGAAAACTTCATTTCATGGGTGAAGCTGTTATATAATAATCTGACAGCCAGAATACTGACAAATCAAATTCATTCACCTAAATTTCACTTATCCATGGGTTAAGGATGCGCCCTTTCACCAATGTTATTTGCCTTAGCCATAAAACCTCTCGCAGAGAGTATTAGAGTACATTCGGGTATTCATGGATATAACACTAAATATACCAGTAACAAGATTTTGTTATATGCAGACGATGTACTTTTATACATTACTAACTTCCAAGTTTTTATCCCAAACGTATTAAACGTTATAGAACAATTTGGTGCCTTTTCATGTTGTAGAATAAATTGGAATAAAAGTGAAATTATGCCAATAAAAGCTCAAGATCCTTTTCAACTCCAAAAATTTCCCTTCAGAATTGTTACTGAAAAATTTAGATACCTTGGAGTTTACGTGACTAGAAGATACACCTCCCTATTTAAAACAAATTTCCACCAGTAATTACTAAACTAAAAAGTAAGCCCACATTCAATTCTGGAAAACACTCCGTATTTCCCTTATAGGTAGAGTAAATGCCATAAAGATGATCTTCCTTCCACAACTCCTATATTTATTTCAATCAATACCGATATATCTCCCCAAAGGTTTTTTCAAAAAAATGGACTATTATTACAAACTTCATCTGGGACTACAAAACCCACAGAATACACAAAAGACATTTGTGTAAATCCAAAGAAAATGGAGGATTAGCTCTTCCTAACTTTCTTTTCTACTATTGGGCAACTAACATCAAAAATATAATTTCCTGGATGGATGATACATGTCAACAGGTAAATTGGCTAAAAATGTAGAGGGAAGATTGTTTGCCTTTTAACATAGGCTCGATTCTTCTTTCTCCAATACATCTGAATAGTCAACATGAGCAAAATCCAATAATACACAGTACCCTACGTATCTGGAAACAGTTGAAATTAAATCTCAAACTGAGAAATTTGTCTCTCCTTCATCCTATTGCTAACAATCCCTCGTTTAAACCATTTACTTTAGATAAGGCGTTTGCGCAATGGAAAAACCTAGGAATTAAAACTGGGAGACCTCTATAAGAAGGGGACTTTCCTTTCTTTTCAAGAACTACAGGAGATATATCATTTGAAAGCAAGTAATCTTTTTAGATATCTTCAAATCCGCAGTTATGTGAAAACATACACACAAGACTCGTTTTATGGGTCCAGATATATTAGACGATTATTTGAATAGACATGCCGACACAAGTAAGTTGATATCTTACATTTATAACACTCTCTTAAATGTGGATACCCCACCTTCTGAGATGTATAGGCGAGCATAGGAAGACGAGTTGGGTTTATTAATTTCAAAAGATATATGAGAGGAAAGCCTACTGTACATACATTACTGCTCTCTCAATGTCAGGCATTCCCTGATACAATTCATAATTGAATAAGATCTTCCCAACTGTCTCCCCTATCTGTGATAAATGTCACCTCCAAGAAGCGACCTTAACCGATTCCTTTGCATCCTGTATAAAGATACAAAACTTCTGGATGGGAATATTCTATATCTTCTCTAAAACACTTAAAATTAAACTGGAATTAGATACAAAACTAATAACTTTAGGTATGTCAGAGGCCTGTTCTAAGTTAACGATATTTCAAAGACGCTTCCTTGATATGATTAAATTTTGGAAAACTCTCCCGCTCTCATTGATAGGTAGAATTAACGCTATAAAAATGACTTTCTTACCACAATTAATATATTTGTTTCAAGCGATCCCAATATATATTCCAAAATATTTTTTCAAAAAACTAGAATCTAATATTACTAATTTTATATGGGATTATAGAGCACACAGAACTCAACGAAAGCATTTGTGTAAACCTAAAGAAGTTGGGGGTTTATCATTACCTAATTTTACGTATTACTACTGGGCAGTGCATATTAAGAACATAATGTACTGGTTGGATAGTTCCACTCACCAGTTGGAGTGGATAAGAATGGAGAAAGAGGAGTGTTTCCCGTACGATATAGGAATGATCTTGTTCTCACCGATAAAATTGAATAGTATAATATATAAGAAGAACCCAATTATTCACAATACAATAAGAATTTGGAAACAAATAAAATTATCCTTGAAATTAAATAATCTATCAGTACTAACCCCACTATTGAACAACCCTGCATTTAAACCATCTCTTATCGACAAAACATATAAACAATGGGATAGACTGGGGATTAGGAAAGTAGGAGATATGTATGAATTGGGCAAATTGTTATCATTTCAACAATTAAAATCAAAATGTAAACTGAATGATAATCAATATTTTAAATATATACAGATATGTGACTTTATGAAGAAATATACACATAGATTTCAAACTATATTTTTAGACCCTTTAGAAGAAGCAATGAATATTAAGGCTGATTCACAAAAACTAATATCATACTTTTATAATAATATATTAAATAGAGAATTACCCTCAACAGAGGCACTAAGAGAAGATTGGGAACAGGAACTAATGATAAAGATCCCGAAGGATAGATGGGAAAAGTATCTGATGAACACACATAATTGTTCCAATAATGCAAGACATAATTTAATTCAATTCAAACTATTACACAGACTATTATTCAAAAACGAGGTTGAATAAATTCTATCCAAACGTCTCTCCCAGATGCGATAAATGTTTGTTTCAAAATGCTAATACAGATAACACATTCATTTGTAGGATGTACAAAGTTGAATAAATTTTGGAGCGATATATTTGATATATTTACAAAGCTTTTCAAGTTAAGAATAGAACCTAATACGGAATGGATTATATTTGGAATAATAGTAGAAGATATCAATTTAAATAAAGACCAAAAAGTTTTTTTTAAATTATGGGTTAATAATTGGAAAGAAATTGATACTTAAATTTTGGAAAAATACAGCTATACCAACTATGAAAATGTGGATTAGGAATATGATGGACATAGCACGCCTTGAAGAAATGAGACTCCGACTAATAGATAAATATGACCAATTCTTAAGGAGTTGGTCTCCTTTCATCGACTTTTTGGAATCATGTGATGCAGCGGTACCATAAAGATTACTGATTTCAGGTCAGGTCGTGGATAGATCTACATCTCCGAATACAGATTTGAATTTTTTTTCTTTTTTAATGGTCTTTCTCTCCTATTTCTACTTTCTACTTTTTCTTTTCTTATATACACACTTCACGTTTTTCTATTTTCTACTATCTATTTTTCCTCTTTTTCTTCTCTCTATTTTTTTTTCTTGTCTTTCTTACTTTCTTTTCAAAAACATAAAACTAGAGGTTGTACATAGAATGTATTACGTTATGACATAGTTGGCACCTAAAATTAGGTACCACTGTATTGTTTTGTATTGTATTAACTTCTAATAAAAAATTTTAAAAAAATAATAATTTAAAAAAAAAGACGCTTCCTTGACTACGGCCTAATAACTGCGAAAAAACTCATACTCAAATTCTGGAAAAAGACAACAGTTCCCACAGTGAAGATGTGGATTACTGACATGTCCGAGACAGTACATTTAGAAAACATTAGGCTTGTTTTGGCTGCTAAAGCAGACCAATTCTTCAAAATATGGTCTCCTTTCACTGAGATCGCCAGTGTTGAGGCTCCGTCCAGCGCGGCCTGTGGACTTCGGGAGCCGCGGTCTCTGGTTGCAAGCGGCCGTTTCGGAACTCCAAGCCGCTGAGAGTGTTCTTCCAACGCTGGAGTTCCATCATCCGGCAACATGGCCTAAAACATCGGGTCACCGTGCCGGCGACTGCGGAGGCCTCAATAGGCCCCTATCATGGGTGAACATGGAGGAAGTGGACTGAACTTTTGTGCCTTCCCTCACAGTGGGAAACGTTGATCCCGCTGTGGGGGGATGTTTTTTATGTTTAATGTTAAATTCTATAATGTTGTGTTTATTTTATTTGTGTGCTGCAATGGCAACTCAAATTTCACTACATCAATTGGTGTATGTGATAATAAATGTCCTTTGTCCTTTGTTATTTAGGCCCCAATACGAATCGGCCTTGTCTTGCCTGCCAATATCGGGGCTTAAATCATGGCAGCGGCCACATTCCAATCGATAACACACCAGAAACATCCACTCTCAAGATAATCAAATTCATTATTTTTTTGCACAATAATGTCATAAGAACATCTAAATCATCTATATTTTGTGTTATTTAATATTTTCATACTAAATATCCACTACAGTTTTAGTCAGATGTATTGTGCAAAAAATAATGATTTAATTATCTTGAGAGTGGATGGTTCTGGATTAATTTATGGGAATTAAACATTAAATTCCTTCCATTTGGCATATAAATCCATGACAAAGTGAGATTTAAAAATCTTGTTATATTGTGAATTCTTGTGTGAATGGGATCAGTTTGTTATTTGTTATTTGGATACTAACTACATTGATACTAACACAAGGAAATCAATGTGGTGGACCTATCCAGCCAACTACTAGCATTCAACCAGAAGAAAACCTCCCTGAAACAGAAACAGCAACGCAGGACGTGGAACAGCAAGCTGAATATGAGAAAGCAGCCATGATGTCGGCTCAAAATGAAAATATAGAACTAATTCAGGATTCACTTAATGGACAGGGAGAGGCTAAAGAGTGACAAGAAAATAATGTGGATAGTCAGAATTTTCAGCTCACACCTGGTAAGGTACGCCAAGTCTAAGGTATTCCAGACTCAGATATAGATGATGCCAAACATAGATCTACTGTAACAGACATTGGTTTGTGGACAGAATTATCACTTGAGGACGTATCCTATTAGGTAGAAAGGGACCCCTCTCAAGTTCAGCATCGTTGTGGACCATTTTCAAATTCCAAGCGAGTGTATAACAATCAGTCCAGGTTTTGCACAAAAGCTTTTTTTTATTCAACAAATGTCAATGGAGAAACATATAGCCGAGAGTGGCTTGTGTATTGTCCCTCAAAAGGCCAGATATATTGCTTTGTTTGTAAACTCTTTCCAAACATTGCATCTTCTGCTACATCTTTAGCTTCTGAAGGGTTTGATGATTGGCAAAACCCCTGTCTTATCCAAACTCATGAAAACTCAGGGAAGCACAGGAATGCCATGTTGACCTACTTAACAAGCAAGCGAGGGCAAACGTAAACTTCAACGTGGGGGTAGGGGATTGGGAGGGGCCTCACAAGTGGAATAGCCTAGGGCCTCTCTTCATCTAAATCCGGCCCTGTATAAACGCTGCTGTAATTTCTACATGGTGAAACCAAAATGTATAAACATGGCTTTTATTAAAATCTGACAATGTGCACTTTAACCACATGAGAATTTTTTTCTATTACAAATCTCAAATTGTGGAGTACAGAGGCAAATAAATAAATGATGGGTCCTTGTCCCAAACATTATGGCGAGCACTATACAAATGCAGAATATAGTTCTCAGCATTGTAGCGCATCAGTTCCATAGACATAGTCCAATGTCCGCAGTGGGGTAGAGTTGAATTGGACAGTACTCTAGCTTGTGGAAGGACCGTTCAGAAGCCTGATAACAGAGGGGAAGAGTGTGGGACGGAACTGCACATGGTGGTTTACACTATAGACACAAAATGCTGGAGTAACTCAGCGGGACAACTCAGCCTGTCCTGCCGAGTTACTCCAGCATTTGGTGTCCACCAGAGGGGAAGAAGCAGTTCCTGAGTCTGGTGGTGCGGGCGTTCAAATGTATCTGCAATGCAGCAATATGATCAACAAGTACAAATTTACACTAATGATAGACACAAAAAGCTGGAGTAACTCAGAGGGACAGGCAGCATCTCTGGAGAGAAGGAATGGGTGACGTTTCGAGTCGAGACCCTTCTTCGGGTCACCCATTCCTTCCCTCCAGAGATGCTGCCTGTCCTGCTGAGTTACTCCAGCATTTTGTGTCCATCTTCGATTTAAACCAGCACCTGCAGTTCCTTCCTACCAATTTGCACTAATCCGACCAAATAACCGACTAACCCACACATCTTTGGGACGTGAAAGGAAATTGGAGCACCTAGAGGAAACCTCTGCAAGCGTAGGAATAATGTACAAACATTCATCGAGTAGAAACAAGGAACTGCAGATGCAGTTTTAAAGAAACAACATGCTGGAGTAACTCAGTGGGTCAGGCAGCATCACTGGAGAGTGTGGATGGGTGACATGTGGGGTTGGGACCCTTCTGTTGGGACCTGGCAGTGATAGTGGAGAGGTCGGTGCGGCGGTCGATGATGGCGCCAACCGACGGACGAGGACGGACCACGTGGGAGTGAGGACGCCACTGCCAAGAGAGGGAACAAAGGAGGACCCAGCGTGGGGGGGGGGGGGGGGACTGCTGTGAGGGAGAGGGAAGAGCAACGGGGACCCGGCGTACTTTGTAACTGTCAGCGCCGTTGGTAGTCGCTATTTTTATACCCTGGGTATGCAAACATAGAATCTCACTGTGCCTTGTTACATGTGACAATAAAGCTGTCCATTCCATACCATAGAGAATATCCATACTTCAGGCTTGAGAGAACATTGCCCTTACACTTCAAGGGTCATTACAACTGAATTCATCAATGCAGCTTGTTCATTACAACTGAATTCATTCATTAGAATCTTAGAAAGACAGGAAAATGCAAATGGTACTGTAAATAGCTGTACAGACACAGTCTGGTGTTCAAGTCAGCTTTAATCATCAGTCATGGTGGTACAATACAATACGTTGTTAGTTCATCTCTACCACCGGTGTAACGACGCAATATGGGAAGTGAGTGTTAATATAAAGTGTACAGTAAGGTGGAGCTAGTGTTAGTACATTGATTTGGTGCACATGCACTAACCAATCTACAGGTATTTTGAGACTACTATCTACCTCTTTGATGACCCTCGGACAATCCTTGGACATTGCTGGCTTTACCTTGCACTAAATGTTATTTCCTTATCATTTATCTGCACTCTGAAGAAGGATTGATTGTAATCATGTATTGTCTTTCTGCTGACTGGTTAGCACGCAACAAAAGTTTTTCACTGTACCTCGGTAAACGTGACAATAAACTAAACTGAACTGAACAGACTCGTTAGTTTAGTTTAGTCTAGTTTAGAGATACAGTGTGTAGGGAGGTCTCTCAGTCTGAAGAAGGGTCTTGATCCGAAATATCACCCATTCCTTCCATCCAGTGATGCTGCCTGTTCCATTGAGTTACACTAGCATATTGTGTCTATCTTCAGTGGAAACAGGCCCTTCGGCCCACCGAGTCTGCGCTAAAGAACGATCACTTGTACACAAGAACTATACATGGAAACATAGAAAATAGGTGCAGGAGGAGACCATTCGGCCCTTCAAGCCAGCACTCTAGGGATAATTTACAGAAGCCAATTAACCTACAAACCTCTACGCCTTTGGAATGTGGGAGGAAACCGGAGCACCTGGAGAAAACCCTTATGGTCACAGGGAGAACGCGCAAACTCCGTACAGACAGCAAGTAGTCAGGATCGAACCTGGGTCTCTGGCGCTGTAAGGCAGCAACTCTACCGCTGCATCACTGATACTAAGTAGACCACAAGTTCACAAAGTGCTATTTAAGCATTAAATACTAGTTTTATAAATGGCTTTTAAATAGCTGCAGTTGTTCAAGAGATAACTTGCTTTGTATTTCCATGGGAGAGGGATGTTTTAGTTTCCATAAATAATCTAAAATCTATGTTACTTTTGAGCAAACAACCAATTTTGCGCAGCTGTTTTTTTGGTTAAACATAGAAACATAGAAAATAGGTGCAGGAGTAGGCCATTCGGTTCTTCGAGCCAGCACCACCATCCAATATGATCATGGCTGATCATTCAAAATCAGTACCCTGTTCCTGCTTTTTCCCCATATCCCTTGATTCCGTTAGCCCTAAGAACAATATCTAACTCTCTCTTGAAAACATCCAATGAATTTGCCTCCACTGCCTTCGGTGACAGAGAATTCCACAGATTCACAACTCTCCGGCTGAAAACATCTTTCCTCATCTCAGTCTTAAATGGCCTACCACTTATTCTTAAATCTGACCCCTGGTTCTGGACTCCCCCAACATCGGGACCATTTTTCCTGCATCAAGCCTGTCCAATCCCTTAAAAAATTTATATGTTAAAGAATGAATCAATAATGCCATCAAAGCCAAATGATTTAAAAAAAAAAATTATTGCAATGCATTTAGGTTTGTATTAGATGATTAAAAGATACAATTGCTGCACAAAATTAGGACTCACAAGGTCAGAGGTAATATATTGTGAAAGGATCAAAATCAAAATAGTTGTAAAAGAGTTTTCCCAGGTTGGTAGGATGTTGTTGGTGGGGCACTCAGGTACAGCAATGGATAATTAGATGCTTACAAGATTATATTAATAATTAGAGGAAAATAGCGAGTGCTTACAAATACATAAATTATATTTAAAAATCTATATTAATAGAGAGGAGAATACAGAGATACGAATATTCACAAATTAGATACTTAAAAATCTATAATAATTAGAGGAAAATACAGAGATACAATTACAAATTATATAAAATAAATATTAATGAGAAAAAAATACAGATACAAATATTTACAAATTAGACACTAAAAAATGAATGTTAATAATGAGGAAAATACAGAGATTCAAATATTTACGAATTAGAAACTTGAAAACCTATATTAATAATTAGAGGAAAACAGAAATATTACAAATTAGATACTTACAAATCTATATTGCAAATACAAAGTTATTTGAAATACAAACTGGATAAAAATCTATATTAATAAGGTGGAAAATACAGAGATAATTACAAATATTTACAAATTAGATACTTACAAATCTATATTACAAATACAGATATTTACAAATACTAACAAACTAGATACTTACAAATCTATATTAATATTGAAGGAAAAATACAGAAGAAGTGTCTTGAACCGAAAAGCCACTCATTCCTTTCCTCCAGAGATGCTGTCTGACCCGCTGTTACTCCAGCTTTTTATCTATCTTTGGTTTAAACCAGCATCTGCAGTTCCTTCTTACACACTTACAAATCTATATTAATAATGAGAGGAAAATACAGAGATACCAATATTCACAAATTAGTTACTTGCACGTCTATATTATAAATACAAATCCTTCCAAATCTATATGAATAATGAGAGGAAAATACAGTGTAATGTATCAAGTGTATGATCAAGTGTAACTAATGGATGGCACGGTTGCGGTAACACCAGAGACCTGGGTTCAATCCTGACTAGGGGTGCTTGTCTATACGGAATTTGCACGTTCTGCCCGTGATTTCTACTTGAGTTTTCTCCGAGATCTTCAGTTTCCTCCCACACTCCAAAGACGTACAGGTTTGTAGGTTAATTGGCTTGGTGTAAATGTAAAATTGTCCCGAGGGTGTGTAGAGTAGTGTTGATGCGCTGGGAATCGCTGGTGGTTGCCGGCTCGGTGGGCCGAAGGGCCTGTTTCCGTGCTGTATCTCTAAACTAAACTAGTGGAGGAACGAACTGCAGATCCTGGTTTAAATCAAAGGTAGACACAAAATGCCGGAGTAACTCAGCAGGACGGGCAGCATCTGGAGAGAAGGAATAGGTATACCTAGTGGAGGGTTCTGTGAAGGGATTTGAATGTGTGAAGTGAATGGATTTGGTCATGGGCTGACACAATATAACACAGAGATATGGGAAGATACACATTTAAGGAAGACTAGAAAAATAATCATTTATATGGTAGAAACATGTAAATGTGGGTATTTGCAGGGATCAAAGGCTGCCATTTCAGGAGACATTGTAAGATGCAGGAACAGCTAGCAGTTTGGAAGGTAAATGATCCATTGGCTTTTATTGCCAACGACTGTTGTAAAAGAGCAAGGAGGTTTTGCTGTATTGTACTGGACTTTGCTGAAATCATATTGTTGCGTATTACATGCAGTCTTTCTCTGGTCCTGGGGAAAGATATACTTGGATGCGCAAGTGTAGATGGTTTATGCATGCAACCAATAATATAGCTACCTCAATACCACTAACCACGCCTTAGTTACCAATTATAATAATGCCTTCTTCTCCTTCTGCGCAGTACAGTAGCAGACTGGAGACAGTGACTACTGATGTGTGTTTAACCCTGTGTCTCATTAAAGACTAGTGTGAAGCACTGGGCCTGCAGCCTCCACGCTGCTTACTCCCACTCTCCTGGACTTAACTCCACTGGGTCCTAGCGCCCGTCTGCCCAGCCGTGCTAACCTCAGTGGCTGCTCCACTGACCCTCCCCCATCCCCCCCCAACCATGTCACACCCGCTCTTCCCCACCCACATTACAGCCCTCTCTCCCCCCCACCCCCTGACCACCCACCACTCCTCCAACACCCACAACCCCCCCCCCCCACACATCGCCCCGTCCCCAGTCCACCCACCTGCCTTCCTCTGGCCCCAACTCCCACCCCTGCCGGGTGTTCACCATCCCCCCCGACCTCCCCCTCTCCCCCACCCAACGGTCTGTCCTCAGCAGAGGTCTTACCTTTGTCCCCCTCCGTCCCCATCTCAATGAGTTCCGCGCCCACCATGACTTGGAGCGCTTCTACCGTCGTCTCCGCCTCACAGCGCACTTCCATGGGAAGGAGTCCTCGCCCCCCAATGATGACCCCTTTTCCCGTCTCCAACGCACCCCCTCCTCGTGGCACCCCCCTCATAAAGTCCCGGCTCTGGAACTCTTCATTCAGAACTGCCGCCGCGACGTCAACCGCCTCAACTTCTCCACTCCCCTGTCTCACTCTAATCTTTCCCCCTCTGAACGCACTGCCATCGAATCACTCCGCAAAAACCCAGATTGGGTCATCAAACCAGCCGACAAGGGAGGTGCCGTGGTAGTCTGGCGCGCCGATCTCTACAAAGCTGAGGCCACGCGCCAACTCTCGGACACCTCCTCCTACTTACCCTTGGACCATGACCCCACTGACGAGCACCAGGCCACCATTTCTAGCACCATCACCGACTTCATCAATTCCCACGCCCTACCTGACCAAGCCTCCAACCTCATCGTTCCCCAGCCCCGCACGGCCCGTTTTTACCTTCTCCCCAAAATCCACAAACCCGGCTCTCCCGGCAGACCCATTGTCTCTGCGTGTTCGTGCCCCACCGAACTCATCTCCACATACCTTGACTCCATCCTATCCCCCTTGGTCGAATCCCTCCCCACCTATGTTCTAGACACCTCAGACACTCTCCGCCGCCTCCACGCATTCCACTCTCTGGGCCCTCACCCCCTCATCTTCACCATGGATGTCCGGTCACTCTACACTTCCATCCCCCACCAGGATGGCCTCAGAGCCCTCCGGTTCTTCCTCGACCAGAGGAGCAACCTATACCCAGCCACTGACACT
Organism: Amblyraja radiata; assembly: GCF_010909765.2. NCBI lineage: Eukaryota > Metazoa > Chordata > Chondrichthyes > Rajiformes > Rajidae > Amblyraja > Amblyraja radiata. The sequence goes on from NC_045965.1 coordinate 12,761,489, forward strand.
CTCCTCCGCTTAGCGGAGTTGGTCCTCACCCTCAACAACTTTACATTTGACTCCTCCCATTTCCTCCAAACACAAGGCGTAGCTATGGGCACACGCATGGGCCACAGCTACGCCTGCCTCTTTGTCGGGTACGTTGAACAATCCTTGTTCGAGACGTACCAGGGCCCCATCCCCGACCTCTACCTCCGTTACATTGACGACTGCTTTGGTGCCACCTCCTGCACCTACACACAACTGACTGACTTCATCCACTTCACCACCAACTTCCATCCGGCACTCCAATACACCTGGACGATTTCCGACACGTCCCTACCATTCCTTGACCTCACCATCTCCATCGCAGGGGACAGACTCCTGACCGACATACATTACAAACCCACTGACTCACATGGCTATCTGGACTACACGTCTTCCCACCCTGCCCCCTGTAAAGACTCCATCCCCTACTCCCAATTCCTCCACCTACGCCGCATCTGTTCCCAGGATGAGACATTTCATACCAGGGCATCGGAAATGTCCTCGTTCTTCAGGGAACGGGGATTCCCCTCCGCCACCATAGATGAGGCTCACACCAGGGTCTCATCCATACCCCGTAACACTGCTCTCTCTCCCCATCCCCGCACACGCAACAAGGGCAGAGTCCCTCTGGTCCTCACCTTTCACCCCACCAGCCGGCAAATACAACACATAATCCTCCGCCATTTCCGCCACCTCCAACGTGACCCCACCACTCGCCACATCTTCCCATCTCCCCCCATGTCTGCCTTCCGCAAAGACCGCTCCCTCCGCAACTCCCTCGTCAATTCTTCCCTTCCCTCCCGCACCACCCCCTCCCCGGGCACTTTCCGTTGCAACCGCAAGAAATGCAACACCTGTCCCTTCACCTCCCCCCTCGACTCCATCCAAAGACCCAAGCAGTCGTTCCAGGTGCGACAAAGGTTCACCTGTATCTCCTCCAACCTCATCTACTGCATCCGCTGCTCTAGATGTCAGCTGATTTACATCGGTGAGACCAAGCGTAGGTTGGGCGATCGTTTCGCCGAACACCTCCGCTCAGTCCGCAATAACCTACCTGACCTCCCGGTGGCTCAGCACTTCAACTCCCCCTCCCATTCCCAATCCGACCTCTCTGTCCTGGGTCTCCTCCATTGCCAGAGTGAGCAACAGCGGAATTTGGAGGAACAGCACCTCATATTCCGTCTGGGGACCTTGCGTCCTTATGGCATTAACATTGAATTCTCCCAATTTGGCTAGCCCTTGCTGTCTCCTCCCCTTCCTTAACCCTCTAGCTGTCCCCTCCCACCCTCCCATCCGCCCGCCCTCGGGCTCCTCCTCCTCCTCCCCTTTTCCTTATTTCTTTCCCCACCCCCCATCAGTCTGAAGAAGGGTTTCGGCCCGAAACGTCGCCTATTTCCTTCGCTCCATAGATGCTGCTGCACCCGCTGAGTTTCCCCAGCAATTTTGTGTACCAGTGTGAAGTACAAGTGTGTTTGATCACCCATTTACATGGTGTCAGTCGGAAAAGACTCGCGTCACCTGTTTCCCGGGTTTTATATCTTTTTCTGAGTTTTATTTCTTTCTCTGCCTTCACTGACCATGGCATCCTCATGCCGAAAGCCCGCGCCCCTCATCTTTGATTCTGACATCGCAGAGCACTGGGCTACCTTTGAGTTGGACTTCAGCCACTACATCAACATCGCACATCGGAACGAGCCCGATGCGGTTAAAGCCTCTCTACTTCTCAACCTTGCCGGCCCCGATGCCATGAGGAGAGCAAGAACCTTCACCTACGACCCGCCGGTCTTGGGTCCCGATGATCAGGTACAGATACCTCTAGAGACTGCTGACGACCTGCTGCGCAAGTTCAGGGAGATTTGCGACCTGCCCTCGAACCGTATTTTAGAGGGCACGTTTTTTCACCAGAAAGCAGCTGCCAGAGGAACCTGTTGAATGTTTCATTGCTGACCTGTGCTACCTAGCCCAAAGGTGCCGTTTCGGTGCAATGACAGACCAGCTTACCAGGGACATTTTAGTGACGGGGATGCTCGATCAGAGGTTAAGATCGGAGCTCCTCAGGAAACCAGATCTGACTCTGTGCGAAGCCATGCATGCCTGCCGAATGTCTGAGGTCGTTGACCCGCAGGTCGGTCAGCGGGGGTCGGACACGAAATCGATCAATCTGACCGGGTTTAACAGACCGCGTACTCGGATGGATAACGCGGAATTTGTGCCACGGGCCAGCTACAGTCCCGGCGGGGTGCCCCCCAGTAAGTGCCCCAATTGCAATTACATGCATCAAAAGAAGTTAAATCATTTCTCTGCAGCTTGCCGCTCCCGTGGGAAAGTTCCCCAGGCTTCTAGACCTAACTTAAACATGCTGATGCAAATTGATAACCAGTATGGTTCCCAGTCCTCGCTAGACACGGCCCACGATTCTGATCCAATTAATTCTCAAGGGGAGGCGAGTGTGTTGTCACTCCTCCACGCACCTGGCCGACTACCCGATCCGACTGTCTTGGTTACTGTCAACAATTGCAGTTTCCATGCTAAGCTCGACACGGGTGCCAAGGTCAACGTAATGTCAACAAGCCTGTTCAAGAAGATTAGAAACAATGAGCTCCTAACTGCAGACCGGTCCACTCTGCATGCTTACGGGGGCGAGGTGCTGAGACCGATGGGAAAGGCCACCTTCAATTGCGTGCTGAAGAAAACATCGCGGGCCCTTACGTTTTATGTCCTGAACTCTGACTGTGTGACTCTGTTGGGCAACCAGGCATGCCAGGACCTGGTACACAAAATTGCTGGAGGAACTCAGCGGGTGCAGCAGCATCTATGGAGCGAAGGAAATAGGCGACGTTTCGGGCCGAAACCCTTCTTCAGACCTGGGACTGGTGTCGTTCGACCGAACGTCCACAAAGTGCTGATTTCGCTGGATCCGATATCGGAATACCCTGACCTGTTTAACGATGAGCTGGGCAAGCTGCCCATCACCTACAGAATTGCCATTGACCCGAAGGTGACGCCTGTGGTCCGCACACCGCATAGAGTGTCCCACGCCATGAAAGTCGATGTTGAATGACATGGTCACCATGGGACTGCTGGAGACGTTCAGCGAGCCCACCGAGTGGGTCTCCACCATGGTTGCCACCCTGAAAAAGGACAGAAACAAAATACGGGTGTGCATCAACCCGAAGGATTTAAACCACGCAATCAGGTGGCCCCACTATCCCATGAGGACCGTGGAGGACGTTGCAGCCCAAGTCGGACAGGCCACCGTTTTCTCAGTCCTCGACGCGAAGAGTTCCTTTTGGCAAATACCACTGGACAAGGGCTCCTCCGACCTGACGACGTTCTCGACACGGTTTGGCAGATTTAAGTTTCTGCGGATACCATTCGGCATCAATTCTGCAAGCGAGGTGTTCCAGAGGGCGATGGAACAGTTGTTCTCCGGCCTGCCGTGCGCCATCATCGTGGATGACATCCTGGTTTATGGAAAGGACGTTGCTGAGCACGACATGAACCTCCGCCGCGTCCTGGATCGGGCTCGGCAAATCAACCTGAAGCTGAACTCTAAAAAGTGCAGGTTCCGGGTCTCGGAGGTCACTTACGTCGGGCATGTCTTCACTTCGGACGGACTAAAGCCCGACCCATTGAAGGCTGCCGCAATCACCGAGATGCCGGCCCCCACCGACGTGCTCGGTCTGCAACGGTTCCTGGGTATGGTGAACTACCTAGGGAAGTTTATACCCAATCTCAGCGAGCTGAGCTCGTCCCTGCGGCAACTGACCAGAAAGGACGCCGCTTGGTCCTGGTTCCCGCAACACCTGCGACGCCTCCAGGTTCGGGCTCGGTGCAGCCTGCCTACAGTCCTCTGATGATGGATCGCTGTATTCTGTCTCGTACGCCTCCCGCACCATGACCGACACCGAACAACGGTATGCTCAGATCGAGAAAGAGCTGCTCGCGGTTGTGTTCGCCTGCTCTAAATTTAAGAACTTCCTTTTTGGCAGCCATTTTACGGTCGAGACTGACCACCAGCCGCTGGTGACCATTTTAAACAAGCCGATCCATGTCGCTCCTGCCAGGCTGCAGCGCATGATGTTGCAGCTACAGCGCTTTGACTTTAAACTGGTCTACAAGAAGGGCACGGAGATGCACGTTGCCGACACTCTCTCTCGCGCCCCACGGGCTTCCTGCGACCGCCACCTCTACGAACAAGAGGATCTACTTGTGCTCGGCGTTAACTTTGTCCCCAATAAGCAGCTCCAGTGCCTGGCCGAGCACACCGCTGCTGATCCCGCTCTGCAGCGATTTTCTTCCGTGATCAAACGTGGCTGGCCAAGCAAGCGCGCCAGTGCACCGGCTGAGGCTCAACCCTTCTTCCTGGTCCGCGACGAGCTGGTGGTCCAGGACGGCATCATAGTTAAGGGCCACAAGGTCGTGGTCCCTTCCTCCCTGTACGACCAGTATTTCAACGTGGCCCACAGCGGGCACCCTGGAGCTGATGCGACGATTGCCCACGCTCAGTGCCAATTCTACTGGCCTGGCATGGCCAAGTACATCCGAGACCGCATCTCGTTCTGCTCTACCTGCAACAACCTTGCGCCCCACCAGCGCTCGGGTCGGGTTGTTAAGCCGCCTGTTTGTTACGGCGATTTTGTTTAATTTTGTTTAACTCTGTTGCCATGGTTCCGTGCCATTCTTGGTTTTCTAAGGGGAAGGATGTAGATGGTTTATGCATGCAACCAATAATATAGCTACCTCAATACCACTAACCACGCCTTAGTTACCAATTATAATAACGCCTTCTTCTCCTTCTGCGCAGTACAGTAGCAGACTGGAGACAGTGACTGCTGATGTGTGTTTAACCCTGTGTTCTCATTAAAGACTAGTGTAAAGTACAAGTGTGTTTGATCACCCATTTACAGCAAGGAATTGCAGATGCCAGTTTACTAAAAAAAAAAAGACACAGCGTACTGGAGTAACTCAACAGGCCAGGCAGCAACTCTGGGGAACATGGATAGCTGCCATTTCCAGTCGGGACCCTGCTTCCGATTGATTATGCTGGGGTGGGGGGTGTGGTAGGCAGATGGTTGGACAAAGACCGGAGATGGAAAAACAAAAGCTGCGAGATAAGGATTAAACAGGTGCAAATTGTGAAGCCAGAGGAAGGAATAGGGAGGGGAATAGGTGGTAGGGGAGAAGTGAGTGTGTATCCAGGTGGGACAGGGAAGAGAGCATGGGGGAAGGGGGTGGGGGGGGGAAGGGGGGGAGAGATGGGGACACTTGTAGGTTGTTGGAAATGATGCTGAATTGACTCAAAATACCCCTATAGAGAGGTGTTCGCAATTGGGTGTAGTCAAGTATACTTACACACTGCGATTTATAACAATCGGTGGCTTTACTCCTTGAAGTATGTGAGATTCTGTGAGAATCAACAAGAATATTGCTGGGAGGTTGGGCAGTAACTGATTGCTGACTTTGGAAGAGGAAGGTTGAGGATCCACAAACCTGTCTTCATCGAGTTAAAAACTTGACGTTCCTGGGCGTGCATATCTCTGAAGATCTGTCCTGGACCCAGCACACTTATGCAATCAGAAAGAAAGGACATCAACGCCTCTACTTCCTTAGAAGATTGAGGCAATTTGGTATGTTGACAAATGCTGTCGTGAACTTCTCTAGGTGTACAGCAGAGAACGTGTTGACCGGTTTACATCGTGGCCTCCCTGCACACTCCTCTCCTGTTCTCTGGTCCTCGGGGAGACGAGCAGGGGCCGGCTCAGCGCCTCCCTCTACAGACCACGGCCCTCTGGTCTTTACTCTAGTTTATTTTACTTCAGAGCTCCAGCGTGGAAACAGGCCTTTCGATCCACCGTGTCTGCGCCGATCAACGATCACCCCGTACACTAGCGCTATCCTTCACACTTGGGCCGACATACAATTTTTTACCAAAGCCAATTAGATTAGATTAGATTAAACTTTATTAATCCCCTTATTCAGGGGAAATTCTGATGTCCTTGCAGCACACTAATAAAAATACAACATAGATTCAAAAAGAAGTTCAACACAAAAACATCCCCCCACAGTGATTCCCACTGTGGGGGAAGGCACAAAGTCCAGTCCCCATCCTCTTGTCCACCCAAAGTCGGGCCTATTGAGGCCTCCACAGTCGCCGCCACGGCGCCCGATGTTCTCGCCGGGTGATGGTGCTTCGGCGTCGGGAGAACCCCCAGCGGCTTGGGGTGCCAGGAACGGCCGCCTTCCCACCGGAGACCGCGGCTTCCAAGCCAACAGACCGCGCCGGACGGAGCTCCACACACTGGCGATCTCAGCAAGAGATCCCAGGCTCCGGGATGTAACGTTCAGCGTCGCAGCTGGCCGCTCCACAGAACCGCGGCTCCACAATGTTCTTATCGGCGGTCCCAGCATACTGGAGTTCCAGCGCGGCGACCCAGGAAAGGCATCGCCCGCTCCGCAATAGCGCTCCAGCGCTGCGCCGCCGCCAAAGCCGATGTTCTGCGCCGCCGCCAAAGCCGATGTTCTGCGCCGCCGCCAAAGCCGATGTTCTGGCCAGGTCCCCTCAGGGAAACGTCGCTCCAGGACCCGCTGTTAGGCCGCAAGGACAGGTCGAAGTCGCTGCTCGGAGGAAGGCAACCCCTCCGACCAGGTAGGGACTCGAAAAGCAGTTTCCCCCTTCCCCCCCACCACCCCCCACACATAAAAAGATTAGGCCCCCTGACTGCACACTCAACATACTAAAAATAATAAAAAAGAAAGGGAAAAAAACGGACAGCTGCAGGACAGGCAGCCGTTCAGGACAGCGCCTCCTCCGGATAACCTATGTTAACCTACAAACCTGCACATTTTTGGAGTGCGCAAGGAAACCGGAGCACCCAGAGAGAACCCACGGGGTCACAGGGAGATTGTACACACTCCGTACAGTCAGCACCTGTAGTCAGGATCGAACCTGGGTCTCTGGAGCTGTGAGGCCACAACTCTACCGTTGCGTCATTCCCCTTCCTTCCTATCGGCCACATGGCCCTCTTGTCCTTCCCAATCAAGGTCCTATCTGGTGCTGTCTGTACGGACCTAAAACACTCCACAGCCGTCTGAGGCAATGAATTCCTGAGATTCACCACCCTCTGGCTATAGAAATTCCTCCTCATCTTCATTCTAAAAGGAACGGTTTTCATCCAAGGTTCACCAGACTGATTCCTGGGATGTCAGGACTGTCTTATGAAGAAAGACTGGATAGACTTGGTTTATACTCTCTAGAATTTAGGAGATTGAGAGGGGATCTTATAGAAACTTACAAAATTCTTAAGGGGTTGGACAGGCTAGATGCAGGAAGATTGCTCCCGATGTTGGGGAAGTCCAGGACAAGGGGTCACAGCTTAAGGATAAGGGGGAAATCCTTTAAAACCGAGATGAGAAGAACTTTTTTCACACAGTGAGTGGTGAATCTCTGGAACTCCCTGCCACAGAGGGTAGTCGAGGCCAGTTCATTGGCTATATTTAAGAGGGAGTTAGATGTGGCCCTTGTGGCTAAGGGGATCAGAGGGTATGGAGAGAAGGCAGGTACGGGATACTGAGTTGGATGATCAGCCATGATCATATTGAATGGCGGTGCAGGCTCGAAGGGCCGAATGGCCTACTCCTGCACCTAATTTCTATGTTTCTATGTTTCTATCCTGAGAATCACAGAGCACTTTGTGTATAGCTCAATATTCCAGCATCTGCAGCTCTTTGTGTCTCAAGAATAAAACATAGCTCTTAGTTATGTCCTTGGAGTTATGGAATCTCAAATTGCATGTATCAGCATGGCCTCTATTTTTAAGTATTTTTTCAATCTACTGATTCCAGCCTTCTGTTACCAGCCACGATGCTGTGATTTCAAAACATTGTCAGGATGGGAGGAATGTTGCCAAGGCCAACATTTACAGTTCATTGCTAATGGCTGAATAAAAACCAAATATAATCTATTATTCATTTTGGAAATCTGCCAAATATATTGAATATAGCAAAGTCGTTAATAGATTGTTAATATTTTATGTGATTCTCAACATGGCCACCAGGACTTTAAACTAAGCATTCATTAGATTTTCTCCATCTTCTATTACAATTTAACATTTTTAAAATAGGTTCCGTTTTTTTCATTAATACTTTGATTTATTTTACTCTTTTGCCTACATATCACATGAAACCAGCCGCCAGACTCCCCTCCATCAACTCCATACATTTCATGTTACCCTTGGAAAACAGCCAACATAAGGACCCTTCCCGATCACCCGTTCACAGTAGTTCTTTGTCATCCCACTTTCTCATCCATTCCCTACACACTAGGGGGCAATTTGCAGAGGGCCAATTAACCGACAAACCCGCACTTCTTTGGGATGTGAGAGGAAACCGGAGCACCTGGAGGAAACCCATGTGGTCACAGGAAGAATGTGCAAAACTCCGTACAGACAGCACCAGAGGTCAGGATCGAACCCGGGTCTCTGGCGCTGTGAGGCAGCAGCACGACCTGTTGTGCCACGGTGCCGCCAATTGAAGTAAGAATGTAAATTGGGAAGATCGGGAGAAAGACTGGGCAATGTAAATAATTAAACCGGTAGTTCACAGGCCTTAAAGTGATCAAAGAATGTGCTGGGTTCATTTCTAGAAGACTAGAGAGTAATAGGGAGGTAATACTACATCACCGATGTTGGATCCCGGCCCAAAATGCTAGAGTAATTCAGCGGGTTAGGCAGCATCTTTGGAGAACATGGATAGGTGACGTTTCGGGTTTGGACCCTTCTTCAGACACAATCCAAAGTGTCACCTATCCATTTTCGCCAGAGATGCTGCCTGAACCACTGAGTTACTCCAGCATTTTGTGCCTTTCCTTAGTAAAGCAGCATCTGCGCTTCCTTGTTTCTACATTTAAGGAAGCATCATGTGGCGAAGCTTTGGTCTCCAACCCACAAAAGCAAAAGATGCAGAAGATCTTTCCAATGTGGTACCATGACTGACACGGTGAAAAAAATGGGTCTCTTTTAACTGGAAAAAAATCCTACGGCTGGAAAGAACTCATTAAAATTGTGGCTTTGATAAGGAAAACATAGAGAAACGTTTTTCAAATGTAAGTTGTAACATATCGGACTTATGTGACGTAGATGTCTTTCTGTGGTCTTAATACTTTAGAGATACTGTGTGAAAACCGAGGTACTGCACTATCGCACTACCAACTGGCCATGTTTCCTTCCTGTAAGAATTGTATCAAATGCCAAACTGCACACTACATTAAAAAAAGACACAAAGTGCTGGAGTAACTCAGCTGGTCGGACAGTATCTCTGGAGAACTTGGATAGGTGACGTTTCAGGACAGGACCCTTCTTCACAACTTTGTGTATGATATTATATTGATCCAATTTGCCTGTCTGGAAGGAAACGCAGAGTATCTCCATGTACATTCATCTGTTCAATAAAACCCTTTGTAATTAGAAACAAGGAACCGCAGATGCGGGTTAATTGACAAAAAGACACAAAGTGCTGGAATTTTGTGCACAAAATCAAGAGAGGAATAGATCAGGTAGACGCAGAGAGGCAGAATCAAGAACCAGAGGACGTAGGTTTAAGGTGAGGGGGGGAAAGATTTAATAGGAACCTGAGAGGTAGAGGGTGGTGGGTGTATGGAACTATTTGCTGGAGGAGGTAGTTGAGGCAGGTAGTATTGCAACGTTCAAGAAACATTTGGACAGGTGCATGGATAGGACCAGTTTAGTGGGATATGGGCCAAACGCAGGCAGGTGGGACTAGTGTGGATGGGGCATGTTGGTCGGCATGGGCAAGTTGGGCTGAAGGGCCTGTTTCCCTGCTGTAATACTCGATGGCTATAACTCAGCAGGTCAGGCAGCATCTCTGGTGAGCATGGATAGATGATGTTTCAGGGCAAGACAAACACTTTGTTAGTTTAGCTTGCTGGCTATCTTCCAACATTTTGGAGAATGATTTAAACACATGTGTGGGTGGGTTGAGGGCGGTTAAGGAAGGGAGGGGTAATTGTAGTGGGAGGAGATTCATACAGAGAATAAACATCAATTACTAATGGAAACTTGTTTTGACAGAAAGCTTGAAAGCAACCATGACTCAACGCATTCCTCGTTGCAAGACAATACCGATGTAGGAGACACATGTCCATATATTTGACTACCTAGTCATCACTTGGGCTTTAGCATCATAGAAACCAGTTACCGGCAAACTTGCTGAAACACAATTGTGCAAGGAACAATAATTTGAGTACTTGAACATTGAGGAAATGACATTCAAGTCCTACCTTGAATGCAACAAACAGTACAGATTAGGACACACCGTGGAAACAGGCCCTTCGGCCCACCGAGTCCATGCCGACCAGCGATCACTCATAGACCAGTTCTATGCTGCACACTTGGGACAATTTCCAAAAGCTTCTGTGGAACGTCTTTGGGATGTGGGAGGAAATCGGAGCACCCGGAGCCCCCCCCCCCCCCCCCCCCCCCCGCCAGTCACAGGGAGAAAGTACAAACTCCGTACAGACAGCACCCATAGTCAGGATCAAACCCGGGTCTTTGGCAGCAACTCTACTATTGTGCCACTGTGCTATCCCTAATGATGTCTAACGTTGTATTGTAATAAAATAATATATTTACCAAATTAAATTTGTGACTTGGTTTGGTGTGGCCTTACCTGGTTCTTTATGTGACCTCCTAGTTCCAACTAGTCAAACAGTAGAAACAACGAACTGTAAATGCTGGTTTCCAAAGGGCTCAACACGCTGGAGTAACTCAGAGGGTCAGGCAGCATCGCTGGAGAACATGAAAAGGTGATGTTTCGGGTTGGGTCTGAAGGGTCTCGAACCAAAACTTCACATCCATGTTCTCAGAGATGCTGCCTGGCCCGTTGAGTTACTCTAGCACTTTGTGTCCTTTTTATTCAAACAGTATTTTTTGTTCAGTTCTAGTATTTAGGAAACAGCTGGCTGAAAAGCTATTGAAAGACCAAAACAATTTTTCTGAAAGAATCTAATCCCTTATTTCTCAAGGCATTCCAGGAAGGCAGGAGGAACTAGTGTAGATGGAGCATGTTGGTCAGCATGGGCAAGTTGTGTTGAAGGGCCTGTTTCAATGGTCTGTAGAAGGGTCTCAACCCAAAATGTCACCTATTCCTTTTCTCCAGAGGCGCTGTGTTACTCCAGATTTTTGTCTTTCTCTCTAGTTAGTTTAGTTTATTGTCACATGTACCAAGGTAGAGTGAAAATCTTTTGTTGCGTGCTAACCATTCAGCGGAAAGACTATGAATCCATGTCCTGTGGATTTTGATTCCCCGACTCTGGATAAAAGTTTTCTTTATTGTCAAGTGAACCAAGGTACTGTGAAAAGCTTTTTGTTGCATGCTAACCAGTCAATGGAAAGACTTGTCCTGGGCCTCCTCCACTGTCAGTGAGGTCCGACGTAAATTGGAAGAACAGAACCTCATATTTTGCTTGGACAGCTTATAACCCAGAGGTACAAATATTGATTTCTCGAACTTCAAGTAACCCTTGCTTTCCCTCGCTCTCCGTCCCTCCCCCACCCCAGTTCTCCGACTAATTTCACTGTCCTGTTTAAATTTTACTAATTGTATTCCTTGTTGTCACCTTCCCATCAGCCAACAATTAACCATTCTACATTTTCCTTGATCACCGTCCCCTTTTGATCTGTGTTATCACACCTTACCCTTCCGTATCTCGCTCCATCTCTCTGACTCTCAGTCTGAAGAAGGGTCTCGACCCGAAATGTCACACATTGCACTTTATATGCTTATTTATGTGTGTATATATATATTCAATGGTATCTGTTCTGTATATATTTATGCCTACAATATTCTGTTGTGCTGAAGCAAAGCAAGAATTTCATTGTCCTATCTGGGACACATGACAATAAACTCTCTTGAATCTTGAATCATTCATTCCATCCAGAGACACTGCCTGTCCTGCTGAGTTACTCCAGCATTTTGTGACCATCTTTGGTGTAAAACACCTTCCAACACATTATTTTTTATTGTCACATGTAGAGTGAAAAGCTTTTGTTGCTTTTGTTGCGTGCTAACCATTCAGCGGAAAGACTATGATTCCATGTCCTGTGCTTTTTAATTCCCCTACTCTGGATAAAAGTTTAGTTTAATGTCAAGTGAAGTGAGGTACAGTGACAAGTTTTTGGTTATGGTAACCGTACTAACCAAGCCAGCGAAAAAAACAGCTGTGCATTCAGGTTACCCATTGGAGAACAGACCAAGGACAATGAGGCATTTCCACCCTTTGACTACAAGGCAGCCGGAAGCGATTACGTCATGGGGTAGGGTGTCACGATGACGTAATAGTGGTGATGTCACGATGGTGAGCATGGCTAGCGTGGACACGTCACGTGGTGGGTGACATCACGTGCTGGTGGGAGGGTAGGGGCCGGTGCGCAGTGATGTCGGGATGTGTGTGGGGGTGCGCGTTGACGTCACGTGTTGGTGGGGGCCGGTGCGCAGTGATGTCAGGGTGGTGGCGGAAGCGTGGTGGCGTCACTATGGATGGGGAGTGCGCTTTGTGGTCACGTGGTGGTGGGGGCCGGTGCGTGCTGACGCAAGGGGCGGGGCGGCGCGCTGACGTGAGACGCGCAGGCCGGCGGCGGCGGGCGGGCTGGCGGCCATCTTGGCGAGTCGGCGACGGCGGTGAGAACGAGGCGGAGAAGCAGAGACCGAGAGACCGAGCCCAGCACCTCATCCGCCGTTCCCAGCTCCAGCAACTCCCTGCTTTTGATCGACAGAAAACCACAACACAACAACGAGGAAGAAGGAAGTGGAGAATAAGGGAGCAGCGCCAACAGCGGACGAGGTGAGGTGAGGTGAGGCCTGGGCCCGGTGGTCGCAGTTGAGGCCTGAGGCCCGCGCAGCGCAGCGGCATCTCCGTTCGCCACCACCTCGCCTTCCTCTCTCCATCTCCAGCCCCCGGCTCCCCGCGTCTCCCTCTCCCTTTCTCTCTCCCCACCCACGGAGAGCCCGCGGCCCGAGTTATTTATGGTGGGGAGCGCTGGCGGTTGACGCACTGCACCTTTGTTCCAGCATCAACCCCCCCCCCCCCACACACACACACACACACACACACACATACACACATAACTCCCTCCCTCTACCCCCTCGCCCCACCGCTTCCTTACCCCTCGTTCCACTACTTCCCTTCCTCTCGCCCCCCTTTCCTTCCCCTCGCCCCCCTCCCCCCCCCCCCCCCACACTTCTCTTCCCCCTCCCTCCCCATCTCCCCACTTCCCCAGCTCCCCACTTCCCCATCTCCCCCACTCCCCCTCCCCCCATCTTCCCACTTCCATCTCCCCCCCTCCCCTTCCATCCCTTCCCCTCCTTTCCTAAGGGAGCCATTAGGAGGTAGTGACCATAATATGATAAGTTTTAATCTACAATTTGAGAGGGAGACGGGAAAATCGGAAGTGTCAGTATTACAGTTGAACAAAGGGGACTATGGAGCCATGAGGGAGGAGCTGGCCAAAGTTGACTGGAAAGGGACCCTAGCAGGGATGACTGGAACAACAATGGCAGGTATTTCTGGGAATAATACAGAAGGTGCAGATCAGTTCATCCAAAGAGGAAGAAAGATTCCAAGGGGAGTAAGGGGCTGACATGGGAAGTCAGGGACAGTATAAAAATAAAAGAAGTATAACATAGCAAAGATGAGCGGGAAGCCAGAGGATTGGAAGACTTTTAATGAACAACAGAAATCTAAAAAGGCAATTATGGGGAGAAAAGATGAGGTACAAAGGTAAACCAGCCACGAATATAAAGGAGGATAGTAAAAAGCTTCTTTATGTATGTGAAGAGGAAGAAAATTAGTTAAGACCAAAGTTGAACCCTTGAAGACTGAAACGGGTGAATTTATCACAGGGATTAAGGAAATGGCAGACGAGTTGAACAGGTACTTTGAATCTGTCTTCACTAGGAAAGACACAAACAATCTCTGATGTACTTACTAGTGGCCAGCGGATCTAGGGGGACGGAGGAACTGAAGGAAATTCACATTAGGCAGGAAATGGTGTTGGGTAGACTGGAGGCTGATAAATCCCCAGGGCCTGATGGTCTGCATCCCAGGGTACTTAAGGAAGTGGTTCTAGAAATTGTAGACACATTGGTGATCATTTTCAAATGTTCTATAGATTCAGGATCAGTTCACGTGGATTGGAGGGTAGCTAATGTTATCCCACTTTTTAAGAAAGGCGGTAGAGAGAAAATAGGTAATCATAGACCAGTTAGCCTGGTGGTGGGGAAGATGCTGGAGTCAATTATAGGTGGTAGGGAAGATCGGTGGAGTCGATTATAAAAGATAAAAGAGCGGCACATTTGGATAGCAGTATCAGGATCGGTGGTCCGAGTCAGCATAGATTTACGAAGGGGAAACAAACCATGCTTGACTAATCTTCTGGATTTTTTTTAGGATTTAACTAGGAATATGGACATGGGAGAGCCAGTGGATGTAGTGTACCTGGACTTTCAGAAAGCATTTTATAAGGTCGCACATAGGAGATTAGTGGGTAAAATTAGAGCACATGGTATTGCGGGTAGGGTACTGACAGGAAACAAAGAGTAAGGATTAACGGGTCCCTTTCAGAATGGCAGGCAGTGACCAGTGGGGTACCGCAAGGCTCGGTGCTGGGACTGCAGCTATTTACAATATACAATCATGATTTCGATGAATGAAAGGATTAAAAGTAGCATTAGCAAATTTGCAGATGACACAAAGCTGGGTGGCAGTGTGAACTGTGAGGAGAATGCTATGAGGATGCAGGGTGACTTGGACAGGTGCAGTATAATGTGCATAAATGTGAGGTTATCCACTTTGGTGGCAAAAACAGGAAGGCAGATTATTATCTGAATGGTGCCAGGTTGGGAAAAGGGAAAGTACAATGAGATCTGGGGTCCTTGTTCATCAGTCACTGAAAGTAAGCAGTCAAGTCAAGTTTATTCGTCACATACACATACGAGATGTGCAGTGAAATGAAAAGTGGCAAAGTGGATATGGGTACAGCAGGCAGTGAAGAAAGCAAATGGCATGTTGGCCTTCATAACAAGAGTATAGGAGTAAAGAGGTCCATCTGCAGTTGTACAGGGCCCTTAGCGAAACCACACCTGGAGTATTGTGTGCAGTTTTGGTCTCCAAATTTGAGGAAGGACATTCTTGCTATAGAGGGAGTGCAGCGTGGGTTCACCAGGTTAATTCCCGGGATGGTGTGACAGTCATATGTTGATAGAATGGAGCGGCTGGGCTTGTATACTCTGGAATTTAGATGGATGAGAGGTGATCTTATTGAAACATAAGATTATTAAGGGATTAGACACGCTCCTGATGTTGGGGGAGTCCAAAACCAGGGGCCACAGTTTAAGAATAGGGGTAAGCCATTTAGAATGGAGATGAGGAAAAACCTTTTCACACGGAGAGTTGTAAATCTATGGAAGTTTCTGCCACAGAAGGCAGAGGAGGCCAATTAGATAGAGCTCTTAACGATCGCGGATTCAAGGGATATGGGGAGAAGGCAGGAACGGGGTACTGATTTGGATAGACCAGCCATGATCACAGTGAATGGTGGTGCTGGCTTGAAGGGCCGAATGGCCTACTCCTGCACATATTGTTTATTGTCCCTCCCACTTCCCTTTCCCCCGCCCGCTTCCCTTTCCCCCGCCCGCTTCCCTTTCCCCCGCCCGCTTCCCATTTCCCCCCACCCACTTCCCATTCCCCTCCCCGCCCCGCCCAGTTCGCTTTCCCTCCCTGACCACTTCCCTCTCAGCACACTTTCCTCTCTCCCCACTTCCCATGCCCCCTCACTTCCCTTCCTTTCCCCCCCCACTTCCCTTCCTTTTCCCCCCCCCACTTCCCTTCCTTCCCCCCCCACTTCCCTTCCTTTCCCCCCACTTCCCTTCCTTTCCCCCCACTTCCCCTTCTTTCCCCCCACTTCCCTTTCTTTCCCCCCACTTCCCTTTCTTTCCCCCACTTCCCTCCCTTTCCCCCACTTCCCTCTCTCCCCCACTTCCCTCTCTCCCCCACTTCCCTCTCTCCCCAATTCCCTTCCCCTCCCCCCTCACATCCCTACTTCACTTCCCCACCCCTCCCCCCATTTTCCTTCCCTTCCCCTCCCCCACTTCCCTACCCCCACTTCCTCTCCCCCCCCACATCCCTTCCTCTCCCCCCCCACATCCCTTCCCTTCCCCCTACATCCCTTCCCCTCCCCCACTTCCATTTCCCCCTTCCCTCTCTCCTTCCCCCTCTCCCCCTGTTCTTCCCTCCTCTCGTTCCCTTCCCTCCTGTCCCCTTCTCTTTCCTTGCCTCCCCCTCACCCCCCAACTTATCCTCTCCCCCCCCACTTATCCACTTCCCCTCCTCCCCTCCACTTCCCATCTCCCCCCCACTTCCCCTCTTCCCCCCTACTTCCCCTCTTCCCCCCTCCCTCACTTCCCCTCTCCCCCCACTTCCACTCCCCCACACTTCCCTTTCGATCCCCCTAAATTTTCCTTCCCTCCTCCACTTTGTCCCCACTTCCCCTCCCACCTGCCCACTTCCCTTCCCTCCCTCCCCACTTTCCTCCCCCCACTTCCCTTCCCCTCTCCCACACGTCCCTTTCCTCCCACCTCCACTTTCCCCCCCTCCACTTGTTCGCACCCCCCTTCCCTTCCCCCCACGTCTCTTCCCAACCACTCCCACTCTTCTCCCCACTACCATTCCCCTCCCCCACACGTCCCTTTCCTCCCCCCCCCACTTCCCCTTCCACTTCTCCCACTTCCCTTTCCCCCCACACTTCCTGCCCACCACACTTCCTGTCCCCTCCCCCACGTCCCTTCCTCTCCCCCCACTTCCGTCCCCCTCCTCCCATTTCCCTCCCACCCACTTCCCTTCCTTTCCCCCACTTCCCTTCCTTTCCCCCACTTCCCTTTCCCCTTCCTCTCCCCTTTCCCCTTCCTCTCCCTTCCCTCTCTCCCTTTCCCCCGTCTCTTCCCCCCACTTCCCCTCCCCCACTTATCCCCTTCTTCTCCTCATCTCCTCTCCACTTCCCATCTTCCCCTCCACTTCCCCTCTCCCCCCACACTTCCCTTTCCCTCCCTCCTCTACTTTGCCTCCCCCACTTCCCCTCTCCTCCCCCACTTCCCCCCCCCCACTTCCCTACCCCCCCCCCACTTCCCTTCCCCCCCACTTCCCTTCCCCCCCACTTCCCTTCCCCCCCACTTCCCTTCCCCCCCCCCACTTCCCTTCCCCTCCCCCCACTTCCCTGCCCCTCCTCCCACTTCCCTTCCCAGGCCCCCCACTTCCCTCTCCGCATTTCCCTTCCCCTCCCCTCACTACCCTTCACCTGCCCCCCCACTTTCCTTCCCCTCCCACTTTCCTTCCCCTTCCCCTCCCACTTTCCTTCCCCTTCCCCTCCCACTTTCCTTCCCCTCCCACTTTCCTTCCCCTCCCACTTTCCTTCCCCTCCCACTTTCCTTCCCCTCCCACTTTCCTTCCCCTCCCACTTTCTCTCCCCTCCCCCACTTTCTCTCCACTCCCCCACTTTCTCTCCCCTCCTCCACTTTCTCTCCCCTCCCCCACATCTCTCCCCTCCCCCACTTTCTCTCCCCTCCCCCACTTTCTCCCCCCCCCCCCCACTTTCTCTCCCCTCCCCCACTTTCTCTCCCCTCCCCCACTTTCTCTCCCCTCCCCCACTTTCTCTCCCCTCCCCCACTTTCTCTCCCCTCCCCCACTTTCTCTCCCCTCCCCCACTTTCTCTCCCCTCCCCCACTTTCTCTCCCCTCCCCCACTTTCTCTCCCCTCCCCCACTTTCTCTCCCCTCCCCCACTTTCTCTCCCCTCCCCCACTTTCTCTCCCCTCCCCCACTTTCTCTCCCCTCCCCCACTTCCCTTCCCCTCCCCCACTTCCCTTCCCCGTCACCTCACTTCCCTTCCCCCCCGCTTCCTTCCCCTCCCTTCCACTCCTCCTCCACTTCCACTACCGCTGCCCCCACCTCCCCTCATCGCCATCCCTGCTCAGACCCCCCATCTCGTCCACCTCCACGCTTTCCCCCGGCCACCCTCCACTCGCTCTACCCTTTGCCAGCCCCTCCCCATCGTTAACCCCCTCGCTCATTCCACACCCTGCCCACTCCCTTACCCCCCCCCACTTCTCCCCCCCCACTTCTCCCCCCCCCATGTCCCTTCCCCCCACTTCCTTTCCCCACCACTTCCCTTCCTCTCCCACTTCCCTCCCCCATCCCCTCCTCCACTTT
Organism: Amblyraja radiata; assembly: GCF_010909765.2. NCBI lineage: Eukaryota > Metazoa > Chordata > Chondrichthyes > Rajiformes > Rajidae > Amblyraja > Amblyraja radiata. Next base: position 12,779,782 of record NC_045965.1, read on the forward strand.
CCTTCCCTTCCCCTCCCCCTCCACTTCCCCTCCCCCCCCACTTTCTTCCCCCCCCCACTTCCCCTCCATCCTTCCCTCCCTCCACTCCCCTTCCCCTCCCCCCACTCCCCACTCCCCTTCCCCTCCCCCCACTCCCCTTCCCCTTCCCCTCCCCCACTTCCGTTTCCCTCCCCCCCGCTTCCGTTTCCCTCCCCTGCTTCCTCCACTTCCCCCCCGCCCACTTCCCTTCCCCCTGCTTCCCTTCCTTCCCCCACTTCCCTTACCCACCCACTTCCACTCCCCCACCCCCTCCACTACCCCTCCCCCCACCTCCCCTCGCGCCATCCCTCAACCCCCCCCCCCCATCTCGCCCACCTCCACGCTTTCCCCCTGCCAACTGCACTCGCTCTCCCCTTTGCCAGCCCCTCCCCATCGTTCACCCCCTCGCTCATTCCGCACCCTGCCCGCTCCCTTACCCCCCCCTCTTCTCCCCCCCTCCCCCCATGTCCGTTCCCCCCCCATGTCCCTTCCCCCCCCCCCCCCACTTTCCTTCCCCACCCACTTCACTTCCCTTCCCCTCCCATTTCCCTCCCCCCCTCACTTCCCCTCCCCCACTTTCATCACCCCCACTTCCCCTCCATCCTTCCCTCCCCCCACTCCCCTTCCCCTCCCCCACTACCCTCCCCCCCCCCCCCCCCCCCTTCCCCCCCCCCCCCCTCCCCTCCCCCCCCCCCCACTTCCCTCCCCCCACTCCCCTTCCCACCCCCCACTTCCGTTTCCCTCCCCTGCTTCCTCCACTTCCTCCCCCCGCCCGCTTCCCTTCCCTTCCCCCTGCTTCCCTTCCTTCCCCCACTTCCCTTACCCACCCACTTCCACTCCCCCTCCACTACCTCTCCCCTCAGCGCCATCCCTCATAACCCCCCCCCCCATCTCGCCCACCTCCACGCTTTCCCCCTGCCAACTGCACTCGCTCTCCCCCTTTGCCAGCCCCTCCCCATCGTTCACCCCCTCGCTCATTCCGCACCCTGCCCGCTCCCTTACCCCCCCCTCTTCTCCCCCCCTCCCCCCCATGTCCGTTCCCCCCCCATGTCCCTTCCCCCCCCCCCCCACTTTCCTTCCCCACCCACTTCACTTCCCTTCCCCTCCCATTTCCCTCCCCCCCTCACTTCCCCTCCCCCACTTTCATCACCCCCACTTCCCCTCCATCCTTCCCTCCCCCCACTACCCTTCCCCTCCCCCACTACCCTTCCCCCCCCCACTCCCCTTCCCCTCCCCCCCACTCCCCTTCCCCTCCCCCCCCTTCCCTTCCCCACTCCCCTTCCCACCCCCCACTTCCGTTTCCCTCCCCTGCTTCCTCCACTTCCTCCCCCCGCCCGCTTCCCTTCCCTTCCCCCTGCTTCCCTTCCTTCCCCCACTTCCCTTACCCACCCACTTCCCCTCCCCCTCCACTACCTCTCCCCTCAGCGCCATCCCTCATAACCCCCCCCCCATCTCGCCCACCTCCACGCTTTCCCCCTGCCAACTGCACTCGCTCTCCCCTTTGCCAGCCCCTCCCCATCGTTCACCCCCTCGCTCATTCCGCACCCTGCCCGCTCCCTTACCCCCCTCTTCTCCCCCCCCCACTTCCCCTTCCCCTCCCCCCATGTCCCTTCCCCCCACTTTCCTTCCCCTCCCACTTCACTTCCCTTCCCCTCCCACTTCCCTTCCCCCCCCCCCCACTTCCCTCCCCCCCCCATCCTTCCCACCCCCCCCTCCACCCCACCCCCACACTTACCTTCCCATCCCCCACTTACCTTCCCGTCCCCCTGCTTCCTCCACTCTCCCCACGTCCCACTTCCCTGTCCCCACTTCTCTTCCCCCTGCTTCCTTTCCTTCCCCCACTTCCCTTACCCACCGCCCCTCCCTTCTACTCCTCCTCCACTTCCACTACCCCTCCCCTCAGCGCCATCCCTCCTCATACCCCCCCCCCCATCTCACCCACCTCCATGCTTTCCCCCTGCCACCCCCCACTCGCTCTCCCCCTTCGCCTACCCCTCCACATCTCGTCCACCCCCTTGCTCATTCTGCACCCTGCCCGCCCCCTTACCCCCCACCCGGGGAAATTGGGCCAAATGGCCTATTTCCACATAATAGGTGCCGTCATGTTTTTGTTAATAAGCATTTTCTACATTCCATGTTTAATGTTCACTGTTTTACTAACTTTGTACTTGGGTAATTGCAGGTTGTAGAATACCTAAAGTACACTAGTTTTAAAAATAATCATGATTGTGAATGGTTATATTAAACATTTATGGTAGAAATTTGAAAAACAATCATTACTTTAGCGAAACTATAGATCTTGGGCATTCGCAATTGGCTATTAAAAAAATTAAAGCCTTGTTTCAGTTATTGATACTCCTAATGCATGAGGTAATGAACTGTACAAAATAGTGTCCTCACGATTAATCCTAATACAGACACGTGTGTTTGAAAAGGTTGTTAAATCTGCATGTGCCCAAAATCATCTTGTGGCATGGCAGAAGTAATTGGCCATTTTGGTTGTTATCCAGGTTTTCAGATAAGCACAGTCATTAATAATTTTCTTGGTGTAGCAGTCTTACTGTTGTTCGCTGACGAAGGGAGTTATGCATCACTTTACATTTTGTTGTAATCTCTACGTATTCACTCTGTGTTTTGACAACTGTACCCATCGTCTTTCAGGGATTGATTCATGGCGTCAATAACATCTTGCATAGCAGGATACCATGTCAATCTCCTCAAGGTGTAACTACAATAGAAGCAAGGAACTGCAGATACTGGCTCTCTTCCAGCTTTCTTCTCCCCCCCCCCCCCCCCCCCCCCCCCCCCCCCCCCCTCAAAAGTCTGATAAATGGTCCAGACCTGAAACGCCACTTGTCCATGTTCTCTGGATATGCTGCCTAAGCCACTGAGTTACTCCAGCACTTTATGTCCTTCCCAATTCATATTGCTAGTTCACATCTCTTGTACAATCCCATATATGATGATTACAGAATTGATTATATTATTTTGATTATAGAAACCTTAATAGCCTTTTCTGCTATTCTGCTGTAGGATGAATGATCTGCAGATGCTGCCAGTGACCTGTGATTGTTACCAGTGCCTTAATACCATGTTGTTTTAATTTCAATTCAGAATTACATGGCCTATACAGAATGAAACTATCGAGGTCATTTGTATCATCATAAACAGATAAGATGGGTCTCGACCCCCAAAATGTCGTAATCTCTCCAGAGATGCTGCATGTCCCACTGAGTTACTCCAGCATTTTGTGTCTCTGCAGTTCCTGCCTACTCATTTGGTTCATCATACATGTGGTGAATATTCTAAAGCTATCCAATTAGTTTTGCTCTGTGCTTCCTGTCCAGTACCTCCCCCCCCCCCCCCCCACCCCCCGGGCATTTTGTAGCTATTTAATTCCCGTTAAAAGTTATTAAATCTGATTCTACCTTTCCAGTAATGCATCCCAAATCATAGCTCACTACTTTTTAATAAAATGATTTGTGATTCTGGTTCTTTTTGCAATTAGTTTAAACTTGTGTCTTCGAGGAACCAACTCTTCTACCGCTGGAAGTAATTTTTCCTTATTTAAAATCACAAAGGGCTTTGTTAGCATCACTGTTCTCCAGCGTAAGAGGGGGAATCGCAGTTTCTCTACTCCCTCCACACAACTGATCATGCTTTAGTAGTTCCCCTCTGCGGTCTGAGAAATGTAAATCAGTCCTAAATGTGTGGCATCAGAATTAGACGCAGTACTCCAGCTGGGATATCACATATGAACGGGCTTTTTCAACCTTTCGAGTCTGTGCCAGCCAACAGACCAATCCCGTTCTCGTTTTTGTAAGCATTGTTGATCAAAACCTGACACCAATACAAATGACCTAAAGTGAGATGTTGTAAAGGGTCTCTAAATGGATGACTTGAGGGGGCAGAGGAATGAGTAATGGAGAGATTTAGGAAGGAAATACTTGGGACTTTTTGCACTTATTAAAACCAGGATGTGGAAGATTCAGAAAATGAAAGTGCAGGTTTGAGGATGTTATTTATGGGCAGTTTGAGCTTGGGAGCAGGTGGCCATTTTAGGTATGAAATACATCAAGACTGTAAACAATTTGAATGCCAGAGAGGGGGGTACTATCACTTGGGAATGCCAAACAATTCCCTTGATCAAACCAATGAGGAGTTGGAGGATGCTGCTGCTTATATCAACAAATCAGTTAGTTGATGTGATGGTAAATGTTGGACATTTGTGGAGAGGTTGGTAATGAGTGAATAGGACCATCCTCCGTACATGTATTTCGAGGAAGCACGTTAGAAGATGATCTAAAGAAATTAGATTGAGCAGTGAGGATCCTTGAAGAGAGATAGAACAATGAATGAAAGATATGCAAAAAAGTAATGATGGTAAAGGAAACGGGCCATTGTTAGCTGTTTGATGGGTGAGAAAAAGAAGCTGGTGCGACTTGGGTGGGGGAGGGATGGAATGCAGGGGTTACTTGAAGTGAGAAAAATTAATATTCATACCACTGGGTTGTAAGCTGCCCAAGCAAAATATGAGATGCCGTTCCTCCAATTGGCGTTTAGCCTCACTCTGACAATGGAGGAGGCCAGGATAGAAATGTCAGTAGGGGAATGGGAAGGAGAATTAAAGTGTTTAGCAACCAGGAGATCAGGTAGGTCCAGGCGGACTGAGCGAAGGTGTTCAGCGAAACACCATCTTAAATCCACATCTCAAGTTTGACCATGAAATGAAAAGAGTGAATTGACAACACTGCTGAAACCATGAGTTGCTTACACAACAGTTGAGAAGAGGATGGACTAAGAAGACATTGTAATGAAGATAAGTAGGAAGTTACCTGCTGCTTCATGGAGATTCTGGAATAATGAGCAGAATCTGCAAAGGATAGCAGAACCTGGTAGTTCTATGTAGTCTAGCCTTAACTGCCAATGATTAAGTTAATTGATGAAAATAAGAGAAATGAATAATGTTATTATAGGGATGGTAGCATTAAAGCTAGGGCTGAATGCATGATTCAGGTGATTGGTAGTTACTGTAAGGTGAATGGAGGCTTTGGCTAGAGCTTCAAAATTGAGATAGGATTGGGAATCACTGGGTGGATATTTATCGGTCCTCGGTACATGAGGCTGTGGCTGAAAAGTAGTGATATGAGACATTTTTGCATAACCACTGTGTGAGCAGGGGAACGAGGAATTTAAGAGCAAAATGCTGTAACAAGGTGAATCAGTCATTGGATGAGAGCAGATTTGCTGTGAGCTATTGTAGTTCCATTCCATTCTCTTTAAGATGCTGTGGTGGAAGGTGTAGGTGGACACGAAAGCTTCATTACAACTGTCATTGCCCATCTGTTAAACCAATGATTTCAGTATAATGGGTGAGCACAGGCCTCCCTCACAAGTGAACACTGGCCCACAAGTGAAGTCCTGGGGGAGAATTCATGGAAGGCCAGGAAGAGTAAATTTCCTGCTGCGGTCTAATGAATCATCTTGAAATGTTGAGCAGGACAAGATGGAGGTTATTAAGTGTTGGCTAACTGCCAAAATATATAAATGACAAGGATATGAAAACAGTTTAGATAGATATAAAATGCTGGAGTAACTCAGCATCTCTGGAGAAAAGGTATAGTTGACATTTCGGGTTGAGACCCTCTTAACAGTTCAATATATCAGATCAGTCAGATCAATATATAAACCTAATAGGAAAAGGTAATCCAAGGTAGCATCTTAGTATCCTAGATAGTGAGGAGAGGGTTAAATCAAGGTATTATCCAAAAGTGTTTTCATGTGGGTAGTTCTGAAGGATATTGGGGCAGCTGTAACCGATGTCTAGACATTAAAATGAACAATGATATTAGTAACAGACCAGGCAGCCTCTAGTGCACATTGAAGGATCCTTTGAGGTAACCTGTTGAATAGGTGAAAAAGCTGCAATGTACTATGAACACAGGCTTCACATAATAGCTATAGTGATGATCTTTGAGATTGTTCCATAGGATTTTTTAAAAGCTAGTAATTGAGAGTCTAATTGCTCAGGGATCAGTACTGTTGATCAAAAGGCACAGAAGCTCCAGCACTGGCAATGTCCTTGTGGTGATTTGCTAGTGAGGATCTGGGGGTTTTGGAGTATTTGCTTTGTGAATGAGAAGTGATGTCTCTGGTGCATTGCTGATAGCAGTGGAAGGACCCTTAAAAACCATGTGATCTTATAAGTTATCCTTTGTTGCTACCACTATCCAACAGTGCTATTTTGAAATTGATATATTTGTGCGCTATTAGTATTTCTAATACACTTTCTATTGCTTCTCAGTGTCCTTTATTTAATCTAAATTTAATAAAACATTTAACGTTTAATATCCACCAGTCTCTTGATCTAGTGTTTCACTTTGTCCTTCTGTTTGTACTTTACTGTATTACCAGAGTTAATGACATTGTAAACTATCTTTTTAGGTTTGTTCTTGATCTAATAATACTGAGTAAAAACATCTATTTACATAGGAACAGAGTTGCTGTTTCACCTCAATGACCTAAAGATCATTGAGCAGAAGCATCATCTCTCTTCCCTTAGACCGGCTGAGATGTTCTAACATTTTGCTTTTATTTCAGTTTTCCACATCTACAATTTGTTTTCTCATAATATACGACTCTGGTCCTAGATGCAGTTTATTTAATCCCAGTTGGATTGTTTTTACTTTACACCCTGTCTGTTTGTCAACCAATATACATATATATATGTGTTCAAAAAGGAACTGCAGATGCTGGAATATCGAAGGTACACAAAATTGCAGGGGAAACTCAGCGGGTGCAGCAGCATCTATGGAGCGAAGGAAATAGGCAACGTTTCGGGCCGAAACCCTTCTTCAGACTTCACTTACCTGAACCTTGTTGAGTTTAGGTGTATCCTGGCAGCATTCAGGTTGATAAAGTAATTTTGCTACCGTCCTGCTCTGCCAATCTCACCAACCGATAGAATGGGAGCAATAGTTTCTCTGAAGGTGTTTTCTATATTGTGGTAGTCTTAGACTTTTTTGCCCAGGTCCAAGCTTGCACCTTATCAGCACAATAACTTGCTTGTATTCAACACATACCAGCCTGTATGATTTGAGGGCCAGAGACAGAGCAAAGCTTCTTGTCCTCTTTCTCTGAGATTTTACAACAGGGAAAGTGGGAGAATCTGGACTGGGAGAAGCTGTCTCGGTCTTGCCCATTCCTTTGAGATGGATCGAACTGGAAACAGTCTCACTAGCTGAGTTGAACTTGGCTCTTTGCATTTGCCAGACCTGGAAGTGCCAAGCAACAAGCTTCTAGTTGGTAGCATGTTAGGAAGAGCAGCTTCAACCTCATCCACAAGCAAATGGGAGGGAAGAGATGAGAAATTAATGAGCTGTCTTCCTGTTAAATATGGATTGTAAGATTTCTGTCCAAGGCCATAGCCAGTTTGAGTGTCTTCCTAATCTGGGGAGGGTGGGTTGCTCTGGCAGGAAGATCTCTGAAAGATTTGCACTACTCAAGGTTATGATTGCCTATGTGTGGATCACAGGAGAACTGTTTCACATTTGGCTTGGATTACGAAGCAGCTTTTGATGGAATATTGCCCGTAAATGATGAAGTGCTCTCCGCAAAAGGGTTTGCAGATATAATGCATAATTGGACATTGCTACTCAACACAGACAACGTTAATGGGCAGGAAATGGAAATCTTTCCAATTAAGCATGGATGACTTTATTGTTCAGTCATGTTTGTTGTATTGAACTCTTTATCCAATCCACCAGAAAGGAGTGATGACGATGCCGGGCAGCATATATACTTGTGCCAAAGCTTCGCAGTAGATGTCACTGACTCGGACCCGCTGTCAGATTGATGAGTGACCAGTTTCAATTGAAGAAAAACCAATCCACTTTGTTTGGCAGCTGATCCGGCCAATCTTTTACCCATCACAACAAGGCCAGATTACCTGAAAGTGCTGGGAATGTTTTTTATTAAGAGCTGGTTAATGCACAAGGACTGTGGGTGTGTTCAGCCAAAGTGTAGATTTGTAGATGTAAACTGCATTGTGTGTCCACAAAGCTATAATGTACAAATCATTTGTCAAAATTTGGAGAGGGGAGAGTTAATGAAGGGGGAAGTACATCATTTTGCCTTTGCCCTGGTGGTCACTGATGTTCATAAATTCTACTACATAGGCAGACACTAAGTGTCTTTACATGCTGAACTTCTGCATGTTCCTGTTGTGCAGTATGAGAATACTTGTGTCGATGCAGAACGCTCCATTTGAATTACACTGCCTGTCCCTCATAGAAAGGTATTTTTGAGAGAAATGCTTTATATGTCACTCAGATAATAGGCTTTCTTTGAGATTATGTGACACATTCTCATTTGAAAATAGTTTTATTAGCTATGAAGACCTTTTCCTGAACTCATGAACAGCTTTAAAGGAGTGTTAACTTGGAGATCAAAAAAGTTGGCTTTTATTCTTTTCTTCCCCATCATTGCCTCAAATCATTTATTCATAAACACTTTCTAGAGCTAGCAAGAGCAGACTGCTATTCCTTTGAAATAGGTCTGTGGTAGGTTATAAATGCATTTGTCATAAAAGCACAATATGCTGGAAATACTCAGCAGGTCAAGCAGGTTAAGAATAAGTGGTAAGCCATTTAGAACGGAGAGGAGGAAAAACTTTTTCACACAAAGAGTTGTAAGTGTGTGGAATTCTCTGCCTTAGAGATCAGTGGAGGCTGGTTCTCTGGATGCTTTCAAGAGAGAGTTAGAGCTCTTAGGGATAGTGGAGTTTAGGGATATGGAGAGAAGGCAGGAACAGGGTACTGATTGTGGATGATCAGCCATGATTAAATGGCGGTGCTGGCTCGAAGGGCAGAATGGCCTACTCCTGCACCTATTGTCTATTGTCAGGCAACATCTTTTTAAAAACCTGCGTTCTGATGGAAGGATCAACTGATATGTTAGCTTTATTTTTCTTTTCATTAATGCTACTTAACCTGCTGAATTATTCTAGCATCTGCAGTTTTTACATTTGTTTACTGATGATTTTAGTTTAGGTGGAGATACAGCGTGGAAACAGAAACTTTGGCCTACCAAGTCCGCGCTGACCAATGATCACCCTATCCAACACACCACGGTTACCCTATCCAACACACCAGGGACAATTTACAGAGCCCAATTAACTTATAAACCAACACACCTTTGTAGGAGGAAGTCGGGAGGGCCCGCAGCATCTGTAGTCAAGATGAACCGTGATCTCTGTCGCTATAAGACGGCAAATCTACCGCTGTGTCATTGTGCCACCACAGTTGGTGATTTAGAATTTCTATAATTGTTTTATCTGATTCGAGATATATGCCCATGGATATGCGAACCTATTGCTATCTGAAATTTGCAGGTAATTCCTTCCGGGAGTTAATATTCCCATGGTATGCATTTCCACACCAAGAGGAAATTGAAGGAGCTATGTAGTAAAGAGCATTTCAACCTCCACAATGTTCTATAGTTTCTGGGAATTATTAACTGGTCAAAAGGATTTTTTTGTTTATCAACTGAGACCTGCCCTTGGTTGATAAAAATGGCCTATTATGTACTGAGTCTAATATCAAACATCTCCTTTATTTAATAACAGCCCGGAAATTACAGGGCATTAAGAAATTTGCATTGCTATAGTGATATCCTCCTCCAGTGCTTTAATTAGGCCACTGATGTGTATTACCACAGTAATGAGGAAATTCAACTCCAGGATTGCTGGCTACTGAATGGCAATATACGATTAAGCCAGAGTTGGGAATCATAAAAGATAGCTAATCTATTTTGTAAATAAGAAAGATAAAGCATGTATTAAATTGCATGATATTATTTTTGATTAAATATGATTGTTTCCTGGGGGTTGTTAGAAAAACTAATGGGGATTGCAACATTCAATGACTGATTGCCGTGGAAAGTATAAAATTGCTTTGCTTATCTAGTAACAGTTTCAAAAATTCTTTCCGACACATACTTTCAGAAATAAGTCAGTCAATAATTCTCTGAAATTTTATCAATAGGTCTATACTTTCAATTAAATCCCTCTGCGCTCGTTGACTTACAACATTTAAACTCTGCAGTCTTCTGTGGCACTTTAGAACAATAAGTTGGTTTGCAATGATGCAGAGCTTTAGATTCCTGTAGGAAATGTTTGCGTTGCTGTTCAAAAGGGAAATAAGTGCAGCGTATACCACTAAATTTTGTTTTTTTTTAAAATAATTGAAATGTTCAGAAGTCAAACTTCTACCATAACATTTCACTTTACTGCTGCATTGTTGTGATGATGCCAATCCAATGGCAGAAAACCTTTTGCAAAGGACTTTTTCCCTATGTACATCAAATCTTTCTGTCCTCGCCCAAAGTAATGCTCAAGCCAGTTCTTTGAACTTGCTTGGTTTTCGCTGAAATAATTCTAAGGAAAAAAGCAATTCAATTTTCAGAAACTTAATATCCTGCCTTGTGACACAAGTTGCTGTCAGCCAAGAAAGTTAAAAAAATGATCGATTGGTATCTTTGAAGCCTGCTGATAATTGCAGTGTTTGGGCCAATTTAACTGCAGCACGGTTGTGCTGCATTTAATGCTGCTCTTTCAAATCCAGTTCTGGGTTTGATTCTAACCTTGCATACATTATGCGAGGAGTTTATACATTCTCTTCATGACCACTAGCTGCACGCTCTGGTTCCCTCCCACATTTCAACTGTAGACTGGTACATTAAGTAGCGGCTGTAAATTGCCCCTTGATATAGTTAAATAGCACAAGAATTCAACGAGAGTTGCTGGGCATGAAGAGAGTAGGACGCAGGGATATCATGGAAATGTTCTTCTTCAAATGGCCGAGCTGATTGGCCTCTGTCATTATACCATTTTGTTTTTTTAAACAATGAATAAATGTGTGTAGTATTATGTAGTAACATGTTGCCAGTAATATTGCATATTTTAAAATACTTTATCTTAGTACCTATTCAAAATGAGACACAATTGAGATAAGAATAGTACAAGTACTGGATCACTGGCAAACCAAGAGCTATGCATGTTGCTAAATAATTATTTTGAAAGCAGAATCAGATGGCAGATACAGAAAGTAGGTACTGGGAGTACTGAGCAGGTTGGGTAGAATCTGTGGAGAGCGCATGATGATCAACCTGAGATAGTAACTATTTCTCCCTCCATAGAAGATGAATGATCAGCTGTGCTTTAATAATTATCTGTTCAGGGGGCAGAGGGATATTATTGCCAATGTAGATTGTCGCCATATTTTTCCTTGAAATGGTGGAAAATGAATTTTGTGAAAATTTGACATAGTCAAAAAAATGTTCAGATTTTCAAAACAGCAGTATGTGACTTCCTTTAAATCTCACCAGTTATCGTTCTATTTTTACCTGGCTGCATTAGGCTGAAGCTATTCAGTATCACCTGATTGTCTGCAATTCTACCTACATTTGCATCATCGGCATTTTTAAAATGTATTACACTTGATTCCCTCGTCTAAATGTATAGGAAGGAACTGCAGTTGCTGGTTTACACCGAAGATAAACACAAAATACTGGAGTAACTCAGCGGGACAAGCGGCATCTCTGGAGAGAAGGAATGGGTGACGTTTCAGGTCGAGACTCTTCCGTCTGACCCTCTCCCCTGACTCTCAGATGCCTGTCCTGCTGAATTACTTCAGCATTTTGTCTCTATCCACAAATACTCTCTGCCACTGGCTGTTTATTTGCTGGTTCCACTCAAGTACATTTCATTTAATTTTCTGAGGTAAGATCCCTTTTTCCCCATGAGTTCACCCTCTTCTTTAGTATCATTGTTCCCCTTCCTCTTATATTTGCCTGTCTTCTAAAAATTAATTATCCAGTATTATTTAACTCCCAACCATGGTCGTTAAACGACAGTGTCTCTATGAGGGCTCTTCGATCACACCCATTATTCCCATGTGTGACATCAATGGCTCCTTTGTGCAGCAACAGTTTAACCAAATATCTAAATGGAGTGATCAATACCTGGCAGACCTTTTGTCCTTTACGCATTTTTACTGTTTTCTGCACCTGGCAAATTCCCGTGATTGCTCATTTTGCCACTTCATCAGAGATTCTTCCATTTGACTGGCAATGAAGTTTGTAATTTCTTGATTTCTCCTTCACCTCTTTAAATAGTAAAGTTACATTTGCCATCTTACAATTTGTGATTTATTCCAAAATTACATAGATTCTACTATCTCTGTGGCTACATCCGTTAGAATATTTGGATACAGTTCAGATTGAAGGGGGGTTATCGACTTTCTGTTCATACAATATTTTCGGGAATACATTTTAATATTTTACATGCTAATATCTTTCAATACCTCATTTGCTCGAATTTGTTCTCCGCTATTTGTTTTATTCCGCTATTTATTTTATTTTCTTGAGACAGTCACATTCTTTGTTTAATTTTGTCAGTTCCGTATTCCCCAATAAATCGTTCTGCTTTAGACTGAGAACCCACATTAACGTTGTATCCTTTTTACATATTTACAGTATGGTTTACTGTTTTTTGTTGAACAACACTTGTTTTCCACTTTGTATTTCCTGGTACTCCTTTGAATTTGGAAAATTTCCCAACTTTGGACTTTTTCCTCACAACTCTATGTACCTTTTTCCGTTGATCTAATACCTCCAGTGACTGATAAGGCTGGGGCTCTTGGGCTGCTGTTCCTTAGATTGTAGATTTGTATTAAATATTAGTCATTTCCTTTATCTGTCCTACTTTTATTTATTTGTTGTAGATTAGTATCAAATGTTAGTCACTTTATTTTTCCTTTCCTAATCTACCATGGTCACCTTGCGTCCAAACCGTGTAGATTCATGGCCACAGTTTCCGATCGATCCAGATCGCTAGAACTTTCATATTACAATCAATTTTCTTTCAAGGACTCCTAACTACTAAATTATTAAACTTGAAATATACAAGAAATATACTAATAGACCTAGTTGGCTTCTTTTGGCCGACTGATTTCCTGTACACCTGAAAAACGTATCCTCTACACTATTTACTCAGTTGTTTCTCGCAGTCGACGGTAAAATAATGTGATCCCATTGGTATGGTATCTTAACCTGATGAGGTTCACTGGAATATTTATTTTACGCTAACAGCTAACATAAGTGAATTAAATGGGTTGAGGTGGTGATAGTCAATAGTGGGGGAAATATGCAGGTCCAGCACTGCTGTTGTCCTCAGAGCCAGATTATTGGGATTTTATTCCTTATATACATAAAATCACCTATGATAATTGCATTGCTTTTTGTAGATGTGTTCTTCTTAGATACTTTAGAAATGATTTTCTTGGATACTTTAAATAACATTCAGTGATTTCTTTACATGAGCTATTAAAGTATTTTGAGTTTAAAAAGTTGGAACTGTAACAGCTCGTATGACCGGAGTAATATTTTTCATTTGATTTAAGTTTACAATGATGTATGCACATTTGGACTAAGTGGAGTAAACTGTCTTTTTAACTAACGTGTTCCCTTACAGCTGGTGGCTAGTTCTGGAAGTGATCTAGGCCTTTTCAGACTCGATGAATTTCCATCGAAATGTCCGATAGGTCAGGCCAGAGCACAAAGGCAAAGGATGGGAAAACAAAGTATGCCACACTCAATCTTTTCAACACCTACAAAGGAAAGTCAATAGAGACCCAGAAAAATGCAGGTGAGTCTTACCTAGTTTTGCTTTAAAGCTTTGGCCTCTTTTGCCATCCTTTTCATTGGGCTGTCATGACATTTTTGTGTACTGGTATTTTCTCTCCTAGTACAGCTTTTTTTAGTTGCCCACTGAAATGTAATAAATTAACCCTATGTCCTCTCTTAAAGAGACACTTCTATTCAACATGTCTACTGATATGGTGCAAATTGAGAGAAAATATAGTGTAAAATAGACCCTTATCTTTCTCTTGCAAGAATTTTTGCTTTGGAACAGTCATAGCTTATTCCTCAAATCCTTTTAATTTGTAATTTTAAAACTCAATAGAAATCAAATGTAAGTTGGGGTTACATGTTTTATGTGTGTTGTGAAGAAATTACCAATTATTATAGATCGTGACATCTTAGGATATTAACAGTCAAATCTCTTCCTCTTCTGCTCTCTCTTGGACCAGTTCTGATTAAATGTTTTCAACCAAGTTAACACATTTGTCATGATGCTGAGAGACTTTGCCTTCAGAAAATGGTAAAGGAAGCATGAGTACACATGCCTTGCATCTTGTGTCTGACCTTCATTTGACCATTGTCCTCAGTTGCAGCTCGTCATGGGTTGCAGAGCCTGGGCAAAGTGGCCAGCTCACGGCGTATCCCTCCTCCTGCCACTCTTCCCAGCCTCAAAGCAGAGAACAAGGGAAATGATCCCAATGTGAACATCGTACCAAAGGATGGCTCAGGATGGGTCACAAAATCAGAACAACAGGAAGAAAGGTAAACACAGCATCGGGGTTTATTGGATTGCATTAATTAACCCCATAATTTTAATTGTAACTTCCAATACATATTTATTTATTGCTCGCAAGAAGAATTTTTTTGTGGTGCTGATTATACATTTAATGAAGTCCAATATGTACTTTGTGTAAAAACAAAAAAACAGACATTGGTTTAATGTCTCCCTATTTGATTGTGGATCATCATTATCTGTGAAGATGAAACATCACCAGTCGACTAACTTCCTCCACTCCAAATGTAGAGATTTTACATGAATTATCAAATTTATGTTTATTAATATTTGAAGCTTTAACAAATGTAAATATTTTGTTGTAAAAAGAACAAGGAAGAAAGTAGAAGTGTTTTTGATCAAGTTGATTGTTAAAATTAGTGCAGTTTTCGTGAAATAGACTTGCGTTGACAGCAGGAGAACTAATGTCAGAATTGTGATTTCATTAGTGTTGTCGCAGAAGTCGAAGTACAAGAACCGCCGCCGCCACCGCCATCGCCACCACCGAGTGCAGATCCCCCAGTCCCAAAAGCACCAGAGGTGCCAGTTGTGAAAACATGGGCCCAAACAAGTAGCAAGCACACTGGGCAAGGAGATGGTAAGTTTCTACAAGCTGGAGCTAAGCAAACCAATGATTAGCTCACATGCAAGATCTTTGAGAATTGTCTATAATTTGTATGTGGCAATATTAAGAATGTTGTGATATTGAATTTTGAATAAGTACAGGTGCATTACCAATGTTACAGCACCCTTGGGTCCAGAGCCTTTCTGGATTATCCGTTTTGATGGACCAACATGGTTCATGGCCTAGGAGAGGCGTCAATTAGTACCGGAATGGGCTGCCGAAGGGCCGAGTTATCATCCTGGGAAGTTGGTTATTGGAATGGATCTGCCTTCTCCATTTGGGCCGGAGTTCCAGAGCCCCAGTCATAGGAGGCAAATTCAACCTGCTGATCGGCCAGCGGAAGTCCCAATGAGGTCGAGATCAGTCATCTCACCTAGGTGTCACATTTTCGGGAGGGGGGGGGGGGGGGGTTTCCAAGTGTGTTCCCGTAATTAAGGTAATGGACCACCAGTTGCCAGAAAATTGGTCGTGTTCCCGTATTTGCAAGGCTCTGATTTTGTAATTGAGGTGTGAGCTATCTTTCATGTTCCCATGACACGAGCAACTTCAGACATCATTCTGAAGTGTTTAATGCTGGAATTGTATCCATTTCAGCTGCTTCATAACTACTGTTGTGCTTACAGTGCTCATAAAACTAACAAATGGTACCCACTTCAATTTTCCCTGTCCTTGGTTATTTAACTTTGGTTAGCTTTCCCAAATCTTCCTCAAATTTTAAATCCAGCTCCAACGCTGTAACTGTATGTGTTAAGACTACTTTGGCAAAAGTTGCTCGTGGCCTCTGATTACCATGTTACACCCACAAGACAGCATTCGCTTTTGGTTCATTCCTATTGTTTCCCAGCAAGTTATCAACCTGGAAGTAGCTTCAAATCCCCTCAATTTTACAGTGGAGACTGGAAGGTTTCTTGATAACTCCTATGTTATTGAGTAATGCTGGCAGAATCTATCGACATGTGGGCTGTTTCCTGTTGGTAACGCTCATTTTATTTTCTCTTCATTTTCAGTTCTATCTCACTTTTCATTAGATTGCCAACCTTGGTGAGAAAAATAGAATTCATCTTTCTTGAGCCACCAGGAATTTGGGTACTTTTGCTCCAGAATTCATTTCTCACTGCCTTGCTCTGATTAAGCCAGGCATATCTGGCAGTCTCCGTAAATGTCTAACCCTGAGGAGAGTTTCAAACCCTTCATCCCAGTGGCTGCAACTTGCCTCGATCAGTCCACTGGTCCCCGTTACAATTGAAATATTTTTTGCTCTTTTTATCGAGATTTTCTTCTCACTTGAAATAATTTAATTTGAAATAATTTAATTGCCACACAACCAAGGTCGGTGGTATTTGGGTTGCCAGCAGCGGTACAATAATAAAGAACACAACCACAATAAAAATTTTACACAAACATCCACCACAGCATTCATCACTGTGGTGGAAGGCACAGAGCTTGGCCAGTCCTCCTCCATTTTCCCCCGTGGTCGGGTCCACCACCCTCCACAGCCGTTGCTGCGGGCGTCCAGATGGTAAGGGACAAAGTCAAAGTCAAGGTGAGTCCAGGATCGGCTCTTCCCAACCAGAGACCGCGGCTTCAGGCTGGTGTAGGCCGCAGGCCGGCGGTCAAAGTTTTAAAGTACCTGCCGTGCCGCAGCCGGAAGCACCGCAGTCTGCAGGGCCGGCGGTCGAAGCTCCCCTCCAGGGGAGATGATAAGTCCATACCGCACCCGCGGTAGAAGATGGCCGCGGGCCGGCAGTGGAAGCTTCTTCTTCCACCCGGGTCCCCAACGTGAGATCCCGGGCTGTAGACGCCGCACCAGCTGAAGTTCTGCAGACTGCGGCTTCAGGCTGCCGGCTGCCGCGGGCCAGCGAAACGTAGCGCTCCCCTCCAGCGAGGTCTCACCCGCTCCGCGCCGAGAGGCCACGCTGCACCCGCCGCTGAAGCTCCGGGCGCGTCTCCGGGAAAGTCCGCGCCGATCCTTGCTGTTAGGCCACGGGGGAGGCGACCTGAAAAAGTCGCCTCTCCATGGAAGAGGCGGCCGAAACGGTTTCCCCCTTACCCCCCCACACCACCCCCCACACATAACACACAAAGAAACATTGTTGCTTAGTCTTGCCATCTCCAGAAGTACTTTGCCTGTATTTTTCCCAATTCAAACAGCACTTTGTTCTATAACCTCCCTGGCGCTCCATGTCTTCCAGTGCACGAAAATATGCTCTCTACCTGTGGCTTCCTGTGCATTTCTTCCCCACCTTGGCCCCTTGTACATTTAAAGCGACGTCAAACTAATTACTTCTTCCTTGTCATTCCATACAAAATTATGCTGTGTTCCTAGTTCTTCAATCCTGCTTTCTAAGCCTGATCAAGTCTTTGTGGTCAATATCTGTGCCCTCCATCGTCTTTCTTGGGACATTACCAAAGACAGTGTATAGAAATGTTTGTGCCCAACGGTGTTCTAATCTCTTTGCCTTTGTGTATCTCAAATCAGGAATCCAAAGTTTAAACAGTCACTTCCAGCATGAGTTCCCAAGCCTGCAGGCAGCTGGGGATCAAGAAAAAACTGCAAAGGAGCAGCCTGATGAAGCCCAAGGATCTGCACCCAGTTTACGTCCACAGTGTATGTGCTCCATTTATTGTTTTTTTTTAAAATCTTACTGCATTGCCTTTTCTTGAGTCTCTTGCTGCCTCTGAAGATCACCAGCTACCTTATACCAGCTGGAGCAGAAAGGCATATTGCTTTGACCCTTCAGATTTACCACTGCTGATGAGAAACAGTGAGAGAGTTGCTCTTCGATTCTTTCTGTACTAGATTTCTTGCAATCATTGGTTGAATAGTCTGTCTCTAAATGTTGAAAGCTACATTAGATCTGAGTGTTGAGATCATATCAATCTGAACGATGATGTTTGCCCATAATAGCATAGAAAGGTTTGGACACTTACCACCTCAAGTACAGTCTGACATTCAATTGTGCCATAATATTTGTACCATAACTCTCTGTATGCTTTTGTCTATGAAAGTTTTGTTAATCTCAAACTGCCTCCAGTATTGAGGTTCTAGATATGTCTGCATTGCATGAGATCACAGCCACATCGGTACTGAATGACTGATACCAATTGAGCACATTGGTGCCGTGGTTCTCCATGTTATCCTGGAGAGGGGATCTCTCCAGTCCAGTGCCAGACAGATAGATCTGTGTAGGATCAGAGTACCTGTTTGAATGGGGATTCTCGGCATAATGATTAGGAGGGAAATGCCAAGTTGCTCAAATTTTACTTCATTTTCTTTTAACCTTTTGCAACTTTAATAATAGGGACTTGCTATTTCTTGCCAGCTCCTACAGGTTATGGAGGGTCAGTTCAGTTGGCTTGCCACAACTGCTCCAGGTTAGTGGGGATTGTGAACAGTGTGTCCAGGTAGTGAGCCAAAGCAAACTCAATTCCAACCATTGTAAACAAGAGGCCATTCCCCCTCTCAACAAACAACACAATTTCTGCTTAATTTCCGTGTCATTTTACCCTGTCAGTGAACTCTTCCTTTTTCCGCAGTGTCATGAATTACACAGTTGGGGATGGGAATCTCTGGGGTTTAGTTTATTTAGGTCATGTTTACCGAGGTACAGTGAAAAGCTTTTGTTGCGTGCTAACCAGTCAGACGAAAGACAATACATGATTACAATCAAGCCATTTACAGTATATTTTTTATTCTATTTTTTATTTAACCAGGAGAAGTCTCATTGAGATTAAAAATCTCTTTTACAAGAGAGTCCTGGCCAAGACAGGCAGCAGCACAGTTCCACAGTTCCAGACAATAATTTAAAAACAACAGAGAACATATAAATAGAGTCACAGTCAGAACATCATCAAACAAAGCATGTACAGACAGAAGAGCCCGCTTCAACATCATTAAGAAGGGATTTAAATCTGTTTATAGAAACCAGCTCCTTAAGTTTCAGTTCATTCTGCAGCTGGTTCCATGCGAAGGGAGCAGCATAACTAAATGCCCTTTTCCCCAGTTCAGTACGGACTTTAGGTACAGTTAGTAAGAACAAGTCCTCAGAGCGGAGCTGATAAGTTCCTGTGCTTTTTCGAATTACATACTTCTGCAGGTATGAAGGAAGAACGCCGAGGATAGTCTTATAAATAAGGATATGCCAATGATGGAGTCTGCGGGTGGACAGGGTAAACCATCCAACTTGAGCATACAAAGTGCAGTGGTGCGTGAGGGTTTTAAAATTAGTAACAAATCTCAGTGCTCCGTGGTAGACCGTGTCCAAAGACTAGGCATTTTGAAGATGCATTCATATATAAAACATCACCATAGTCCAACACAGACATAAACGTTGCAGCAACAAGTCTTTTTTTGGCTTCAAAAGAAAAACAAGATTTGTTTCTAAAGTAAAAACCTAATTTTATCTTTAGTTTTTTCACAAGTTGCTGGATATGAGGTTTAAAAGGGAGAGAATCGTCAATTATAATTCCCAGATATTTATATTGAGACACAGATTCAACCACAGAGCCCTGCAAAGTGGTGATAGGAGGGAGGTCCGAGGGCTTTGATTTAGCTTTAGTGAACAGCATGAGCTTTGTCTTGTCAGCATTTAAAACAAGTTTTAAATCACACAGGTTACGTTGCACAGTGTTAAAAGCAGTTTGGAGCTGACAGAGAGCCTGATTTGGGGTAGACGCAGAGCAATATATCACTGTGTCGTCAGCATAAAAGTGAAAATTTGCGTTCGGAGCTTTATGATCTAGACTATTAATATAAATAGTAAATAATAAAGGTCCTAGAACCGATCCCTGTGGCACACCCTTGGATACATTAAGAGAGCTAGAAGTAATACATTCTGCTCGCACATACTGGGATCTGCCTGATAGATAGTTTTTAAACCAACAGACAGCTTGATCAGACAAACCGATGCTGCATAGTCTTTGTAACAATAAGGCATGATCCACAGTATCGAAAGCCTTTGATAGGTCAACGAAAAGGGCTGCACAGTGTTGCTTATTGTCTAAAAATTCAATAAAATCATTTACTACTTTTAAAGCAGCTGTTGACGTACTATATTTTTTCCTAAAACCAGATTGAAATTCAGATAAAATACTGTTAGTTGATAAAGTCCTTCAGTTGTTGGTTTACAATGGATTCCAGCACCTTAATTAAAACAGACAGTTTGGAGATGGGCCTATAGTTGTTTAGCACAGTGGGGTCCCCCCCTTTTAACAGTGGGAGAACAAAGGCAGATTTCCAAATAAGGGGAATTTCGTTTGTCTCCAGGGATAGATTAAAAAGATAAGTCAGAGGCAATGCAATAAAATCAGTGGCTAACTTTAGGAAGTAAGGCTCAAGGTTGTCTGGACCTGCCGATATTTTTGTGTCTAAACATCTCAGGGCCTTATGCACCTCTGAAAGTGTAACAGCGTCAAAAGTAAAGGCTTGTCCCTCAAAAAAACAACTACTATCAGAGCAAGCAGAGGAGCCTTGAGCTGTGTTTTGAGAGTTGAAAAGTGAACCAGAGGCAATGAAATGCTCATTAAAACAACCAAGCATGTCAGCCATATATAGATACATGATAAGGGAATAACGTTTAGTGCAAAGTAAAGCCTGCAAAGTCTGATCGAGGATAGTTCGAGAGTTACCGAAGAGGTAGATAGTAGTTGAGCACTGCTCACTAGTTGTGGTAGGATAAGGGCTGGTAAGAAACTGTTCCTGAATCTGAATTTTCACACTTCTATACCTTTTGCCTGATAGGAGAGGAGAAGAGGGATTGGCCAGGGTGCGACTCGTCCTTGATTATGCTCTATTTCAGTTACATAGATTTAGGCCCCTGAAATAGCCCCTATAAAGCTTGGGAACTTGAGTAGACACATTGTTCCTGTGCAGCGTGATAGAAATTTAAAGTGGTTCCATTGAAACACAAAAATTGTAAGATGGCTTGATATTCTGAGGAGCGTACAACTAGAAAGAAATTCAAACATTTAACGCTCTTAAAAGTCAGTTGGTGTATTTAAGTGCAAGATGTACAGATTTGTGGGGTTAAAGGAATAGAATGCGTGAAGGGATATGTTGTAAAAGTTATTACTCCTTCAGTTAAGTTTCAGTAGGTTGACAACTTTGAGTATACTTGGGCTCACAAAGGTGCAGTTAGCGGAGCTGCTGCTTGCAGCACTAGTGACCTGTATTCAGTCCTGACCTGCGGTGTCCTTTTGGGTTTTTCTCTGGGTGTTCCAGTTTCCTCCCACATCCCAAAATCACGCAGGTTTGAAGCTTCATTAGCCACTGTACATTGTCCCAGTCTGCAGGTGAGTAATAGAATCTGACTTGGTGGGAAGATCTCATGGGATTGGGTTAAAGAAAGTAAATGGGCTTGATGGTCAGTGCGGTTGAAAGGCCCATTTTCATTCTGTATTACTGACATGATATAACGAGGCTTGAAGAGAGTTCTGTACCTAACTGACCTAATACAACATATAATTTAATTGTTAATTTTCAACCCACACAGTTGTTGGAGGGAAATTGGTGCTGGAGCAAGATGGAAAACCTGTTAATTCAGATAGAGCCGCTGGACTATCAGGAGTGATTGAATCTATGAGAGGTCTTGAGAAAGGTGCTATTCGAGAAAAGGCGCTGCCCCCGACTCGGATAAATGGACAGCTGGTTATCCCACCCCCACCACAATTTAGAGGAATATTGCCACCGTTTGTAAGTATTAACCTCCTGCTATAAATGCATGAAGTTTTTTAAACGGTTACATTTTGAAAAATCCGTGCATATTTTCAAGATGTTCAATAATGTTTTTGCAGAATACAGAGTAATTAGCCTCCAATTCCTGTGCCACATGGGAATTCCAGGGTATTCTGCACACCTCTAGTTGTTCAAAGGTGTTCCTTGCTGGTATAAAGGATGACAGATGTCATTTTAGTGAAGAGACCCTGGTTCCCCCGGGATGCTGTCTGACCTGCTCATTTACTCCAGCACTTTGTGTCCTTCCTTGTAGACCAGCATTTACGGTTTCTTATTTCTACGTTTTTTCAGTGTAATGGAGATGGTCATCATTGTGGCTGGTGTTGATAGAATGAATAAAAATGGCGATAAAATAAAAAAATTGATGCACACAGATTTCTACTGAACTCCAAGCTACGTAGAAGCTGAAATGGGGAGCTCTTACCTGGAGTAGCTGTTTGAAAAGGTGGTAGAAACTCTTTAATGGTTACATTTAAAAAAACAATAACGTCTTAAAAGTTGTTGTCGGGGATAGCAATAGTCATACTAGGCAAGGTTATTATTACCGATAAATATTTGGAAATATACACAGCTGTTAGATGCATACATTAAAACAGAAACACCAGTGGTTCATAGTGCCAAGTTAAACCAAGAGGATCGCGTCTTCATTCGAAAGCAACGGGAATTTCTGAAGACGGGCCTAGACTCGAAACGTCACCTATTCCTGGTCTCCAGAGATGCTGTCTGACCCGCTGAGTTACTCCAGCTTTCTATGTCTATCTTCGTGAATTTCAGATAACTATTTTGAACTTAGTTTCAGTACTTGGACGTGTCAAGAAAATTTTACCTTAAAACATCATATTTTTCTTCTCTCCAAAGATACAGTTTTACACTCTTTCATTTTTGTTGTATGATAGCAATTAGAAAAAGACCACCAAAGATTTACCTCTGGAATGACAATGAACAGATTGCTCGAGTAAATGCAGGTCAGACTAGCCAACAAGTTAAATAACCCAAAGATTTTGAGACTAGTCAAAGGTAAAACAACACAAACCATTTATTTTCCTTTGTTATAAACAACCCCCAATTTTGTCAAAGATTCAGCCATCTAGACCCTAACTCTACAGTTTACAGCTTTACATTACTTTACAGCTCATCTCTTTAACCATGCATTTGGCTCCATTGTCTGCATTGGTATGTTTATTTTTCTGTGGTGCTTCTATGAACATTGTTACTGGGTTTAGGGTACTAAACCTAAAGACAGTGCCCTCCATAATGTTTGGGACAAAGACCCATCATTTATTTATTTGCCTCAGTATTCCACAATTTGAGATTTGTGATAGAAAATAAATCACATGTGGTTTAAGTGCACATTGTCAGATTTTAATAAAGGCCATTTTTATACATTTTGGTTTCACCATGTAGAAATCACAGCAGTGTTTATACATAGTCCCCCGTCCCCCCCCCCCCCCCCATTTCAGGGCACCATAATGTTTGGGACACAGCAATGTCATGTAAATGAAAGTAGTCATGTTTAGTATTTTGTTACGTATCCTTTGCATGTAATGACTGCTTGAAGTCTGTGATTCGTGTTGCTGGGTGTCTTCTCTTGTGATGCTCTGCCAGGCCTGTATTGCAGCCATCTTTAGCTTATGCTTGTTTTGGGGGCTAGTCCCCTTCAGTTTTCTCTTCAGCATATAAAAACATGCTCAATTGGGTTCAGATCGGGTGATTGACTTGGCCACTCAAGAATTGACCATTTTTTAACTTTGAAAAACTCCTTTGTTGCTTTCGCAGTATGTTTGGGATCATTGTCTTGCTGCAGAATGAACTGCCGGCCAGTGAGTTTTGAGGCATTTGTTTGAACTTGAGTAGATAGGATGTGTCTATACACTTCAGAATTCATTATGCTGCCACCATCAGCAGTTGTATCATCAATGACGATAAGTGAGCCAGTACCTTCAGCAGCCATACATGCCCAGGCCATAACACCCCCACCACTGTTTCACAGATGAGGTGGTATACTTTGGATCTTGGGCAGTTCCTTTTCTCTTCCAAACTTTGCTCTTGCCTTCTGATATAAGTTAATCTTCTTCTCATCTGTCCACAAGACCTTTTTCCAGAACTGTGGTTGCTCTTTTTAGCAAACTTCTTGGCAAACTGTAACCTGGCCATTCTATTTTTGCAGCTAACCAGTGGTTTGCATCTTGCAGTGTAGCCTCTGTATTTCTGTTCATGAAGTCTTCTGTGGACAGTGGTCATTGACAAATCCACACCTGACTCCTGAAGAGTGTTTCTGATCTGTCGGACAGGTGTTTGGGGATTTTTCTTTATTACAGAGAGAATTCTTGTCATTAGCTGTGGAGGTCTTCCTTGGCCTGCCAGTCCCTTTGCGATTAGTAAGCTCACCAGTGCTCTCTTTCTTCTTAATAATGTTCTAAGCAGTTGATTTTGGTAAGCCTAAGGTTTGACTGATGTCTCTAACAGTTTTTTTTCTCGTGTTTCTCAGTCTCACAATGGCTTATTTGATTTTCATTGGCACAACTTTGGTCCTCATGTTGATAAACAGCAATAAAAGTTTCCAAAGGTGATGGAAAGTCTAGGTGCTGAGAGCTTTCTTATACCTGCAGTAAGGAGCCAATTAAACATGCCTGAGCAATTACAAATACCTGTGAAGCCATGTGTCCCAAACATTATGGTGCCCTGAAATGGGGGGGGGGGGGGGGAGTATGTTTAAACACAGCTGTAATTTCTACATGGTGAAACCAAAATGTATAAAAATGGCCTTTATTAAAATCTGACAATGTGCACTTTAACCATGTGATATTTTCTATTACAAATCTCAAATTGTGGAGTACAGAGGCAAATAAATAAATGATGAGTCTTCGTCCCAAACTTTATGGAGGGCACTGTGTACCTTGTTCTGGAAATCTTTTATCTCACACCTGTAATCATGTCTGCACTGCATGTGTATTTAAATGTAATGGCAAACATAATTGAATGGTGTAGGAAGCAAACATGCATATAATAGGACTTTATAATGAATGAAGATTTTTTTAATTTGTTAAACCATGGAACATTTATGTAAGTGTCAAAACAAATAAACTGCTGGAGGAACTCAGCAGATCAGGCAGCATCAGTGATGGGAAATTGACCGATGATGTTTCTTCAGACTGAGGTAGGGTCCTGATTTGAATTTCCCTTCACAGTTGTGGCCTGACCCGCTGAGTTCCTCAAGCAGTGTGTTTTAAAAAATAACATGGTTCCAGCAAATGCAGTCTCTTGTGTCTCCATTTATTTAGGCATGCTTTATTTCCACCTCCTTTCTTTCAGATACCTCATGCATCAAAAATGCAAGGGCCACATCGATTACAATACCCTGCATCAAATGCCAGGTAAGTTTCCCACAAGTTCAGAAAGTGCTACTTAAGCATTACAAACTAGTTTTTTTAGTAGCTTTTAACCGGCTGCGGTTGTTAAAGAGACAACTTGCTTTGTATTTCAATGGGAGGTGGATTGTTTTTGTTTTCATATATAATCTAAAATCCATGTTAGTTCAGAGCAAACAGCTAATTTTGTGCAGCTGTTTTATCTCAAAAATGACAGGCTGAAGTTATGATTGTACTGGAAACAGTAATTGTTTATTCTTTCAAATATTGCTCAACATTTGTCTATTATGGAGTCGTCGTATCATACAGCCTGGAAACAGGCCCTTTCAGCCCAACATGCAGACCAAGATGCCCCATCTAAAATAGTCATTATTTGAACTATCCAACATTAGTTAGCTAGTCTCTTTTAACATTTAGCGAATACATTAGCTGGATGAGAATGGTTGCCGCAATTAAAGGACAAGCAGAAAGGACCGCTTTATTTGGGTTCACCATGGAAACGGTCTGAACTGGAACTGCACAATAATATACCACTGGTATTTCACAGTTGATGATCTTAAAACTTTGTAATATTCATCCAGCCAGATGGCAATGTCAGAACATCTATGCAATAGCTATTATAGTCTCGACCCGAAACATCACCTATTTTCTCCAAAGATGCTGTCTGATCCACTGAGTTACTCCGGTGTTTTGTGTCTATAGTTTTAACATGCCATTGAGCAAAAAATGTTGAGCATTATTTAATAATTTGATAATTTGTTGTACATCTGTGGACATCCCTGTGTCAATTTTTAAAAAATATTTCATTCCATACCATGAAGTTATTTTTAACCACCATTAAAGTTAATTCTACCTCTGGTGTATACGGATTTCTGAAAAATGTATTTATCTCCTAATCCTTTCTGTATCATTTAGGAACCAAAGTGGTTCCGCTAGGCAAGCAAATTCCCAGTGGGCTCAAGACCTCCAAGAAAGACCCTCCATTGTCAGTGCAACCGGAATGAAGGAACTTGATAGCCTGGACACTGAAACAGATGATGGCTGGGCAGGTAACACCTGAACATATTTGATGGTTTTCAGCAAAAGACCAGAAAACGGAAAACTGAATTGTGTGTCCCTTCCGTTTCAGGAGCCCAGTCTGAGGTGGATTACACCGAGAAACTAAACTTCAGCGATGAGGAAGAGGGAGGGTCCTCAGAGCGGCACAGAAGAGAAATTTGGTATGATTTATTTTCTAAACGACAGGCTACGTGGTTGTCAAAGTTACAGAATATAATGAACTGCTAGAGGTTTGGATTGTATCTTTCATGCTATTTTTATTTCACAAGCTCTCTACCAGGTAGTGTTTACTGTGTAGTAATTAACTTCCGGGGAATGTCTTATCCTACACCAATGTTTAAGCTCGGCTACTTTTGGGACCCTTCAGTAGGTTTAGTGTGGAGTTTTGCCGAGTTATGGAGTTGTGTTTCTTTGGCTGGTTACAGTGATGGACAGGTCCGCAATGCAGAAACTTCAGGCGCTGAGACCCCGGATGCCCAGAAAAAAACAGAGGGTCCTGTTGCTAAAGATTCAGTGGGTGACCACACAACATTACAAACCGGTCCACTGTCACCGAACAACATCTCTTCAAATAGAGGCCCACCGCCTGATCGCCAGGTAGAGTGAAGATCACTTCATTGTACATGTTGACAGCTGCCAGAAAAGAAATGTTATGTAGTTATTTTCCTGATCATTGGATGCCATAATGCCCTTTATACCTGATGAGGATAATTTATTGAGTCCACCAATATTGAGTTCTCTCCTGGACTTGTGTAATTTTTAAGCCATGTATGTTCTCATTGCCACAGACGCCACAAAACATTTAAAAACCTGACATATCAAATGTCAATGCTAATGTTCATTAATAAAATGTTTCTGTGCTGATGAACATAGCTTTTAGAGTTTGCCACTGACTTATTTTTGTAATTTCCATTACAATAAATTTTTGTATCACTGATTATAGTTGTAAATGTTTCTTTAAGAGAGCCGTTGAGACTCAAGACAAAGTTTGTGTTTTAATGTGGATTCTACAAAGTATTGCAGAACTTGGATTGCTCAGACTACAAGGCAGATCTAAGTTTTTGTTTCAGTAAAAGCAGATCTTTAGTGGGTCATTTCAAGTGTATGCATTCGTGTCATTTCTTTTTCATCTTGAAGGATTTAATTGTTTCTGTTTTTGTGTGTAAAGTTTAGAACAAAATATTGATAATTGTTTATCCTGTAGGATTTGGGACGAACAGCATTGCAAACTGCAGCACGGGACTTGCGTGGACCAGCAAATGTTCCTCTCACTCAGAAACCAGCTCCCCCGGTAATTTATAGAATAGAAACCGTACAGAAAGAAGTAGTAAAATATGTCATAATAAAATTGAGTTAATGTATGAAATGTCACCCTGTTAATTTTAAGTGTGTGTGCGCACACAGTGAGTTTTTAACTTGGTATTTGTTGCAATTCAATTTTAGCCTCCACCTCCTAATCGTCAAATTGGGCCAGTAAAGCAACCCCTCAAACCTCCGTTACCCAGTGATGGTGATGAAGCTTGGAGACAAAGAAGAAAGACGTCAAGTTCTGATGTTTCTGCCGCGGTTGAAAGGGCCAGAAAAAGGCGTGAGGAGGAGGAGCGGCGAATGGAGGAGCAGAGGTTGGCAGCTTGTGCAGCAAAACTCAAAAAACTCGATGAAAAGTTTGGAACTCTGTCTAAAGATAAAAAGGCGAAGGAGATAGAAAAAGAGAAGGCAAAACAGAAAGAGAAGGAACAACAGGAGAAAGAAAAGAAGGAAGAGCAGCAACAAAAGGAAGAGAAGGAACAACAGGAGAAAGAAATAGAAAAGGAACAGGAAAAGATAAAGGAGCAGCCAGAAGAATTGGAAGAGATTGAAAGCCATCAACAAAAGGAAGAGAAACAGTCAGAGACCACAGAAAAGGTAGAGAAACAAGAGCAAAACGAGGAACAACCATTGGAGAAGGAAGATGAGAAGCCACAGGAACAAGAGACTGAAGAGGTGAAGGAATGCCAACAGGAAAAGGAAGAGGAGGAAAATACCGAGGAAAGAGTGGCTGATATTGAAACATCGAAGGAAGAGCCATCCACTGTGTCAGATGTTTTCGAAGAACAACAAACAGAAAATGAAAACACCACTCAAACTGAATCAGGTACTTCACTTTTTTTAAATAAAAGTGGTTGTATTAATTATTTTCTGGATTCTTTAGTTTCTAGCCTCAGATTTAATTTTAGTTGTCCATCGGGATTACTAGTTAATTGCCTGAATTTCAATTGGTTGTATGCGGTACTTGAGTTGAACAGCACATGATTAAAAAGCTCGGCAATTATCTTAACATTCAGCTGTGCGGATATATAACCTGCTATCTGAAGCCAAGAGGCGGAGTTGCACACCACAGAAATGGGTCCTTTGGACCACAACATCCACTCAAACCTTTTAGCCCAATGGGCTAATCCCATTTTCCTGCATTATGGGCATATCTTCGATGCCTCTTAAATAGTGATTGCATCTGAATCCATTGCCTCTTCCAAACAGTGACCTTCAGATATCAACCACTCTGTAAACAAAAGGTTCGCTCTCAAATTCCTTTTAAAACTCCTTCCTCTTACCTTAAACCTTCTCATTAATGCAACTGTATGTTTTCAGCTGATTTGGCTATAACCTCTGCCAATCATCTCTTGCCTTTCTATCTGACCCTCAAAATCT
Source organism: Amblyraja radiata (assembly GCF_010909765.2). Taxonomy (NCBI): domain Eukaryota; kingdom Metazoa; phylum Chordata; class Chondrichthyes; order Rajiformes; family Rajidae; genus Amblyraja; species Amblyraja radiata. The sequence continues at coordinate 12,808,746 of NC_045965.1, forward strand.
GCTGCTTTGGCCAAGGTTTGGGTCAAATGTTTTGTCTTCTTGAGCGGCTGGGTGTCACAATTCCTAATGAAGTTAGTGGGAGTGAGGGTTGTAGTTGATCACCTAGTGCCCCACACCATCTCTTATCATCTATTAAAATCATCTTTGGCCTCAACTCCAGTTGACCAATAATCCCAAAGTCATGTTGGCCTAAGAAATTGAAGCGGGACTCGGGTCATTTGGCCTCATGTACCCTCACCAGCATCTAGTAAAGTGGCCATTGAGCCATTTTCGATATCATTGATTCCCTTGATATTGAAAATGTATTGAATATACTCATTGACTAATACTCCACAGGCCTTTTGGGTAAAGATAATCCTCACTTGATACTTTTTTCTCTCTTCTGTCCTCATTGGGTGACCTATTTTGGCATTGTGATCCACATTTCAGGGCACAGATAATAGGAAAAGCAATGTCCCACCAGCTATCCAAGAAAACTCTTCCATTCTTTTAAGCTCCAGTATGCTTCACCTCTTCTTCATCTCTCTGCCCAATTAGCATTTGTTGCACTCCCTCTATTGCAAGTAGGATAGGGTTAGCAGATTTGTGTGCAGTATTTCAGATGCTGTAATTATTTAGGGCCCTGGTGAGACGATTATACTCATCCTCTTGCATTAAAGTTTTTTTTTTGCCAAACAGAAGTGTCTCCGTGTCAATATATGTACTTTAGAGATTCGTGTCTTTCTGTATCCTTCACAATTGTAGTCCTTTTCCTTTTTTTGTTGTCAATGGATGATCTCGCATTTTGCAATCTGTCATTGTTATTCAGTTTGCATTCCTAAGTCTACTAAAGCCTCTCTGCATTTTCTTGACAACGCATACTGCCAGCCAGCTATGTAACAATAGAAGTGTAAATATTACACGTGATCCCCTTATCCAAATTATTGATATGGGTTTTAAACACCATATACTATTCTCATGGTCTCTATCTTTCAATCATTCTCAACGTTCTGTTTGAAATTGCTACTTAGTTTATAAATGCCAGAGATTATGGGCTCATTCTGCCCATAAATTCCTGACCCAGGTATAAATCTATGGAATTGTTGCTGCACTCGCTTTAAGACAAGTATATTTTTGCTTAATCTTGTGAGTGATCTTGCCAAAGCTAATGTTCAATGGATGTTTAGCCGTGGACAGTTGTATCAAAATATCCTTGATCCTCTATTTCATCATCATTGTAATCACTGACATTACATTTAACTCTTTAGATGCTTTACCTCCATTTGTAGATATCTGGATCACGATATAAGCTGGCACTGAGCACTTTGGCGTTTTAAATAATACTCTGCTTTTCTATTCTTGCTACAAAAGTGGATAGCTTCACATTTCCCTTTATGATCATAAAATAATAACATAATATCTCTCTAATTTTGTAACTACCTTTGTATCATCCTGTTTATCAAATCCTTTTTTTCTCTGTTAACAGGTCCTCTATACATAGCAATGTCACTGACCTTGTGTTTGTGCAATGACCTTTTAAGTTGTTTCTTACTGTGTTTAGGACATTAAAATACGCCACATCCTTGGGATAGCGTTTATTTATCCTGGTGGCAATATCTTCAGAGAACCCAACACATTTGTAAAACATTATGTTGACTCTGCTAAATCACGTTATACATGTTCACCACCAATTTTCCGGCACCCTTGGCTCCAGAGTCTTGCCGGATTATCCGTTTTGCCGAACCAACAGAGGTCAGGTTATAATGACACAACAGTACACATCTGACCCACTAATTATACCTCTCCTTTGTCTCTAATCCACTGTGGCAAAACAAATATTAAATGCACTTCTGCTTGCCACCTTGACTGTCACTTGGATCTTGGTTAGAGGTTAGGGTTAGATGTGTACAAAATAAGCTAAGCTTTGCACTAAACTGAGGGATCACCACCATCAACTGCAGATGTAAACAAAGAACTCTTTCGGGACTGAGGGATACGCCACACACAATGCCACCTGTGGCCTTCAAGTGCGCGCTCGTAATTTTGTCCGGATTAAAAGAGTGGGCCTGTACTTCAAGTACTGTTATCACTTCCTTAGTAATTGTTTCCAGCATTTTCTTAATAGATAGGCAAATAGGCCTGCAATCTCCTTATACCTCCTTTTATGAATAGTGACGTTTTTAAAATGAGTGATGATGGTGCAGGGGAGGGGGGGGGGGAGAAGGAAGAGGCAGAAAGAACAAAAGAGAAAGGCTTGTTATGGTTACCAGGCAGAAAGTAAGTAACAATTTTAATTTCTGTATTGGCAGATGGTGCTTCTAAACCTGTTGATCAGCCGGACATTACTCTCACTGAGAAAGAGCCCGCTCAAACACCAAACGATGTGGATGTTGACCTGGCATCCCAAACCCGGCCGGCTGCTCCCACGGGCTACTCAAAGCAGTTCCAGAAGTCATTGCCACCACGATTTCAGCGACAGCAGGTGGGAAAGAGATTAATGTGGTGGGTGTTAGACACAAAATGCTGGAGTGACTCAGTGGGTCAGGCAGTCTCTGGAGCAAAGGTATAGGTGACGTTTTGGATTTGAATCCTTCATCAGACTGAAATATGGTGGAGGGGGGGGGGGTGTCAGGAAAACTGGTTTATAGATAGACACAAAATACTGGAGTAACTCAGTGGGTCAGGCAACATCTATAGAGAAAAGGAATAGGTGATGATTTGGGTTGGAACGTTTCTTCAGACTGAAAGATGAGAAAAGCCCAGACCAAAACAGGGCCGGCAACAGATGATCTCAAGAAGGATGGAGTCCATGATGGCCCATTGTTGGCTGGGGAAGATGTGCTAACAAGAGGGATTCGGGCTTCTCAGCTGAAATGGAGGTGTCTACGCACAGCACCAGATGTCGTGTTGGAAGCAACCGCAGATGATAGTTTATATCTGTTTATAGATACACACAAAATGCTGGAATAACTCAGCAGGTCAGGCATCATCTATGGAGAAAAGGAGTAGGTGACGTTTCGGGTTGGAGGGCTTCTTCAGACTGAAAGATAAAGGCCGGGCAAATTAGGGTCAGCAACAAATGACCTTAGGAAGGGTGGATTCTATAATGGCCTTTGTTGGCTGGGGAAGATGTGCTAATGACAAGGATGCAAGAAAGAGATACAAGGGTGACTTGCTGAATAGGTATTTGTTGTGTATGTATGCATTAAGTAGCATTAATGTGGTGATCACCTGTAAAACTCCAGGGCAAATGAGGGCAAATCAAAATTTGAAGCTAGTGCGAACTGATGTTGCCAACCGTGAGTATCCTGTTTTTTTATGCCATTGCAGGTGTCAATTCACCTTGAGGTCTCTACTCGGTCTCCAAATGGCCATTTAATAAATTGCTACCAATTTTAAACCAGAATCCACAATATAAAATAGCGTAGGTTTACAATGAAATAGCGAGGAGCGGGACGTCGTGCTCAAGGAAGGTGGTGGCTGGAGGCCCACAGCAGCCTAGGGCTTGCCTGGATCGGGCACCGCTCATAACAACTAGAGCGCAGACTGGACATTGAAAATGGCACCCCTTGCATGCAAAGTCACTAGACTATTTGTGTACACTTGCTAATCGAGGCTGTGCTTGGGTATGGGAATACTGTACTGATGTTAGAAAGGAATTTCACTGCATTTACACGTGTGGCAATAAAAGCATCGTTGAACTATTGCAATATTGCGTAGCTCAGCTAGAAATTGAAAAATTCAGTGTCAGAGATCAATTTTTGATTTTGGTATAGAAGTGCTAACCCGTTATAGATTGGCTGACATGCTAAAGCTGACCTGGGCATTCTTGATTCAAATACCAATAAATACGTTGAATTACCTGGTTAATTTGCAAGTAAATATTCACATGGTAAAACTGACATTTTGTAATATTTAATATCCATCTTTGTAAAAACAAAAAAACTGGAGGTGCTGAAAATCTGAAATAAAAATAGATAATGCTGGAATTATTCAGCAGGCCAGAAAGAACTGAAGAAAGCTGGTATGAGCCACCCAGTTTTAATTCAGTTCTGAGCCTGAACCATTGACAGCGTCTCTTTCCACCATTGATTTCCAACTCGCTAAGTATTCCCAGCGTTTAAAAAAAATAATATCCATCTTTACAGCGTGATTGATTATTTTCATATGTTCCTAGCCCAAATCTTTGGTTAATGAAGATATTTTTTCAGGAGCAGATGAAGCAGCAGCAACATTGGCAGCAGCAGCCATCAGGCATCCATCAACAGACGCAGTCCCAAACTCCTGTTCAGTCTCAGACCCAGGCCAAATCTCAGCCTTCTGGAGGCACTGTACCTCCACCACCTCAGCATAGGCCTATATATCAAGCGCCCTTAACTCCCCATCACCAGCACTTGGCTTCCATGGGATTTGATCCACGTTGGATCATGATGCAGTCCTATTTGGATCCGCGTATTATGTCTGGAAGGCCACCAATGGACATGACACAAATTCACCCTGGTTAGTAATTCATAATCCACTCTTAATTGGTATACTTTATACAACTGTTCTTTTTAACTGTGTTTAAGAGAGTGAAATAGTTTGTTTTGCTACCAAAGGACCCTTGTTGAAAGATGATCATATTACTTGTAGAAATCAAGATTAAGCATGGTTCTAACACCATCTTTATATGGAATGATCCCTCTGTGAAAGACTGGGAGAAGAGATTTTCTCAGAATAAAGGGGCATGCCTTCCAAAGGAGATGAGGAGGAATTTATTTAGTCAGAGGGTAGTGAATTCATTGCCACAGACGGCTGTGGAGGTCAAGTCAACGGATATTTTTATGGCAGAGAGATAGATTCTTGATTGGTAAGGGTGTTGGGTTACGAGGAAAAGACAGGAGAATAGGGTTGAGGGGAAGATAGATCAGCCATGATTGAATGGCAGAGTAGACTTGATGGGCCGAATGGTCTAATTCTTCTCCTATCACATGAATGGCTTGTGAATTATGAATATTCAAGCTCTGAGGCAAAAGTACTATATTTTCCAGTGATGTTCATTGTTTAATATCAATGGTTTAATTGCTAACTTAATTGCATCTTCATATCTGAAGCAAAAAAAGTTATGTAACTTAATAATTAACTAATTAAATTATAAATCCATTTCAAGGGAATAGGGAATTTCTTATTGTGAATATTAAAAGTTTTTAAAAAGATTTTGTTATCAAAGATTCAATATAATGCACTTGTAGCATGGAATTAATTTTAAAATGTCTTTTTTGTTGTGGAATTTAAAAATAATTTTAATGTTTTACTGTTTATGACTAATATTCTGCACGATGCCAGTCTCGATTTGTGTACCAGTGTCATTCAGTCTCATCTGTTCCAGGTATGTTATCAACTAAACTAATGAGGAGAGATCAAATCGACAGTTCGGGTTCTGGATCCGAAACATTTGACCATCCATCACGACCTGCCAGAGATCACACCATTCAGTCCACTGAGCCCCCGATGGTGTGGGGATCAGAGTCTTATCCTCGTTCTGAACCACAGCAAGTTACCACTCCTCCACTAGAAGTGGAAGAAAGCAAAGATTTAAGGTAAGTCTGTGTGGTATGAGTCCCATAAAGATAAACTTTATAATTATTCAGATTTTTTTTTTTTTAATTTCACAAGCCCCTGCTCCAATGCTTCACATTTTTCAGTAGTACTGAATTTATTAAATAGTCAAGCTGGCAGAAAAGGCACTACAATTTAACCTCAAAGTATCGTCCTCTGGCTATTGAGAGAGTGATTTTAAAAAGTCCACTTGGTTTTCTGCTCCCAATTATTATTATTATCATTGCTGGATATTATGAATGGGTGATGGATGAAGGTTAATGCCAGTAATTATGCTGTCACTCACCTGCTGTCTACACCCATCAGAAGGGGGAGGGATGGGGGGGAGGGGAGAGACATAAGAAAAATCACCATCATTGAAATTAAATGTTGGAATAACTCAATGGGACAGGCAGCATCTCTGGAGAGAAGCAATGGGAAATGTTGGTTTGATGTTATATAATTTGAAGATTCATGATGACGCTATTAACATCGGAGAGAACTTGTCTGCTGTTTTCACATGAATAATTGCTACTCCTAAACATGGCTTTAATCATTTTTCTCTAGGTCTGAGGTAGTTGTGGAGCAAGAGAGAAAGAAGCTTGCCTACTCCACAGAAAAGAGGCAGTTGTCACCACATTTGAAGCAGGAGCACTTCAGGGACAAGACGAACGATGAAAAAGGGAAGTTTACAAGCAAATCGTTGGAAGATAAGCAATCCATTCAGGTTGAAAAAACAGCTGATCTAGGGAAATTGGAATCTGCGAATTCTGATGTGAGCCATGGCTCACAAGAGGAGCCAACATTACATGTAGAGGCCCGGACAGTTTTAAAGAGGAACCTGTCTCACGGGTCAAGTCATTCCCTGAAGGTGGAGGATCAGAAGACGGATTCTCTGCCAAATACAGTTAAAACACAAAATCGGAGTGCAGAGTCAAAAGATCACGTAGACAAACCTGATGAAAAATCAAAAAGAGAAAGACCCTATGAAGTGGTGAAGGCCGAGAAGACATTTAGGAGAGAAAGAGAGCCAAGGTATGATACGCGTTGGGGCCCTAGACCTGGTTCCAGTAGGAGGGATGAAGGCTTTATGAGACCAGTGAGACGGTCTGGTCCGATCAAAAAGCCTATTCTGAGAGACATGAAAGAAGAACGTGAGCAAAGGAAGGAAAAAGAAGAACGTCATTCCATTCCAATAAAAGGCAATAAAGCTGTAAAAACTGAAAGGAGAGAGCCATCGCAGCCAAATAAAGTAGTCATTAAACCCGAAACTGAGAAGTCTCCTCAGGATAGTTCCGTGTCGCTGGTTAAGAAGGCAGTCCATGATCCAAAGCCGTCAATTGATAAAAACGAGACGCCGCCACAAGTTGCAACAGTTAACAAAACAAACAACAATCAAGCTTTTTCAAACAACAACCAAGCGCCAAAAGATGAAAAGCAAGAGAAAACACACGTTAAACATCAGGTCCCTGAAAGACACCGAATTGACAACCGTTTTCCCATCAGGAGAGATTCTGGTTTGCCCCCGCCTAACTACCGGAAAGATGTTAGGGAACCACGTGACTGGTATCCAGAACCGTCATATAGGGGAAGAGGTCGTGGAGAATTTTACTCTCGAGGGCACAGCTTTAGAGGTTCCTACAATGGCCGAGGGCGCGGAGGAAGGGGTCGTAGTAGAGAATATCCTCGTTACAGGGAGCCGAGACCAAGGTCTGAAAACGTGTCTAATGTTTCTTTTCGGCAAAGGGAAGAGAGTGAGACGCGTAGTGATAGCTCTGATTCTGAGGAGGTCCCTAAACGTCGCAGACAACATGGGTCTGAAACAGATTCCGATACTGAAGCTCATGAAAGTGCAAGTGAAACAATTTCTGACAAAGAAAACCCATCCAAAGGGAAGCGCCTAAAGAAAGACGGCCGGCCGGAGATTAAGCCTGTTCAAAAGTCTTTTAGATCTGAAAGCAAGGTGGATTTGAAGGTGGATAATAGATCATCTGAAAAGCCTGCCTCAAAAGATGACGACCAAAAGCCAAGACCAGGGTTTCTTCCCCGAGGCGAACCCTCAAGACGTGGCAGGGGTGGGATGTTTCGAGGTGGTGGCAGGGGTGCGGGAGGTCGTGGTGGACCAAGGTCTGCGGCAATGAGGAAGCCAGGGCCTCCTAATTCGATGTGGTCTCCGCGGATGGAGATTCCCAGAAGAGATGAAGGAGAAGCGAGAAAAGATCATTTTGAGCCACATCCTTTTGATAGGAGACCGATAAAATCGGAGCGCAAGTTCGACCACAACAGAGAACAGCTTCGTAAGCAAAGGCCCACTCGGCCACCACGACAGGATAAACCCCCGAGATTCAGGCGTTTGAAAGAAAGAGAAGCTGCCGCTAAAGTGAATGAGACCACGGCACCGATACTAAATGCAAACTCCCACAGTAATGTTCAGGAACGACCAAACTCCCTGGAGTTGGCTGGGAGCAAGTCGCCAGATTTATCCAATCAGAATTCTTCGGATCAGGCGAATGAGGAATGGGAAACGGCTTCCGAGAGCAGTGACTTCAATGAGAGGCGCGAGAGAGATGAGAAGAAAACGGTTGATATCAACTTGCAGGCTACAGCAAAGTCTGGAGAGAGCAACTTCCTTCCAAAGAGAGATACTGCAAAGAGAAGCTTCTCCAGCCAACGGCCAGGAGCAGAGCGACAGAATCGTAGAAGCAATAGTGGAGCCAACAAGTCTAACAGAAACTACTCTGCCAACAAAAATGAAAGACGAGGTGGACTATCATCAAAAACTGGTAGAAGAGGGTAAGTATAAAAACATCCGTTTTCCAGCATTGGAAGTTGAGGATATTTTTTCAGCGTTATTGGTTGCCACCATTTTAAATTTTTTTTTGACAATCTAGTCAATTTAGACAAACATAGAAATAGCAAGATTACTTTTGGGGGCTGTTCTTTAGTTTAGTTTAGAGATTCAGCACAGAAACAGGCCCTTCGGCCCAACGAGTCCATGCCGACCATCGATCACCCATTCACAGTTAGTTCTATGTTATTCCACTTTCGCATCCATTCCCGACACGAGGGGCAATTTACAGAGGCCATTTAACCTACAAACCCGCACGTCTTTGGGATGTGGGAGGAAACCGGAGCGCCAGGAGGAATCCCGCACAGTCACAGGGAAAACGTGCAAACTCCACACAGACAGTTTGAAATGTCATGACCAAATATGCAAATTGGAATCTAATGTTTTTCAAAGTATTTGTGATCTATTGACCTTTTGCTTACCAAAATTATTGACTAAATTGTAACCAATTCATATTTGTGACTGTCAGTATTTTCTTTTGCTGACCACTATTACATAGGAAATGTGGTTCAGTGAATTATTTTTATTGTTAAACAATTGCTTCAGAGAGACTGCACATACTTCACCTTCCTGGTGATGCTTGATTTCCATCGCTGTACTTTTATTATCAGCAGTTGTGGAATGTTAGAGATAAAATATGAAGAGATTTCTGAAGGTAAACAAAAATTCTGGAGAAACTCAGCGGGTGCAGCAGCATCTATGGAGCGAAGGAAATAGGCAACGTTTCGGGCCGAAACGTTGCCTATTTTCTTCACTCCATAGATGCTGCTGCACCCGCTGAGTTTCTCCAGCATTTTTGCCTACCTTCGATTTTTCAGCATCTGCAGTTCATTCTTAAAGAGATTTCTGAAGTTGGTGAATGGAATGATGTAGCTACACTGTCCTCTAAACCAGAAAAGGTGGATTTCTGCATACAAATGTACATGTTTAACGCCCAGTTCCAACTGTGTGTGTACAGCAATGTATTCTGTCTTTTTAAAAAAACAGCCTCCTTTAACTGTTTGAAGCATTATCATAGAATGGTAACAAATAAGAGGCATTTAGCAGGAGGCAAATCTTGTTCAAGCAAGTATCCTATTGAAAGGAGAGGGTATGGACATATTTGCAAAGTGATTTTCAGTGCAGTGCTGTGGCAGATGTACAATTTGGCTGTGCATGCAATACGCTGGGAATGTTTGATATTTGTGTGTCTAAATAATTTTTAATTAAAATCACTGTTTGGGCAAATCTTAGTACACATTGCTTATTTTCGAATGAGCCTGACTTCTACTTTTACAAGATGTAACATATAAATTGTAAATAAGAAGAAATCTTGCAGTATTTTGGAATTGAATGATGAAAGTTGTATTGTAGAATGGATGGAACAGATAAGTGGAATTAATAAATACATTTAAATACATAACTATCTCGATGTACCCAATACGTTTTTCATTGTGTTTTTTTCCTTGCAATTTCCGCATGTGGAGGGGTGGGTTAGGGCAAGTAATAGATTGTCTTACCTTTAGGGGATCATGGTTAGTTTCTTGTTTGTATGGTTTGTGCGATGTAGGCCTTTTGAAGAGAGAACAGCAATGATTGGTATTGATCCCACCAGCAGTAATATGGCTCACCATCCAGTGGAAAGTAGCAACACAGGCTCATCTCCAAAGTCTACTAAAGATGCAACTGGGAAGAAAAGAGAAGAGTCCAAATCAGCTAAAAAACCAAAAGAGAAGCCTGATGCATTGTCGCAGTTTGACTTGAATAACTATGCTAGTGAGTATTACTTGATTGCCAACGTTATACTAACAATTTTGTCTCTACGGTTTGTGATGTTGAATCTCTCATTGCCCTCATCATGATACAGATCTTCCCCTTTTCTGCCGCTTTCTACATCCCCCAAACCTCCACCACCATTCCCCGATTTAAGAACTTGTTATATCAGAAGTGAGAAAAATACTTCATATGTTCTTCTGATCAAAGGTTCATGTTATGCTGGGGATCTGTGGATTAATAATCTCATCTGAATTTTTAGTTTTGGGTATACCAAAGTTGAAGTGGTGGATGATTTTCTCTGTGGGGAAGGCATCCCTAAGAGAGAGTTGTACTTAAGTAACTGTTATTAATTGGCTGGTTTTAACTGGAGGGCAGCGAGCACGTAACTTGGCTTTTGCTGCATTTCTCATGATGTCGACTGAGCTCGTAGTTTTCAGCGCATTGCAGTTTCAAGATCCTGGTATGGCAAAAGTTCTTATCCATAGATATTCATGAGCTTTGGCAGTTTTGTGCTTGCCTTTTGGAGAACTGTAAATGCGATTCAAAGTAGTTAATTTTAGCTCTTTACTTTGCTGTTGTAGGTGTGGTGATCATTGATGACCATCCAGAAGTGACAACGGTTGAAGACTCCCAGTGCAACACCGTCGATGATGGGTTCACTGAAGTTGTGTCTAAGAAGCAACAAAAACGGCTGCAGGATGAAGAACGCAGAAAAAAAGAGGAGCAAGTTGTACAGGTAATAGACCGAATTAGCATTCAGCTCCAGTGAAAAGTGAATGCCGAGAATACACGGCAGGTTACCTTTGATGTTTAAGTTCTCTTTCGATTCCGGTAGCTTGCGGAGTGAGTAAGCCTTTTTTATTTCTCATAGAGTGATACAGTGTGGAAACGGGTCCTTCGGCCCAATTTGCCCACTAGTCAACATGTCCCAGCTACACTAGTCCCACCTGCCTGTATTTGGTCCATATCCCTCCAAACCTGTCCTATCCATGTAATTCTATCCATCCATCCTCACTAAATAGATTCATTATTTCAAGGTGATCCACGCTTTCCAAGTGGGCATTATGTTTCCTAATCGTTCAATCCATCTTGCTTTATCCACCACTATATTTTCTAAATTATATCTGCGAACTCGGTCTTCACTATTTTCAACCCACACTTCTGTTATTGTTGCAAGTCTACATTACTTTTGCACACACAATGTAAAAAAAAAAAAGGGCTACAGATGCTGGTTTATACCAAGACACATAGTGCTGGAGTAACTCAGTGGGTCGGATGGCACCTCTGGAGAAAACTGATGGATAGCGGTTTGGGTCAGGACCCTCCTTCAGGATCCTTTTTCTCCAGAGATGCAGAAAGATACAGCATGTAAACAGGCCCTTTGGCCCACGCCGACCATCGATCGCCCGTTCACACTAGTTCTATGTTATCCCATGTTCCTATCCATTTCCTGCACACTAGTAGCAACGTAGAACGTAGGAGGAAAGCAGAGCACCCGGAGGAATCCTACACCTGAGGTGTGGAAGAGAAATGGCAAGAATTTTGTGCAATTGTGTCCTGTCTGAAATGATGGCTTTTGCAGTGTTAAAATTATACTTAGAATGTATTTATTTCTTGCAGAACTGGAGCAAAAAGAATCCGAGTGAGAAGGGAAGAGGTCAAAATTCTAAATTGCCTCCACGATTTGCAAAAAAGCAGCAGCAGGTAGCACAACAGGCCCAGGCTCAGACCCCTACTTCAGTTCAGTCACCGGCTCAGCCTCAGCAACAGGCTGTTGCTTCAACCACAGATCCAGTTCCTGATTCATCACCTGATCCGACAGTCACTCCAAATGAGACGCCAATAGCTGCACAGGAACAGGAACCGAATGTACAAGGAGAAAGCTGCGCTGCAGAAAGTAACACAGAGAGTGCCGTTTCCACACCAGTCCAAGCGCAAAGCACGTTGGAAGCAGAGCTGTGGAACAACCAGATTAATTCGCCCGCTGACCTTTCCGATAGCGCCACAAAATGTTAGTACAAGTTGTGTTTCTGTGGGCATTTCATTTAGTTTCTACTGACATCCTTTTTGCCTTTTGCTGAAAATCACAGGAGGCATCTACGCTGGTTTCATACAGCTTTATTTAATCATTCTTTAGAGATACAGTGCGGAAAGAGGCCCTTCGGCCCACAGAGTCCTTGCGGACCAGCAATCCCCATATACTAGCACAATCTTTTTTTTAAATAATATTTTTATTAGAAGCAATGTACAGTAGTATAAACCGTGGCATATGACAAAATACATTTATTGTACATCTTCCATTTTTATTTGACAAAAATGAAATAGAAAGAGAGAGAAAGAGCAAGAAAGAGAGAGTGAAAGAGCTAGTGAATGTGTAAACCCCTAAACTACCAAAGAGTGTAGTCGCAGTGAATAAGTAAAAACTTGAAGAAAAAAAGTAAAAAGACAAAAACTAAAAATAATAAAAAGAAAACAAAAAAAAAGGCCAAAACGTGTTGATATACCTACTACGTTTCTCACCACACCCATCACCCTGTCCGTAAATCGGTTTATTTCCGAAGTTGCGTTGCACCATATTATGCTTGTAATGAATCAATGAGAGGAGACCATATCTTAAAAAATTGCTCTGATTTTCCTGCTAAGACGAGTCTCATATCTTCAAGATGTAGCGAGCTCAATCTTACACACTAGGAACAATTTATAATTTTACCAAAGCCAATTAACCTACAAACCTGTACGTCTTCTGAATGTGAGAGGAAACCGGAGCACCCGGAGAAAACGCACACGGTCACAGCGAGAGCATACAAACTCCGTACAGACAGTACATTTTATCAGGATTCACTCTTCATAAATTTGTAATTTCAAATGTTTAGTTTTACGGATATAGTGTGGAAATAGGCCCTTTGGCCCACCGAGTCCACGATGATCACCCTCGTACGAGTTCTGTTATCCCACTTTTGCAACCTACACACTAGGGACAATTTGCAGAAGCCAATTAACCTACAAACCTACACGTCTTTGGAACGTGGGAGGAAACCAGAGCATCCGGAGAAATCCCATGTAATCACAGGGAGAATGTAGTAACTACTGCGAAGTCACTGGTGCCTCCCGTTCATGAAGGAGTTTGCGAAAGCCTTCAAGAGACTTGGGCTGAAGGCAGTTAATTATCCTGCTGAGGAAATTGGCTGCTGGCAAGAGAGCATGGGAATAACGGACAAGGATTTAATGGTAGGATGTGGCCAGTGGCATCCTATAAGTATCTGTCGGTGCCTTCCCGATCCTGTGCATTTATAAATGAATGAAAATTGCGAAAATCCGTGCCTTAGGCCAATGTAAGTGGGTCTGGAGTGTAAAGAAAAAAGTGTAATCTGTTTTAATTTTTCTAGTGGCGCCTATTAGTCCTCCACAGCCTCCATCTGTCAGTGCATGGAATAAGCCTTTAACATCTTTTGGATCTTCTCCATCACCTGAGGTAAGTAAAATAACTTGCAGAGCAATGAAAATATTTATTTTAACTGCAATCTATTTAAATGGTCCATTGACATTGCTGCTGCCAACTGCAACTTGCTGCTTACAGCTTCATCCATACTGGATAAGAAGCATCTTGTAAAAAAAAATGGAAAATGCTGAGAATGTTCTGGTTAGATGGGGTTTGTGGAGGGGGACCATTCATCAGAGCCTTATTTTTAATAGATTGAACGTGCAGTTGACCTGTCCAGAATTGTTCACAAGCAGAGCTCTCCTGCTGTTAAAATTGAAATGCTTAACAAGAACCGATACAGTTTCCAGGCTGAAAGTTTGACATTTCAGTGGGTATCCCCGCATTCTTACACAAAACATTTAGCGTTTTATTGGAGTTGCTGCCCATGCTTTAGTGCAGACAAACTGCCCCGGGCAACACACCCACAGAAATGTCATTGCATTCTCAAAGTGTGGTAGAGATCTCTGATGTCACGGTATTAGCACTCCCATTAATGTAAACTTTAGAGATACTGTGCAAAAACAGGCCCTTTAGCCCACCGAGTCAGCGGCGACTAGTGATCACCCTGTGCACTAGCACTATCCTACACACTTGAGATAATTTACAACTTTACCAAAGCCAATTAACTTACAACCCTGTACGTCATTGGAATGTGGAAGTTAACTGGAGCACCCGGAGAAAACCCACGCAGTCACAGGGAGAACGTACAAACTCTGGATAGCGAGCACCCGTAGTCATGATTGAACCCTGATCTCGGGCACTGTAAAGCAACAACTGTCGCTGTGCCACTGTGCCATCCGAATCTTGAGCAAAACATGGTGCCGGATGCACTCGGTCGGCCAGGCAGCATCTAGAGGGAATAGACAGGCAATGTTTTGGGTCGGGGATGCTCTTTTGACTCTAACCTGCTGAGTTCTTCCATCACTTTGTCTTGGTTAGTTTATTGGTGGCATGACATTGGGAAACCATTTTACTGCATTTTTAAACAGTCTTTGTTTTTAACTTTGATTCTTAAATGGGAAAACTTCAAGAGGGTGAAAATTGCACCATTTCTTACTAATCTTCATGATTCTAATTCTGTTCCAGGGTGTATCATTGTTGTATAAATCTTGTGCCTGCAATACAATTTTCCTCTTAGACTGTCTTTGCAAAACACTAACAATCATCTTAATTGCACCCGTAGAAATGCAACCTAAACTTGTGCGTTTACGAAGGTGTTTCAAATGAATGTTGCTTTATTTCATTATTGCAATGAGTGAACGGTTATGATTTAAGGGGAGCCCAGAAATTTTCCAAACATTTAGAGTTATTTCTCCTCTAAGATATGGTGGGCCTTATTTTGGGAGGGGTCATTTGTCCTGTAATGTTTCTTAATGGCAACAAGAAATTGGTCAATTGGTCTTTAAAGACTTGGATAAATCTAAATTTGTGTCATTAAAGTGGATAAAACTAAAGTGGAATGATGAATGAAGGTTTATATTTTACAATGCTTGGTGGGATGTGCTGCTCAAGCAGTTGTTTACATTACTGCATCAGCCATGTTTCCCATTTTCTTGCAGGGAGTGGTTTCCAGTCCAGAGGATACAGTTGATCTTGTCATTGAGGCAGGTCAAATAGTGTCAAACAGTAGCTGCACTGCCGCTACCACTGATGTTGCAACAGAGAGTGAGGTAAACACAACAGAAAAGGCTGCTGAGAGCAACTTGCCAGAGCCCAAAGAACAGCGACAGAAGCAGTCTCGTGCAGGTCCAATCAAAGCTCAGAAGGTGAAACTTTGACTCTTGTCCATTGGGGGAAATAGTTTAACCTGCAGGCTGTCAGCTCAGTAATTTGTGGCAAAGGGGGAGATAACTGTAAACTGAAAATCAAGTGCCAAACTATTCACATGCTTCACTCTTTGCTTTGTGTAATTAAGAGCTCAGCATCAATTACTATGTGTGTTTGATATTTGCTGCATATTAGTTGTGTGGGAAGGAACTGCAGGTGCTGGACAGGCCCTTCGGCTCACCGACCAGAGCACCTATATTAAACTACACACACGCTAGGGAAAATATTTCAAATTAACATACAAACCTGTATGTCTTTGGAGTGTCGGAAGAAACCAGAGCACCCGGGGAAAACCCAGCGGTTACTGGGAGAACGTACAAACTCCGTACAGACAGCACTCGTAGTCAGGAGCGAACCAGGATCTCTGTCGCTGTAAGGCGGCATCTCTATCGTTGCACCACCGTGCTAACCTCTAACTTTCCTACACTAATTCAGTCAGCCTTCCCATCAACTCTCTCCAAATATGACCTTCAGCCACAAACAATTTGCTATGACCAATTCACCTCAAACCTGTGCAGTTTTTAAACGTGGTAGGATACCTGAGCAACTGTAGGAAACCCATGCGGTCAGAGGGAGCACGTACAGACTCAACGCAGGCATTGCCTGAGGTCACGATTGAACCTAGGTCACTGGAGCTGTGAAACAGCAGCTCTACTATATGCACTGTTGAAATCAGTTAGTCATTCAATTTAAATGTTTTTTAAGCAGGTTAGTTATGAAAGGAAAGTCTTAGCAAACCCAGCATGCAAACTGAAGCAGTGCAAAATTCAGATGAATAATATATTTTATACAGATTTTTTTGTATTACAATATACATTGTAAAAGATTAATTCACAAACTATTGAATTGCACATTCAGGGTTGTATGTCAAATAAAGTGTGCATATTCTGAATTACCATCTGATTATAGAAAACAACATAGGATTTAGTGTTACTTGTAAGAACTGAGACTTAAAACTCATTTACTGGTTGCTATTCTTGTTGGCACTTACAGAAAGTTAGAAACGTGTTGAAACAACAATAACAACTACTGGACAAAATAACAAAAGAAATGGGCAAACTGAAAACATGGTTTGACAGGAACAAAATATCATTAAACTTGAGCAAAACCAAAATAATGTTATTTGGTAATTGCAGAACAAATACACAAGCAAATATAAAGATAAATGGGGTTGAAATTGAACGAGTTCATGAAAATAAATTTCTTGGGGTTATAATGGATGATAGAATCAGCTGGAAATTACACATTAAACTTGTACAATCCAAACTGTCAAAAAGCATTGCTGTATTACACAAAGTTAAGCAGGTTCTGGATCACAAATCACTCCGCATTCTCTACTGTTCACTAATCTTACCCTATTTAAATTACTGTGCAGAAGTCTGGGGCAATAACTATAAAAGTTCGCTACATTCATTAACTATTCTGCAAAAAAGAGCAATACGTATTATCCACAATGTCAGGTATCTGGGTCACACTAATCCATTATTCTTACAGTCAAAATTATTAAAATTAGAAGATTTGGTTGCATTTAAAACAGCACAGATAATGTTTAGGGCCAAAAATAAAAACTTACCTGGAAATATACAAAAATTATTCAATGAGCGAGTGGGGGGTTATAATTTAAGAAGAATATTTAATTTTAAGGTACAAAGAGTCCGCACGACCAGAAAAACTTTTTGTATTTCGGTCTGTGGAGTAGGATTGTGGAACAGTTTGAATGTGGAGTTAAAGCAATGTCCAAACATGAACCAGTTCAAAATGACATACAAAAAACTTTTTTTCACAAGGTACAGGGATGAAGGGGATGGTTGACAAACAGGGGTTAATGTTTATTTATTATTTTATTTATTATTTATTTATGTTTTTTTGGTTACTTCATACATATTACTTGTATGTGTATATCAGTTGTATGTATATATATGTCTGTATGCATCTCTAAAAATTGTCTGGGGTATTATTATTATTAATTAATTAATTATTAAATATGGAAGAAGGGTTTAGGGAGAAGGGGTGAGATTAAATAAGTTATTCTTCTCACTCCTTTTCGAGCTTGTAAAGAAAAAGTGTTGGACATTTAAATTTTGCTTTACGCTTTTCATTGCTTTGCAAATATTGCCTGGAATGTCCAATTGTTTGACTATTTCGATTTTGTTGTTATTTATTCCTATTTATGTCTTTACTTGTTCGGAACAAATAAACAAATCTAATCAAATCAAAATGAATGTTTTGAGGTTTAACCTTTAACCTCCATGTCTATTTTTGTAGCTTCCAGAGTTGAGTCTAATGGAGAGCAAAGAACATAAACCTGGCCCCATTGGTAAGGAGCGATCGTTGAAGAACAGGATAGCCAAAGACGTGCAGCAGGCTGAAGCAGAAGGAAAGGAAGATCCCGCGGATGTTGCTGCTGTCGGGAGTCCAGAAGATGCAGAGACGCCAGAGGCTGATGTGGTGGCGGAACTGGGCACTGAGGTAAAGACCATGATCTCCGTGCCAGCAACAGAATTTGAAGAAAATTCTAAGGTAATGTCAATGCTTGAAATGACCATAAAACAAAAAAATGGTTTGGTGAGTGACATTGAGTTGAGAATGCAAAATGGCTTCAAGGGAGGGGGGGGGGGGGGAGGTGAATGGGGCAGGGCAGGACTAATGGAACTGAATATTGACATATGTGAGGTAATTAAAAAAAATAAAAAATGTATTCACTTTTTTTAATGATGCGAGAGATTAAAATACATTTGTGATTGGAGGGATCTAGTGGTCTTGTATAGGCATTGCTGAAAGTGAATGTATGGGTATTACAAGCAATGAATACATACACCTTTAGTTACATTTAGTGATACAGCATGAAAACGGGCCTTTAGGCATCGATCACCCATTCACAATAGTTCTGTTATCCCCCATTCTCGTCCATTCTCTACACACTGGGAGCTATTTACAGAGGCCAATGAACCTACAAATCCATACAGGAAACCCACATGATCACAAGGGGAGCATGCAAATATAGTGCACCAGTTTGAGGATTTGAGTACAAGAGTAAAGAATCATACTGCAATTTGATGGGATCCTGGTATGACTGCACCTGTAATATTTTGTACAAATCCAGTCTCCCTACCTAAGGAAGGATATCCTTCTGTTCGACAACGTGCAACTAGTGGTCATCAGATTGTTTCATGGTAAGGAAGTTCTCTTGTGATGAAATATTGGGCAGATTGGTGCAATTTGTGTTTCAAGTTTACTACATTGAGAGGCGATCTCATATGTGGTCAGGCTAAAGGGTAATGAATCTTGGGAATTCTCTCCCCAGGTGACTGGTGTCTCGGTTGCTAAGTATATTCAAGGTATATATGTCGTTAGTGCCAAAAATAGCACTGAAATAGATTATTGAACAGTACAGCACAAGAACAGGCCCTTCCGCCCATAATGTCTGCGCCGAACATGACGCCAAGACTTATCTACCTGCGAATAATCCATATCCCTCCATTTCATGCATATCCACGTGCCTGTCCAAAATCCCCTTAAATGCCACTATGGTATCTGCCTCAACCACCAACCCTATGGCAGCACATCCCAAGCATTTACCACCCTCTGTAAAATATAAAGTTGCTCCACACGTCTCCTTTAAAGTTTGCCCCTCTCACCTTAATGCTATGCCCTCTAGTATATAATTTTATTTCAATCTTGGAGATAAGGTTTTGACGGTCTCCAACCTTATTGAGTGATGGATGGGGGTCAATGGCCACTATCTTTTGTTATGTTGGATCACTATGTCCTTGACATTCATTTAAATGAGTATTTCTGAGAAAACTAAAAACATATCTTTATAGTAATGTTGCAATGTAGTGGCTCAGAAAGGATGGAATGCGCCAACAATGCAGTTTGTCATGCTAATATGTAGATTCTGCTAATTATTGTGATGAATATTATCCTAACTCATAGAAGTACCTTGATTGTAACCTAAATCGGTGTGCACAATTACTGTTGGTGTCAGAATGGAAAAAATCAACAACAAAAAGGCATTGATTTAAATTTTAGTCCATGAAGCTCCACAGCTCCAAGCACAAGGACGAGAAGGTTAGACACTCTGTTCTAGTTCAGAAATTATCCTATCGTGATTCCAAAGTGTGGGGATAATTTGATGTAAAAAATATGGGACAATAAAAAACCAGTCTGTCTGCTTGAGAGAAAAGACAGTGTTGGAGTAACTCAGCGGGTCAGGCAGCATCTCTGGAGATCATGGATATGTGATGCTTTGGGTTGAGACCCTGAAGCTGTATGATTTGTATACTTGTTGTGAGAGCAAAAATATATTTCAACGTTCTGAATATATCAACTTTACATTGTAGGAATCAATAACTGATTACACAGCTCCATCCTCATCACTGCCAGATTCAGTGTCAACTGGCAATAGCAAAATAGAGGAATCGCTGGCCAGCAATGTAAGTAACAGAACAAAGAATACTTGTTTTGTTCTGCTTTTTGAAGTCAGGTTTCACCACAAACGCTTGAGTGGTTAGCTTCATGCTGAATATTACTAAAGCTTAACAGTGTCATGTAGGTGGTCCCATTGCCAGGTTAAGTATAATGTTAATGGCTGTATTATTCTTAATATGGGAATGTCCTGAATGTTTATCCGCACAATAGCAGCGGATTATATTTGCACATAACTTTTAAATTGTTATGTTCTCTTATTTTAAAGATTAGCTTGAACTAAACCAGGTGGAATGCAATTTAAAAATTTCTGCACCCTAAGCCCTTTTCTAAAACCTAATGTATTTATAGTTATTTGCAAGCTGCGTTGTTTAGTATCACCACTCTTGCGTAAATACAGCAAAAAACAGATACTTACAGTAATGTTAAATGTAATGGTTTAGGATTTTTCTGAACATTTTTTTTGGTTACTGTAGTCTTTCTAGTTCCAGTGAGAGTGTGATGTGTGTTGCCTGCATTTCAGGTGCCCCTGCCCCACACCCTTCCCATCCCCAGGAGGGAGACTCTACAACAGAGCTCCAGCCTGACACCAGTCTCTCCCGCCACTGTCGACTTCACCCTCAAGGTATGTACCTGATCCCTCTAGGGGTATTTTGATATGCAGGGAGAGAGCTGGGTGTGATGCATTTGTACATCGTTTTACCCTACATTTTACCTTCCATCACCGCTACCTGAATTTCCCATGTCCATTAAAATGTCATAATCTGCTACGGTGCTACTCCTTAATATTTTCGCTGGTGTAATGCTTTATGACTGAAGATCAGAAATCTGCACTTCATGCAAAGCAAATCTACGTTAAATACCTTCAGGTCATGAGTATTCCAGGCTGCTATTTCGATTTACCTGTATTGTACAGTCATCTACAAAGTCCTTGAAGTTTGCTTCTGTGTTGTCTTCAAGAATTATTTGATAAGATCAACTATTGTTAGGAGGCATCAGTTCTGTTCATGAAATAACTTTTCCAAAGATCGTAAGTGGCTTACCTGCAGCAAATGGAGAGCTAAGTATACCAAGGGTGCAGTCTGATTAAAGTGGAACAGATTTGACAATAACACTGCATCCTCTTCGCAATTGACCCAGTATTAAGATTGAGAGTTGTTTGCTTTTAATTGCTAATTCAACATGTTATAAAATCATATATTCCCATTGTGGGGTTAATTATCTTGCAGCATTCAGATTATTATACCTTTGTTATCTGTATGAGATAGAAGTTCAATAACCCTGAACATGGCCTTTTCAAATGCATATACAACTGCCTATTAACATTTCTGATGGAATTTGGATCCTTTATGTAATGCAATCCTGCTCTGAATGGAGAAAGCAGTTGTCCTCTACCTTATTATTTTCTTCCCAGGTCATATGTTTTAGGAGCAGAATTAGGCCATTTGGCCCATCATGTCTACTCTGCCATTCAATCATGGCTGATTTATCTTTCCCTCTCCACCCTAATCTCCTGCCTCCCCATCACCCCTGAATCTGCACTAATCTAGAAATCCTCTATGAAGCTGATTGGTAAATCATTTGGGGTTTTAAAACAATTTGGCAAAGTTGAGTTTTTGAAGTTCAGTGTTGATTGTCATGCAGGAATTTGAACTCACCAGCTCTTGGTTAATAATAATCCAGTGTCTATTGAGCCAGATTTTTTCATGCGTTCTCTACATTGGGTTACATTCATAATAAATGGTGCAAGTGAAGGTGGAGTAGCAATAATAATAATAATAATAATAATACATTTTATTTATGGGCGCCTTTCAAGAGTCTCAAGGACACCTTACAAAAATTTAGCAAGTAGAGGAAAAACATGTAAGGGGAATGAAATAAATAGAGACATGACTAGTACACAAATTAAAAACAGAATTCAATTCAAAACACAATATGAGGCAATTCAAGCACAGATGAAAAGGGAGGGGGACGTGGGGCTAAGGATAGGCAGAGGTGAAGAGATGGGTCTTGAGGCGGGACTGGAAGATGGTGAGGGACACGGAATTGCGGATCAGTTGGGGGAGGGAGTTCCAGAGCCTGGGAGCTGCCCTGGATAAGGCTCTGTCCCCAAAACTGCGGAGGTTGGACTTGTGGATGGAGAGGAGACCGGCTGATGTGGATCTGAGGGACCGTGAGGGTTGGTAGGGGGAGAGGAGGTCAGTGAGATAATATGGGGGGGCCAGATGGTGGAGGGCTTTGTAGGTGAGGATCAGGATTTTGTAGGTGATCCGGTGGGAGATGGGAAGCCAGTGAAGTTGTTTGAGGACTGGAGTGATGTGATGACAGGATTTGGTGTGGGTGATGAGTCGGGCGGCTGCGTTCTGGACCAGTTGGAGTCGGTTTATGTAGGTGGAGCTGATGCCAAGGAGAAGTGAGTTGCAGTAGTCCAATCGGGAGGAGATGAAGGCATGGATGAGTCTTTCAGCAGCGGGAGGTGTGAGAGAGGGTCTGAGTTTGGCGATGTTGCGGAGGTGAAAGAAGGAGGTTTTAATGACATGGCGGATGTGAGGCTCAAGGGAGAGGGTGGAATCAAAGATCACGCCAAGGTTGCGGGCCTGGGGAGATGGGGAGACAGTGGTGCCGTCGATGGTGAGAGTGGGGTTATTGATTTTGCTGAGTTACAATTACATAAGAGTATAACTTGTGTTTGCTTCAAGTCTCAAATTTGCTCATTTAGTAGTGTAGAGAATCCCAACAATAAAATGTTAATCATTTCTGTAATTCCTCATTTGCTTACAAGTTGCGTACTACCACCCAAACTGAGAAGGGTGACAAGATAAGCCTATACGATAGAACTTTATTGATCCCAGGAGGGAAATTCATCTGCCAACTGTCATAAAACACAAGATACATAAAGGATTGGGGATGTGCAAAGATTTGGGGGGGGGGGGGGGGTCGGTCGGTCTACCCACGACAGAAGGGAGAGGAGTTGTACATTTTGATAGCCAGAGGGAAGAAGGACCTCCTGTGACGTTCTGTCCTGCATCTTGGTGGAACCAGTCTGTTGCTGAAGGTACTCCTCAGGTTGACTAGTATGTCATGAGCTGTATTGTCCAAGATGCTCCGCAGGTTGAGGAGCATCCTCACCTCCAAGACACCTCTCATGAATCCTCCCATTCACACATTTATAGTTACATTTCCTCTTACTAGTTGCTGCTGTCATTTGTTTTCTCAAATTAAGGATATAATTGGCTTTTGATAGCTTTCCAGTTTTGTACCTGGTTAGTTGGTATAAAAATGTAAACGGTTTTCAAATGTCTAAACACTCGCGAGAAGTTCCCTGGCTTTATTACAGTTCACTGATTTGTTTTCGGTCATGTTGATCCTTGAGTTAATTTGTGCATTAAATTCTTCAATCAAGTTGTGAAACTGGTTGGTATTAATAACTTCATTTAATTGTTGGAAAGTATGCCACTGGTCCTTTCCTAAAATTGCACAAACAGTTATTGTATAGTATAGCTTTTTGCTTAACTATTTCAAGGCTTTTAAGTGCTAGCCAAGATTGTTTGGAGTATTGGATAAAAGGGAAATTTAGTGTCTGCCTTGTAGAAAAATTCTCAAAGCAAAAACTAGCGAACCACAGAGACATATAACTAAGTTGTACATTAAGTGACTCGGGTTATGTGGGACAGTGGTTGTATACAAAACTGCCGTTAAGTAGCATTGTCCCAGACAGTGGGAATTAATTATCCATTCAGTTTTGTGGAAACGCTTGCAATTGGAAAAAGTGGGCAATGTTGTGGTAATTGCACTTTTTAGGTCTCAATTTTTAAAAAGTGTAGCAAGTTCTATTTTAGGAAAATCTTTCAAATTTAGGCTTCTAAAGTACTTTTAAATGACTGTACAGGTTTTAAGCTTAAAACATTGAATGCTTTTACGCATGTAATGAATGTTAGCTGTGTTTAATTTAAATAATCCAGCATTAACGATGGTACCTTTAACATGGTGCGTTTTTGACAGTATCATTGTTTTTGATGTCTGTTGTAATAGAGTATCATTGTCAGGGTTCACTTACCACTAGCCGCTGTTCCATGTTATTCTAACACTTAATTAAAAATTAGGAATGAAAAAACAACAAGATTTTAAAGGTAGCTTAATCTTTATTTTTGCACACACGGTATCCCATTTTGTTGCTTAACATCTCAATCCCTGTTATCATCCACTTATTTCAAATTTAAATCATTTTTGTCCAGTCTTGCATATAAATAGATTATGATTTGGGTTTCTGAATGTTAAAACGGATATGTGCCATTAATTTTAGCTTCCACAATGAAAGGAAATCTGATCTTGAATGCGGCAAAATGTAAAATTGATCTTTTTATCTGTTTAAGATGGAATGTGCGCGGAAGGCCTGGGAGAACTCGCAGAATGTGGGAGATAAAAGCTCTCCAGTGACCTCTACGGCATCGTCAATCAGCAGCGGTAATGGAAGTAGCAGCATCACTTACAGCTCCTACTCCAGCGCATCCATGCCTCCAATCCCAGTAGCCTCCGTCACACCCACTACATCCCTGTCAGGTAATGGCAGCATGAGAGCACTCTTTACATTATTGCTTCTTATACAATACAAGTAGTGACCAGCAAATCATTCCTATCTCCTGTCGGTCATCTGTAAACCAGTGAAATCAAGGACAAGTCGTGCCCCAGCCACTCCCTCTTCTTACCCCTCCTATCAGGTAAAATTAATAAAAGTGTGAAAACGCACACCTCCAGATTCAGGGACAGTTTCTTCCCAACTGTTATCTAGTTGTTAAACCATCCTACCAACACCTAGAGAGCAGTCCTGAGCTACAATCTACCTCACTGGAGGCCCTCGGACCTCTTTGATCGGACTTTATCTTGCACCAAACGTTATTCCCTGTATCATGTATCTACACTGTGGACGGCTTGATTGTAATCATGTATTGTCTTTCTGCAGACTGGTTAGCAGGCAACAAAAGCTTTTCACTGTACCTCAGTACACACATCAGCAAACTAAACTCATAAGTATTCCTTTTCAATGAATTTAGGTTAAATAAAGGATATGTCTCAACTTTTAATTCATTATAAATCACAAATTAACATTGTAATTAAAGACAAGTGCTGGAATAACTCAGCGGGTCAGGCAGCATCCCTGGAGAACGTGGATAGATTACGTTTTGGGTTAGGACCCTTCAGACATTGACAGTGTAATTATTGTGTTTCTCTCAACTAATTTCCAATCAGGTTTGCATATTATATAAAACTTTTTTCTTGATAATGCGTTTGATAAATGTAGCTAACTGCTGAAAGTAAGCCCGCAGGGGTTAGTTATAATTGTGGTCTTCTCTGTTCTCTACAGGATCAGGGACGTACACCACCTCCTCATTAAGTACTAAAGCAACTTCCACCTCTGACCCACCCAATATTTGTAAAGTCAAACCTCAGCAACTGCAAAGCAGCAATATGGCCCCTGCAAGTCATTTCTCACAGTTAGGCTGCGTAACATCATTGATACCTCAACAACCAAATCCACAGGTGTATGTCTCCCAAGCTGCAGCAGGTTTGTGATGATGATCTAAATCTATGGTTTTTGGTTATGAGACAATTAAGATTCTTAATATAAAGAGCATGTGGGT
Organism: Amblyraja radiata; assembly: GCF_010909765.2. Lineage (NCBI taxonomy): Eukaryota > Metazoa > Chordata > Chondrichthyes > Rajiformes > Rajidae > Amblyraja > Amblyraja radiata. The sequence goes on from NC_045965.1 coordinate 12,834,280, forward strand.
TTTCATTTGAAGAGTGCGCTATCCTGTCTTTGTCACTAGAAAATGGTGTTGTTTAACAAAAGGAAAGGGTTAAATCTAATCAAATCTGATTTATCTGCTTGTTTAAAACCCTACTCCAGGATATGAGAGAATTGTGTGCTTTGAAAATCCTCATAGCCCATGCCCACTTATCAGTCTTTGATACTAAGGTCAAGTTAGGAAACAGTGTGCACGATGATAGCACAGTGGTGGAGCTGCTGCCTCAGCGCCAGAGTCCATGTTCGGTCCTTACCACGGGTGCTGTCTGTATGGAGTTTGCATACTACCCCTGTGAACCCCTGTGTGGGGTTTCCTTCACTCCGACATCACAACGTCATGCATGTTTGTGGGTTAATAGGTCTCTGTAAAATTGCCCCTAATGCGTATAGAGTGGGATAGCATTGAACTAGTGAGAGCGTGTGATCAATGGTTTGTATGGAGTCCGTGGGTCTGTTTCCATGTTGTATCTTTCAATCAACACTAATGTTGTTTTGTAGTTGCAATTTTGTCATTAGTTTATGAAGACCAGGGCTTCTGCTGTATTTCTGACATAGCAAGAAATTACAGCATTTAGACATTAGAGATACAGCATGGAAACAGGCCCTTCAGCCCACCTAGTCCGTGCCAACCAGCCATCACCCTGTACACTAGCACCATTCCGACACATTAGGGACAATTTACAATTTTTACCGAAGCCGATTAACCGACAAACCTGTACATCTTTGGACTGTGGGAGGAAACCGGAGGAAATCCACATGGTCACAGGAATAACGTTCAAACTCCGTACAGACAGCATCCATAGTCAGGATTGAACCCGGGTCTCTGAAGCTGTAAGGCTGTGGCTCTACCTCCACCCCTTAGATACAGCCAAGAACTGTTGGAATCTTGCATGGAACATAAAGTCCTGGAGTAACTCGGCAGGTCAAGCAGCACCTCTGGAGGACATGGATTGGTGATGTTTCAGCTCGGGCATGTCTTCCACAGGTGCTGATTGACCCGCTGAGTTACTCCAACACTTTGTGTTCTAAATTGGATAGTTCAGTTGATGCTGCATCTGACATGAAAGCTGTACTGTGGCATGGTTGTCAATTAGCATACTGACCACTGGGTTGTAGTTTTATTTCCGCGTGATCTTCAAAGCAGCAGCCGTGTTTTCAATATGCAATAGCATCTTTTCTTGATTTGATTCATTCAATGAAGTTAATGTTCATTCACTGTAACTTATACTACACTTGGTAATGACAATCATATGGAACCAAATTTGGGAAGCGTAACTACTATAAATGTGCACGTGATCAAAAAGAAATTTCTACGCTGCTGTTTCTTACTTTTGTTTGTCTTGTTTTCAAATTATACTGTGTTAAGTACAGATGTAATAAAGAAAATCTTTTCAATTTGGTTTAAAGAGCCTACAGCACAAATCCCAACCTTTTATATGGATACCAGCCATTTGTTCAGCACACAGCATCCTCGTTTGGCTCCTCCAACTCTGGCACAACAGCAAGGCTACCAGGCAGGGCCTTCTCAAGTAAGGTTTTGCATTTTCAGAATTGCTCGGTTGTTTCTGGTATTCAGTTTGGGTAAGCTACTGAATTCCAGTCTGCTAAAGGAGGAAGTAGCCTGACATTTTATTAATTGAAACCCCAGTTTAACTTTTACTCATCCACGCTAGAGGGCAGAGCAGGGCCTTGTTGGAGGCCTTTTCATTTGGGCATTAGTCTTCAAGGAAATGATCGGCAGTGGATTGCAAGTTTTGTTCTGATTTCCAAATTGCCAATTGGTCATTACCTTGCTGGACCTATCATTGGCGTAATGGTTGGCTTTAGAAACTGCCGGTGTGAGTTTTACAAAACAAAAGATATAAAAGTGCTGGAATATCTCAGCGGGTCAGACAACATCGCTGGAGAACAACCCTGGAGCCCCCCCATCCTGGATGTCACCTATCCATGTTCTCCTGAAATGCTGCCCGACCCGCTGAGTTTTCTCGCACTTTGCGTCTTTCAATGTTTGGTTGTCTTTGGTTAATTTATAATTTAGTAGAGTATGATCTTTTGGGAACAATGCTTTCAGTTATAAATTACATTCAAAGTAGGAACAAATTTCCAAAATTGACAAATCTTCTTAGTAACGTGTTCTAATGAATTTGTGGCCAATTACGTTTGACAGGCTGAAACAGCAGAATATTCTTTCCACAGAAAGAAACTGAGCTTTGATGTGAATTTTCTTGAACTGACCATTTTCCTTGATGTTTTGCTTCAGGCGACTACAGTTCAACAGATCTCCATTCCTATATATGCACCGATTCCTGGCCAGCCTCAGGCTCCGCTCGGCTTAGGAGGAGGCCCTTCTGTTTCACAGGCCCAGGAAATGTTCAGCACATCCCTGCAACCATTTAGGTAAAGCTGCTGCCAAAGACCCCAGGCTGTTTTATTACAGAGTTGTATGTTTATCTTTGATATCAAGTGCAAAAATTCTTCGTGGATTTAAACAGAATACTACGCACAATAACTCAGTGGGTCAGGCAGCATCTCTGGAGAACATTAGAGCGGCATGGTGGCACAACGATAGAGTTGCTGCATTACTGTGCCAGAGACCCGTGTTTGATCCTGATTAAGGGTGCTGTCTGTACGGAGTTTGTACGTTCTCCCTGTGACCGCGGGGGTTTTCTCTCGGTGTGCTCCGCTTTCCTCCCACATTCCAAAGATGTAGAGGTTTGTAGGTTCATTGGCTTTGGTAAAATTGTAAATTGTCCCTTGTGTGTAGGATAGTGCTAGTGTACAGGGATCACTGATTGCAGTAGACTCGATGGGCCGAAGGTCCTATTTCCTCGCCATATCTCTAAAGTAAAAGTCAGAGCCCACAATGTCCTTGCCAGCCATGATGCCAAGTCAAACTAATCATCTCTGCCTGCACATGATCCATATCCCTCCATTCCTATCCGTATCTGTCCAAAACCCTCTTAAACACCACTATCGTATCTGCCTCCACCACCACCCCAGGCATTGTGTTCTAGGCTCCCATCGCCCTCTTGTGGGCGAGGGGGAAAACTTGCCTCGTTCATCTCCTTTAAACTTTGGCCCGCACCTGAAAACTATGCCCTCCAGTTTCAGACATTTCCATCCTGGGGGGGGGGGGGGGGGGGGGGGGAAGAAATCCAGTTACATTTCTGCAAATGTTTGAAGCATTCAAAATTCCTGCTGATCAACAGAATATGATTCCATTAGTTGGATCAACTAAAGAAACAAAGTGCTGGAGTAACTCAGCGGGTCAGGCAGCATCCCTGGAGAATATGGATAGGTGATTTTTCAGGTCGGGACCCTTCAGAATTACTCAGTTGAATCAACAAGTTAATGCGCATAATGTTGATACCTAAACTTGCATGATAACATGTTACTCCTGTTTGGATATTTCAGTCTGGTTATTTCTAATCTGGTATCAGCCATGATCACATTGAATGGCGGTACTGGCTCGAAGGGCCGAATGGCCTACTCCTGCACCTATTGTCTATTTAAATTTATTTTTAAATTTCCCCAAAAGATTTACTTGATATAATTTAAATTCTTGGTTTAATTTATGTCCCTTCCTAAAACTTTGAAACAAAGAACTGCAGATGCTGGTTTATACCAAAGATAGACACAATGTGCTGGAGTAACTCAGTGGGACAGGCAGCATCTCTGTAGAAAAAAGATAGGTGACGTTTCAGGGCGGGACCATTCTTCAGACTGATGAAGGGTCCCGACTGGAAACATCACCCATCCTCTTTGTCCAGAGATGCGACCTGAGCCGCTGACTTACTCCAACACTTTGTGTCTATCCTTCCTAAAACCTGTTGTCTACAGGTTACTTGGGAACGAATGTTAAAAGGTGCATCTCTTGTTGTAGTTTTGTTGACTGGCTTCTCCACTTTGTATCTTACAGGACTCAGCAGGCTTTCCTACAAAGCAACATGTCGCAGTCATCCCCTGTGGTCCTCTCGGGCGCTGCCTTGCACAACTTCTCGGCAGTTCAGGCCCAAGATCTAGCCAAAGCCCAGTCGGGCCTGGCTTTTCAACAGGCATCCAACCCACAGCCTATCCCCATCCTTTATGAGCATGCTTTAAGTCAGGGTTCTGGCCTTGGTGGATCTCAACTTCTAGACACTCATCTGATACAGGTACGTACAAACAATGTCCGTGGTAGTTAACGATGCTAAGGGCATTATTGTTTGCATTGAAACATTTTCAGTCTGCAATTATCAAAAGTGTTGCATGGGTCTGCTTTTAAAGGGGAACTCTAATCAGTGGCATGTGCAGGGTCTGAGAACAGGAGAAGCTGATGCAGGCAACTACAATATATGCTACCATACCTTTCAACAATTTCATAGGAAAGTAAGTACTCCCTCTAAAGAAATATTTTAAAATGTAAGCGCCGTTGTACATATTCTGTATTGTTAATTTAATCGGAAAACTTCATAAAATCGTGTTGGTTTGATTTTTTTTTCTTCTCGTGGCTTATGTTTCATCCCTGTCCTGTATGAGAACACAAGCTGAAGTAAAATAGGTCGAATATGCATTTGGGGGCAAAGATGCCACCCAATTTATACTCTTAAGACCTGACTCCAGCGGGAATTCATTCCAATATGTTCTTCATCAATAAAAAGCATCATTCCTGCTCCTCCCACTACATGCTTTATTTTTGAGCTCAGCCTATAACAGTGCTGCCTTTTACTTCAAGTTTCTCTGATTCCTATAGCTCCATATGACCCATTCTTCCCCCCCCCCCCCCGACAATGTACTCTCCTTTATATATAGATGCGGCCATTTTGATTTTTTTTTCCCCCACCATTTACTTTTCTTTCCATTTCCTGGAAGACTTGGTTCCTGTTGAAATAAACACGTTGAATTTTCCAGGATTGAGTTAATGAATGTTGGTGTGGGTCAGAAGCCATCCAGTTTTTAAATGGAATTCCCTTCAAACCATTGAATTTTAAAAAGATTGTACTGTTTTGATATTCCTTCTGCTAGTGTGCTTGACATTAACTTGAGCTACATGTTTCTGTGTAGGCAAGGCCGGGTCTAACTCAGCCGTCCAACCTTTTTGCAGGTCAGGTTCAACAACCTGGCCAAAGTAACTACTATAGCACAGCTCAGTCACCCAATGCTGCTCTGCAACAGGTAAAGAAAAGTGTATTTCTGTGTGCATCTAAATCATCAAAATGTTTTTAAAAGTGGGTTATACTTAACATTTTCATAGGTTGTAGGAGCAGAATTTGGCCAGTCGGCCCGTCAAGTCTACTCCGCCATTCAATCACGGCTAATCTATCTTTTCTTCCTAACTCCATTCTCCTGCCTTCTCCCCTATAACCCTTGATACCCATACTAATCAAGAACCTATCAATCTCCACCTTAAAAATACTGTGACTTGGCCTCCACATCCTTCTGTGGCAATAAATTCCACAGATCCACCACCCTCTGACACAAGAAATTCCTCCTCACCTCCCTTCTAAAGGAACGTCCTTTTATTCTATGACCTCTGGTCCGAGACTCTCCCACTAGTGGAAACATCCTCTCCGCATCCTCTCTGTCCAGACCTTTAAAATTGAATGCCGCCTTTAATCGTCTACTTGCTGATAATTGACTGCTTCCGTTTTCTTATTTGCTCTCATCTCAATGATCTGTCTATCCCCATTAACCTGGAGGCCAGGCTCCCAACATATTCAGTGGTCGGTAATGAGGGATTCACTGCCGGAGCCACAGAACTGGTCCTCTGAATTCCCAATATCCTTTGGGGGAAGTGCCTGTAACTAATTGAATGCTGTTCGCTTCACTATTGTCACTACCCAAGTGAAGCAATGATTGTTGAGAGTGTCAGTAAAAATGCTGAAGGAGCTTTTCAGTTCTGCTGTTAACTTTGTTCATTTGTATTCCCAGGTGACATTGCCCCTTCCAGGTTCACAGCTTTCCTTATCCAACTTTGGATCAGCGGGGCAACCTTTAATTGCTTTGCCCCAATCCATGCAACCTCTACAACACAACCCAGCGCAGGCCCACAACCTCAGTAGGCCTGCGCAGATGAACCAACCTTTCAGGGGGCTGATTGCCACAGGGACGCAGGCTGGCATGATTTCTGCAGCGGGGAAGGTAGAGAAATGAAGAGTTACTCGTTGTTTTTGATTCATAAAATGTAACATTCATTTTGGAATTTTTTTTACTGGGGGGGTGGGGGGGGGGGGGGAATTCTCTTGCACTAGCTTATGATGCGTGGGTGAAAGTGGAACTTTGTGTTTCAGATGGCAGAGATGGATCTAAAGCCTTATGGATGTAATGTGGACGTGAAACCAGGTACCCCACCGATCAGTGTGCGAAGTATCACACCAACCTCCAGTCCATTCAGGTAAATTCTATACGTACTGGGGCAAATGATGATGTAACACATTACATTACTGCCATCATGGCCACCGCACATTCTCTACCCAAACATTATTTTCCTGCATTCAATTCAAAATCAGTTGCACTTTTCTTTTGCTGGAGGAACATGTTGAAGTCGAGAAGCCCAAGTATGTTTAAGTCCACTGTCTAAGGGCCTGTCCCACTTGCCGATTTTTTTCGGCGACTGCCGGCGTCATATCAGTGTCGCCAAAACATTTTGAAAATTTCAAAATCCAGCGGCGACAAAAAAAATGTTGCAAAACTTGAAAATACACCCCGTGTCATTATGTCATCACGCCGCAAATTTTTCGGCGACCTGATACGTCAGTCAATGATGCCAGCAGTCGCCGAAAAAAATCAGCAAGTGGGACAGGCCCTTTAGCTTGCTGCTGATTCCGCAGCTCATCGGCTGGACTGAGCTTCTGGTACAGTTGTTGTCCCCATGTTGAATTTCTGACCCGGCAGCCTGTCCCCTTCAAGTCTGTCATCATCCCTCCCTTAACTTTGCCTGCCTTCATTGTCCCTGATCCTGAAATATTTTTGACTCCTGAATTTGACTCTTCCTATCTCCAACTCTCCAAACAAGCTCAAACCAAACACGGCAATCTTTAATCTTTAAATTGACTTAACAGTTCCCAAACGTCTTAGTAATTAGATGTTTTGTTCCCTGTTTCTTTAACTCGCCTCATTTCTTCCGCCCTGCTACAACTCTGGGTCCCTTTTGTAAGACTGCTTCAACCAAGCTTTTGTCTGTCGGCCTAATCTCCTCTTGCCACCACATTCCCTGCAGTGTTCCTGTGCATATTTGTCTCTCTGGTGCTACATAAATGTCAGGAGTTTTATTAATTTGTTGTAGTGGGTCTGAGGATGTAATTGTCAATATGTTTGCCCGTTGAAACCAACTGGTTTTTTAACCTGTAACTTTACCACACAATACCCAGCATCTTGGGATCTTTAGATGCATTGTAGCAAGGCATAGTCATGGAATTTAACAGATGACTAGGTGAATTTCTGAAAATTGACTAGTTACTGTGATTTAATTTCCCATAACTTCCCTGTTCTGGGAAAGACGGCATCAAGCTGGAAAGAGTGCAGAGCAGATTTGAGAATGTTGTCAGGGCCTGAGCGACAGTGAGAGATTGAGAAGACTAGGACTTTATTCCTTGGAGCACAGGAAGCCGAGGGGTGATCCTAGAGGTGTATAAAATTGTACAGATTACGGCCTGTATTACGGCAAAATACGGCAGCTATATTAGAGTTGCAAACAAAGTCATAGTAGGAGCAAAGAGGTCCTTCTGCAGTTGTACAGGGCTCTAGTGAGACCAAACCTGGAGTATTGTGTGCAGTTTTGGTCACCAAATTTGAGGAAGGACATTCTTGCAGCGTAGGTTCACGAGGTTAATTCCCGGGATGGCGGGACTGTCATATGTTGATAGAATGTAGCGGCTGGGCTTGTATACTCTGTAATTTAGAAGGATGAGAGGATATCTTATTGAAACATGATTATTAAGGGACTGGACATGCTAGAGGCAGTAAACATGTTCCCGATGTTGTGAGTCCAGAACCAGGGACCACAGTTTAAGAATAAGGGTTAGGCCATTTAGAACGGAGACGAGGAAAAACTTTTTTACCCAGTTGTGAATCTGGAATTCTCTGCCTCAGAAGGCAGTGGAGGCCATTCTCTGGATACTTTCAAGAGAGAGTTAGATAGAGCTCTTAAAGTTAGCGGAGTCAGGGGATATGGGGAGAAGGCAGGAACGGGGTACTGAATGTGGATGATCAGCCAGGATCGAAGGTGCTGGCTCGAAGGGCCGAAGGGCCGAATGGCCTACTCCTGCACCTATTATCTATTTCACAGAACTGTGATTTTATTCCAAGGTAAAAGACAAATCATTTGATGAACTTGCAGTGAATATTGTGATTTTTTTTTGTTTCATCTTTAGAGCGAGCTCCACAAGCCCCAACAGCCAGTCTAGCAAGATCAACAACATGGTCTATCAGAAACAGTTTTCTACTGCTGCTGGAGTTCGGATAGCCCAGCCTTTCCCCCCACAATTTCCACCACAGGTACGTGTTTCAATTGCAGGCTCGTGCTTCGGCTAATATCTCCGTTGCCATTTCCTTTCAGTTCACACGTTTTAAGATGACAGCAAAGTCTTAGCATGTTTGAAGTAAGCGTAAAAGATAAGTCAGTGTGAAGAAGGGTCTCGACCCGAAACGTCACCTATTCCTTCGCTCCATAGATGCTGCCTCACCCGCTGAGTTTCTCCAGCATTTTTGTCTACCTTCATAATGAATTTTCTTTCCACTTTGCATTTTTCTCAAACATATGAAATAAAATCTTTAAGATTGAATTTATTACTGAAAATTAACCTTAAAACCTGCCAACTATCCATCGCATGACGACTTTGTAGAGTTTTAATACTTTAAAATCATACTGAGCTGGTAAGATGTTGCTAGTGACCTTATTTTTCCCTCTTTGCGGCCAGTTTTTGGACCTAATCTCTTTGTTTAGCTTTATTCTGGCCTGGGTTGAATGGATGTGGAGAGGATTTTTCCACTAGTGAGAGAGTCTAGGACCAGAGGTCATAGCTTCAGAATAAAATCATGTACCTCTTTGGAAAGGAGATGATAATGAATTTCTTTAGCCAGAGGGTGGTGAATCTGTGAAATTAATTGCAGGGCGAGTCATTGGGTATTTTTAAGGCGGAGATTGACAGGTTCTTGATTAGTGCGGGTGTCGGGGGTTATGGGGCGAAGGCAGGAGAATGGAGTAGAGGGGGAAAGATAGATCAGCCATGATGATGGCACAGTGACTTCTGTGAAAGTCATTTGGACTTAATGGGCCGAATGGCCTAATTCTACTACTATAACTTATGAACGTTATTCCTTAAATCCTGAAACCTAACCGTGCTTGTTTCAAGGTTCGAACTCTGCTGATTATCATTGTAAGTGATATCTGTTGTATATTAATCATAAAGAGAAAATGGTTGTATAAACAGGCAAACTATCATTTGTTTTTGCATGCCTCCAGGCAGCGCTATATCTTGAATTTAAACCAACCTAACTACAATTCGAGCTTTAAGTGTCTTGTTTTCTAGAATTACATCTAATGTTTCCAGAGTGCATAACAGCATTGCCCAATAATATGGAGATGACAGGTATGGGCCAGGCTCATGGCCGTTCTTCCTGTGTTTGTGAACACTTTATGGGCCATTTGACAGTTTATGGGCCATTTGAGCGAGTACCCCAAATTCTAAATCCATCTGACCACCAAGAGATAAGATGAAACGGTTCAATAGCTAAGACCCTGGTTGATTCACCACCTTGCCTCCTGCCATGTGCAAATTAGGAAGCATGGACTATATCAAAATCCCCAATCGTTACCCTATTCATCTTCTCCGCCTTGAAAAAAATGCAACTGATGCGAGAATTCCTCCTCTGCCTTCATTTTTATTGTCATTTTATTTATGTAGCATTCCATTGTTTTTAAAAAAAACTTTGGTGCCAGCTGCAATACAACTGTGCAGTGTGTAGATGCTATGGGGAATTACATTCCATTCTGATTGTTTTCACTAGATGCTTTCCCAACCTAATCTGGTCCCTCCATTGGTGAGACCCCACGGAAACACCTTCTCGGCTCCTGTGCAGAGACCTCCAATGCCTCTGACAAATCAGATGCAATCTCAAATGACCACGGGTATCATCGTCCACAACCGTCCTCAACACATACCAAGGGTTCCTGCAGCCCACACCCAGGGCATCCGTGGAAACCAGGCCCAAGCTGCTATGATGGCTGAGCAGGATTTGAAGGTTAGCACTGTTGGCAGTTATGTGAAAGTCATATCTATAATTTAAAACGTCACTTAATGCAACTAGTCTTCTTGGAAATGAAGTGTGGTTGATGGATATTACAGGAAAAAATATTATTTTACTTTGTCCTTTAATTCAGCTATAATACATGTTACAGCTGCTACTTTATAGAATTGCACACTGGCGCAGCAGCAGTTGCTTCCTTACAACGTCAGGGACCCAGGTTCGATACTGACCAGAGGTGTTATCTGTACGGAGTTTGTACGTTCTCCCTGTGGTGCTCCAAATTCGTCCCACATGCCAAAGACTTGTAGGTTAATTAGCTTCTGTAAATTGTAAGTTGGCCCTAGTGTCTAGGATAGAGCTTGTGTTCGGGGGGTGATTGCTGGTCGGCGCAGACTCGATGGGCCAGTTTCCACGCTGCATCTCTGAAGTCTAACAATAATTAACTAATTGTATTGTATTGTATTCAAATTTATTGTCATTGTCTCAATTAGAGACAACGAAATGAATTTCCCTTTACAGTCAGTATCATAAAAATAAATAAATAAATAATAAATAATAAAACATATTAAAAATAAAATAGAGTTTTAAAAAAAGCACAAACAGAAAGTCCACGACACAACATAACACAATGGCACCAAGGTGAGGAAGGCACCATAGTCCAGCCAGCCTCCCCTCCGATCTTCCCAGATGTTCACCCGTGGTCGGGGCCTTCCGAGCACCCGCAGTCGACACCCCGGGCGGCCCGATGCTCAGGCCCTCTCGCCGGGCTGATGGAACGCCGACGCCGAACCCCGATGGTGAAAATCCTCCTCAGCGGCCCGGACCTCCCGATCAGCCGCCTCCCACCGGAGTCCGCAGCTCCCGAGTCCGCAGGCCGAGCCGGGCAGAGTCGCAGGACCCCACGATGTTTGTCAGCGCCGCCCGCGTTGGGAGCTCCGCGAACCACAGCTCCAGGATGTCGGTGCCGCAGGCCCAGCACTCCGGGCTCCAGACGGCGAACCCCGGTAAGGCATCGCCAGCCCCGCGATGTATCAGCGCTGTCCCGCCGCTGCTGAGGCTCTGGTCGGTCCAGGCAGGAAAGGCCGCGCCAATCCAGTAGGTAGGCCGCTGGGGGGGGGGGGGGGGGGGGGGGCGAGGACGTGACTCAAATAATAGTCGCGTCCTCTCCAGGAAGCGACTGAAGGACAGTATCCCCCTTACCGTACCCTCTTCCCCCACATTAAAACATTTAAAAAAACATAAAAAACACACTTCAACATAACAACAACAAAAAAAAGATACCGGGCTGAAGGTGGAGGCAGCTGGCACCAGCGCCACCGCCATCATTGTAAACCGTGATTGCACATTCCCAGTTTAAATTATCCTTATTGTTGGCACTGATACCAACCTTTTTGTGTCAGTGGTGTTTTCATAGTCTACTTGCTCATTTTCTAATACAGAAATCATTAAAAATTAATGTGCATATTAAAATCGAGTAGCAGTCTGCGCAAAACAAGCACAAGAAATCCTCAGTGACTATCTTGTATATTTTGTGACCATATACTCTTGCAATGTCTGATCTTTGGTTTAATCATTGAGGTGGTTAACGTTCATTTTTTGTGCCCAGGAGGATGGTATGGGGGGGGGGGGGGAAACTGCTCAAATTAATGATTCAGTTTGCCTAAACATTATCACTCAAATTCTAACATTGGAATAGCTTCCTCGTACCTTTAACAATGTTATTTTCTCCTTCCTCTTTTTTCCTTATCTAACACCTTTTCATCTCTGGCCTTTGTCACTTACTCCATCATGGAGGACCTCCACCAACAGGTCATCCACCAACCTGTACACACTGGTCACTTGTCAGGCTTTGTCCTGTCTCCACCTCCCTTTTCCTGACGTCTCCCCCACTGCTACAAATGAGTCTGAAGACAGCTCTTGATCTGTCCTTTCCTTCCACAGATGCTGCCCGAGTTCCTCCAGTGTTTCACGTATTTTTTGTTAATATTTCCCATCTCTCCCGCTGTGGAATTCATTGCCACAAACGGCTGCGGAGGCCAAGTCATTGGGTATTTTTAAAGTGGGGATTGACAGGTTCTTGATTAGTGCGGGTGTTGGAGGTTATGGGGAGAGTGAGGTTGAGAGGGAAAGATAGAGCAGCCATTATTGAATGACAGAATAGACTGGAAAGGCCAAATTCTGCTCCTTTGACATGAGCTCCCACACACACTCTGCTTTCGTGAGCGGCTGTTGTTCTCATCCAGAATAAGAGTTCTCATTGTTCCTTTCCTCGTTCCAGGCGAAGCAGCGTGCTGAGGTACTTCAATCCACCCACAAGTTCTTCATCGACCAGCAGCAGCAGCAAATCAAGCAGCCGGTGAGCAAGGCTCACAAAAGTGAGGGCAACGTGAATAAAACCGCTGAGAGTGGGGCCGGCATCCCGGGCTCCAGAGAGGAGAAAGTAGAGGAGAAGCCTGTCCCGGCTCAGCCCGTGGTGTCCAAGCCTGTTCGAACAGGACCAATCAAACCTCAAGCAGTGAAGACAGAAGAAACAAAATCCTAAGTTGCTGGTGAACGTAGTGAGTGGGTGTCATGGGCACCGCGCGGGCAGTAATGGGGGCTCTTCTCTGTGAGATGGGAGCAGGAAGGTAGAGGGCTCAATTGTGAACATTTCTTTAACAACAAAGTGAGACGTGAAGTAGTGAAGTGAAAGCCGAACTATCTTAAAGCGTGTAGATTTGAACAGATCATATTTTGACCAGTGGCGAATCCTAGATATGTAAACTAATCCTTTGCTGAACATTTAGTGTTGACGTTTGAATCTTGAAGATTTGAAAAGGCAATGTCTGACTTGTGACATTTCTTTTTCTTGAGGTAATCACTGAAACTAGGTAAACGTGGACAGGGCGGTGAATGGAAGCTAACCCATTTTACAGGTTTTATGGTAATGAATTAATTAATCCTTGTTTAAAAACGTATCATTTAAAAATTTTCATGAGCTTAATTACAGTAAGGACAAAATAATCTGCATTCAATGAATAACATGTATTGAGCCTATTAATTTCCAATTGTTTATGCAAGACATTTTAATCACAAGTCTAATATTGCCTTTTTTGATTATATGCTAGCATTTTAGTTGTAGGATGTATTGTATTATACCACGTGAATGTAAGATATCTTGTTTATTTGCTTATGATCAATCATTAATTAGTAACTGTGCCAGCCGCACAGATGTTTTTATTACAGAAATGTTAACCAGGATTGATTTAAAAATAGATTCTGATGAAGGTACAAATCTAGAGGATTGCTGTTATTGGTATACAGAAACGTTGGCACAAAGTCTGAGCTGAGAACGATTTATTGGTGTGTATATTTTTGTCACGTGGCTGGTGGCACTGGAAAGGAGACACTGAAAAATTGCTTTCCGTCAGTCATGTTTTGACGGTCAGTTTAATTTGCTTTCTTTGAAAACTTGGCTGTGATGTCTGGTTTTTGAGTTTTGTATTCCATCTGTACTGTGTATTTGTTTGGCATTGTACAGAAGTTAACAGCCATATTGGTATAGAAAGATTATACTTTAATTTTTTTCATTTGTACAGGGTTAACGCACTATTAAATATGTACGATCTTATTTACAATTAATTTGGTTTGGTTATATAACTAATAAAATAAGCTCTGAAATGTTTTCAGATTCTTGTACTTTATTTCAAGAGTACCTCTGCCTTAAAAGTGGACACAGTCTTCGTTTTGCCAAGTGTGGTGGATGCAGTATTTTGCATTGTCAACATCGTCCAATTTAGTGAGGCTCCACCTCTGTTTAGTCCATCAGCACATAACTAGATTACCTCTCCCACACTAGAAATTGCTGTGCCAGAAGAAATTGGTTAAATATTGATCTCTTGTTAAAAAGAAAGGAACTGGGATCTTGAGCAAAGCACAAATAGCTGGAGTAAATCAGCGGGTTCTTCAATCTGAAGCAGGGTCCGCCTGCCCATTCCTTTCACAGATGCTGCATGACCCGCTGAGATATTCCAGCACAGTGTGTTGTGCTTGACTTCCAGTTGTCTGTGTTCCTTTTGGGTTCCTCATCTTTCCTGTCAATTTGGTCAGTTTAATAAAGATCCATGGGACTTAATGAAATGATCTCTTTCCACCACGCATCACTCCTCCACTTTATCACCATCATCATTTCTCTGGTCTACCCAGACTGAGGTTTGGTGAGAGACCTTTAGAAATAATGTCAAGTTCTAACGACACAGGGAAGAACAGGGATTTGGACCAAAGATAGACACAAAATGCCAGAGTAACTGAACGGGTCATGCAGCATCTCTTGGAGGAAAAAGGAGGAGGAGCGTTTTGGGTCGGGGCCTGTCTGCAGGCTGAATTATACCAACATCAACTTGTATTTTGCATTTAAAAATGCAGCACCTTACAGCCGAGAACGATAGCTGCAGTGATTCAGAGGTCCTGTCTGTTCAGTTATATGGTTTCAATACTCAATAATTGATTTCCTTCAACTTTTCCAATCACTTCAAACACACGTTTGAATTGCCAGGAGTGGCAAATGCGGATAAAAGATTGTACTTTCTATCCCCAGTGACTTTGCTTTCCCCAATATGATTTTTTTTAAAGGACTTTTTATAAATTTCTCACTGCAAATTTAACATGTTCCACAATTGTGCCACAGTTTGAAACACTTTCATATTTGTCATTAATTTCCAATTGAGCCAACTTTAGATCCCTTCCAGATTATTCTGAGTGTTCATTTTAATTTTTTGGCAGTCAAAAATGCCAAGATGAGATGTATTAACGTAACATGCAAATCCATCTCAGCTCTTGTTGAATGCTATCATTGGTTTACAGTGAGGCTGTGGTCGGATCTTAGCATGCACCACCTATCTAGTAACTGGCTGTAGAAACAAGGAACTGCAGATGCTGTTTATGTAAAAGGTCTGAATAGTCCAGACCTGAAAAGTCACCTATCCATGTTCTCCAGAGATGCTGCCTGACCCGCTGAGTTACTCCAGCACTCTGTGAAACGTCACCTATCCATGTTCTCCAGAGATGCTGCTGGACCCGCTGAGTTACTCCAGCACTATGCATCCTTATTTCAGTTCTGGGCTGTACTGTTTGAAACAAAATACACTTGCATTATAACTGTCCAAACTTGGGTTTAATAAAACAAATAGAAAATGGTGTAAAAACTCAGGAGAGAAACGTAACACTTCAGTTCTGTGTCCTTGCATCGGAACCCAGATTTCCAGCATTTGAACTGCTTCTTCCTTGTTCCAGTCATTTTAATTTTACTAATGTTTCAACGTGCATTCTCTGCCATGAAATCGGTGTACAAATTACTGCTGCATTTCAACTAGCCATAATCTATACATGTATATAAAAGAAGTGGGGAACATAATGCAACTGTTTGTCCATGAAGGAGATAATCTGACATCCTCACATCTTGGAGAGTTTAATGTCGTACATGACCATGTTAAAATTGTCCCAAGCCAGGATCTTCTTTTCCGCTGGATTATAATCAACCATGCTGTTATATCGGTAGCGGTTCTCAAACTGGATCGCCAGTGCCTTGCTGCTGTTTGTGTTCGTGTTGTAGGCAAAATTGATGACTGCATTCTGATTGGAATAACTGTTAATTGTGTAGAGGACTCCGCAGATGATGAAGGAATTAGCCACTGCTCTCTTGCGTATCGCCGTTGCCCAAGTCTGCTCCACTTCCAGGGTGTTGGGGTCCAGTTTGGAGATCACGATAGCTCCGTAAGCCTGACTGGTGCTGTAAATCACCCAGAGCCCCAACTCATCTACTGCAAAGTCTATGTCCGTATAGCCACCCCAAGAGTATGGAAAGACTCCTCTGTAACCTGCATTGGCCAAGTCCTTTCGAACCAAAATTGTCTCCGACTTCATTTCAAATCTCAATAAGGTCCTTGACTTGCGTTTCTGGTAGTACAAGGATCCTCGATAGACTGTGGCCCCCGTGCTTTCCACTGGTTCTGGTAACATGTAAACCTTGCTGGTATGGCCCTTCATGAACTGATCGAGGTCTTGGTACTCGTAAAGCCGCCGAATGTCGGTGCCAACTGTGTTGATCCTCCAGATATGCTCCCTGCTGTGTGGTGGAACAGGCTCGGGATCTTTCATCCAAACTCCATATCTACCTACAATGGAGTCGGCCTTTTGGAATGTCACAGGTTCTCCCACCCATTCCAACATCCCACAACCTGCCGGGGTAAGATGAAGAAATAAATCCAGGCATTGTTTAATTTTGTACTGGCCAAGTCCAAATGTATTCCAAAAAAAATAAATAAAATGCTGGTCTAACTCAGCGGGGTCAGGCAGCATCTCTGGAGGACATGGATGGGTGATGTTTTGGGTTGGGACCCTTCTTCAGACTGTAGAGAGGGGTAGAATGCTGGAAGGGACAAAGCCTGGCAAGTGAGTTCCACAGTTCTCCACAATGTTTCTCTTGGGATCACACCTTCCCTAGCCAACAATGGACCTGAGGTCATTTGTGGCCGGCTCTGATCTTTTCTTGCCTCCAGCTCTTCAACCTCTCTCCACCCCCTACTTTCAGACTGAAGAAGGGTCCCAACCCGAAAGATCACCCGTCCATTCTCCAGAGATGCTAACTCACCCACTGAGTTATGCCCCTGTCCCACTTAGGAAACCTGAACGGAAACCTCTGGAGACTTTGCGCCCCACCCAAGGTTTCCGTGCGGTTCCTGGAGGTTGCAGGTAGTGGAAGCAGGTAGGGAGACTGACAAAAACCTCCGGGAACTGCACGGAAACCTGGGGTGGGGCGCAAAGTCTCCAGAGGTTTCCGTTCAGGTTTCCTAAGTGGGACAGGGGCATTAGTCTGGCACTTTGAGATGCTGTTCCTACAGTATGTGTGTATATTCTGTACTGGGCTGTACTGCTTGATGTACTTTGTCTATCACTATCCAGAATTTGGGAAGGGCAGGTTAATGAAGTGTGTGTGGAGGAGCCTTTTGGGACCAGTGATCACAGTTCGATTAGGTTTAAGAGAGGGTCCACGTGTTAAAATGCTCAACTGGGGTAAGGCCAACTTTAAGGGGATGAGAGAAGGTCTCGCTCAAGTTGACTGGAGCAGGTTATTTGAAGGGAAAGGAACATCGGCCAAGTGGGATGTTTTTAAAAATGTACTGAAAAAAACTCTGTCCCGTTAGAGTGAAGGTCAAAGCAGGCAAACGTAAGGAAGCTTGGCTGACGAGGGAAATTAGGCACTGGGATTAAGTGCATCCCTGGAGGACTTTCGTGAACTAAGGAGTATACTAAAAAAGGAAATCAGAAGGGTAAAAATGGGCCAGGAGATAGCTCTGGCGGGTAGCGTTAGGGACAATCCCAAAAGATTTTATAAATACATAAGGGGGGAAAGGGCAACTAGAGAGAGTGGGACCTCTCAGGAATCAAAGCAGTCACCTCTGTGATGAGCCACAGGAGATGGGCAAGGTCCTCAATTAGTACTTCTCTGTATTTACCGGGGAGAAAGACAGTAGGACGGAGGAAATAGGGGCAGTCACTGGAAGTGTCTTGAGAGCAGTCAGTGTTACCGTTGAAGAAATACTGAAGGAACAGTCGCGTTTGAAGGTAGACCAATCTCCGGGGCCTGATCAGATATATCCGAGGACATTGTGGGAAACTAGAGAGGAAATTGCGGGAACCCTGGTTGAAATTTACGAGTCATCCTTAAATACATGAGAGGTGCCAGAGGGCGCAAATGTTGTGCCTCTTTTCAAGAAGGGCTGCAGGGAAAATGCTGGGAACTATAAGCCAGTGAGCTTAACATCTGTAGTTGGTAAATTACTGGAGAGTATTCTGAGGGACAAGGGCTGATTTTGTACGTGGGAGGTCTTGTCTCGCATTTGATTGATTTTTTTTGAAGACGTGACCAAAAAGGTTGATGAGGGCAAAGCTGTAGATGTTTCCACACTTTCACTCTATGACTCTAATGAGGTAGATACACAGGATGGCTGCACGCTTCGACACAATGCACACTGTCAAATGGATATGGAGGGATATGGATCATGTGCAGGCAAAGGAGATTAGTTAATCCTGGCATCATGTTCAGCACAAACATTGTGGGCCGAAGGGCCTCTTCCTGTGCTGTACTATTTCATGCTGGTTAATTATATATAGTTTTTTTGTGTTTGTAATGTTTAGAGTATGACGTTTACATCTCTGATGTGCTGCTAGTACAGAAGTAAGAATTCCATTATTCTGTTTCGGGACTCGAGTCTTGATCACAAAAAGCCACAAGCATCGCTTGTGACAATGGGCAGATGACGTGTCTGGTCGGGACCCTTCAGACTGAATCAGCACCTTGTATCTGGACTGTTCTCTGTTCTATTCATTTCTGGAATTTCTCATTTTGCTTTAAGACCCAACCCGTTTCATCACGTTTGATTCTTACCCCGTCCTTGCAGGTGGATTCTTCTGTGCAGAACTTGCTTTGGGAATGATCCCGCGTAAGAACAATTTTAGTACCACAAGTTATTCTTGCGGCTGGAAGCTGGCGGTATCCACTCGCCACCTGCTGGTCGCAGTCAGAACCACAAGTCATTAGTGCTATGAGAAATGCTTTCACTCGGGTGATATGAACCCATGGAATTCTCTACCGCAGAAGAGCAGGAGGATGAGGGTTGAGCTTATAAAGGTGTACAAAATCATGAGAGGAATAGATCGGGTAGATGCGCAGAGCCTCTTGCCTAGAGTATGGACCAGAGGACATCGGGTTAAGGTGAGAGGGGGTGAAGATTTAATAGGAACCTGAGGGTTTTTTTTCACACGGGGATGTGGGTGCATTTCATGAGCTGCCGGAGAAGATAGTTGAGGAAAGTAGTATCGCAACGTTTAAGAAACAGGTTTAGAGGGATTTGGGCCAAATACAGGTAGGTGGTACTCGTGTGGATGGGGCATGTTGGTCGCTGTGGGCAAGTTGAGCAGGGTTTGTTTCCGCGCTGTAACTACGGCTCTGGAGACCAAGTCACTGACAATATTGGGTATGATATTGAGTTGAAGGATTCTCCAGGACTGTATTGAATGGCTGAGCAGACCACACTAAACCTGGCATATTGCAGATCTATTTTAAAACAGACGGAAGGGTAAAATACCCTGCCCCATAGTGGTGTTAGTGTCACCTGCTCCAACATAGAAAACACGTTCTGTGCTACAATCAGTCTGAATAAGTGTCTGCCTGGAAAGGTCACCTCTCCATGTTCTCCAGAGATGCTGCCTGCCTGACCCACTGAGTTACTCCAGCACTTGGTGTCCTTTTAGTTAACACTACTTCACCTGGGTTTTGTGACGTGCCGCCAGACTCGCTCCGGGACGCCAGTTTTGAAGCAGGAATCTCGGTGATAATTTCCGATTTCAGCTCTTGATACCCAGTGCTTTCAAAGTTCCACTTGGAGGCTACAGTGACAGAGAGAGGGAGAGAGAGAGAGAGAGAGAGAGAGAGAGATACAGATTGCAGCCCGTTACACAAACAGAATGCAGGCCAACGATAACAAAACGTAAATTTATTGCAAGCCTTCTGCAAATATTACACTCCCCACTGGATTCTTGTTAAAACTTTGTCCGAGACTCTTACCTTCTCGGCCAGACTGCGCTCTCTTTCGGGAAGGTACATTGAAGAAATCTTGCCTCCCTAAAATAAAAACCAAACACATTTTAGAACTCGGAGACCTTCATAATATCAGAATTAGCCCATCAAGTCCACTCCGCCATTTACTCATAGCTGGTCTATCTCTCCCTAGTCCTAACAGCGTTCGGCTGCCTTCTCCCCATAACCCCTGATACCTGTACTAATCAATAATCTGTCAATCTCTGCCTTAAAAAATATCAATTGACTTGGCCTTCACCACAGCCTTCTGTGGCAATGAATCCCACAGATTCACCACCCTCTGGTGTAAGCGCCTGCTGAGTTACTCCAGCACTTTGTGTCTGTCTTCTGAGCTATTCTGACGAGTAGACTTTGCAGCGAAGCAGGGAATTCAAGTTTCACCCCCACTGTCTTAAACCCCTTTTCCCACGCCCTCACAGTGCTGATGCAAAGCAAGAATGTCATTGTCCTATCTGGGACATATGACAATAAACTCACCCCCTTCTCTCTCTCTCTCCCCACCCCCACTCACCATCTCCCCTACTCCCTCTCTCCCCTACTCCCTCTCTCCCCAACCACCACCTCTCCCCCACTCTCCTCCCCCAACCCCCGTTCACTGGGGTACAGCGACTCCCCGATGCCCACTGCCTAGGGGAACCCCACTGAGCTCCTCACCCCCGCGGGCGACATGCTGACTGTCCTGGGCAGAGTCTCTGTGGCCGGGACAGTGACTGTCCCGTAGCCGGGCGTTCTCCTGCTCCGCCGCCTCCAGCCTCCGCAGCAAGTCTGCCTTCTCCGCCCGCAGCTTGCCCTCCTCGCCGGCCGCTACCGATGCATCCTCCCGGCCGGCCAGCCTCCCCTCCAGTAGCCGCAGCCGCTGCTCCATCGCCACCAGCTCCCCCCGCTGCGCCGCCCGCTCCCTCTGCAGCTCCCGCACAGCTCTCAGCGCTTCCCCCGGCTCGGAACAGCTCTCCTCCGCCGGGCTGGGCACGGTGAACGAGTAAATGCACCGGCCGTCCCTGCTGGACGTGCGGGAGAAGGTGGGCGACTGGCCGCAGGCGGTCAGGACTAACGAGCAGGCGATGGCGAGCAGTGAAGTGACCTCCATACCGACTCAGAGACGAGCAAAGGCTGTCAATGCCAGGACCGCGGGGTGCAGGACATTTATACAGTCACACAGGGGGCGGGCTCTACTGGCGAGAACTCCCTCTGTATCTTCTATTCCCCTTCACCCCCCCTCTCTCTCCTTCCACCCGCCCCATAGAGTCACATAGCACGAAAACATGCAAGGGAAACAGAAGTGTGAAACGTACACCTCCAGATTCAGGGACAGCTTCTTCCCAGCTGATCAGGCAACTGACCCATCCTATCACCAACTAGAGAGCTGCCCTCAGCTACCACCAACCACATTGGGGACCCTAGGACTATCTTTAATCGGACTTTACTGAACTTTATCTTGCATCAAACGATATTCCCTTTATCCTGTTTCAGTACAGTGTGGACGGAACATAGTATTTCGGCTGACTGGTTAGCACGCCACAAACGTGTACACGAGGTACATAAACTAAAACTTGCCACGCTGACCAACATGCCTACACAAGTCCCACCTGCCTGCGTGTGGCCCATATCCCTCTAAACATGCCCTATCCATGTACCTGTCCAAACGCTTCTTAAACATTGTGACAGTCCCTGCCTCAACTACCTCCTCTGGCAGTTTATTCCACACACACACCACCCTTTGTGGAAAAATGGTGCCCTTCAGGTTCCAATTAAACCTTTTCGCTCCTTCACCTTAAACCTATGTCCTCTGGTTCTTGGCTCCCCTACTCTGGGAATATCTGTGCATTTACCCGATACATTCCTCTCATGATTTTGTACACCTTGTACGGGCAATACTTCTCCGTGGATTGTCACCTTGTCGTGGTGGAGAAGCTTGTGTGGACCTGGAGCTATCTATGCTCCTGGTCGGGCCACCCATGGCAGTAAGGTCGAGGGGAAGGTCTCTGACAAAGAGCAATCCAACCAAGACCTTAACGGTGGAACAGGCGGAGGATGATAGCTGATCTTAGTGGAGCGTCACAACGACTGGGAAGGCGGATGAAGGCTGCAGCAGAAAAGGGTCTCTGGTCGTCTTGGACTCCATGCCACTGGATCCTGACTCAGATCTGTGGCTGTCTGTGCACCAGTCTCCCCACGTTAAACAAAGCCACGCACAGGCGTCCTCCATATAGGGGGGTGGCACGTAAGGTCACTGGGTCATAGGGCTTGACGCACGGAGCCGCTCAATCCATCTGGAGGACATCCGTAACTTCCGGTATATGTTATTAATGCAAGACACGCGTACTTTCCTACCTGGACCTGTTAAAAACCGCCAAAATGTTGTTTTTTTGCGCTGTAAAAAAACTGTGGAAGTCGGGGTAAGTGTGAGAGACATGTACCCAACTTCAGAATTCCAAAAGTGAAGCGAAATGAAGGTAAAGAGAAGCAAGAACTGAGGGGACAACAGCTAAAGTGTTTGGCGAACATCGGAATTGAAAATATTGGGAATTATCGCGTTTGCTCACTGCATTTCATCAACAGTAAGGCATTATTTGGGTTTTTCTTGATTCCTTTGCTATCTAAAAAGTCTCAGAAGTGATAAATCTGGCTGTAAATTTTGCTTCAGAGGCGTTTTCTTTTTGTATGTAAAAACCCACTTGAGATCCATGGGCGATTAAAAAAATTTACAGCCAGATTTATCACTTCTGAAACTTTTTAGATGCCAAAGGAACCAAGAAAAAACACAAATACTGCCTTAGTTGATGAAATGAAGTGAGCAAAAGGCCAATGTTCGCCAAGCACTCTGGCTGTTGTTGTCCCTTCAGCTCTCACTTCTATCTACCGTCATTTCTCCTCACTTTTGGAATTCTGAAGTAGGCTAAATGTCTCACAAGCTTATCCCGATTTCCATAATTATTTACAGCGCAAAAATTGACAATTTCGGCAGGTTTTAACGGGCCCGCTACACTGGAATCAATGGTCAGTGCCTACCTGCAGTTCATCGCTTGTAATCCACTTGGCGTAGCGTAGCAACAGTACGGGTCATGGGTCGTGACCCGACTGCCGTGAAACCTCCCTATAGGGAATAGCACCCTGGAGACACCCATTGTCAGCCATGACCGAAGGGGGCCTAAGAATAAGATCACCCCTCATCCTCCTTCGCTCCAATGAATAAAGTCCTCGTATGCTCAACCTCTACATATAGCTCAGGCCCTTGAGTGCTGACAAAATCCTCGTAAATCCTCTCTGCACCCTTTCCAGCTTGACAACATCAGTCGGTACCTGTCCCAATGTTCCCATCCCTTCCTCTGGTTTTCCATGTCACCCCTCTTCTCTCATTATCTGATACCCTTTTGTCACCTTTTCATCATCAGCTTTTGTCACTTATTCCCCCCCCCCCAACTCACCTGTATCCACCTATCAATCGCCTGGCTTTTTGCCACCCCAGCTCACTTCTGGCTTTCCCAACACGAAACGTCACCTGTCCAATTCCCTCCACAAATGCCGCCTGACCCTCTGAGTGTTTTACAATTCCGATTTCCAACATCTGCAGTTGTTTTTCAATTGTTTTCTACCCTCAAGGGAACTTTTAATTAGATAACAACCTAACAGCCCTTCAACTCCAAAATAAATAAATAATGCCGATTCACTCAATTGTGCACTTAAGGTGTTTTGTAAGGTGAGGTGGGGTGGAGGGAGGGGGGGTTGGGGAATGGGGTTAAAGCGAAAATGCTGTCTCCCGCTGGATGTGAATACAGAAGAGGATGTCAAGCGGATTCATGGCGATGTGGCTGAGTTCATGGTGGATGCTCATAAGGTCTAGGAGCAGAATTAGGCCATTCGGCCCATCTTTCCCATTCAATCCCATTCTCCTGCCTTCTCCCCGACACCCGTACTAATCAAGAATCTATCTCTGCCGTAAAAATATCCATTGACTTGGCCTCCATCCACATCCTTCTGTAGCATAGAATTCCACAGATTTACCAACACAAAAGAAATTCCTCCACATCTCCTTCGTAAAGGAACATCCTTTTATTCTGAGGCTATGGCCTCTGGTCCTAGACTCTCCCACTAGTGGAAACATCCTCTCCACCTCCACTCTAGCCAGGCCTTTCACTATTCGGTAAGTGTGGGTGAGATAAGGGGTCTTGTTGCTTTCCAAGCTTATATTGGAGTAGGAAGATTCGGCTCCAAGCAATTATTAGTTGATCCAAATTCAATGAGGAGAGATAAGTTGCCTCTTGCAAAGAACCCAATCACGGACCAAATTCATAACACTACCTGCAGGGGAAAACTTAAAGAGAATGGATTGTAAATAGGCTTATTATTTATTTAATTTCAATTCAGAATGTAATTTAACTGCAGATAGACACAAATGCTGGAGTAATTCAGCGGGTCAGGCAGCATCTTTGGAGAAAAGGAAAAGGTGACATTTTGGGTTTCAACCCTTCTTCAGACTCTTCCAACCCGAAACGTGAAACGTCATCTATTCCTTTTCACAAAGAGATGCTGCTGCCTCACCCGTTACGTTACTCCAGCATTTTGTGCCTGGGCTTCGGTATAAACCATCATCTACAGTTGCTCCCCACACGTCATTTAACTGTGACTGAGTTTTCCAATTCAGTCTGTTGTTTAGTTTTAAAATGTTTCCATGCAGAAAATTAGTTGGATTGTTAAGACTTCAGACGTCTTGTGCAACTTAATGTGGCGGGACCTCGGGCCACACATGTTCCCTTCGACAAGTCATATGGCCAGCAGGTGGGAGTAATCGGAGTTAGAATATAAACTCTTCTCAACGGGACAAGCAGCATCTCTGGGGGGAATGAATAGGCAATGTGTTGGTTGGAATGTCACCTCACCGCCTATCTATGTCAAAGACTGGAGGACTTTATGGTGAGAGGGACAAAGTTTAAAGGAGATGTGCGTGGTAAGGTTTTTTTACACAGAGGGTGGTGGTGCCTGGAATGTGTTGCCAGGGGTGGTGATGGAGGCAGATACGATAGTGGTGTTAAGAGGTTTTTAGATAGGCACGTGGATATGTAGGGAATCGAGGGATATGGATCATGTGCAGGCAAACGAGACTAGTTTATCTTGGCATTATCTTTGGCACGAACATTGTGGCCCAGGAGTTTGTTATCAAGCTGTAATTTTCTGTTTTATGTTCTAAGTTTATACATTAATATATTTGGTCGCTTTAATATAATGGTGGGATATTAGAAAAGAGGTAAACACAGAGTGCTTGAGTAACTCAGCGGACCAGGTGGCATCTCTGGAGAAAATGGGCAGGTGACGTTTCGGGTCAGTCCAAAGAAGGGACCCGACCTGAAACCTCACCTATCCATTGTCTCTGGAGGTGCTGCCCGACCCACTGAGTTACTCCAGCAGTTTGTGTCTATCTCTGGTCCAAACCAGCATCTGCAGTTCATTTTTATTACATTATAAAATTCTGGACTGTCAAATAATGCTCCCTTTCCCTCTCAATCCTTTGCCATATTTGTCAATACCTGCCATTTATATATTTCACTCCATATTTAATAGGTCTTTTTTTATCCCCATTTATTGCAATTCTATCCAGATTTTAAGAGTACTATAAATGTCTGGAAAACTATTTTATTAGGACTGCAGTAAGTCTCAAAGTTTGGAGCACCATGTTGCGTTTTATTGAACAGACCCCTGCCTGTGATATTTCTATGATACAAAAAGCAGTTGGTTTCCAACAGCCATGGTTTTGTGAATGGCTAAAGCTACCAGCTCCGTAATGGGATTCTCCAGTGGGACCAGTCGTGCCAGGGGTTGGGATACTAAATCCACACTTGACACACAAGGGCAGTGCTGAGGAGGTCAAACACAGTCGGTAGTGCTGCCTTTTGAAGGAGACATGTAAACTGAGCTCCATCTGTCTCTCCAGGATATATAAGATTCCACGGCACCATTAACGGGTCAAGAATTCATAAGTGATAGAAGTAGAATTAGGCCATTCGGCCCATCAAGTCCACTCCACCATTCAATCATGGCTGTTCTATCTTTCCCACTCAACCCCATTCTCCTGCCTTCTCCCCATAACCGCTGATACCCTTACTAATCATGAATCTATCAATCACTGCCTTAATAATATCCATTGATGGTCTCCACAGCTTTCTGAGGCAATCACCACCCTCTGACGAAAGGAATTCCTCCCCATTTTCTTCCTAAAGGCACGTCCCTTTATTCCGAGGCTATGGCCTCTGGTCCTAGACTCTCCCACTAGAAACATCCTCTCCACTTTCATTCTATCCAGGCCTTTCACTATTCAGTAAGTTTCAATGAGGTCCCCCCTCATTCTTCTAAACTCCAGCGAGTACAGACCACGTTTCAACGCCATCTTGCAAATTCCAAGTCTCCTAAAAAGTCCGGTCTTGGCCTAAGGTGATAGGTCTTTAATATATGATGAGCGTTTGATGGCACTGGGCTTGTCCTCGCTGGAACTGAGACGGATGAGGGGAGACCTCATTGTACCTGTCCAAATATCTTCAAAAGGTTATTATAGTACCTGCCTTGATGGCTTCCTCTGGTAGCTCTTTCCATATACCCACCCATTATCCTGTATCTGTACACTGTGGACAACTTGATTGTAATCATGTATAGTCTTTTCGCTGACTGGATAGCACGCAACAAAAAAAAGTTTCACTGTATTTTGATACAATAGACAATAGGTGCAGGAGTAGGCCATTCTGCCCTTCGAGCCAGCACCGTCATTCAATGTGATCATGGCTGATCATCCCCAATCAGTACCCCATTCCTGCCTTCTACCCATATCCCCAGACTCCGCTATTTTTAAGAGCCCTATCTATCTCTCTCTTGAAAGCATCCAGACAACCAGCCACCAAGATAGAGAATTCCACACTCACAACTCTCTGTGAGAAAAAGTGTTTACTCGTCTCCGTTCTAAATGGCTTACTCCTTATTCTTAAACTGTTGGCCGTGGTTCTGGATTCCCCCAACATCGGAAACATTTTTCCTGCCTCTAGCGTGTCCAAACCCTTAATAATCTTATGTTTCAATAAGATATCCTCTCATCCTTCTAAACTCCAGAGTGTACAAGCTCAGCCGCTCTATTCTCTCAGCATATGACAGTCCCGCCATCCCGGAATTAACCTTGTAAACCTACGCTGCACTCCCTCAATAGCAAGAATGTCTTTCCCCAAATTAGGGGACCAAAACTGCACACAATACTCCAGGTGTGGTCTCACTAGGGCCCTGTACAACTGCAGAAGGACCTCTTTGCTCCTATACACAACTCCTCTTGTTATAAAGGACAACATGCCATTCGCTTTCTTCACTGTCTGCTATACCTGCATGCTTACTTTCATTGACTGATGAACAAGGACCCCCAGATCCCGTTGTACTTTTCCCAACTAGACATCATTTAGATAGTAATCTGCCTTCCTGTTTTTGCTACCAAAGTGGATAACCTCACATTTATCCGCATTAAACTGCATGTGGATCCATGACGATAATAAACCAATATGTGTGAAAAAGTTGCCTCTGAGGCTCCTTGCCCCTCTCATCTTAAACCTATGTCCTTTGCTTCTTGATTCCCTTACCCTGCGTAAAAGACTCTTGTGCATTCACCTAATGGTTCAATGGTAACGTGTGTGTGTGTGCTCTCTCTCTCTCTCTCTCTCTCACACAATGAATAGACGGACAAAAACAGGAAGGGCAAATTATCGTGTTTTTAAATCATTGAAATTGCCAATGCCTTCAAGACAGTCTGAACATGTTCGTGAGGACACATGTTTGTTAATGATTGTGATAACATTTTCTCTGTAATAGAGGTCCTATAAAATTAAATTTTGGCCAGTCAGATGGAGTATAACCTGGTTGTCAGCTTGCATGTAAAGAAGTGCTGTTCTCCAAATGTTCTTCAGCAATACAAACACACTGAACCAGCAAAGTACAAATCACTCCAGTCTTTACCGAGTATCTAATTTCAAAGAGAAGTGGACCTCTGGCTGAATGCTGGCATGAATGAAGTGTTTGAGGTACTGACCTTTTGTGAAATGAGTCAGGCTAGGTGCTGTTTGGATTGCCACAATCCCCTGGAGCCTAATCCTAGAATCAGCATGTTAGCAAACAAACTTCCTGCAGAGTCCAACAAGACCACAATTTAAAACAGAACCACAGTTACAACAGTGCCAGTGGAAAATAACAGCATTAAAACCCAAAACTAATCTTAATTCCGCACCTCGGATTTGTAATGAAATTATAACAGAATAGCGTGCCTTTGCTAAGTATTTAAGTGACCTTGATTACAGGTTTATTCCACCAACAGTATGATGCACCATCAAAGGAATGTAGCATCGTTTTTGAATAATGTCTATCTTGTTGCTAAGAATCATTCCATGTACTGATTTATAGAAAGTAGATCAGTACTGCACAGGAACAGGCCGTACACGCAAGAGGTACAGAAGTGTGAAAACGCACACCTCCAAAACGCACAAATCCTCCAGCATTGTTGTCTACCTTCGATTTTTCCAGCATCTGCAGTTCTTTCTTAAACTCCTCCAGATTCAGGGTCAGTTTCTTCCCAGCTGTTGTCAGGCAACTGAACCATCCTCTCACCAACTAGATACCTGAGCTACCACCTACCTCATTGGAGATCCTCGGACTATCTTTAATCTGACTTTTCTGGACTTTATCTTGCACTGAACCTTATTCCCTTTATCCTGTATCTGTACTCTGTGGAAGTCTTGATTGTAATCATGTATAGTCTTTCCGCTGACTGGATAA
Source organism: Amblyraja radiata (assembly GCF_010909765.2). Taxonomy (NCBI): domain Eukaryota; kingdom Metazoa; phylum Chordata; class Chondrichthyes; order Rajiformes; family Rajidae; genus Amblyraja; species Amblyraja radiata. Next base: position 12,862,948 of record NC_045965.1, read on the forward strand.
CACGCAACAAAAAAGGCTTTCATTGTACACCGGTACACCTGACAAGAAACTAAATAATGTCGGTGATGAACATGATGCCAAGTTAAACTAATCTGTGCTTGCACATGATCCATATCCCTCCATTCACTGCATATACACATGCCTATGTAAAAGCCTTTCTAAATGTCACTATGGAATCTGGACATGTAGACTGCAAAAAGTTGTGAACACAGCCCAGACCGGCTTTGACCTCCCCACCATCAAGGAGATTTATCAGAATGCTGCCTCAGACAGGCAGCCAGCATCGTCAGAGACCCACACCACCCTGGCCACTCTTTCATTTCACCCCTGCCATCGGGAAGAGGGTGCAGGTGTCTGAAAGCTGTAATGTCCAGGTTCAGGAACAGCTTCTTCACCAAGGCCATCAAGTTATTAAACACTACAACCTCAAATAAGCTCTGAACTACAAGACTATTATTGTTATTATTGCACTACTTTGTTAATGTTGCAGCCCTGTTTCCACCAATCTTTCCACCACCACGCATAGGAAGCGACAAGACAGACACCATTGTATGCAGATGCTGAGAAGTGTGTTCAGCTCTGGCTGAACAACTTCTAATCGTGTGGGTGGACTCGATAAGAAGATCACTATTGTTTGTTTTTTGTGTGTATGTGCGTGTGTATATATATATATCTATATTACTAAAAATCTGATCTTGACCACTTCCTGTTGTGCTATATATTGATTTTAGAAAAAACGCTGCCACGTACAGCTGTGATTTTTGGCCATCTTACTCAGAGTCCCCCTCCGCTGCGCAGGACAAGAGGATTTTTCCCATCGATGAAAAATAAAAGAGTTATTAGTGTTTAAAAAAGGTTGAGATTCTCTGTCCTGTCAATCACGCCATGAAGGCCACGCCCCTTCTGGTGGGAGTGGGGGAGGGACTATAAAACCCAGAAGGGTGGGCGTGGCTCAGTCTCTGCAAGGTGGAGGAGGGAGAGGTCACGACTCACTGTCTTTAGTGGCCTTGCACGCTGCTTGAAATAGTATGAAACTGCACTTGAATTTGGTGGCCTTGCACCCTGCTTGAAGTGGTATGAAACTGCACTTGAATTTGGTGGCCTTGCACCCTGCTTGAAATGGAATTTCAAGGAATATCCGTGAGTCAGCTGCCAGCCCACCAGCCGTGAGTGAGTCAGCTGCCAGCACAACAGGCTTGAGTGACTGAGCTGCCTGCTCAATAATCCATTCGGCCCACAATGTCCATACTAGCCCTCTGGAAACCAGTCCCTTCAGCCCACAACACCCATACTAGCGCTCCAGAAAGCCCCTCCACTGGCCACCAATATTAGAATTGTTGGAGAGGTGAAATATTGCGTTGGGGGACCAGCCCTCCTGTGTGATGCTGGGACTTAGTCTAGTATGTGTGTGAACTTGTATATGTGTATATATTATATAGTATATATATATACTGAACTTTTTTTTCTCTCTCGTTTATTATATTGTTTACAGTGTACTATGTTTACATATTCTGTTGTGCTGCAGCAAGTAAGAATTTTATTCTTAAGCCAGTGAAATGCTTATGAAAGAGGACAGGATATTTATGGTTTCACAACAATTATAATGTCCAGCACTGTTCAGATTATCCTGTAAAGCACATCACGGGGAAATTTCAGGACTCATGACAAAGGTATTACATTTAAGGGAAAATGTTCTAGGTTGCCTCCATTGTACAGGAAATCTTACCATTTTGTGTTTATTCAAGAGCTTGGACAGACCTCAGTAGAGCGATGCATTCCATGTTGCAAGAAGGAACTGTAGCTGCTGATTTACATCATAGACACAAAATGCTGGAGTAACTCAGCGGGACAGGTGGAATCTATGGATAGAAGGAATGGATGACTTTTCAGGTCCAGACCCTTCTTCAGAAGTCAGAAGTCTGAGGAAGGTTCTTGACCTGAAACCTCACCCATTCCTTCTGTCCAGAGATTCTGCCTGTCCCGCTGAGTTACTCCAGCATTTTGTGCCATCTTCGATGCATTTAATGTTGCTGTTCTGCCGTGACCAGGAGAGAATGAAGCTTTGGAAAGCAGGCAGATGTTTATAAAACCCGAGCAAACAATCTTCACATGGGAGGCAGGTCCATATCATTCAGAATAAAAGGGTGGTTTGATCACTACTTCTCCCCCCTCCTGCTTCAGTCCTCCCTCTGGCTTCACAAGCTGCAACCCTTCGAACCTGCCTCACACCTTTGCCCAGCAAATGCCCTCCTACCAAATAGCAGTAGCACTTTCCTAGCAAGGGTTTTACTACGGACTGGGATGACATGCCTTATAATTCTATCTCCATCGTACCCTGAGAGAAAATGTCTCATCTCCACCAAATCAATGACTCAGCCAGTCCAGATAACCATGTTTCTGCAGTAGTCTAACTGCTTAATATCCTCCACTGACTCAATTTATACCTTTCCCTGCCTCGGCAAGGCCAGCAGCATAATCGAGGACCATTCGCACCCTGGCCACTCCCTCTTCTCCCCTCTCCCATCAGGCAAAAGGTATAGAAGTGTGAAAACGCACACCAACAGATTCAGGGACAGTTTCTTCCCAACTGTTATCAGGCAACTGAACCATCCTACCAATATCCTACCATCCAACCATCCTATTACCAACTAGAGAGCAGTCATCGGGTACCCATGGGCTCTCTTTGATCGGACTTTACCTTGCACTAAACGTTATTCCTTTATCATGTATCTGTACACTGTGAAAGGCTCGAATGTAATCATGCATTGTCTTTCTGCCAGCTGGTTAGCACACAACAAAAGTTTTTCCACTGTTATTTCCGTGACAATAAACTAAACGGAAACTCCTATGTTTCCAAATTTAGGCAACACGTTATGTGTACATGAAGGTTTTCCAGAAGGTACAGCAATGATTTACTACGTTGCTTCCAGAGGCCAAAGGAGTACAGTTGGATGGACTGCAGGAGGAAGGTTGTGCTGAGGAAGGTCCAAGAGGAGGTTTTAAAGGTGTTTAAAATCTAGCTATTAGTTTAGTTTAGTTTATTATCACGTGTACCGAGGTACAGTAAGAAACCTTTTTGTTGGGTGGTATCCAGTCAGCAGAAAGACTACATATGATTACAATCAAGCCGGCCAGTGTCCAGACACAGGATAAAGGGGATAACGTTTAGTGCAAGGTAAAGTCCAATTCAAGATAGTCTGAGGGTAGGTGGGAGGTCAGGACCGCTCTCTAGTTGGTTCAGTTGCCTGATAACAGCTGGGAAGAAACTGGAGGTGAGCGTTTTCACTCTTCTGTACCTCTTGCCTGATGGGAGAAGGGAGAAGAGGGAGTGACCGGGGGTGAGACTGTTCCTACATTATGCTGGTGTAGCGTGCAGTGCAGATGGAGTCAATGGAAGGGAGGTTGGTTTGCGCGTGATGGTCTGGGCTGCATCCACAACTCTCTGCAATTTCTGAAAGAATAAATGAAGAAACAGCTTCCAGTGAGTGAAGGTCCAATAACTCAAGGGCATAGATCTAAGATGCAGGGACAAAGAAAGAAAGACAATCTTTTACATACTGACTGGGTAGAATATCGAATGTACTACCTGATAGGGCAGTGGAAACATCCAGCTGGAGCTTGTAAAACAACAAAAATGAACAAAGGTTGCAGGAATAAAATAATAAGCCAGAAAATGGGAATAATTTCCTATTTACAAAAGACACCACAAAGACTCAATGGTCTGAAAGACCTCCTTATGCACTGTGTTATTCTACGAGTCCATGAAACTATACTCACCCAGTAACGAATCCATTATGAATCCTTGCTTCTTAATTGTACTTTTCCATATAGGGGATCACAGTATTAGAGTCATAGTCATATAGTGTGGAAACAGGAAATAAGACTGTTAGAAACAAGGAACTGCAGATGCTGATTTACAAAAAAGGACACAAAGTACTGGAGGAACTCAACAGGTGAGGCAGCATCCAAAGAGGACACAGATAGGTGAAGTTTTGGGTCGGGAACCCTACTTCAGACTGAAAGAAAGCTGCTTTTTTTTGGTTTAGAGATACAGCGCGGAAACGGGCCCTTCGGCCCACTGGGTCCGCAATGACCAGCAATCCCTGCACACTAACGCCATCCTACACTGGGAACAATTTTTGCATTTATATACCAAGCTAATTAACCTACAAACCTGTACGTCTTTGGAGTGTGGGAGGAAACCGAAGTTCTCGGAGAAAACCCACACAAGTCACGGCGTGAACTACGTACAGACAGCACCCGTAGCAGGATCGAACCTGGTCTCTGGCGCTGTAAAGGGCCTGTCCCACTTTCACAACCTGATTCACAACCATTTTTACTCGTGAACATTTTTCATCATGCTAGAAAAACACCCCGACCTACTAGATGCCACGAGTATCTACGACTAGCATCACGACCTACCTACGACCTCGTGATGACCATGCTGCGAGTATGAGTCAAGGGCAAACTCGGCAGAGGTCGTGAAAGTGGGACAGGCCCTTAAGGCAGCAACTCTACCGCTGCGCCTTCGCACCGTACCGGTATGATTAGCAAAATACTGAAAAGATCACGGCAGTTTTGGTGTTGTTCAGAGCATGGATACATTATTGTAGAAAGATAAGTAATCAAATTAAAATAACGTCAATTGCAAAACTGGAATGTCATTGTGAAGTACTGAACAGGAGTCTTGAGCGAAAGCTTCCTAAACTTGACGTCCACACTGGATGGGCAAAATGCATGGTTGTGCAATCTACTCGCAACAGACTGAATACTGTTAGTTTATACAGGTCCACCACAGACACCACTCCTTTAGTCCGGACAAATGTACATGAGTGCACCTGAAAAACCTCCCGAAGTCCCCCCCAAAAATGTGGTGCCTGGGTTGGGTGCGGCGGCTGATCCCGACCTCATCAGGACTTTCGTACCAATCGGCGGGTCGAATTTGCCCCCTGTGGCCGGGACTCTGGTCTGGCTGGAGCCGGCAGATCCACTCCTATACCTGACGTTGGAGGCCGTCCGAGGCGGCCTAAGCGCACGGTTCCGGTACCGTTGGACTCCTCTTGGAGGCTGTGACCTCTGGTTGTCGGGCAAAATAGATAATCCAGAAAGGCTCTGGCACCAAGGATGCTGGAAAATTATCAGCTGTACATCCGACCTTTCACACTTACATAAGCCTGGAATAATTTGTTTTATTAAATTTAGGGAAATGGGAGCAGTCAAATTTGCATCTGGGTTGGCACGGCCAAGGCGGGCCGAAGGGCCCGTTTGTGTGCTATACAGGTCTATGCCTCTAAATAAACCGAGGACCAGAACAACTGGAAATTGGATGATATTGGTGTTAAAATAAAATTAAATGGGGTATTTGAAAATGAAGTTCCATTGAAATTTCATCTTAGAGGCAGCTTGGGCCACATGTTTTCTTATTTTTTACAAAATGCATGTTTCCCTCTTAAGAAAGAACAGTATTTGTGATATTGCACACAATTTTTATTTTCACAGCTCTCAGTACAACTTACAAAGGAATGAAAACATTCAAATCACATTATAATTGTAACAATTCTTAAAAGAAAAAAATCAGACAAAAAATATTTAATATTTTACCTGGAAATTAGGCGAATACTCATTCTTTCATGGTTCCGGACATGCTGTTGAACTATCCCTGTTTTTGCCTAATGGTGACCATTAAGTGAATGGCAATCTATACATTATATTGATAAATACTACGTTAAAACACAGTTACAGCACAACCTAAAACTCAGCAAGATAATTAATTACTCAATTAATGTTTCAGAGATAGTTATCTTCATTATACCATACCTAGAGAACTGGATAATGGTGAAAAGTTTGATGTTAAGTCTTGCAGCTTATTACTTGTCCAAGAGCTGCAACTCATGGTAAAACCCTGCACTATGAACTGTACAAGTAGATTCATTCTGACAGTGACCCAGGCAGTTGTCAGAGGCGAAGGACTAGCAGAGGTGCTCATTGTGAGACAAAGTATTACTGAGTTTAAGAGGGAAAATTGGCTGATCTCAGGTCTACCTCAGACTTGCACAAGCCAGCACTGGAGACTCGGAGAAAACCCACCCACGCAGGTCACGGGGAGAAGGTACAAACTCTGTACAGACAGCACCCGTAGTTATGATTGAACCCAGGTCACAGCTGCTCTAAGGCAGCAACTCTACTGCTAAGACAACTCTACTGCTGCCACCCTTGGCTTCAGTAAATTGAAATGTCCCTGTAGGGAGTTGATGAGGAAGTGGGATAACATAGAACTAGCGTGAATGGGTGATCGATGCTCGGTTGGCGTGGACTCAGTGGGCCGAAGGGTCTGTTTCCATGCTGTATGTTTCAATCAATCAAAGCACAGCACCTTCTGTTACCTTGCCCATGGGACAACCAATGTTACTAAGAAACAAAAGGGTGGTGAAGGGGGATGAACGGCAAGGGAGAAAGAAAGTAGTGCAAATGAACATATAGTTGTAAACATGTTTCAGTCATGCTAAAAAAAAAAAGGATTCAGTGGATCTAAACAGGGAGTGAAAAGGACAATGATATTTAGAATTCCACATATTGAGTAAAACTCTGGACACAAAGAACTGCAGAGGCAGGTTTACAAAAAAATACACAATGTGCTGGAGTGGCTCAGTGGGTCAGACAGTAACTCTGGGGAAGAAGGATGGGTGACATTTTGGGTTAGGACCCTTCTTCAGACTGAAAGTAGAGGGGAAGGAACTGAAGGCCAGAGCAAAACAGGGTCGGCAATAGATGACCAAGGAAGGGTGGAGCCCATAATGGCCAATTTCTGGAGAACATGGATAGGCAATGTTTTGGGTCGGCGTGCTTCTAACTGGGATCAGCAACAAATCAAAAAACGGTGTGAATTAGACGCTTCTGGTAAAAAAAAAAAAAATGCGATTACGAACAAAACCCATTTGGGTTTACCCTGGTTGATTTCAACCACAACTAAACCACCAGTTCTGCTATACATCAATCTATAACTGTGGGTAAAATCAGGCAAACTTTTGAACATCAAGGTTCTAGTATGGCCATAAAACCTATAAGTAACATTAATAAAGGAGGAAATTAGGAACAGAATTATGCTGTTTCTCCTCAATTTAGTTGGTTTTAATGTCCTGAAAGGCTTTAAATTAAAGTAAAATCTAATAAATTTCTAATTTTTCTTCAAGAAGTGAAAATGCATTTTCAATGTATTCAATACGTGTAAAATTACAAATGGATATTGATTTTTATGAATTATAACCACCTATTTTAGCAACAGATTAATAATCTACTTTTTATATTCATGCATCAGTTTCGAAGCTAGCATATTTGTTAGTGGTTTAAAAATATCCACATTTAAGAATGATTTATACTTTCTCAGTTAATCTTTTTTATTTACTCAAATCCAGAGGGACCTGCACATTCATTCAGTCAGTAATCAGTTATTGCAAAGATTAACCTCCAGTGACACTCGCGAAAACCCCCCATCTAAAGTCAGGCACACTGCTCGGGAGATCACTGGAAAAATACTAAAACATCAATACAGGTCCACCACCAATTTTCTGGCAACTGGTGGTCCGGCCCCACCTTTAATCCGGACAAAATCCCCCCCCCCCCCCGGAGATGTAGCGCCCTGGGTGATCTCTACCTCATCGTGACTTCCGTGCCGATTGGCGGATCGAATTTGCCCCCCAAGGTATCTCAGGCCCCCAAGACCGTGGCCTCTTTTGGCCCGGCAAAACGTGTAACCCAGAAAGGTTCTGAAACCAAGCGTGCCAGAAAATCGGCGGTGGGCCTGTATTGCAGCAGATCGATAATCTCTTTTCTTACAAGAAATCATAATGTGGGAAGCACTGATTCCTCACAATTAAAACTGATTTGCCACTAGCTGCGCCTACATTATCAGGGTATCATTGTGGCTAAAGTAATTACATTGGATTTAAATACTTTCTACAACGCACAGATGCTGGATGTTCAATGTAAATTGACTGGGAACATGGAGAACAACAGGAGACTTGCTTCAAGTCAGACACTAAGTGAATGCAGACATCACTAGCAATCAGTGCATTGACATTCCATTTTACGCTTGTCATTCTCTACTTGACAATTGTCTTGCAGCTTACAAGGTGATTTTTAAATGATTTAAATGATTGATTCCAGACTGATCATATGAAGAAAGACTGGATAGACTCGGCTTGTACTCGCTTGAATTTAGAAGATTGAGGGGGGATCTTATAGAAACTTACAAAATTCTTAAGCGGTTGGACAGGCTAGATGCAGGAAGATTGTTCCCGATGTTGGGGAAGTCCAGAACAAGGGGTCACAGTTTAAGGATAAGGGGGAAATCTTTTAGGACCGAGATGAGGAAAACATTTTTCACACAGAGAGTGGTGAATCTCTGGAATTCTCTGCCACAGAAGGTAGTTGAGGCCAGTTCATTGGCTAAATTTAAGAGGGAGTTAGATGTGGCCCTTGTGGCAAAAGGGATCAGGGGATATGGAGAGAAGGCAGGTACAGGATACTGAGTTGGATGATCAGCCATGATCATAGTGAATGGCGGTGCAGGCTCGAAGGGCCGAATGGCCTATTCCTGCACCTATTTTCTATGTTTCTATGATACTCACTTAACTGTAATGATTATTTCCCTTGGCTCAATAGGAGAAATGAATTGGTATCATATGCAGTGTTAAGTAATATCCTATATGAATGCTGAATGCAATTTTACCACTCGCTCACTCGGAAATTTTATAAGAAAGTTGGCTGTTTAATAATCTTGCGTTCTTGTGAACTTTGCAGAATGCTTGATTATTAACTTGTGAAACTCACTGCTTTCTTAAACTTATTAGCTCCTTTCAACAGCTTTCTTTTGAAGAGCTTGCCGTGGATTAAGATTTTGTTTCAAACATAGATACAAAGGCAGCAAACAATAGTCTGGGCTGTAAACCAATCTACAATAGATGTCTGATTTAATAGCTAAATGAAGAATACTCTGTTATTTACTGATAAAATAAAAAAATCTCTGCATCTTACTTTGATGCTTCCATCAATGGCTGGTCTGGTTCTCGGATCTGAAGTTTATTTTTTCTTACATTTCTTACACAGTGGGAAGGGACTGGCCCAGGGGTGGGGAACCTGCATGCAGCCTTCTAGGCCATTAAGTGCGGCGTTTTGAATGAATTCAAATTTTGTAGAACAAATCCTTTTATTTCTATTAATATGTTTTTGTTCGTCTTTTATTATTTTTATTTTAATCTTAAAACGAACATATTTAAAATACCAAAAAGTAAAAGAAGATTCAACAAAATAATCCTCCCCGACTGACGGCCACAATTAAAACATTAGTAAGTCATGAGGGCTATTTTATTGCCACAAAGAGTTACTCGCTTTGGGCACTCTTACGGGTAGAACACGAGGAATAGATTTCTTCAACAACTTTCAAGATAAATGTCGTGAAGTATATCTAATTGAAGTTTTTTGGATGCGGCCTTATTAGATTACAGCTAACTTAATGTGGCATTCCAACATGAAAAGGTTCCCCACTCCTGGACTGGCCTGTAGAGGATCTTGTTACCCACTAAGCAGTTCCAGCTTTGTTACCTTCTTTATACTATACGCAGTTTTAAATTGGGAATATTTCTAGCCAGTTGTACTGAACTCGTATGAATGGGTGATCGATGGAACAGTTAAACCATTCAATTATACCATGCAGAGCAAGGCAATTGAAGCTCTCTTAACAGCTCTCTTAACATTTCTGTGGCTAGGATTGAGAAAGTCGAAATTAACTTTGCAAGCAAAGAGAAATTTGAAAAGAGCACAGCAAGTTGTTTTAGATTAGAAAAATAACTTTCCATTCACAGTCATACTACAGCTGATGCAGTGCACAGTTAAAAATAATTTTACTCTCGAGGTGAAAAGCAAAGAATAAAAAAATCCAGCTCACCAAACAAGGATACAAGTGAATCCAGTCACCAAACATCATGTGCAAGTGGCAATTTGGATGATCCGTGAGGTATTATGGATTTTATTATAAAATAATTTTTACAATTAAGTAAACTCAAAATTCTGGAGCATGAAGAAATATCTTACAACAACATACAGGACAAAGAATGTTAAAAGTAAAATAACACGTCAAAACGTCATCACATATAATTGATTATAAACAGCTCAAAATAATCTCTTAACAATATATCACGTGACTGAGAATATTCTGCAGAGAAACAAGACATTATGCCAAATAACACTGATCCTTGCTTCATTGTAGTATCCACTCAATCCTTCTCCACCTCATTATACACGTTTCCCTAAAGATAGCCACAAAGTAATGGAGTCGCTCAGCGGGTCAGGCAGCATCTCTGGAGAAAAATGATGGGTAACGTTTCGGGTCGGGACCCTTCTTCAGACTGAAGAAAGGTCCTGACCCGAAACGTTACCTATCTTGTTTCTCCAGAGTTGCCGCCTGACCAGCTGAGTTACTCCAGATTTTTGTGTCTATCTTTGATATAAACCAGTATCTGCAGTTCTTTGTTTCTACAAGTTTCCCTTGTGGTCTGGTTGATTATTGCACCACTTGGTGCACTTTAAAACCACACAGAAAGCCTGTGAGTCACCCTCAGGATGAGGTTGGGTTGGTGGATAATTCCATCTCAGCATGGATGGGAAATTGGGTGCAAATAGGCTTGGTATGGTATGAGCCATGGAACGTTAGCTTGGCTGCTTACTCCTGGTGCCTTCCCATTGACCTTGCTGGAACAACCCACACATCTACGCACCTGAGTAGAGCAGAGGAGTGGGGTTTTCTGGAGATGTCCGTCAATGCATAAAACAAAGAGCATACCAACATTCATCCATCGGACTTGTGCAATAAGAATGCTAACTTGAGCAATATGTATTTGTGGAACTTCAATCCCCAATGTGAGCCATTGCCCTCAATAATATGGGGGGGGGGGGGGGGGCGGGGTGAAATAGATGACATAGATACCAGATTTCACCAAAATCAAATTATCAGTGAAGGGTTTACAAAACAAAATCTCTCATGGTAATGATGCAATATGCTTATAAGGAAACAGACTACCCTTCTTGTAGACAGCAGTTAGGTAATGTATTGGCTCCCTATTCCAGAAAGGAACTCATTGAGATGAGTGCTCATAAGTGCAGATTTCTTCTGTAAAATGTTGATAGAACCGCAACGGAGATATTCTACATGTATCTCAAGTTGTATTTTGGAGACGGAGGCAGCAACTTTTCTGCGTTGTCGCTGTGCGTGTCTCGTTATCAGGAACGATTCTTCAAAATTACAGGTACTACAAGGAGAAGGATAATCATTGTTAATGTTTCCTTCCTTGCTCAGTAAAATATGCATTATACCAAGTATTAACAAAGGCTCAATCAGTTAGCATCGACAAACCTAGTTCTTACTTCAAAATATCTACAACAAAGATGACATTAGCTCTTTAGAAATATTAATAAAACAAGAGAATCTATCCAGTGGTATTATTTTCATCTTGCCTATTAATCTTTTCCCCCCAATTTAAGTGAGTTGGTTTGTCTAAAGACAACAGACACTTGAAACAATGCAATGAAATATACATTCTGAGACACAGAGTGCTGGAGTAACCCAGCAGGTCAGGCAGCATCTCTGAAGAGAATGGATAGGTGATGTTTCAGGTCAGGACCTTTCTTCAGACTGATCATCATCAGGCTGAAAAAGGGTCCTGACCCGAAATGTCACCCATCCATGTTCGCCAGGGATGCTGCCTGATCTGCTGAGTTACTCCAGCACTCTGTGTCTTTATTTGTAAACCAGCATTTGAAAATCCTTACCTCTATATCTCAAAATATACATTTACCTTATTTCTTACTTGGCAATATAGTTTCTCCCTTGATATTTATATTTCAGAATAATAGGCTAGGAACTAGTATTTACTCCAGAACTTAGGCTGTAGCTAATTTTAGGATATTAAATATACTTACTTATAATAACTAACAAGACAATTACGACAACCACTGATATGATGACCTTCATCTGAAACGGGAAAGTTAACAAAGTCAAAACATGTGATACAAAGCAATTCCTGCAAATCCATGTGCCTATCCTGAAGCTTTTTAAATGCTACTATCATATCTGCCTCCACCACCACCCTTAGCAATGTATGCTAGGCTCACCCCGCACATCTCCTTTAAACTCTGCCCACTCACCTTTAGGCTATGCCCACTAATATTTGACATTTCAAACCTAGGTTTAATTATCCAGGATTAAAATATTAGCACACTTGTGTAGTTCAGATGCCTCAAGTTTTGATAAAGCCTTTCACACCTTGAAACAAAGGTGTATCTAACCTCCTTTATAATAATAATCATCATCATCATCATCATCATCATACTTTATTAGCCAAGTGTGTTTTGCAACATACGAGGAATTTGATTTGCAATGCAGTCATACCAATAAAAAGCAGCAGAACACACAAAGTACATTTTAACATAAACATCCACCACAGTGACCCCTCCTAAATCTTCACTGTGATGGAAGGCGAAAAAAAGTTCAATCTCTTCTCTTGTTTGTTCTCCGGCGGTCTGGGGCCTCTAACCTTCCGTTGACTGGACGATCTTATTCCCGTAGCTGGCGGCGGGCCTCCTCATCGGGGCGATCAAGCTCCTGCATCGGGGGGGGGGAATCTCAGCTCCCCCGTGTCGGGTGATCTACCCCGGGTCGGGGCTAGTCGAACGTCGTGTGGCTTTTGGAGCTTCCCGACGTCGGTCTCAACCCGAGACTGCGAGCTCCGATGGTAAGTCCACGGCCCGCGGTAAGGCTCAAAATCACTCCAGAGCAAGGCCACCAGTTTCACGATGTTATGCTGCAGAGCGACCGGAGATGTGATCCGGAAAACAATCGCATCTCCAGCAAGGTAAGAGATTGAAAAAAAAGTTTCCCCCAACCCCCTCCCCCCATATAAAACAAACCAGAGAACATTAACACAAACCTTTAAATCACACTAAAAATAACAAAAAAAAGACACAAAGACAGAGACTGTAGGCGAGGCTGCCATTGAAACGCCACCCGGTAGTATATTATGAAGCCCCATTTGCTTGCTACCACACAGACTAGAACAAATCAAAGTGGATCCAGAGACTCACTCACACCACTGGCAAGATTGGAGGGGATCTGTGGATTTGTTAAAAATACACCATTTGCTTAAATAACAAATAAATGTATGCAGACCCCTAACAAGTAATTGGCCTTGAAAATGAAAAGTGTTGGAGTAACTGAGTGGGTCAGGCAGCATCTCTGGAGGACATGGATAGGTGATGTTTCAGGTCGGGACCCCTCCTCTTCAGAAACGTGCCTATCCATGATCTCCGGGGATGCTGCCTGAACCGCTGAGTTACTCCAGCACTTTATGCTTTGCTCAAGATTCCAGCAGCCAGTTTTCTGTTTCTCCAATTAAATTCTCAAATTCAAAATCAGTTATAGGGAGGTTTCACGGCAGTCGGGTCACAACCCATGACCCGTACTGTTGCTACGCTACTCCAAATGGAGTACACGCGATGAACCGCAGGTAGGCACTTACCATTGATTCCAGTGTAGCGGGCCCGTTAAAACCCGCCGAAAATGTCAATTTTTGCGCTGTAAATAATTATGGAAATCGGGATAAGCGTGAGAGACATTTAGCCAACTTCAGAATTCCAAAAGTGAGGAGAAATGACGTTAGATAGAAGCGGGAGCTGAAGGGACAACAACAGACAGAGTGCTTAGCGAACATTGGCCGTTTGTTCACTGCATTTCACCAACTAAGGCATTATTTGTGTTTTTTCTTGATTCCTTTGGCATCTAAAAAGTCTCAGAAGTGATCAATCTGGCTGTAAATTTTTCTTCAGGTGCGTTTTCTTTTTGTATGTAAAAACCCACTTGAGAACCATGGACGATTTAAAAAATTTACAGCCAGATTTACTGTTGATGAAATGCAATGAGCAAACGCGATAATTCCCAATATTTTCAATTCCGATATCTGCACAGCCAATGTTCGCCAAACACTTTGGCTGCTGTTGTCCCTTCAGTTCTCGCTTCTCTTTACCTTCATTTTGCTTCACTTTTGGAATTCTGAAGTCTCTCACACTTACATGTCTCTCACACTTACCCCGACTTCCACAATTTTTTTCAGCGCAAAAATTCAACATTTTGACGGTTTTTAACAGGTAGGAAAGTACACGTTTCTTGTATTAATAACATATACCGGAAGTTACGGATGTCCTCCAGATGGATTGAGCGGCTCCGTGCGTGAAGCCCTATGACCCAGTGACCTTACGTGCAACCCCCCTATGCCCAAAACATATTTTGCTAATTGAAAATCTTTGCAAAGTTTTAAAAGCCTTTAAAACAGTATTCAATCAACTCCTTATTGATCATCAGTAGGTGATGTGGGATCAAAAATCTAAAATAATTAAATGTCTCAAAATATTTCAACACAAGTTGCAACGGATTTTGTCAAGGAAATGATAAATAGAACTAGGAAGGAGGATAACAAGACTATTTTAGTGGTATGTATAATTGTCAAGTAGGAGCCACTATTATGATGTTTTAGACAACCATTTGAAGATATTTAATTAATCCCTTTCATGCATGGAATGATTTATTGGTCGGTGCCAGAATGCACCAATAGTCATTTCTGAAGGGTGAACAAAAGGTTACCCATGAGTGAAATACCCAAGAAATTGCTTATCATTTTTCACAATTTTCTACAACTCATGTTGTACAAAAATCACGAACAGGGCAAAATATTTCCTATTCATTCACATTTCGGAATCTTAATTTTGTGATGAGTTAATGTGTTTCTCTGTGACAAATTATGAATGGTCCCATGTTACTCGTCTTGTCTGGGCATGATCAGGGCAGAGAAGCTATGGGTTTGACCTCTCTGCAGCTAAAGCGTCTGGTCAAATTTTGGTTTGTCATGTCACAGAGGCAACAAAATCACTCATCGGTCATGTGCCTCCATAACGAGGCAGAATGAAAATGCATATCAACCTTTGGACCTTAACTTTCAAACCATTTACAAAAAAGATATTGTGAGCAGGGGTAATGGAGAGGTAAACATAAAGTATAGAATACCAGATAATGCAGAAATAAACATAATAAAAATGAAGCGTCGGGAGGAAGAATGGGGAAAGGCGAGGTAAAGTGTAAACATTATTTCCTTAAAAGGTGTGTGTCAAAACGGTTTGAAAGCTGAACAAAAACTGGGTCTTCAAATTATATAATGTTAATGTTCGAGGTAAAGACCCTTAAATGGCTAATTCTGGACCATTAATTTCCATGACCTACTCACTCAACGGGTAAAAGGCATTGAGCATTTTTCAACAACATAGGGGGAGGTCATTCCGTTCAACAGATATATGCTGGCTCATACAAAAACCTCATTACCCCACTAATTTTCCTTGTTACCTGTTCTCTCCACACTCCTGTTAATCCCCCCCTCCCCCCCCCCCCCAGATACTACCACTCACATACTACGTACTTGAGCCAATTTACCGTGAGTTTGAGTTTAGTTTATTGTCAAGTGTGCCGGGGTACAATGAAAAGCTTTTGTTGCCTGCTAACCAGTCAGCGGAAAAACAATACATGATTTTAATCGAGCCATCCAGAGTATACAGATATGTGATAAAGGGAATAATATGAATAACGTTTAGTCTAGTAGTCAATTACCCTAATATTCCATGTCTTTGGGCTACCGGGAAACTCACATGGCGATCAAACTCCACACAGACAAATGCCAAGAATAAATAATGACAGTCCAAACAAAACATACCATGCTTCCATCAAGGAAGAGCAACAAAGTCTCCCATTGTCCAAGGTAAAATTATCCCCCAACATAAAAATAGATTGTGTAAGAAAGAACTGCAGATACTGGTTAAAATCGAAGGTAGACAAAAAATGCTGGAGTAACTCAGCAGGTGAGGCAGCATCTCTGGAGAGAATGGGTGACGTTTTGGGTCGAGACCCTTCTTCAGAAAATAGTTTAGCTGATCATTATCACACTGATGTTCCAAAAACATGCCATCGAAAAAGTACCTCATTTGCTTTCTACAGGAGTGACTGTAATTCAAAAATACCACAGTGTATGTGAAATGTTTTCAGGCAACGAGTGTAGAATGTCTGAGAGCATTGTATGTGACATCCCAGACTCAATGTCTGAAAGCATTTCACCTGCATTGTGCGATATAAAAACAAGTTTGATTTATTTCAACCTTGCTGACCAATCTAACATCGTTCCATTTCATTCATTAAGCAAAAAACACAAATCTCTAGAAAGGCATGTAATTCTGTCAGCAGATTTAACTCTGTTACTTATAAAAAATAAACAGGTTATTCAGCTCACAATGTCTGTGCTGAAACATGATGCCTAGGCCATCACTTATCTACCTGCACATAACCCCCCATCTCTCCATTCCCTGCACATCCATGTGCCTGTTCAGTCTTTTAAATGCCACCGAAGCATCTGCTTCAACCACCACCCCAGGCAACACGATCCAGGCACCCTGTGTAAATAACCTTGCCCCGTACATCTCCTTTAAAATTTGCTCCTCACATTTTAAAGCTCTACCCTCTGGTATTTGATTTTTCCCATCCTGGAGAAAAATATTCTGACTGTCTACCCAATCTATGCCTCTCATAATTTAATATACTTCTCTCAGGTCTCCCCGCAATCTCTGGCATTCCAGGGACTACCCATATAATTAATTATGATGATATTGTCTTTATCCCTTAGCAATAAGATTCATTTTAGTGTCATGTTTGTAAATATGACTTGTCTGTACGCTGAGTTGGGCATTCAAAATTATTAAAATATTCATGTCCATGTTTTTAAAAAGAAAACATTCTGGAAATGCTATAATTTGTCTGACATTAAAAATATCAGTCAAACTCATAAATCTTTTACAGGGTACACTTAGCACTCCATTATACTGATTGCAAACCAGTATAGCCCTCAGCTATTATGTTCCGAAAAGGATTTCTATGCTTTTACATGCACTTCACCAGCTGCATGCTGTCTAACACCATCCATTATGATACAGAACCATCCATTACGACACAGGACCTACAATTACAGGTTATTTATGACAGGTCAACTAAATTACAAATTACCGGGGTCAATTTTGAAGTTTGTTTGTTTTTATCAAAATAAATTTGATTCATCTGGTTGGTTCAAGTTCAAAGTTACATATAATATGTGGGCACAACAAAGATTGTTAACATTTACTCATACTTTACAACATTTAAAGCATTTATTTATTTTGGTGTCCATTTTACTCCATGTAGTTATTTTCACAGGAATGTTTTAATACTTTTAAATGCTACACTGTTAAGTCCAAAGCAGTGGAAAACATTTGATCGGAAAAGTCATATTTACAAATATGACACTAAAATCAATCTTATTGCTAAGGGATAAAGACAATGTCATCATAATTAATTATATGGGTTGTTTCTGGAATGCCAGAGATTGCGGGGAGACCTGAGAGAAGTATATTAAATTATGACAGGCATAGATTGGGTAGAGTCAGAATATTTTTCTCCAGGATGGAAAAATCAAATACCAGAGGGTAGAGCTTTAAAATGTGAGGAGCAAATTTTAAAGGAGATGTACGGGGCAAGGTTATTTACACAGGGTGACTGGATCGTGTTGCCTGGGGTGGTGGTTGGAGCAGATACATCAAGACCTTTGGATGGGCATATGGATGTGCAGGGAATGGAGAGATATGGGTTATGTGCAGATAGATAAGTGATGGCCTTGGCATCATGTTCAGCATAGACATTGTGCGCTGAATGGCCCGTTCGGGCATTGTACTGCACTGCTTGGTAGAATGGTGAACTTCCATCAAGATAACCAGTTCTATGTATTGTTATTATGTGCCATATATTCTATTTGCTGAAGAAAGTATAAAGCAGAGAAGTCTGAAAAAATAGACTATTTAAAATTAATAGCTGGCAGGACCCGCAGGTCAATGGAACGTACTAACTCCACAGTCTTCACTTCTGTTTAAGCTTTATGGCCCAGTAATTGCTATCCTGGCTTTCTTGACATTGCCAATTATCTCTGCCAAGTTGATTTAAAATATCAGCACAGTAGTCACGTCACTCACCTTACACTCTCGCCACCACATCTGACGTCGCAACTGCTTTGCTCTGTTGCTGAAAACCGTGGCATTATCAGATAAACTTTCTGCAAAAACAAAAAATTTACACGTTTAAAAAAAAAATGTTTGGAGGCAAAAGGCATTGTAAAAGTCAGCAAATCAGTTTAAGTCTGATCTGGGATATGCGCCAAAAGCGAGCAAATTGGACAAGCTTATATGGGACACCTTGGGCGGCATGGATGGGTTGGGCCAAAGGGCCTGTTTCTGCGCTGAAAGACTATGACTTAAAAAAGAATAAAAAACCACTACAATAAAGTACATCTGAAGAAACAGCTCCACACATGCGGATACTCACAGTAGGAATCCACGTGAAATTTTTGGAGTTTCAAAGGAAGACCAAAGGCAATTTTACATTGCTCATTTATTTTTCAGAGCTTCATAATTAGTCATCGAGTCACAGTGTGGAAACAGGCCCTTCAGCCCAATTTGCACATATCAATCAACATGTCCCAACTACCATAATCCCACCTGCCTGCATTTAGCTCATATCCCTCTAAACCTGTCCTTACCATGTACCTGTCTAAATGTTTCTTAAACGTTGCGATAGTACCTGCCTCAACTACCACTTCCGGTAGCTCGTTCCATATATCCACCACCTTTTGTGTGCAAAAGTGATACCTCATATTCTTATTAAATCATTCCCCCTCACCGTAAACCTATGTCATCCAGTTCTCGATTCCCCTACTGTGGGCAAGAGACTCTGTGCGTCTACCTGATCCATTCCTCTCATAATTTTGTTTTTCCTCTCATGATTTTACAGACAATTATTAGAAGCAGTTTCATATCTTGTAGTATTTATGATACAGCCTCCTTTGAAGTTAACCATATATATTACTTCTACACATCTGTCATCAGGTCTGAAGCTGACCACTATTGATCTTTCATGATTACATGTTTTGATGACATGAGTCAGAACAGTTTTGGAAAGGTACGAAAATAATAAGCAGTTGTAGTGAATGCTTGTTAAAGAAAGCTATTGGTCATCTTTCTCAGCTGGGAGGATGGGACAATCTAAGAGACAGATTTCCCCATGATTGTTGCCAATATTAATGTCTGACCAGCAGTTCTGGTGACAAGTTGAGGCACAAGCTGGACAAATAGGCCAGATGAGAACTGTCCATATTGATTTAGTTTTGATATAAAGCCTTTGCACTCTAGGGCGTGGATCATTTGAGCAGTTGCCCAGAGATCTAGTGACCGGCAACGTGAACAATTGCTTTCATACACTTGCAGCAGCACAGGTTCCAGACTGCTATGGGCAAAACACACATTGCTGGAGGGCCCGGCAGCATCTGGGGAGGGAATGAACAGGCAACGCTTCAGTTTGAAGAAGGCTCCTGACCCAACATGTTGCCTATCCATTCCATCCACAAATGCTGCCTGATCCATTCAGTTCCTCCAACTCTGACTGTTTTGCTCAAGATTGGAGCATTTGAAGTCTCTTGTGTCTCCATACTATAGTATGGTTGGATTTCCCAAATACAGAGGGAAATACGGGTGGTTGTAAAGACTAAACAACCAATTTAGTCTTTACAACTAAAATACTACAAGGCTAATCTGAGGTGCATCTATAATTTTGGAATATTTAATTATTCCAAGATAAATGTTGACATTAAGTTCCTTTCAATTTCCCCAATGCATACAGAAGCAAGCAAACATTAAAAAAAACCCACAAACAGCACTACAACAGATTTAAAATACCTGCTCCATGGCTAAAAATGTTTTAATGGGTTAGTTCATTCTGAGGAATCCCACACAGTGATTAGTGACTGCTGTGTCCATAAAAATGTGACAATAAGCATGTTTTGACTGTTCTGAAGGAAAGAGGTAATTATCCCCTGCAGTGCAGTTTTGGAAAACAGGATTTAGTGAATCAACTGGCATCACAACTTCAATTGACTTCCCTTCCCAGACAACACAAATCAACAATTTCTTAGATTAATGTACAATGATTTTTTTAATATATAGCAAAGTAGGTGCTTTCAAAACATGCAGAGTTTATAAGGTTTTTTTCCTCTTCTAAATGGAACACAGATTTCCTCCTCCTTTCTTAATCCCAAATTACGAAATTGTATCTCATTGGCTGTTTTAAATACAACAGCATTACAGTCGAACTACCTGGCCCGGTGGCGCAGCAGCAGAGTTGCTGCCTTACAGCACCAGAGACCTGGATTTAAACCTGACTACGGGTGCTGTCTGTATGGAGTTTGTATGTTCTACCTGTGACCGCGTGGGTTTCCTCCAGGTGCTCTGGTTCCTTCCGCACTCCAAAGACGTACAGGTTTGTAAGTTAATTGGCTTCACTGGAGATTGTAAATTGTCCCTAGTGTGTACGATAGTGTTAGTCTACAGCGTGATCGCTGGTCGGCGCGGACTAGGTGGGCAGATGGAGCTGTGTCCACGCTGTATTTCTAAAGTCTACCTGTACGGGCATCTTGCGCTTTACACCTGGTTGATTTCCACGCTTTTAGAATAACGCACCTGTCTAATTATTACCGAAATTTAATTTATGCGCTCCTATTTTAGTAGTAGCTCAAATTTCTACCTGGGAAACTCGCACACCAGCTTTCACAGTTAATTCCACACTCCAAAGACGTACAGGTTTGTAAGTTAATTGGCTTAGTTTAGTTTTAATTTAGTAAGTTTAGTTTTGCTTAACAGAAAGAAAACGCAAATGACTGCCCGCAGGTATTCGGTTATATGTTTAAATGCCTTTGGAATATATTATTCCAATTATAGAGCATAAATGGGTAATTTTCTTAGTTAACGGTTAACATCGTGCATTTCAGGTCAAGCATTGTACAGGTTATAAAGCTATAATGTTGTATGCTGTCATTTACATACATTTATTTCAATTAGCAGCGTAGTCGTGTGCAATGCCTGGCATTTTTTGATTCACGTGCTATTTTTCAAGCCCATGACCCCAGCGTAAAGCGTGGGGTTCCTGTACATGTAATTTTCATTCTTAATTTATCCGAGTGAATGTTGATGTATTTTGACTTAAATATATGTAAATGTTTGGTTGTTTAAGTGTTTTCCGGTGTTTACTGAGATTGGAAGGCAGGTCCCTACTTGAGTTCAGCAGGGTTATCAAAATGCACTCACGATACAAAAAAAAAGGTTAATTTAGGCATTAACAATGTAAATAAACCAAGAAGTTAGACACTAACCAGACTTGTCTTGTAGTTCATCAAGTCGCTCTCCTCGTTCAATCACTCGGGTGATGTTTTCTTGCATCACATCAATGACTTCATCTACTTGATTCTGAACACTAACAAAGACAGAAAAAGAAAATTCAATGTTGCTCATATATTAAAAAAAGTTACAATGTGCTGTAGTAACTCAGCAGGTCAGGCAGCATCTCTGGGGAGCACGGATAGGTGATGTTTAGAATCGGGACCCTTCTTCAAAAGTATCTAAAGTCTGAAGAAAGGTCCTGACTCGAAACGTTACTTATCCATGTTCTCCAGACATGTAGAAAAAAGGAACTGCAGATGCTGGTTCATAAGCCAAAAGACGCAAAGTGCTGGTATAACTCAGCAGGTCAGGCAGCATCTCTGGAGAACATGGTTAGGTGACGTTTCGGGTCGAGACCCTTCTTCAGAGATGCTGCCTGAGGCTGACCCGCTGAGTTATTCCAGAATTTGAGTCTTTTCATGTAAACCAAAACCTGTGGTTCTTCTCATAGATATGCACATTATCTCTGCCATTTATGACAAAAGCTATTGAAAATGCACATGTGAATATCCCTCAGTATCCCACGGAGCTACATTAACCATCTGTATGCCAAATACTTCAACCAAATTGCAGTAGTTTCTGTATTCAACTTACCTCGTACATTATTTCACTGCAGACTATGTTTTCTGGAGGTTTAAAGCCAATATTCTGCCAACCATTGTTAGCTCATTCGCTACACACTGTCACCAGGTGACATCACAACCATCCATTGCGTTTTGAGAGTAATTATAAAAGTTTAGAGCAGAATATTGCCAATAAACTTCTCTCTAACAGAGAGATAAGCAGTCACCAAATTTGATGCATGACATTTGGATTTTCAAAAGGATTTTTAATACACTTATCAAGAAACAAATGGCTACAGTGAATGTTCATAAGGAAAAGAGGGAAATAGTAAATTAATTGATTGTCCAGCCCAAATAATTTCTTACTCAATGGTCACTTAAAGTGGACTAGAAATTGGTAGATGGCACATCTTGCAGCAAAGTTATATTGGCCGGTGTGGGCAGGTTGGGCCGAAGGGCCTGTTCCTACACTGTAGGACTCTATGACTATGAACTGAACATTACCCCTATTCCTTCTCGATCACAGTCCAATTTTACTGTAATCAGCTGGACCTATAAATTGATAATGGCACCCGTATCAGCAGAGTGACTGGAATCTCAAATGTCACACCAGATCATTTACTTTCTGAACAAACAAAGGAAGGAAGGAAACAAAAATAAGACACAAAAACATGCAGATGCTAGAATTTAGCAAAAAAAAAAACAGTGCCAGAGGAACTCAATGGGCCAGATGCATTTTAATCCCATGCAAGGGGGATTAGAAAGATGATGTTTTGTGTCGTGTCCTGAGAAATAAATATAGAACAAGGAAAATCAAATAGCGACTGGGTGAAATAAAGAGATATATACTGAAAGTGTAGAAACAAGGAACTGCAGATGCTGGTTTACAAAAAAACATATCTCTGGAGAATACGGATAGGTGAAGTTTCAGGTTCTTCAGAAGGATCCCAAACTGAATCTTCACCTGTCCATGTTTTCCCAGAGATGCTGCCTGACCTGCTGAGTTACTCCAGCACTTTGTGTCTGTGAATGCTCTTGGAGCTGGCTAAGAGACAGCAGACCAAATCGCATGATAAAACGTGAAAGCAAAAGACGCTAGCACAGTTGTGCTTGAAAATTCTGAATTAATCCTCGAGAAGGAATAGGAGACATTTGGAAAAAAGATCTCTTGAATCATGAAGTATTGTCATCATCATGATACCAGCACATAACATCACAAAATGATCTAAGCAACCTTGTATTTAGGTATTGGAATAACTTTAGATCCTAAAAAATATTGTCTTTTGAAAGTAAAGGCACTGGTTTGCAAGATTGTGACAGAAGATAAAATATCAATTTCCTTAAAGCCTTTGGAAGGATCTGCAATTTGTAGAGGGACATGCCTTTGATTTCAAATGTACCCTTTCTGAGCCTGCGGGATCATAGACAAGGCGGAGAACATCATCTGGCCCATTATGTGCATGCTGGTTGGAAAAAGAGCTAATTGCCCTACTTCTATCTTCCAGCAGCAGGTCTAAGGAGTTACAAATTATGGTTCATCTGTACGTCACTTGTAAGAAGGGTGATCTTAGAGGTGTCCAAAATCAATAAGGGGCATAGATATGATGAATGCACATAGCCTTTGTCTTTCATATTTTAAATGTGATGAGCATTTGCATCTGTACAAGCCTTGCAGCCAGCAAGCTTCAGATCCCTTCCACTGTATGGGTGAAAAGCTTTTCCTCTACTTCCATCCACTTTATATTTATGCTCCCTAGTTTTGCACACAACCTTTTCCCTAAGCGGACAAAAAAGATCACTTGATTTTTTTCTCAACTATAATTATAAATGTAGACTATTTAAAAATGCCCCACACTAGCAAAATGTATTATTTACAACAGACATTTTCAATACCACTGCTTTATAAAAGATTAAAAAAAAATGATAGAGCCTTTCACAACTGTATCAGAGTGATTCAAAGAGCTTTACAGTCAAAGTAACACTTTGGAGAGATTAGGGTTGCAGAGCATAGTGGTGCGGTGGTAGAGTTGCTGCCTTGCAGCGCAAGAGACCCGGGTTCCATCCTGACTACGGCTGCTGTCTGTGTACAGTTTGTACGTTCTCCTTGTGACCGCATGGCTTTTCTCCAGGTCCTCCCATACTCCAAGGACTTATAAGTTTGCAGGTTAATTGGCTTCGGTGAAATTGTAAATTGTCCAAAGCGTGCAGTGCTAGTGTACGGGGTGATTGCTGATCAGCGCGGACTTGATGGGCAGAAGGCCCTGTTTCTGCGCGGTATTGCAAGTCTAAAGCAGAAAACATGATGATTAAATTGTTTACAGCAAGCTCCCAAATGCGGTACACAGCACTGATCTAACTTTAAGAGCGTTGGGCCAAGGAATAAACATTAGCTGGGGCACAGGTGATGGATCTTCAAAATAACACCATGGGATATTTTCCATCACTGAGAGGACTGAACTGAGTGTCAATTTAAAGACATGTTGGTGCTGCTCAGCATGAGAGCATGTCTAGATTTGTGTGCTCAGATAGCTGAAGACGGGGCTTGAACCTAAAGCAGGACCCAGAGGCAAGAGTGCTTTGCTATCAGATGAATTAACCACTAGTCCTTAATTATCGGTTTTGAATTATCCTGTTGAGTACAATGCAAATGTCGTACCATAGTTTAGTTTAGAAATCAGCGTGGAAACAGGCCCTTCATCCCACCGTGCCAGTGCCGACCAATGATGCCCGTACACTAACACTATCCGACACACAAGGTACAAGTTACCGAAGGCAACCTACAAACCTGTACGTCTTCGGAGTGTGGGAGGAAACTCAGCACCCGGAGAACCCATGCAGTCACGGGAGAACAGACCATTTCCGTACAGACATAGTCAGTATCGAAACCAGGTCTCTGGCGCTGTAAGGCAGCAACTCTACCGCTGCGCAACCATGCAGACCCTGCACCAACTGCATGATAAAACATCTTGATAAGAAGAGATGGGGTGAATCACAGAGTATTTTACCCAGAGTTGGGGAAGCAAGAAGCAGCGGACATAGGTTTAAAGTAAGAGGGGCAAAATGTAATGGGAACCTGAGGGGCAACCTTTTCACACAGAGGGGAGCTGCCAGAGGAGGTAGTTGAGGCAGGTACTATAATAACATTTAAAATACATTTGGGGAAGTACATGGATAGGAACGGTTTAGAGGGATAGGAGCCCAACCCGGGCTGGTAGGATTAGCTTAGATGGGGCATCTTATTCAGCAAGGTCAAAGGGCCAGTCCCATGCTGTATGACTTCATGATAAAGTCAATAAAATTCTGTTACAGCAACTGGATAAATGAAATGTCAATTGAGCACTCGGCAATGAATAACAAAGTCGAACACTCAAATATTTTCATGGAATAAAGATATATTTCATTAAATTAACAGGGATTAGAGTATCATGCATTATAAAAGAAAAGAACCATTGCCTTCTGACAGCCAGCTATGTATTTGATAGCAATCTTAGGGCGATGAGAGCTTCTTTCAATAAAGCATGAGAGAGTTAGCAAATAATATTCTATATCCTCATTTCCCAATAACCTTGGTTATGAAAACAATGGAAAGAGGGCACAGATTTTGTTCACTGTTCTTCAAAGTGTCAGGTCTGATCATGAGGGAAAAGATTGTACATGATCTAGGTTTTAAAAAATGTAGGTATGAAATTCAACAGGCAGGTGTGAAGTGGTTTATGCACAGCGAATCAACAATGGATCATAGAAAAGTTGACTTAAGCTGTAACCTGTCCACATTTAGAATTGTTGGGTTATGAATAGACTGCCATGTGGCACAGTGAATGTGGACTCAATTGAAACACTCAAGAAAGGAAATGGAAAAATTTCACATTCAGCATGGGGGAGAAGCTCGACGCCAGAGAAGGAGGAAGCTGAAAATGATCTCAGTAGGTTTAGCAACAAGGACCTAAATCAACATGACCAGCTCAATGGCCTGTTTTATTCCCATGCTCTTATTTTCACAAGTCAGCTAACATTACATTTGAATCAATGAAGCTTATATGGTGAAAATGTAAATGGTTCTTTAATTGCTGACAATTACGATTCACCAATTTAACTTTATTCACCACTTTAGTAGGTATGAAAGTTGTGGAGTAAAATGCCCATTATTCCACAAAATCACTTTTAATTCTGACAGTCTCTTTATATTTCCATTTTTTTCCCGTTTGGAAGCTTTTTTTAAATATACAATTTCTCAATATTAAAGGAATCATTGAACATCTAAAGATGATGGTCTAAAGTTTAAAAATGATGTCCATTTAACTTTAGCATTAGTTTTTGCACTCTGCCAGACTGGCATGATGGAATTTATACTATCTCTACAACACCCCCCCCCCCCAAATCCCATAATCACGCAACTACCCATCCAACCACCAGCTAGAAACCAGGCCCCTCCCCCACCCCCATTGAAACATACTTAATCAATTTGCAATCTCAACACAGTGCCAGAGGTTTGTACAAAATTGAACATATTTACTAATTGGTAACAATGGTGCTTTTGTTATCGAGTTATGTTGAGATAGACCATATGTTGCGTTATGTTCTGAAGAAGGGTCCCAACCTGAAACGTTGCCTATCCACATTCTCCAGAGATGCTGCCTGACCTGCTGAGCTGCTCCAGCATTTTGTGTCTTTCTTTGGTAATGATGTACTTTTGTTTAGGCCAGCATCTGCAGTTCCTTGTTTCCATATGTTGCATTATTTCTGATCATCAAATGTGTTGGTATGCAAAAAAAGAAAGATCTCCCCCCCCCACACACTTTATCTTGATCTCCGTAAATTGACACTTCAATAGAAATTCAACGTGTTTGGTTCCTTGTACATTAAAATATCTTTAAAGAATTTTAAGAAATAACCTTTAACAAATAAACTAATGGCCAAGCACAGCTCCAATGCCATCTATAAACTCGCTGACTATAACATTTTGGTTGGCCGAATCATCAGTGAAGATGGGTCAGCAATAGGAGAGAGATCGACACCTGGTTGACTGTTAACCAAAACTTCTCGCTAAATGTTAACAAGACTATAAAACTAATGGCTGACTTAAGAAAGGAGAAATTGGGAGACCACATGCCAGTTTTCACTAGGTACACAAAATTGCTGGGGAAACTCAGCGGGTGCAGCAGCATCTATGGAGCGAAGGAAATAGGCGACGTTTCGGGCCGAAACCCTTCTTCAGACTGATGGGGGGTGGGGAAAGAAAGAAGGAAAAAGGGAGGAGGAGGAAATTACTAGGCTTTAACGTCTTGGATAAACTGTTCTGAGACCATAAACACAGGTCATCGCCTCTATTTTCTTTGAAGGTTATAGAGATTTGGTATGTGTCTGAATACTCAAAACAAAGTTCTACATATGTCTTAAAGTCTCCTTACTGTTTGTATCATGGCCTAGTCTGGCAATTCCAACCCACAGGAACACAAGAAGCTGCTGAGAGTGGTGGCTCAGCCCAGGTGCGCCACAGGTGCCAAATGACGCAAAGCTGAGTGGTCATGTGATCTGCGAGGAGGATGCTATGAGGCTGCTGGGTGACTTGGATAGGTTGGATGAGTAGGCAGATGCATGGCAGATGTAGTATAATGTGGATAAATGTGAGGATATCCACTTTGGTGGCAGGAACAAGAAGGCAGATTATTATCTGAATGGTGTCAGATTAGGAAAAGGGAGGGTGAAACTTTCAGTGACTGTGTACACCAGGCAGTGAAGAAAGCTAATGGCATGTTGACTTTCATAGCAAGCGGATAGGAGCAAGGAGGTCCTACTGCAGTTGTACAGGGCCCTGGTGAGACCATACCTGGAGTATTGTGTGCAGCTTTGGTCTCCTAATTTGAGGAAGGACATTCTTGCTATTGAGGGAGTGCAGCGTAGGTTCACCAGGTTAATTCCTAGGATGGCGGGACTGACATATGATTTAAGAATGGATCAAATGGGCTTATAGTCACTGGAATTTAAAAGGAGGAGAGGATATCTTATAGAAACATATAACATTCTTAAGGGATTGGACAGGCTAGATGCAGGAAAAATGGTCCCCATGTAGGGAGAGACCAGAACCAGGGGTCACAGTTTAAGAATAAGGGGTAGGCCATTTAGGACTAAGATGAGGAAAAACTATTTCAGCCAGAGAGTTGCGAATCTGTGGAATTCTCTGCCAGAGAAGGCAGTGGAGGGCAATTCACTGGATGTATTCAAGAGAGATAGATATAACTCTTAGGGCTAACGGAATCAAGGGATATGGGGAGAAAGCAGGAACAGGGTACTGATTCTGGATGATCATCCATGATCGTATTGAATGGCGGTGCTGGCTTGAAGGGCTGAATGGGCTACTGCTACTGATTCTGTTTCTAGGTAGAGCCCTTCCCTACCACAGACTTGCGTCTTTTTCTAATTATGTTTTTGTGATGCTGCTACAGACTAGATTTTACATTGTACCTGTACCTCACTGTACAGATACACACCGGGGAGATGTTACCCTACACACATGACTGGAGGTTTGCACTGTTTAGCTGGTACCGACAGTGTGCGTGTGAAATGCAATTTTGCCAGCAAATGCTTCCTTGTAAAGTGTCATAGGGCTATTAATGCGATCTGAACTTTGTACACCCTAATTATTAACAGAAGCAGAAAAAAATCCTTGCAATGCTTGCAGACAGCAGTAATTGGAAAATTCGCAAAATAGATCCCGATGCAGTTATAAAAAAGACAAGCATAAATTACCAGTCCTGTTACAATGCCAAAGACAGTCAGCACGTAGTGAGAACATTGAAACTTTGTGTGATACAAGGCCAAACTTATTAAGATGATACAGAAAATTAAAAACTAAAGTTGTAACTGAACCAGTCTTTTTGTGTGAAACAACTGAAGATGCTGGTTTACAAAAAAGACAAAGGAAAAAAGATACAAAAGGCACAACTGAACTGATGATGCTGATCTACAAAATAAGACACAAAGTGTTGGAGTAACTCAGTGGGTCAGGCAGCATCTCTGGAGAACATGGATAGGTGACGCTTCGGGTCAGGACCCTTCTTCAGATCAATCAGTTTGAAGAAGGGTCCCAACCCAAAACATCACCACTCCATAATCTCCAGGGTTGCTGCCTGACCTGCTGAGTTACTCCAACAATTTGTCATATTTTCTAATTGCCCGGATTAAAGGATATCATGACATTTTTGGGGTGGCACAGTGGCGCAGCGGTAGAGTTGCTGCCTTAGACCCACGTTCGATCCTGACTATGGATGCTGTCTGTACGGAGGTTACACACTCTCCTTGTAACTGTGTGGGTTTTCTCTGGGTGCTCAGGTTTCCTCCCACACTCCAAAGATGTTCAGGTTTGTAGGTTAATTGCGTTTGTTGAAAATTGTCCCTAGTGTGTAGGAGAGTGCTAGTGTATGGGGTGATCGCTGGTCGGCGTGGACTCGGTGGTCCGAAGAGCCTGATTCATGCTGTATTTGTAACTGTTAACGGTAATTGTCTCTGACTAGATAGTACTCAGCTTTGAGCCTTTTTACCATCCATACTAGTTTAGTTTTGTATTCATGATTTAGTTCATTAATTTGTCCGAATGCTTTGAATCCCATGTCCATCCTAGCGCATCGTTTGATTTTGTTGTTGTTTTACTCAAACAGTGCTCAATTTCATTTGTTTTTTTTGTTTTAAAGTTAAGACATGTTTACTATGATGTGCTAATACAGTGCTAATCTTAAATTATTACACAACTGAAAGTTAGTACCTTATAAATGGACAAGCTAAACATTTTTTTTATTTTTTTTTTAAAATCAGAATATTATTTATATAGCAAGAAAAAATTAATAGCAACTGCCTACAATATCTGGAAACTTAAATCACCTCAAAATGATTCTGGGCAAGGAAAGTCATACATTATTTATATAACAGTAAATGAGCACATTTTAAATGGACAAGCTAAAGGCTAAACTGTAAAAATATACTGCAGCATAATCCATACAAGAATGTAAGTTTTAGGCGCTATCTTTCAAAATAACCATCCAGTTCATCCCACTCCCATTCTAATTCCCCTTTAGTTTAGTTTAGTTTAAAGATACAGCATAGAAACAGGCCCTTCAGCTTAGAGTCCATGCTGACCATCGATCACCCCTTCACACGAGTTCTATGTTATCCCACTTTCTCATCCGCTCCCTACACACTCAAGGTAATTTACAGAAACTTCTTTAAAAATGTAAAAACTTGCAATCTGGATTTCCAGCTGTTGATAATTATGTTTATGATTACTTCTGCGGCCAAAAATGTATCCAAAACGTGGGAACATAAAGGGAGTGATGAGAGGTTATCTAGTGCACATATCTGACAAGGTACAGACAGTAGTAAGAAGGACGATGTGACTGCATAGAAGTGTTGGAATGAATGAGAACACCTTGCCGCACCAGTCCTTGAACCCTCTCCTTCCATGTGAAATGATTATGGAGAATTTAATTTAATTTAGAGCAGGGGTCAGCAACCTTGTTCTGAATAGGGGCCGGGACGCATGTCTGTGAGCGGATGGCGGGCCATATTTATCACGTTTACACATGGATCCCGCCCCGGATGGCAGGCATCAAATCACATGTTCACAGAAGGTAGTCGAAAATGCTGGACAAACTCAGCAGGTGAGGCAGCCTCATGCAATCCTTGCATGTCTCCTCGCTGAGTTTCTCCAGCATTTTTGTCTACCTTCGATTTTTCCAGCATCTGCAGTTCTTTCTTAAACATGTTCACAGAAGGTGCGCGGCCGTGCCGGCTGCTTTGCACAGGATGCGGTACAGCGAGAGCTCGGCCGCTGCTCAGGCGGCCGGCGGATGATTACACAAAAAAAATCTGCCTGCTGGCCGGATGATTTCAGGTTACGGGCCGCATTCGGCCCGGGGGCCATAGGTTGCCGACCCCTGGTATAGAGACAGGCCCTTCAGCCCACCGACTCCATGCCAATCATCCGTTCACACTAGTTCTATGTTATCCCACTTTCTCATCCACTCCATACATAAGGGGCAATTTAAGAGGACAACAAACCTGCACATCTTTGGGTAGTGGGGGAAAACCGGAGCACCCACAGGAGACCCACGTGGTCACAGGGACAACGTGCAAACTCCACACAGACAGCACCCGTAGTCGGGATCGAACTCTGGGTCTCTGATGCTGTGAGGCAGCAGCTCTACCAGTTGCACCATGGTGCTGTGGCTATTTGTATTTTGATACTAGACTAAGTGGGACCCGTTGGGTCCCAGCATCACACAGGAGGGCTGGTCATCCAACGCAATATTCCACCTCTCCACCAATTCTAATATTGGTGGCCAGTTGGGGGGGGGGGGGGGGGGGGGGGGGGGGGGCTTTCTGGAGCATTAGTATGGGTATTGTGGGCTGAAGGGACTGGTTTCCAGAGGGCTAGTATGCAAATTGTGCGCCAAATGGATTCTTGGGCTGGCGTCTCAGTCAATCAAGCCTGTTGTGCTGGCAACTCACTCACTCACGGCTGGTGGGCTGGTAGTTGACTCATGGCTAATCCTTGAAATTCTATTTCAAGCAGGGTATAAGGCCACCAAATTCAAGTGCAGTTTCTTACCACTTCTAGCAGGGTGCAAGGCCACCAAATTCAAGTGCAGTTTCATACCATTTGAAGTAGGGTGCAAAGCCACTAAAGACAGCGAGTCGTGACCTCTCCCTCCTCCATCTTGCAGAGACTGAGCCACACCCACATTTCCGGGTTTTATAATCTCCCCCCCCCCCCCACCGGAAAAGGTGTGGCTTTCATGGAGTGATTGACAGGAGAGAGATTCTCAACATTTAAAAAAAAGCTAATAACACTTTTACTTTTCATTGATGGGAAGAATTCTCTGCACCTGCTCAGCGGAGGGGGACTGAGTAAGATGGCCAAAAATCTCAGCCGTAAGTGGTAGCGTTTTATCTAAAATCAATATACAGTGCAAATAGGAAGTAAGTGCATTTACAGTAGTGCCTTTTAACTTCAAGCCAAAGCACCCAAGCCACCATTTGCAGTAAGTAGTGCATTTCAACTTCATGCCACCATTTGCAGTAAGTGGTGCCTTTCAACTTCAAGCCAATGCACCCAAGCCACCATTTTTACTTTTCAGTAATGGGAAGAATTCTCTGCACCTGCTCAGAGGAGGGGGACTGAGTAAGATGGCCAAAAATCTCAGCCGTAAGTGGTAGCGTTTTATCTAAAATCAATATACAGTGCAAACAGGAAGTAAGTGCATTTACAGTAGTGCCTTTCAACTTCAAGCCAAAGCAACCAAGCCACCATTTGCAGTAGGTAGTGCCTTTTCTACTTCATGCCAAAGCTCCCAAGCCGCCATTTGCAGTAAGTAGTGCCTTTCAACTTCAAGCCAAAGCAACAAGCCACCATTTGCAGTAAGCAGTGCCTTTCAACTTCAAGCCAATGCTCCCAAGCCACCATTTGCAGTAAGTAGTGCCTTTCAACTTCATGCCACCATTTGCAGTGCCTTTCAACTTAATGCCAAAGCACCCAAGCTACAATTTGCAGTAAGTAGTGCCTTTCAACTTAAAGCCAAAGCACCCAAGCCACCATTTGCAGTAAGTAGTGCCTTTCAACTTCGAGCCACAATTTGCAGTAAGTAGTGCCTTTCAACTTCAAGCCAATGCACCCACGCCCCCATTTGCAGTAAGTAATGCATTTTAACTTCAAGCCATTGCACCCAAGCCACCATCTGCAGTAAGTAGTGCCTTTCAACTTCAAGCCACACCCAAGCCATCATTTGCAGTAAGTAGTGCCTTTCAACTTCAAGCCAAAGCACCCAAGTCACAATTCGCAGTAATAGTGCCTTTCAACTTCAAGCCAAAGCTCCCAAGCCTCCATTTGCAGTAAGTAGTGCCTTTCAAGTCAAAGCTCCCAAGCCACCATTTGCAGTAAGTAGTGCCTTTCAACTTCATGCCACCATTTGCAGTAAGTGGTGTCTTTCAACTTCAAGCCACACCCAAGCCATCATTTGCAGGAAGTAGTGCCTTTCAACTTCAAAGCTCCCAAGCCACCATTTGCAGTAAGTAGTGCCTTTCAACTTCATGCCACCATTTGCAGTAAGTAGTGCCTTTCAACTTCAAGCCACAATTTGCAGTAAGTAGTGCCTTTCAACTTCATGCTACCATTTGCAGTAAGTGGTGTCTTTCAACTTCAAGCCACACCCATGCCACCATTTGCAGTAAGTAGTGCCTTTCAACTTCAAGCCAAAGCAACCAAGCCATCATTTGCAGTAAGTAGTGCCTTTCAACTTCATGCCAAAGCAACCAAGCCACCATTTGCAGTAATAGGGGCTTTCAACTTCATGCCACCATTTGCAGTAAGTAGTGCCTTTCAATTTCAAGACATACCCAAGCCAAGCCAACCGGGGGGGGGGGGGGGGGGGGGGGGGGGGGAGGAGGGGGGAAGGGGGGGGAGGAGGGGGGAAGGGGGGAAGGGGCTTTCTGGAGCGCTAGTATGAACCATTTTAGAACCAATAGACTTTTTTTTTGCAAGCTTTAGAACCAATAGACATTTTTTGCAAGCTCTAGAACCAATAAACATTTTTTGCAAGCTTTAGAACCAATAGTAATTTTTTTGCAAGCTTTAGAACCAATAGACATTTTTTGCAAGCTTTAGAACCAATAGACATTTTTTTGCAAGCATTTTAGAACCAATAGACATTTTTTTGCAAGCTTTAGAACCAATAGATACACTTTTTGCAAGCTTTAATAATAATAATAATAATACATTTTATTTTTGGGTGCCTTTCAAAAATCTCAAGGACACCTTACAGAGATTAACAAGAATAATAAAACATATAATCGGAATAAAATAAATAATAGACATCACCAAAACACAAATTAAAAACAGAATTCAATCCAAAGACAAAAAAATCAAAAACACAATGTGAAGAGAGAGCAGCGGCAGCTAAAGCGCGCCAGCTTCCACTCTCCCTTCCGACAGCCATCTTGGACACAGACTAACATGTTTACTTACACACAAAAAAATCATCCCCCCACAATGGTTACCACTGTGGGGGAAGGCACAATGTCCAGTCCCCATCCCCAGTTCACCCAAAGTCAGGCCTATTGAGGCCACCGCTTTTGCCTCTACGGAGGCCCGATGTTCCTGGCCGTTCTCACCGGGTGGTGTTGTCCTGGCGTCGGGAGAGGCCTCTCAGCGGCTGGGCCACCTGGAACGGCCGCTTCCTGACTGGGGACAGCGGCTTCCGAAGCCGACAAGGCCGCGCCGGTTTGGAGCTCCCAGGCTCCTGATGTTAGAGTCGGCGCCGTCCGCTCCGCAGATCCGCAGCCCGGAGGTGTTGATCTCGGCGGTCACAGCTCACCGGAGCTCCTGCGCGTCGATCCAGCGCGGCGAACCATGCAAGGCATCGCCCGCTCCGTTCCGCGATAGCGCCCCAGCGCTGTGCCGCCACCGAAGCAGAGGTGCTGGGCGGTCCCCGCCAGGAAACGGTGCTCCACGCCCGCTGGTAGGCCACGAGGACGGGTCGACGGGGCAGCCCGGAGAAAAAGCTGCCTCACCGACCAGGTAGGGACCTAGAAGTATAATCACCTCCTTCCCCCCCCCCCCCAGTAAAAAGTCCATTCTCCAACAAAGGACAGGGCTTACTAAAACTCCAAAAAAAAAGTGAGTTAAACGGACGGCTGCTGGTTAGCAGCCATTGCCCGATGGCTCCTCCTCCTTGAAGCTTTAGAACCTATAGTCATTTTTTTGCAAGCTTTAGAACCAATAGACATTTTTTTTGCAAGCATTAGAACCAATAGACATTTTTTGCAAGCTTTAGAACCAATAGACATTTTTTGCAAGCTTTAGAACCAATAGACATTTTTGCAAGCTTTAGAACCAATAGAGATACTTTTTTTGCAAGATTTAGAACCAATAGACACTTTTTGCAAGCTTTAGAACCAATAGACACTTTTTTGCAAGCTTTAGAACCAATAGACACATTCTGCAAGCATTTTAGAACCACTAAGGGCACTTACATTTGAGTAGACATGTGTTCAGTGTTATTCACAGCTCAGAGAAACGTGACCCTCTGCCTTCCTCCATCTTGAAGAGACTGTGGCACACCACTTCCTGGTTTTATAGTCCCTCCCTCCTGCCGCCAGCAGGGGCAGCAGAGAGAATGGGGAATTTTGTAAAAACATTAATATCTCTGTCATTTTTAATCGACGGGAAAAATCCTCGGCACACATGTGGCGGAGGGGGGCTCTGAGCAAGGTGGCCAAAAATGACGGCCGTAGGTGGCGGCGTTCTCTCGGAAATCGCAGCACAGATGGCCAAAATCGGTCAAGAACAGACTTTTAGTAATATAGTCAATTGATTACCACAACATTAAGGAATCACTATAATACAGACTTTTTCTCATCTCCCCCCCCCCAACATAAAATCCAACACATCTAACCTAAACTGCAAAGATCCAAACAAAACATATTTTTCCAGAACTTTTATTTTGTTGTTAAGGACAGCAAATAAACTTTTGAACTTGTAACACGCAGCACTGCATGCAGAGACGAGGGCAATTAGATAGCACAATAAAGACTCAAATATCAATCTTAAAAACCCAAACTGTAAAATCTTGACTATATTACCAGCAACTGTATCCACGAATGTGTCAAATCTTGCACCTTGCTTAGACAGCTAGATGACGTGAAGCAGTCAATTTACTCCCCCACTTAGAACATGTGGGGAATACAGCACAAGAATAGGCCCTTTGATGCACACTGTCTGTGCCGAACATGATGCCGTCCAACTCTTATCTGAATAACATATCTGTCCGTTCCCCACAGAGTGCATCAAATGCTCACATTTCGTAAATGATTATGTTTTCCTGAAGAGCAGGGTGGCTTTCCCTGTCTGGCCAGCTTGACCCCTAATGCAAAGTACAAAATGCTGAAGTAACTCAACGGGTCAGTCAGCATCTCTGGAGTACATGGGTAGGCAACGTTTCGGACTGCGATCTTTATTCAGACGTCTATCTCTTTTTTGGTTTAGTTTAGAGATACAGTGCAGAAACAGGCCCTTCGGCCCACCGAGTCCACACCGACCAGTGATCCCCCAAACATCAAAGGTATCAAAGGTATTTTATTGGTCACATTCACATACACCTAGGTGTAGTGAAGTGAAATGCTTCTTGCCATTTTGCAGCACATAAAGAAGTAATATAGACATAACATTAATAAGAGTTTTAAACATAAAGAACATCCCCCCACAATGGTTCCCATTATGAGGGAAGGCATAAAGTCCAGTCCCCAACCCCAGTTCAGCCATAGTCGGGCCCATTGAGGCCTCCACAGTTGCCTCTACGGAGGCCCGATGTTCCAGGCCGTTCTCGCCGGGTGATGTTGCTCCGGTGTCGGGAGAGTCCTCTCAGCGGCTTGGGAACCCTGGAATGGCCGCTTCCGTACTGGAGGCCGCGGCTTCCAAAGCCAACAAGGCAGCGCCGGTTGGAGCTCCACAACTGGCGATCTCATCTATAGATCCCAGGCTCCCGGTGTAAAGTTCAGCGCCGCCGCCCGCAGCTGGTCGCTCCACAGTTCCGCAGCTCCGCGATGTTTTCCTCAGCGATCTTCAGCTCACCGGAGCTCCAGCGCGGCGACCCGGGCAAGGCATCGCCCGCTCCGCGATAGCGCTCCAGCGCTGTGCCGCCGCCGTAGAAGAGGTTCTGGGCGGTCCCAGACAGGAAACGCTGCTCCAGGCCCGACGGTAGGCCGCGAGGACGGGTCGAAGCTGCAGCCCGGAGAAAAGCTGCCTCTCCGACCAGGTAGGGACCCTGAAAGGTAGTTTCCCCCTTCCCCCCCCACATAAAAAAGTCTAGACCTCCAAACATTAATACTATCCTACACACACTGGGAACAATTTACACTTATACCAAGCCAATTGATCTACAAACCTGTACGTCTTTGGAGTGTGGGAGGAAACCAAAGATCTCGGAGAAAAGCCATGAGGTCACGAGGAAAACATACAAACTCCATACAGACAGCACCCGTAGTCGGGATCGAACCCGGGTCTCTGGCGCTGTAAGGCAGCAACTCTACCACTGCCCTATTATAACCTGTTA
Organism: Amblyraja radiata; assembly: GCF_010909765.2. Classification (NCBI taxonomy): domain Eukaryota; kingdom Metazoa; phylum Chordata; class Chondrichthyes; order Rajiformes; family Rajidae; genus Amblyraja; species Amblyraja radiata. Next base: position 12,900,035 of record NC_045965.1, read on the forward strand.
TTTTGTGATAATTTCAATTTCCCAAATTAGACAGTGATGGTCTGCATGATAAACCACATCCCATGATTAGCCATAACAAAATCCCATTTAGAACCCCGAATATTACGTGCAGCATTGTTACTATATGATAGTGACTTCAAGAAGACACAGGTCAGAATGACTAAAAATACTGCCTCTATGTTCTATGTTAACGATAAACCTGACACTCATGGATGTAATTTGTTATTCTGCGCATTACTGAGTGTGATTTGTTTTAAAGATTATCTAAGGATGGGAAAAGGTAGAGGAAGACTACATCAGAAACCAAAATGGCAAGAATGAGGACCTATAAATTGTGAGTAATTTGGGAGAAAGAGAAATTTCTTTGCATAGAAAGTTTGGAAGGCAATTTACCTTTAGGTTGAACAGCTGAGGCAGAAGTTACAGCAAGGTTCAAGATAAAACTGAATAATAAACAAAAGCAAGGCAGGTGACAGAATAGGAGCTAAAAGAGAGATGGAAACAGAATGGGTAAATCTGATTTAAAATGTTTGCTCATGCCAAGTGTAAAGGCTGACATGGACTAATGGCGCCAAATGGCTCATTTTGTAGCTTTTATGATGGCTGATTCAGACTTATGTGCAATGTTTTTTTAAATATTTCAAAAGATTATCATTCGTCATCTACTTCAAAAAGAAATACTTTCATATTAATCAAAATAAACTGGAGAGAAACTACATTCTCGTTCGAGGAGGCTGGATTGCATCAACATGGAAATGAAAGCAAGCACTGAAATTCTTTTTTTCTGAGGACTCAGTCAAATGACACAATCATTCAAAATCAGACAGCCTGTCACATGGAGATCTTGCAGACTGGCATACAGTGCTGGAACTGGGTTAAAATAACTCCCTTTATATCGTACTAAATAAGTTTCCTGTTTGACTGTTTATGTTAACATTGTCACGTTAAAAAATAGCAATATAAAGATGAATAGAAAACAGTCAAATGTTAGCACAGAAATTCTGAAAGGAACTCAGTACTCGAAGAAAGAATATTTAAATGCAATTAAAATCTAAATTAAGCTTAAATTTAAATTCCTGCAGTGACAAGTTAGCATTCATTAACTAACAATCAGCAAAGAAAATCTTTCTACATCAAATCCGAATTCATAACAGTCACGAGGGAAAGATTGAATGGATGATATAATTACATTAGAACTTTAGCTGTTCTCTAATTAGCGAATTTTTAATTTGGAATTCACCGCAAGGGGTATAGATGCTAAAGGCCAAGACTGTAGAAACAAGGAACCACAGATGCTAGTTTACACAAAAGGACACAAGGTGCCGGAGTAACTCAGTGGGTCAGACAGCATGTCAGGAGAACATGGATGGGTGACTTTTCTTCAGACTGAAAACGGATTATATGGCATCAAGTGATCTTGGGATAGTACAGGAAATCTGTGTTATGAAGCAGAAGTTCAGCCGGTCTGTTACTTAATGATAGAGACTATGTAGCTTGCCCAAGGCACTTTTTTTCACCTTCCATCACAGTGAGGAATGTGGAGGAGTCACTGTGGTGGATGTTTATGTTAAAATGTATTTTGTGTGTTCCGTTGCTTTTTATTTGTATGATTGACTTGGCAAATGAAATTCCTCGTATGTTGCAAAACATACTTGGCTAATAAAGTATTATTGTGATTGAGATATGGATTACCCTTGTTTCTATTCCTTATGATCTTAGATCAGTCAGGAGGTGCTACTGAGCTCTTAATATAATGAGTCCTCCAGCTCGCTAGAAAAGTATTGACATACATTTCCTGATATTTGCTACCTCAACAAAATTTTTTCATAAACAATCACTTCTTATTTAATGTAATTGAACAATGTATGTGCCAAAAGCTTCATTGCTGAGAGAAGTTAAAGGAGGCCCATGCCCCTGAGGCAGGCAGATAGGCGTGCTTGCGCGTCGCCTCTGGTCAAAGAAGGATCTGGACCCAAACCATCACCCATTTCTTCTCTCCAGAGATGCTGCCTGTCCCGCCGAGACACTCCAGCATTATGTGTCCACCACACACACACACAAAAAACAAATAGTAGTGGATTAATAACAATAATAGTCTATTGTAGTTCAGAGCTTATTTGAGGTTGTAGTTTTTAATAGCCTGATGGCTGTAGGGACGTAGCTGTTCCTGAACCTGGACATAACAGTTTTCAGGCTCCTGTACCTTCTTCCCGATGGCAGGAGTGAAATGAGTGTGTGGCCAGGGTGGTGTGGGTCTCTGATGAAGCTGGCTGCCTTTTTGCAGCAGCGACTCCTGTAAATCCCTTCGATGGTGGGAAGGTCAGAGCCAGTTATGGACTGGGCAGTGTTCACAACTTTTTGCAGTCTTTTTCGCTCCTGAGTTCTGGTTGCTGAACCAGGCCATGATGCAACCAGTTAATATGCTCTCTACTGTACACATGTAGAAGTTCAAGAGAATCCTCTTTGATATGCCGAATCTCCGGAGAGGCGTTGATATACTCTTTATAATTGCATCAGTGTTCTGGGTCCAGGAAAGATCGTCGGAAATATGCACGCCCAGGAATTTGAAAATTTTCACTCTCTCCAACAGGATTGTCGGTTCTCATCCTTCCTCTTCCAAAGTGTCAACCATGAAAGTCCATCTTCACTTTTATACAAAATTATGCATGTCATATTTCGATATTTTACTTCTACATTGACTGAATGTGGGATCACCCCAGAATATCCAAAAAGCTCTCCCTACGGTAGTCCAAAATCAGTTTAAATCTCTTTTATATTATCAGGAGTTCAACAATGGTTTATTTCTGATGATGGAGAGGATTTTAGTAACCGATCATTGTCAATTGGCTAACTTTAATGGCAGAAAGTCAGGGATCAGTGTGCACGAAGGTGGAAATCCATGACCTTTCGTTTTTAAGCAAAGAATGCTATTTCCACTTTCCACGTGCAGATCTCAAAAGCAAATGCCAGAATACCAACAAATTTAAGATGAAGATAGACACAAAATATCGGAGTGACTCAGTGGTACAGGCAGCATCTCTGGAAAGAAGGAATGGGTGATATTTTGGGTCGAGACCCTTCTTCAGACAATTTAATAAGGATTAACGGTTCATTATAAGAATAATGAACGTGACCTGGCCGATGACATGTTGGCCTGGCTCGCCTCAACGGAGCTGCAGGTCTAAAAGACATACGACAGAAGAAGAAGAAGATACCAATCCAGAGAACAGTGGTGGGCGGCACAATGGCGCAGCGGTTGAGTTGTAGCCTTACAGCGCCAGGGACCCGGGGTCGATCCTGACTACGGGTGTAGTCTGTACGGAGTTTCTATGTTTTCCCTGTGACCGCGTGGGGTTTCTCCGGGAAATCATTCTTTCAGCGAATTGTTCAGGAGTCCTGATAGTTTGGCTGTAGGCTCATCACATGTTGATTCCCAACCTCCCTCCTGTGCATGTAGTCCCCAGTTCCCGCACTCTCTTTAAACTACCTGGGCCCCAGTAGCACATTCACTTTGAACTCACTTGGATCTATTTCCTGCTCACTGAAAAATATATTAGACTACTGTACTGTATTCAGGCAAGTGAATGATCCTCTCATCAGCAAGAGGGCAGCCCTGATCTCCCATCTATCTCATTGGAGACCTTTGAACTATCTTTAAAACGAACTTTACCTTGCACTAAATGTTATACCCTTTATCTGTATCCTGTGGACGGCTCAATTGTGTATGGTCTTTTCTTTGACTGGATAGCATGCAAACTAAAGCTTTTCACTATACTTCAGTACATATGACAATAATAAACTACAACTAAACTGAACAGTAATAATCAGAACTGGATCTAATAGTCCAGAAGATATGCCAACGCAGCATCACCAAAGTTCGAAGTGTTCCAGATTAACAAAAGTTTGTGTAGCCAAACACACCACGTATCAGGAAGAATTCAACAGCACCAGAGAAAACGAACTGGAGAAATACATGGGCATTGGTAGGCCTGGTTGTGTGAAAGGCAGCACACAAATTGGAACCAAAGTTAACCTCCCAAATGAATCAACCTCTATCACACGTCTGCACATAAAGATTAGAGTGCTGAAGTCAGCTGATGGAACGTGTACAAGTCAAAGGGCACACCAGTACAAAAAGGCACAGACGTGAGATTGCAATTTTAACAGCCTTGTTCCTGAACATATTGTAAAGGAATCCAATGCAAATAGGATATTGTTACCATCATTAATTGGAAAACCATTTAGCCATTATTTCTCATGTTGTACTGCTATATTTGTTTGATTCATATTTTTTTGGTAATTAAGTGGAAACAGCTTCTGAAACTTTGTGACAAAACAAAGCATTTAAAATGTCAGAACAAGCAAAACTGAATCTATATTTCACATTGCTTTCTTGCACATCCCACAGGTCTGGCAACTACGGATATTGTCATAATGTGTGGCCCGAGTCTTCATTCTTGGACTCACCTACGGACTAATTGCTTTTGGTGTTAACTAATATTTAATTACTCATAGTTAGAAAACAATTTGCAATACAAGAAGATTTTTTGAAGGTTACCCAATGGAGCTGCTGGTGGAGCTGCTGCCTCGCAGCGCAAGAGACCCGGGCTCGATACTGATCTCGGGTACTGTCCATGTGGAGTTTGCACGCTCTCCCTGTAACCGTGTGGGTTTCCTCCGGGTGCTCCAGTTTCCTCCCACATCCCAAAGACATGTGGGTTTGTAGGGAATCATTGCCCTGTGTAAATTGACCCAAATGTGTAGGGATTTGATGCAAAAGTGGGCTAACGTAGAATTAATGTGAACAAGTGATTGATGGTTACCAAGGACTTAAGTGGGCCAAAGGGTCTGTTTCCATGCTGTACCTTTCAAGTAATCAAAATAAATTAAAAAAAAGTAGTTCAAAGGAAAATTAACATTGGAATTAGTCTAAAGCACATACTGTTTGATCTTGTCATTCTTTGGTCCAAACTTAGGTCCAGTAGGGCCCCTCCTGTAAAAACAAAACAAAATCAGAAAAGTTGAATCATAATGCGACAATGTTACTTGACATGTTATCCCATCTTATTCTCTACAGTCACAATCTTTATTGGGGGACAATAGAATGCAACCGATTGATCTCAAACACACTGATGGAATTGTAATGCACAGAATAAACTACCAAACTGGTGCAGCCTCAGAAACTGAATGCTGTTGCTCACAGGAGATGGTTAAATAGTTTTAGCTACAATATAAATATAAAGTTTTGTAAACTAAGTTTCTAATTTGGATTGGCGGGGAAAATAAAGACAGCATGGGAAAAAGCATGAAAACATAAATAAAGCAGAGGAGAAGCACTTAGCCTGGCATCCATCACCAGTCATAAAATGTGTTAGAAGATCTAATAAACCCCAATTCACAGGCTATAGACATTGTTTAGTTTCGCAAATACTCGGATATTCTTTAAATATGACACGTTTCTGCTCCAATCACTTTCTAGTGTTGAGTTCCAGAATATCTACAACCCCACTCACTTCTTCAAAAATATATCCAGAGGTCACTGCAAGCGCGCCCTTGCATACTTTCGTTAACTGTGAGAAAGCCATGCCCAATTCCAGGCACGCCACCAGTTTCCTGGCAACTGGTGGTCCGGCACCTCCTTTAATCCGGGCAAAATTACAAGAGCACACTTGAACCCCCCCCCCCCCGGTAGTCCCCCCCAAAATGCGATGCCCAAGCCAGGTGAGGCGGCCAATCTCAAGCTTAGAGGGACTTGCGCGGCCGATTGGCATGTCGAATTTGCCCCCAGTGGCCTGGGCTCTGGAACTCGGCCTGGCCGGAGCCGGCACATCTGTTCTCATTGCCAACTTTGCGGGCCGGTATCTTGCCTCCCCTTCAGGCCGTGACATTTGTTGCTCTGGCAAAACAGATAATACGGCCTGGCTCTGGAACCAGGGTTGTCTTAAACCGATGGTGGACCTGTACTCACAAAAAGCAAGAACTTAGTACAACTTTGATTACATTCCATTGCTTCTGGTTTCTCTGCATAGAAAATAGGTACTTGCTGTTCATGCTATCTAAATAATTTGTATACAACTCAATTAAGTCCCTCACCTGTCCCTTTCCACCATATCCCTCCCTCTGGTTTTACATTTACCCCGTATTTCCCGGCAAAGAAGACACACCCCATTTTGAGTCGCTAAATTTAAAACAAACATTCGCCGTGGTGACGGCCATTTGCATTGCGTATTGTGTTCATATAAAACAAAGATATTGTATATACTTGGTAATAAAAAAATACAGCGTTCGGAATAAAATAACATTTTATTACGCACAAAAGAAAGATTACAAAAACGAAAAACATTCTAATCTTCAAATCCGAAAAATTCACAACTATCATCCGAACCTTCAAAGTATAACAATTCATCAGGGTCATCACTGCTGTTTGAAATATCACTATCATCAGTCTTTCCAGGTGCGGCAGAGGTTCACCTGCACCTCCTCTAACCTCATCTATTGCATCCGCTACTCTAGGTGTCAGCTGCTCTACATCGGTGAGACCAAGCGTAGGCTCGGCGATCGCTTCGCCCAACAGCTCCGCTCGGTTCGCAATAACCAACCTGATCTCCCGGTGGTTCAGCACTTTAACACCATCTCCAATTCCGAATCTGACCTTTCAGTCCTGGGCCTCTTCCATGGCCAGAGTGAGGCCCACCGTAAATTGGAGGAGTAGCACCTCATATTTCACTTGGGCAGTTTACACCCCAGCGATATGAACACTGACTTCATTAATTTCAGGTAGTTCTTGCTTTCTCCTCCCCTTCCCAGCTCTCCCTCAGCCCACTGTCCCCGCTTCTTCCTTTCTTCTTCCTGCCCCCCCAAACCCTCACATCAGCCTGAAGAAGGGTCTCGACCCGAAATGTTGCCTATTTCCTTCGTTCCACAGATGCTGCCTCACCCGCTGAGTTTCTCCAGCATTTTGGTCTATCATCAAATAGAATGTCGTCTTCTGAGCCATCTAACGCATTACTGATGCCACATTTTAAAAAAAAGTTTTGTCAACAATTTCAGTCTTAACACAGTTCCACGATTTTAAAACCTACTCGCACACCTGAGCAATGGTTGGCCTTTTCAAACTACCTGTTGGTGTTCGATCATGGTCTGTGCTCCTTATCCACTGATTCCATTCCTCTTTCATAAACGATTTAAAGGGTTTGTTGATGGATACGTCCAAAGGCTGAAGTTGGCAAGTTAATCCACCCAATTGCAATTTGTAGCCAATGGTGTAAGAACCTCTTTTTTTTTTGCAGACGCCATAATATGGGCAGTGTTAAACAATTTACAGTTAAACAATTTAAACACAATTTACAGAGCTCCTCCTTAGACCAGGTGTTTGAATTGGCGAAAATCAATCGCGTGCCTGTTGTCCCAAGCATGTTGTTGCTTCTCGTTAAAACAAATTATTGGATTGCCGTATAGTATCGAAATGCTTCCTATAGGCCTATGAACAACCTAACCTTCGGCCTCCAAGACGCAGGTAATTTTTTAGGCCTTATTTTAGGGTAAAAAATAGCATCTTCGACGCCGGGAAATACGGTAACTCCTCCTCATCTCCCCTTATTTAATTGAAATAATTGAAATAATTTAATTGCCACACAACCAAGGTCGGTGGTATTTGGGTTGCCAGCAGCGGTACAATAATAAAGAACACAACCACAATAAAAATTTTACACAAACATCCACCACAGCATTCATCACTGTGGTGGAAGGCACAGAGCTTGGCCAGTCCTCCTCCATTTCCCCCCATGGTCGGGACCACCACCCTCCACAGCCGTTGCTGCGGGCGTCCAGATGGTAAGGGACAAAGTCAAAGTCAAGGCGAGTCCAGGATCGGCTCTTCCCAACCAGAGACCGCGGCTTCAGGCTGGTGTAGGCCGCAGGCCGGCGGTCAAAGTTTTAAAGTACCTGCCGTGCCGCAGTCGGAAGCACCGCAGTCTGCAGGGCCGGCGGTCGAAGCTCCCCTCCAGGGGTGATGATAAGTCCATGCCCGCCCCGCGGGGGAAGACGGCCGCGGGCCGGCAGTGAAAGCTTCTTCTTCCCCCCAGGTCCTCCACGAGGGATCCCGGGCTGTAGACGCCGCACCTGCTGGAGTTCTGCAGACCGCTGCTTCAGGCTGCCGGCTGCCGCGGGCCAGCGTAACGGAGCGCTCCCCTCCAGCCTATCTGACATCCTTTTGTCTCTTCACCTTTTATTCCACCGGTCAACCCCCCCCTTGCCCCTCACCTTTATCCACCTATCACTTGCAAGGCTGTCCCACCCCCACCTCTCTTTTCCAGATTTCAAACCCCTACCATAATGTGCGAAGAAGGGTCCCGACCAGGAACATCGACAGTCCATGCCCTCCACCGATGCTTCCTAACCTGCTGTGTTCCTCCAGCAAAGCGTGTTTTGTTACAAATAATATTGGTGTGGTTGGATTCTAATCATAAGTAAATTGTAAGTAAATAGGCATCGATGGGGCAGACAGTCAAAACATTTTTCCCCAGGGTGGAACTATCCAAGACAAGAGGGCAAAGCTATAAGGTGAGAGGGGGAAAGTTTAACGGAGATGTACAGGGCAATTGTTTTTTTTACATAGAGAGTGGTGGGGGCTTGGAATGTATGGCCCTGGGTGGTGGTGGAGCATATACGATTGTGGCATTTGAGAGGCTTATAGATAGGTACATATTTTTCTTCTGGATCTCTGTGGTACAATGATGTTAACAAAAGTTCCATGTCATCACAAAGATAACAAGATGACCCAGTGCACCTAGTTCTGTCCTCAAATGCTTTTGAAAATGGCTAATTTCACAGGAAAATAAAGTAACACTTTACAAAAAAAATTGACTTTAAACAGTTTCACCCCCCACCACCATCTTCACATCCTTATGGCATCTTTGCTATGAAAATAGCAGGATATCAAACATTTCCAACAGGAACCGTTCATGGCTCGGATGCAGGCTAATGGATGAGATGATGGTACAACCAAAGCGGACGGTTGAGACAATCAAACTACTACATGTTTGATTTTTTATTTGAACGTCAGGAAGGTTCATATTTGTTAATTTGCAAAAATATTATGGACATTTGTACAACCTACTTGGTAATTGTCAGAATGAAATTTGTCAAAAATGATCTCATATTAATTCATGATTTGGCTCAAGCTTCAGTATGGTGATCTCTGAAAATAAGCTGCTTTGACGGACTGCGCAAAAACATCAATGTTAAGAGTTAGACACAAAATGCTGGAGTAACTTCAGCATGACAGGCAGCATGTCTGGAGAAAAGAAATGGGTGATGTTTCAGGTCGAGAACTTTCTTCAGACTAAAGGGTCTGAAAGAAGGTCTCGACCCGAAACGTCACCCATTCCTTCTCTCCAGAAATGCTAACTGTCCCATTGAGCTACTCCAGCATTTTGTGTCCATCTTCGGTGTAAACCAGCATCTGCAGTTCCTTCCGACATAATGTTAAGAGTTAACTGGACCATAGAATTCAAAACCACAACCGTAAAGTAAAAGTAAAAACTCACAGAAAAAAATCCTCTTCTTCGTCAGAGTCATCTTCCAATAAGTTCCGCTGAAAAATAGATGAGAGATGTTTATCATAAGCGGCAGGTACTGAAAATCCTCAGGAGGTTAATTTTGCAAACCACACCATCACATGTGTTAAACTCTGTCTTTATGGTAGATTGAAGATCTATAGTAACATGTGGCTAGTCAATTTATTTGTGCTATATTGTCTCTTTCACATGGTTGTATTGTAGAAATCATAGATAATCATACTAAACCCAGCTTGACTATAGATAATCACATTATTACTTCATTTCAATGACGGTCTTCAGTTTACTAAATAGATTGAGATTCATTAAAATAATGGTCCAGCATTTGCTGAAAAAGGACCATAAAGTGTGAAGAAGGGTCCTGAACCGAAAAGTCACCTGTCCATGTTCTCCAGGGATGCTGCGTGACCCACTGTGTTACTCCAGCACTTTGTCTTGTTTATCATAAAGTGCCCTCTGCTGTTGGACTTAATGGTACCAAATTTGGGGATTAAAATACCGAAAACCTCCCATGAATTTAATTGAAAAACCAACCGTGCTTTTAGTAATTAATAGAGTATAAATTTAACAGAAATGATGGCAAACCTTTGATAAGCACGTTGGCAGCTGGGATCTTAAACAAAAACCACATTGATCTCTCTTTCAAAGTAGCTTCAACTTCTGCAGAATTCTGCAAGATTTCTTTTATACCTTATACTTTAGAGATACAGTGCAAAAACAGGCACTATCACCCACCGAGTTTGCGCCGACCAGTGATTACCTCGTACACACACGAGAGACAATTTACAATTTTACCAAAGCCAATTAACCTTCAAACCTGTACATCTTTAGTGTATGGGAGGAAACCGGAGTACCCGGAGAAAACCAACGTGGTCACGGGGAGAACGTACAAACTCCATACAGACACCACCCGTAGTCAGGTTCGAATCCAGGTCTCTGGCGCTGTAACTCTACCGCTGCACCACTGTGCTGCCCCATTTTGAAATGCTAAGCCCAAAATGCTTGCATCTATTGGCTCTTTCAAAATTCAAATTCCTTTTAGTGGTTGGTGGAATACAAACCAATCACATTCACAATTCTTCAGTGGTTCATTGTTAATGGTGTTTAATCTGTGTAAAGCCAGCATTACAGAGATTTACTTACCCTTTCACTTCTGATAGAACCTGTCACATCATCGTCATCCAAATGCCGTTTAAATTTGGGTGGCATCGTTACTGTCGGGTGGAATGTAGCCTTTCCTCCAGACTGAAGAGCAACAAATGATCAACCTAGAACAAATTAAAGTGCATTATTATTGCACTTATTCGGAAAAGGACGAAGTAGTCCTCAGGCCTGCTACATCATTCTATTAGATCAGTGGTTCCCAACCTTTTTTTAGTTCATGGCCCCCTTGGGTTCTTTAATTTTTCTGTGGCCCCCTTCATTCAACCTGTGGCCCCCTAAATCCCCAAATTTTTCTGTGGCCCCCCTGAAATTTGCCATGGCCCCAGGTTGGGAATCACTGTATTAGATCATGGCAGAAATGTATCTCAACTTGGAGAAAAAAAGGAACAGCAGATGCTGGTTTACCAAGGAAAGACACAAAATGCGGAGAGACACATAAGGGGAGAGATAGATGAAAGGTCAAGCAGGGCGCAGGGGAGGGGGAGGTTGTATCTCACCTTATTTACTTGCCTTTTACTCGATATACTTACTTATTCTAAAATCTATTACTTTCAATTCTGAAAGATTAATTTGGCTTAAGCATCCAGGGCCTTTTCTTGGGAGAGAATTGCATATATCTACCATTCCCTTTGCGATAAGGTGTTTCCCTGATTTTGCTTATGTATGACCTACAATTAAAATCTAATTGTAAAATTACCCCTTTCAATATTTCTTCACACTTTGGAATAAATTTTGAATCATTTCAACATTTAAATAGGCCGATCAGATCAACCATATGCCTTATGGAATATAAACCAAACTATACAACATATCCTAATAATTTTGTGCTTAGGTGTCATTCTAGGAAATCTGCAAATCATCCTATCTAAGACCGAAAGGAGTGTCCCACAGAGTGCTACAGATGCCATGCCAAGAACTGAACACCAAACACAACTCCGATGTGGCCCGGAGTTAGATTTAGCTCTTAGGGCTAAAGGAATCAAGGGATGTGGGGAAAAAGCTAGAACAGGGTACTAATTTTAGATGATCAGGCATGATCATATTGAATGGCGGTGCTGGCTCGAAGGGCCGGAAGGCCTACTCCTGCACCTATTTTTCTATGTTTTCTATGTTTCTATGTACAGGCGATTGCCATCATTTCATTAATAATGTCTGCTGAACAATTATTGTGAAACAAGTAAACTGGTCCCTGGAAAAAAATAGTGCAACAAAAAAGTGAAAGTTTCACAAATCTACACTTTTGAGACCCAACTTTTGTGTGCAGGTTCAAAAATCATAGGAGCCGAATTAGGCCATTTGGCCCATCAAGTCGACTCTGTCATTCAATCATGGCTGATTTATATTTCCCTCTCAACCCTATTCTCCTGACTTCTCCCCATACCCGACAACCTTAATAATCAAAATTCTGTCCTTCTCCACTTTCAAAATGCCCAATTACGGCCTCCCCAGCCATCCGTGGCAATAAATTCCAGATTCACCACCGCCGACCAGAAATTCCTCCGCATCTCCTTTCTAAAGGTACGTCCTTTTATTCAGACGCTGTATCCTCTGGTCCTAGATACTCCCACTAGTGGAAACATCCTCTCCACAGCCACACTATCCATGCCTTTCACTATTTGGTAAGTTTCAATGAGGTCCCCTCCCCTCATCCTTCTTAACTCCAGCGCAATGCCATCAATAGTTCATCACATGTTAACCCAATCATCCCCAGGATCATTCTTTTAAATCTCCCCTGGACCCTCTCCAACACCAGCACATACATCCTTCCTCAGAAACGGGGACTAAAATCTACTCACTATACTCCAAATGCTGTCGGACCAGTGCCTTATAAAGCATCAGCAGGTTTTATGCAGATAATGTATGGTTCTAATTTAGCATGGTTACAGGTAGCTCTGCAGTACAGGAACAATAATTTAACTAAACTAAAAAGCAAATGGTGCACAATTTACAAGTTCTGTTTTATACAAGTTCAGCAAAACAATACCATTCGTGGTCAGGGACCATTGACGGAGACTGAAACTGAAAATGCACTCTGTTTTCACCAGACGTCCGGCAAACTGAGTGCATTTCCTTCGCAACTGCAGATAAGATTCTGCCTTTCCGGCTGTCATCTCACATCCAATTTAGTGTTAGCTCACTTGAACAACTACCATCCCAACTATCACAATCACTTTCCAGTTCAGTGCACTTCATTCCTTTTGGTCTCTTCTCCTCTATAACCTTCTCCATATCTTGAAATCTGTAAAGTCTTAGAACATTGAACAGAACAGCACAGGAACATGTCCTTCAGCCCACCGTGCCTGTGCCAAACATGATGACAAGAAATGACTAACCTCATCTGCCTGCATGAGATCCACATCCATGCGTCTATCTAAAGCCTTTTAAATGATTGTACGTACTTCCTCTAACAGCCCAGGCAGTGCATTTCACGCACCCACCACTGTAAAAAATAAACCTTTCCCTCATCTCCTTTAAACATTGCCCCTCTTACCTTAAAGCTATGCCCTATTTCCATCCTGTTAGAAAGGTTCAGACTGTCTACCTTATCTATGCTTCTCATAATTTTTATACACTTTTATCAGATCTCCTGTCAACCTCCAGCCTTCCATTAAAAAAAACCCCAAATTTGTTCAACCTCTCCTAATAGCTATTGCCATCTAATGGATCGCCCACTCATGCGATTTTTAGGTGACTGCGGGCGACTGTCATAGTCGTAGCAGGTCGCCGAAAAAATGGCAAAGTTAGACGATTTTTTGGGGGGATTGCCAGCGAATACAACAATGGAATTCACCAGCAACAACCTACGTCACCTGGCGACAACCTACGACATCCTGGCGACAACCTACGACAGCACCTACGACAGTCAAGCTACGCTTATTGGCGTCAATCGCACGGTTGCCACTGTCGCCGAAAATGTTTCAACATGTTGAAATTCCAGCGGCGACCAGAAAGACGCTACGACTCTTTGGGCGACTGAGGAGACTACTCACAACCATACAGGCGACACCCCGGCGACAGCCTAGTCGCCTAAAAAATAGCCTAGGTGGGACAGGCCCATTATCCAGGCAGCATTCTGCCAATTCTGATGAAAAGTAAATAATTTCAAGCATCAACACAGTTTCTTTCTCTTTGATCAGGCTGTTATCAGGCAACTGAACCACCCTACCGCAACTAGAGAGCAATCCTGAACTACTATCTACCTCTTTGGTGACTCTCAACTATCTTTGATCGGACTTTACGGGCATTATCACACACTAAATGTTATTCCCTTATTTTGTATCTGCACACTGTGAATGACTCAACTGTAAAATGCCTGATTAGCACGCAACAAAAACTTGTCACTATACCTCGGTGCACGAGACAATAAACTAAACTGAAGTAGTGGCCTGTCCTACTGATCATTTCCAACATTTTCTGCTTTATGGCCAGCCTGCAGTTACAAAACCTTGAAAAAAACGATGTTATCACTGCAGAGATGCAAAATTTAGCAGCAAGTATACGATAAATTTACCAGAAATTAACACTTCTTTACAGTTATTTACACTTGTTTACAGTTATTGATTTTCGACATTACTTCCAGATACTCTACCATATGTTCACTAAAGTTATGTATACTGAAGAAATAAGGAACTGCTGGAGGAATTCAGTGTGTGTGTAGGAAGGGGAGGGAGAGTGGTGGGGAACGAGGAGGAATTGCTGATGTTCTCCCCACTTACACTTTACTCTACTCCCTTGCCTGCTAGGGGTTGTAAACTTGTTTAAGAAGGAACTGCAGATGCTGGAAAATCGAAGGTAGACAAAAGTGCTGGAGAAACTCAGCAGGTGCAGCAGCATCTATGGAGCGAAGGAAATAGGCAACGTTTCGTACCGAAACACTTCTTCAGACTGATATAGGGTGGAGGGGGGGGGGGAAGAAGAAAGGAGAAAGGAAGAGGAGGAGCCCATGGGCTGATGGAGAGCTGAGAAGGGGAGCAGACAGCAAGGGCAACTAGAAATTGGAGAAGTCAATGTTTATGCCGCTAGGGTGCAAACTGCCCAAGCGGAATATGAGGTGCTGCTCCGCCAATTTCCGGTGGTGCTCACTCTGGCCATGGAGAACCTCTGTCGCACCTGGAACGACTGCTTGGGTCCTTGAATGGAGTCGAGGGGGGAGGTAAAACTTGTTTTCTATGCCTGACATTCTCTATTAGATTGTAAGATATTTCCTTTAATCAAATATAGGGAAGACCGTTACCATTATTTTTGATCACCTCCCTCATTTGTGTTTTCCTGGAGATTAATTGAACCCTGTAAACAATCATGTTTTTAGTTTTAGACATACAGCACGGAAACAGGCCCTTCAGCCCACCTTTGTTTTCCGGGTTGTCTCAGGGCAAGGTAACAGATGAGTGCGGATGCTGGTTTACAAAAAAAGACACAAAGTGCTAGAGTAACTCAGCGGGCCAGGCAGCATCTCTGGGGTGGCGTTTCAGGTCATGACTCTTATTGACTGTGTTGGGGGTGGGGGGGAAAGGTGGACAAGAGGGGCTGGACAAGAAGGCCGAGTGATAGGTGGGTACTGGTTAGGAGGGGGTTGATAGGTAGATGATTGGGCAAAGACCAGAGATGAAAGATGAAAGATTCCTCAGACACCCAAGTCTTTGTAACAGTGCTTTGATTGACATTGAAAAATACAGCATGGAAACAGCCCCAGGTTATGCCACTAGTTCCATGTTATCCCACTTTCTCATCCATCCTCCACACACTAGGGGCAATTTACTGAGGGCCGATTAACGTACAAATCATCACGTCTTTGGGATGTGGGAGGAAGCCGGAGAAACCCCACGCGATCATGGGGAGAACGTGCAAACTCCACACGGACAGCAGCAGCCCAGGTTGGGTCTGTGGCGCTGTGAGGCAGCAGCTGCGCCACTGTCCAGTCCGAGGGCCGCGGTGTAACAATGCGGCCTTCTTCCCCACCTCCTCCTCCTCTCTCGATGGAGACCTCGCCTGAAGGGGAGGCCGGAGCGGCCGGGTGGATGGGCCGGGCGCTTACCTTGTGTCCCGGTCGGTGCTGGCGGCGGCCCCGCGTCCAACGGAACCGAGGACGATGAGCGGCGGCGACAGCAACCAAAGATAATAGAGGAGCTCTGTAATCTTTGACAGCAACCGGGCCGCCTCCTCCTCCCCTTCCTCTCCCTGCTCTCGCGACATCCGCACCCGTCCCCATGGCAACCAAATATACCCGAGGAGCTCCTCTTAGTATCTTTCATGGCAACCGGCAGCCACCGGCCTGGGGAGAGGAGAGGAGAGGAGAGGAGGTGAGGGGAGGGGAGGGGAGGTGAGGGGAGGGGAGGGGAGGGGAGATAAGGTGAGAGGAGAGGAGGTGAGGTGAGGTGAGGGGAGGGGGAGATGAGGAGAGGGGAGATGAGGGGAGAGGAGAGGAGAGGAGGTGAGGGGAGGGGAGGGGAGATGAGGGGAGGGGAGGGGAGATAGGTGAGAGGAGAGGAGGTTGGAGGAGGTGAGGGGAGGGGGAGAGGAGGGGAGGGGAGATGAGGGGGAGAGGAGAGGAGGGGAGTTTCTTCTTCCTTGGCTCTGCTTTTCTTTTCTTCTCTTCGTTTCTTGTCTCTTCTTTCTCCTTTTCTCTTCTTTTCTCTTCCTCTCCTGTTCCCTCTTCTCCTTGGTCTTTCCCTTTCTGGAGCCTCTGTCTTTTCTTGTTCGTTTTCTTTTTCTCTTCTTCTTTTTCTCCTGAGTCCTCCTCCTTTTCCTCGTTCTCGGCCTTGGCTTCTTGATTTATCTTTATATCTCTCTTTTCGTTCAGCTTGGTGTTAGCTTTCCTTCGTTCTCTTTTTCTCTTCTTTTCTCTGCCTTTCTGTTCCCTTCTTACTCGCTTTTCTCCTTTCAGCTGCCTTCCTGCCCTTTTTCCTTTCTCTTTCCTTTCCTTTCTCCTTTCCCTTTTCCTCTTTTTCATTCCGTTTTTACCACTTTTTTTTCCTTTCTTTTTTTCTTTTTCCTTTTTTGTTTCCCCTTTTACTCGGGAAGAATGGGATGGGAGGAGTTGGGAATAGTGAGGAAGGTAGGGGGGAATGGCAAGGGAATGGGGCAATGGGAAAGGAAGGGGAGTAATGGAGAAATAGGGCAACCTATGGTACAGTATCTAAAAATGGAGAGTGTAGGTTTAATTGAAAGGGAAGAGGTTTAAAGGGGATACGAGGGATGAATCTTTCACATGAAGAATAACTAGTATCTGGAATAAGCTGCCAGAGGTGTGGGTGGAGGCAGGAACAGTAACAACAGAGAGAGGCATCGGGCAGGTACCTGATTGAACAAAGCACGGATGGATATGGAATTAAAGCAGGTAAGTGGGATTAGTATAGATGCCTATGCATGATGGTCAGTATAGATTAAATGTGCCAAAGGACCATTTTCCATGTTGTACAACTCTCTGATTCTACTTCAAGAAATGACAATAGATAATAAACAATAGGTGCAGGAGTAGGTCATTCGGCCCTTCGAGCCAGCACCGCCATTCAATGTGATCATGGCTGATCATCCCCAATCAGTACCCCGTTCCTGCCTTCTCCCCATATCCCCTGACACCACTATCTTTAAGAGTCCTATCTAGCTCTCTCTTGAAAGCATCCAGAGAACTGGCCTCCACTGCCCGCTGAGGCAGAGAATTCCACATACTCACAACTCTCTGTGAGAAAAAGTGTTTCCTCGTGTCAACTCTAAATGGCTTACCCCTTATTCTTAAACTGTGGCCCCTGGTTCTGGACTCCCCCAACATCGTTTCCTGCCTCTAGCGTGTCCAAACCCTTAACAATCTTATATGTTTCAATAAGACACCCTCTCATCCTTCTAAACTCCAGAGTGTACAAGCCCAGCCGCTCCATTCTCTCAGCATATGACAGTCCCGCCATCCCGGGAATTAACCTTGTAAACCTACGCTGCACTCCCTCAATAGCAAGATTGTCCTTCCTCAAATTAGGGGACCAAATGGACTGGGTCTTGCAGTCTATTGTATTATGTCATGGTTGAATTGCATCTTACTCCAATATGTACTTTTATACTAAAGAAGGGAGTCGAACCAAAACATCACCCATTCCTTCTCTCCAGAGATGCTGAGTTAGCCTAGCATTTTGTGTCCACCTTGTACTTTTATACTGTTGCCTAACAATTTTAACTTTGACATTTTCATGGTCAGAAAGAATATAAACCTTTGAAAGATGAGAATGGCGGAAAAGTGAAAACTAATTCTAGTGGAGTATTGTCCTCATGAAGTTCTTGTAAGAAAGTCTTGACATAAGCATCATCCTGCTCCAACGGAGAGAAGTTCAAGACATAATGGCAAACTCCCAGTGCAGCCTCTGGTCTGTGTTGGACTTGACTGCCTTGCCGTAGTCAACCTACGCATGTGAAGAGATTGTTTGCTTCGCCATCAGATAACACCAGAAGAGGTTTGATGAGAATAACCAATAGCTAATTATCCACAAAAACAATGCATTCTTGGATTAGAAACCATCACACGTCAAGGTTTGACAGCCAAGGTCCAACAAAAAATACGTGACCTTGGGATAAGATGGTGGGTGGAAAAAGTGCAGGACATTCAGTAACTAACTGAAATCTGAGGAAGGATGTGCTGGCTCTGGAGAGGGTCCAGAGGAGGTTTACAAGAATGATCCCAGGAATGCATGCGTAGGTTATCATATGATGACGGTTTGATAGCACTAGGCCTGTACTCGCTGGAATTTAGAAGAATGAGGGGGGCCTCATTGAAATGTACAGAATAGTGAAATGCTTGGATAGAGTGAATATGGAGCGGATTTTCCACTAGTGGGAGAGTCTAGGACTAGAGGTCATAGCCTCAGAATTAAAGGGCGTTCTTTCAGAAAGGAGATGAGGAGGAATTTCTTTAGTCAGAGGGGGGTGAATCTGGAATTCTTTGCCACAGAAGGCTGTGGAGGCCGTCAATGGATATATTTGAGGCCGAGAAAGATAGATTCTTGATTAGTACAGGTGTCAGAAGGCAGGAGAATGGGGTTAGGATGGAGAGATAGATCAGCCATGATTGAATGGCGGAGTAGACTTGATGGGCCAAATGGCCTAATTCTTCTCCTATCACTTATGATCTTATGAAATTACACATCTGACATGTGATAATTACAACATGGATAGAATCATCAATGCTAAAGTTTTCAGAAGTATGTGGGGTCCAAACACCAAGGGAAAACCAAAAAATGGTGGAAACCTTGTTAAAAACAGAAAAGTTACTTGTGGCCACAAGAAGGAACGTTTCAAATAACTCTTCATCTGAGACTGGCCTTGGTGTGTGTTCATTGACTGCATTTCACTACATGCTATTAGATACAGCCCAGATGATTTACAGACACATCAAAAGCACTGGAAATAAATGAACATTGCTGCATCTACGTAATCTTCCAAATCCATTTGCAGGACAGTGCTTCCACGCCTCAAATTTTTTTTTCATTAAATAGAATCCCAAATTTCCTGGAATTTGATGGTATTTCCTGAAATTTTCAAAAATGCTTCCTGCGAGCTATTAGTTGTTGTTTTTTTTCACGGGCACACGTTAACAACACAAAGAAGAACAAAGCAAAACAGATCTATGTAACTACACTGTATCTGCCTGCTTCTGTTACTCACTTGTACAGTGTTATGCAAGACAGCTTTCATTGCCTCCAACAGCTTTCGTTGTCTTTGTTTTTTCAACTTGCTCTCATGTGTCTCAGTCTCTGCTCTCTCTCCCTCCCACTCTCCCTCTCTCCCTCCCTCCTTCCCTACCTCTCCCCCTTTCTCCCCTTCCCCCCTCCCCTTTCCCTCCCTTCCTCCCTCTCTCCCTCTCTTCGTCCCTCTCTCCCTCTCCCTCTCTCCCTCGCCCTCTCCCTCCCTCCCTCCCTCCCTCCCTCCCTCCTCCCTCCCTCCCTCCCTCTCTCCCTCTCTCCCTCTCTCCCTCCTCCTTCCATACTTCTCTCTCTCCTGCCCTCCCCTTTCCCTCCCTCCCTCTCTCCATCTTTTCGTCCCTCTCTCCGTCTCCCTCTCTCTCTCTTCCTCCCTCTTTCTTCCTCCCTCTCTCTCCCCCTTCCTCTTTTCTCCCTCTCTCCCTCTCTCCCTACCTCCCTCCCTCCCTCCCTCCATCTCTCCCTCCCTCTCCCACCTTCTCCCTCTCTCCCACACTCCCTCCCTTCTCCCTTCTCTCCCTTTCTCCACCCCTCCCTCTCTCCCTCTCGGCCCCTTGAGCCCGGCCATCGTTCTGTGAGATCAAGGCCAATGCCAATGTAACTGCAATCCCACCGCCCACTAGTAACTTTTCACCATTAGGCCTATCCAGAATTCTACTATTGCCTGAAAAATAATCAAAGGCTCAACTTCCACTGAGAAAGAGAATTCCAAAGATTCATTGTTATACGAGAATTTTCCCGAACAGTCTGTGACCCATAGCGCTGTGGCCATAGTGCTATGTTTAAAGCCCATAACGCTGCAGCCGGTAGCGCTATATTTAGAACCTATAGCGCTGCAGCCGACAGCTCTTTGTTTAAAATCCCACTAGTTAAACTGACAACAAAGTTTAATCCTTTGAGCGACAAACCGGCAGTGCTGTGTGTATTACCTTTACACCCTTCGCGGGGCTGTTGCGGAAATTTCCTGAAATTATTCCATTTCACTAAAATTACCCGAAGACAACCAGAATTTCCCGAATTTCTGGTAATTTCCTTCAAAGTGGAAACACTGTAGCAGGATAAGTAGACCACCATTTGTATCATCGCCCAGCTCTGAGATTCTATTTGCACACGGCCAACTTTGATCGGTAGAGTCAGAGACTCATACAGCATGGAAACAGGCCCTCCGGCCCAACTTGTCCATGACGATCAACATGCCCCATCTAAGCTAGTCCCATTTCCCTGTGTTTGACCCAAATCCCTCTAAACCTTTAGATAGACACCAAGTGCTGGAGTAACAGCGGGATAGGCAGCTTCTCTGGAGAGAAGGAATGGGTGATGTTTCAGGTCGAGACCATTCTTCAGACTGAGAGTCAGGGGAAACTTTTCCTATCCATGTACCTGCCCAAATGTCTTTTAAATGCTGTCATAGTACCTGCCTCAGCTACTTCCTATCGTTCCATATACCGACCACTCAATGTGGGTAGGCCATATTATTCAGATGCGCAGCACCATGTTTCCAAAACTGACACTCTACTCTGGTTTCTGCAACAAGAAATTTCCAAAAGGATAAAGAAAATGTTTCATGAATTTTCTCAAAGCATCGTTGGCAAAGACAAAGCTTCCTGATCAACCTATGGTAATTCCTGAATAATCAGGGAGTAGCACCATCCTGGAAGGCACTAGGAACTTCAAGGGAGTGTTGTCAGGAGCTTACGGAGGTCCAGTGAAAATGGTGAAAGGAATGTACCACCACCCCAGCAATTGGCTCATCTGCGACGCCAAGCACAACCTCATTCACTTATGTCTGAGTCGCCAGATTCCACAAAGGCCTCACCAACCACCTGTTGGTGAATCCACGGAACTAGATTGGAAGTCATCCTCAGCACTAGAAAACCTCTGCCCACGTATTTCTTGGTTTGTTGCTAGACTATTTTGATAAATGCTTTTAGCTGACGGTGGGTGAATAAGGCCTAATGAAGACTACCTTAGCAATGGTACACAAAAATGCTGGAGAAACTCAGCGGGTGCAGCAGCATCTATGGAGCGAAGGAACTAGGCAACGTTTCGGGCCGAAACTCTTCTTCAGTCTGATGAAGGGTTTCGGCCCGAAACGTTGCCTATTTCCTTTGCTCCATAGATGCTGCTGCACCCGCTGAGTTTCTCCAGCATTTTTGTGTACCTTCGATTTTCCAGCATCTGCAGTTCCTTCTTAAATTACCTTAGCACTGGCTGTCCTGAAACAAAGTGTCTACAGACTGTTGATCACTGCTGCAAGAACACTAAGCTAAGGAATACAGTTGTGTGAAAAATGGTTTGGGACATCACCATTGCAACATTGGGGCTTCAGGGAGTATTTCGAGGCACAATGGTTTTGTTATGAGGGGAAACGAACAGCTGGAAGATCAACTTGAGTTTGGCTGCATGCGGGAACTGCTTTCGTGATGCAATAAAAACTGCAAAAAGAAAAAAGGTTCAAGAAATATTTCAGATTAAGAAGGGTCATGATCTTAATTGTGTCGGAAGACTTCATTGCCATCAGTAAAATCACTTTTAATCTCTCCGGTGCAATCAACAGTGGGAAGTCGACAGGTTTGTATTATAAATTGGTTCCTCTGTACCTGCAGTGATCTCTGTGTTCCAGAATGCATTTGACATGAACATCACTTTATATGGAAATATGATCAACAGATGTATGTTTGTAATGGATTTCTATACTTGGGAGACTTGATATGACATCTGGGAAATTCTCTATTTTGTCTGTTAGTTAGAGGTCTTGAAATCATCCAGAAAATTGCTAATGTCAGCAAAAGACTCCGTCTTCATCACTAATCTGAATTTGAAAACCACGGCAGTAAATTTCCAACCACTGTAAAATAATTTTTAATACTTTTACTAATTACCTTTTGACTTGAGCATTAAAAGTAAGTGCAGCAGTTGGTCATATGGCCCCTTACGCCTGCTTTGCCAAAAGATCACACCGAGCTGAATAGATACATGTGAAATGTAGACGCAAGGAACTGCAAATACAATAAAACGCACAAAGTGCTGGAGTAACTCAGTGAGTCAGGCAGTATCTCTGGAGAACATGGATAGGTGCATTTTGAGTCCCGACCTGAAACGTCATCTATCCATGTTGTCCAAAGATGCTGCCTGACCAGCTGAGTTCCTCCAGCACTTTGTGTCTATACATGTGAAATTACGCATCAATTTCCATCTTCTTTGATCATGTCCAAATTAATTCTGGTATTAGGGCAGCACGGTAGCGCAGTGGTAGATTTGCTGCCTTACAGCGTCCGAGACCCGGGTTCAACCCTGGCTAAGGAATTGCTGTCTGTATGGATTTTGTACATTCCACCCTGTGACCGTGTGGGTATTCTCCGGGTGCTCTGGTTTCCTTCCACACTCTAAAGACGTACAGGTTTGAAGGCTAATTGACTTCGGTAAAATTGTACAATTGTCCCTTGTGTGTAGGAGAGTGCTAGTGTATGGGGTGATCACTGATTGGCGTGAACTCGGTGGGCTGAAGGGGTGGGAGATTGCAACCTTCACATGGTCCACCCTGTTTCAACGAATGCAATCAACCTGGCGTGCACAAACAGAAGGTCAAACAGAACAAGTTATCTTACAACTTTAGGCTGTGCACGCCATACACAAGAAGATGGTCCGAAGGCCCTATTTCCACTCTGTACCTCTAATCTAAACAAAACTAAACTAATAGCAGCTTCATCAATACATCATCTAGCTTCCAACTTGTAAATTATGCACCATAATTGTCCATCTTAAACTCTAAAAATATAGTATGCAGAACATGTTGGTGAACCGGATGTATGATATCAAGATAGACACAAAATGCTATGTTGAGTAACGCAGCGGGTCAGAGAGCATCTCTGGAGAAAAAGAATAGATGACGTTTCGGGTCGAGACCCTTCTTCAGACTTGGTTCACATGCAAGACTTATCAAGACTTGGCTCAGGTGCAAAATGCTTAACAAAGTTAGTTAACTAACTTCGCATTTGGTATTGTCATTGGTTTATTATTGTCATGTGTACTGAGGCACAGAACTTTATTTCTCCAGCTTTCAACATTTAATTTTTAATACAATTGTAACACTTTTTGCCATTTTTACATTATAACTTCTTCTTATCGAGTCCACATACAAGATTAGAAGTTGTTCAGCCAAAGCTGAACGCACTTCTCGGCATCTGCACAATGGTGTCTGTCTTGTGCTACTTGTGCGTGGTGGTGGAAAGATTGGTGGAAACAGGGCCGCGACGTGAACGCTCTTTCCTTGACCCATTTATATTATAATACCGATACATGTATTGGTGTAGTGCTGGTGCTGAAGCATTAGGCATTCTTTGGCCAAAATAGCACCATAATCCTGTTGAATAGCAGTGAAGGTTCAAGGGATGTATAGTCTACACCTGAACGTACTTGTGCTTTTGATCCATAACCCACGACGGCACAGTGGTTATCGGTAGAGTTACTGCCTTACAGCGCCAGAGACCTGAGTTTGATCCTGACTACAGGTGCTTGTCTGTACGGAGTTTGTACGTTCTCCCTGTAACCTTGTGGGTTTTCTCCGATATCTTTGGTTTCCTCCCACACTCCAAATACATACAGATTTGTAGGTTAATTGGCTTGGTATAAATTGTACCATTTTCCCTAGTGTGTGTAGGGTAGTGTTAATGTGTGGGGATCGCTGGTCGGTGTGGACTAGGTGGGCCGCAGGGCCTATTTCCACATGGTATCTCTAAACTAAGCTAAACTAATGGTGTTTGCCCTGCCCATTGATAATTGTAAGCACTAATGCAACTTTTGCATTATAGGACTTGGTGTTGCACATTTGATCGGCTCCTGCCTGGCTGATCCTGGTGGTTTGGAACAGGAATTGTAAAATACAAGCCAAAATCTCCTGCGTACTACCACTCTATTCCCACCTTTAAATGGGCTAAAGGAATCAATAGTTGTGGAAAGCCATCATCAAATGTGTAGGTGTCCCTGGAAAGAGAAGGCATATCACAAAAAAATAGAGAGTTAGGGCCAATAAGGCTAATGTTTTTTATGTTTCTAAAATCTACTTCATTTATTTGACTAGACTGTCGTCTTCTGGAAAAGAACAGCAAACCCAAGGTAATGACAAAGACTCACTGTTGTTTGTTTCATGTTATTCATGTTGGAATTTCCATTATTATTGTCTAAGTACAATGGCAAAATTAACCAGGCTAAGTGTTGCAAATTGGGGAAAAAAAGTCACAAAGATTTTATCTATATAAATTACAGCCAGTCCATTGTTCATTGTTTAGTTAGTGTTTTGTAGTGTCCAAGAGCCTGATGATTGTTGGCAAGAGGCTATTCTTGAACCTGGTGGTCTTTGTTTTTCGGACCCCTGTACTTTCTTCCCGATGGTTCATAAGTTCTAGGAGCACAGTTAGGCCATTTGGCCCATCAGATCTATTCTTCCATTCAATCTTGGATGATCTATTTTTCCCTCCGAACCCCTTTCTCCTGCCTTTTCCCCCATAACCCCTGACACCCGTACAATCAAACAACGGCAATGATAACAGTGAAATGAGAGTGCGATTAGGGTGGCGTGGGTTCTGGATGATGCTGGCTGCCTTTTTGAGTCGGGGCCTTCCATTGAACAAACAAGTGCACCACAGTAACCCAGCTATAGAGTTGCTGCCGTACAGCAGTAGAGACCCCTTGTTCAATCCTGACTACGGGTGCTGTCTGCATGGAGTTTGTACCTTTTTAGTTGTGACCTAATGGGTTTTCTCCGTGTGCTCCGGTAGCCTCCCACATTCCAAAGATGTGCATGTTGGTAGGTTAGGTGGCTTCTGTAAATTGTTCCTAGAGTGTAGACTAAAGCTAGCATACGATGGTCAGCATGGACTCGGCAGGCCGAAGGGCCTATTTCCTCGCTGTATCTCCAAACTAAATTAAACTAAGCTGCTTCTTAAAAATGTTAATATATCTTTGAATTATTTCCTGATTTTGAACAATATTTAATTGTCTTTGGTCATCAGAGACATTTAAAGCACTCGAGAGACCTTTGACTGTAGGCTGATGTGGACCTGTGGGTCCACAAGAGCTAAGTGTCATATCGCATTGACACCTCTAGACTGACACCTATAGCATAACTTAGGGTCAAGGGAATGGAATCTTTTGAGCAGAGCAACAGCTGGTAGCGTACTTTGCTGTACATCAAAAATAATAACATATTACTGGACCGTAATCATAAATGATTTTTAGTCATCAACTTCCCTAGCAGGTCATCGCACATTCTGTGCTTAATCTGTTGGCAGTCTGGGCATGTAGAACCGATTTATTTTACATTTCGCTGGCAAGTGTTTGGAGCAGTAAACACAAGATGGAGCAAATCAACACTCCAGGGAGCCCCTGAAAATTGCTCGTAGAGGGGACTTCCACTGTAGTTAGTGGGACTATCAGTGAGAAGCACCAACTCCTGCTGTCATGACAGATGGAGGAAAGCACAATGACATTCCAATAAAAATGATGCAATTTTACATGTCTGAAGCACTTCAAAAGTACTCCTACTGGGGAGTTATGCTAAATAGGTCTCCTTTCCCCTTGGAAAATGAAACCATTACAGAGTGGCTGGATGGAATAATTAAATCAACCTCCAGAGAAAGAAATAGGTGTTGTAATGAAATTTTAATGACCGTGGTATAGAAATTACAATTACCAATTTGTGACTAGTTAATTAGTTTCTGTCTGTAATCTTTGTGGCATGAAATAAAATGAACAAAATAGCATGCAGTGTGAAACCAATGTGTGAAATGTTTTTCCATTAAATCACCACAGGTAATTTCTCAGTTTGTAATGACATGCAAATTAATCTGCATGTCTTTATCTACAGCCCCTCAGCAAAATCCTCCATCTCGATTGACATCCATTATTATCTCACTTAAAAAAAGAAACAAAGTGCTGGAGTAACTCAGCAGATCAGGCAGCATCTCTGCAGAACATGGATAGGCGACGTTTGGGGTTTCAGACTGACGAAGGGTCCCGACCCGAAACATCACCTCCAGAACATGAACATGTTCTCCAGACCTGCTGCCTGACCCACTGAGTTACTCCATCATGAGAAGAAGGGTTTATGTATTACCAAAATTTGGAGAATTCAATGTTCATTCTGTTGGGTTGTAAGCTACTCAAGACTGAAATGATAAGTAATTTCTTCAGCCAGAGGGTAGTGAATTCTCTAAACACAGGGGCTGTGGACGTCCAGTCACAGAATATAGTCAAGATGGTTCCTTGCATTTTATAGTACATAGCAATGTTTTTAGACTTAAATGCACGGACACGGATGTTTGCAGTGACACAGAAGTTGTCTGTATGATTGATGGTGAGGGGCAACACTTCAGAATGCAGCATTGTAATCATCACTGTAAACGTGTTATGGATGCAATTCAAAATCTAATATAAGACACAAAGTGCTGGAGTAACGAGAAGGCTCTTGGGGAACATGGATAGGTGATGTTTTGGATCGGGACCCTTCTTCAGACATCCCAACACCTATCCATGATCTCTAGAGCTGCTACCTGACCCGCTGAGTTACTCCAGTACATTGTGTCTTGTTTTGGAAACTAGCATCTGCAGTTCCTTGCATCCAAATCTAATACATTGGCTTTCTTTGAGGTAATGACTAAGGAATGATGAGCCAAGGTGGTTTGACTTTCAATTTTTTAAAATCTTTTACACTTAAGAAAATAATCAATTGAATAGTTTATAATTCTTAACTGACTGAACCCAGAACATGTGCAGGTGCAAGGTGCAGAGACAGAGTTAGGGTAGGTTACACCCCTAATAATAATCCAGAAAAATACATGTACAATGTATGTTTATGGATACAAAAGGACAAATTCACCTCATATTATTAAAGATGCATTCCCCCCTCTCCAATTAGAATTTCCCTGCACTCAATTTCCTGAGGCATCATTATGTGAATGGAAAGTGCATGGGAAATGAAAGGGATCTGGAAGTTCTGGCTAATAGGAGACTGAGGCCATCGCAGACTGAACCCCAGAGAATCTGAAGAAGAGTCCCTAACTCTAATATCATCAGTTCATTCCCTGCACAAATGCTGTGTGACCTGTTGAGTTTCTCCAGCACTGTGGTTTTCTCCAGATTCTAGCCTCTGCAGGTTCCTGTGTCTACTTAAAGTGATATACTGTGTACCATGCTCAGGAGGTACTGCTGAATTTGGACTTTTATTACCAAAACACGCTATGTTTGAATCTTTTCTTATCTGTCTGCTGCAGTGCATTTGGTTGGGATTAACTGTAACTAGTCAACAACTCCATTACCAGATCAACAATTCACAGGGCAGTAATTGGAAAATATAATTGTATTTTTACACCTAGATAGATATTATACAAAGCCTCACTAAAAGGATATACATGCTCTATACCAGTGGTTCTCAAATGGGGGTACGCGTACCCCTGGGGGTACGTGAAGGCACTCCAGGGGGTACGTGAGATTTTAAAATATAGGCCTTTTTTTTGCGCTGGTTAGGGGGCACTTGGCTGAAAAAATATTTCACAGGAGGTACATCACTGAAAAAAGGTTGAGAACCACTGCTCTATACGATAATTGACTTCAATAAGATCACTTAAAATTATTGTTAATTGAATTTATTTTTTGCTAATTTTAATTAAAATTCTGTCATGGGCTACTTGTAAGACAGTTAAAATGTTGCTTGTGAGTATTTGTAATTGAGTGGTTTGAGGAGAAGGCAAGGAAGTAGAACCAGCTGGAGTATGTTAACACAGGGTGGTATTATAGATAGTGAAGATGGTTGTCTAAAATTGCAGCAGGATCTTGATCGGTTGGGCAGGTGGGCTGAGAAATGGTTGATGGAATTTAATACAGAGAAATGTGAGGTGTTGCATTTTGGGAGCAATAACATGGGCAGAACCTACACAGTAAATGGCAGGGCTCTGGGGAGTGTTGTAGAGCAGAGGGATCGTTGAAAGTGGTATCTCAGGTAGATAAGGTGGTCAATATGACTTTTGGCACATTGGCCCTCATCAGTCAGAACATTGAGTATTGAAGTTGGGAGGTCAAGTTGCAGTTGTATAAGATGTTGGTGAGCCGCATTTAGAGTCTGAAGAAGGGTTTCGGCCCGAAACATTGCCTATTTCCTTCGCTCCATAGATGCTGCCTCACCCGCTGAGTTTCTCTAGCATTTTTGTCTACCTTCGATTTTCCAGCATTTGCAGTTCCTTCTTAAACATTTGGAGTATTGGGTTCAGTTTTGGGCACCGTGTTACAGGAAAGATGTTGTCAAGCTGGAAAGGGTGCAGAGTACTCTGGCCCAGAGTAGGGGAATCGAGAACCAGAGGACATAGGTTTAAGGTGAGGGGGGGAAAGATTTAATAGGAACCTGAGGGATATTTTTTTCACTCAAATGGTGGTTGGTCTATGGAACGAGCTGCCGGAGGAGGTAGTTGAGGCAGGTATTATCACAAAGTTTAAGAAACATTTAGACTGGTACATGGATAGGAGGTTTAGAGGGATATGGGCCAAATGCAGACATCTGGGACATGTTGGCCGTTGTGGGCAAGTTGGGCTGAAGGGCCGGTAGAGACTTGATGTGCTAAATAACCTACTGCTGTAATAATTCCATGATATTATGATTCTAAAAGGGTGATTAAATCTGGGAAGCATCCAGTTTAATTTCAAAAGTCTGTGCGATGTACCCCAATGACTGTATAAACAAGGAATTACAGACGCTGGTTTTACAAAAATGAAGACAATGTGCTGCAGTAATTCAATGGGTCAGGCAGCATCTCTGGAGAACATGGCTAGGTGACGTTTCGGGTTGGGATCATTCGTAAAGCTAGTTTATAAGAACCTGATTTGGTAGAATAAGAAACATGAGGCAATTGATTTTATTAGCCTATGTTATTGTTCAGATGCCTTTTTGACGTACAGTCTGAGTTTTGTTGCTTCATCCTGATGTGTACAATGTCAAAATCTAGCCAGAATACTCTAATCCTGGCCAGACAAGCAATTGAGACTCAAGCTAGAAACTGTTTTTTTAATGGTTTTATCAATACTCATAAAGCTACTTGACATTCCAGTCTCACTCAAGATTGTGCGATTTCTTTTTTATCTTTGAAATGCACATTACTTTTACGATCTGAGATTTATCTTCACTGCCAAAGGCCAGTAGTATGATAGATTGATCCACAATAAATCCACGTCAATCTTGCTGGATATTGCAAATCACATGTGGGCTTCTCTCTTTGGAGAAAAACAGAAATGGTGAACGTGCTGTGTGATAAGGTTATTTCATTTGCAGATTACACATCTTCCTCTTGTGACCTCTGATGCATAGTCTGCCCAGATTGTTTACCTCTGTCATTGTCCAGAAACACAGTTTCAACTTTGGTTACCTTACTATCAGTGAGTTGGTCAGTAGGGGGCAGTTAAATTAGCTACAGTTTCCATGATTGAGGTCCCCAGAAATCATGTTCTACTGTCAAGTAACAAATATACTTGAGATCAGCTGCTGAACCTAAAATATGCAGAAGCTGTGGATTGCAGAACTCCCGTTGATACTGACACATTGAAAGGCCAAATTAGTTTTTACTTTAGTTTAGAGATACAGCTTGGAAACAGGCCCTTCGGCCCACCGAGTCCGTGCCAACCAGTGATCACCCCTACAGTAGTTCTATTCTACGCACTAGCAACTATTTTTACAGAGCCAATTAACTTACAAACCAGTACGTCTTTGGAGTGTTGATGTAAACTAGAGCACCGGGGGAAACCCTGTGCGGTCACAGGGAGAACGCACAAACTCCGTATAGACAGCGCCCAAGGAGAGGATCGAACCTGGGTCTCTGGAAGCCACTATGCCATAGTATCTATTTGATGGTTCTGACACTAGAATCCTCTTGGAGACCGGTGGTGGAGCCTAGTTCTCGATGGGATCACTCAGCATTACGCCTGGGTAGCATCACTCAGATTAGTTCAGTTTAGTTTATTGTCACGTGTACCGAGGTACAGTGAAAAGCTTTTGTTGCCTGTTAACCAGTCAGCGGAAAGACAATACATGATTACAGTTGAGCCATTCACAGTGTACAGATGCATGATAAGGGAATAGCGTTTAGTGCAAGGTAAAGTCTGACCAAAGGTAGTCTGAGGGTCACCAATAAGATAGATAGTAGTTCACAACTGCGTTCTAGTTGTGGGAGGTTGGTTCAGTTGCCTGATAACAGCTGGGAAGAAGCTGTCTAGTTCTAGATTAGGTCGAGACCTCCATGTTCAAAAAACAAAGTGCTGGAGGAACTCAAAATGTCAGGCAGCATTTGTGGAGGGAAATAGGCAGGCAACGTTTCAGATCAGGACCATTCTTCAGACTGGCCCACTGATTTAATCCGGCACTTTGTTTTTTGCTTGAGATTCCAGAATTTCCCGTTTCATGAATTCAATGGGAATTGGATGGTAAAATCTTTGCAGTGCGCCTGTCAAATTAATATCACAGAAGTATCACTATTCATCGGGACTGTTCCCGACACTACTTCAAATAAACAAAAAGATTTTACCATCTGTTTGGCCACACTGTTAACAAACTTTGCCCAGCACATTTGAAAAATGCATTTTATTTTAACGTGCCATAACAATGGAATTCTCCACTACAAATTGTAATGTGAATGAAATATTAAATCAATATTTAGAATTGGAAGGAAGAAATATGATGTGGTACAAGCAGAAGGAACATGTGGATAATTTTATTTTCAGCCTATCCTCTGTGACTTCAGTACAAACCCAATTCCTTATATCACTGAGTTACTCCAGCACTTTGTGTTTTGCTCAAGATTCCAGCACCTGCGGTTCCTTGTATATTAATTCTCCCCACCACTTCCCTCTCTTCCTGTATTCCCCCATTCCAGTGAGCAGCAATTTCTCCCACCATCCCATCCACCCATCCCTTTCCATCTATATCGCTCCCTCTGGCTTTACATTTTACTCTTCTCCTTATCCGATACCCTTTTGTGTAGGAAGGAACTGCAGATGTTGGTTTACACCGAAGATAGACACAAACTGCTGGAGTAACTCAGCAGGACAGGCAGCATCTCTGGCTACAAGGAATGGGTGACATTTCGGGTCCAATTCTTCAGACTGAGAGACTGACACCCTTTTGTCTACTTTTCATCTCAAGCCGTTGTCACTTACTCCACCCATCTGTCAATAAATCCAACCTTCCCTCATCTATATCCACCTATCACTTGCCTGGCTTTGCCCATCCCCACTCTCGTTCCCAGCTTTCCTCTCCCTACTACAATAAGTCTGAAGAAGGGTCCAGAACCAAATCGTCACCTGTCTATTCCCTCCACCTGCCTGACCCTCCTTGTGTTTTGCTCAAGATTCTAGCATCTGTAGTTACTTGTATCTGCAATTTCTTCATCAGCTTCAAACCAAGTTTGACTGCCTATAAATGTTTGCCCCCTGGGGAGTCATTTCTTGCATACTGTATGTTAATCATCTTCCAATCACTCCGTAAGAAGCATTCAGCTTTGCCAGCCCTGAACCAAATGCAGAACCACTTTTTGTTAATTAGGAAGAGGTAAACGACAGCATTTCAGATGAAGTCTTGTCCTTGATGTTCTTCTCCCATACTGAAATGGATACATTCCATACCATAAATGCACATGCGTATGAACTCCTAAGATATCATACTTACGTGTCACACACCAAGCACGTTGCACAAATAGAACCCTTGTAGACACAGGGAACCACAGATGCTGAAATCTTGAGCAAAACCCAAAGTGCTTCTCATCCCTTCTTCAGACTAATGAGTGTAGGTATCTTGGATTCAAGATGGCGGCGATGCCTTAGCAGCTGCGGCTTGCCTGCAGTCCGTCTGTTTTTTTCATTTTTTTGTTGTTCTTTTGTCCTGTTTTAGTCCATTTTGGTTTATTAGGTTGTGTATCTGTGTGGGGGGTGGGGAGAAACATGTTTTTGGTCTCTTCCTTCGGGGAGGATGCGACTTTTCTTGTCGTATCCCCCGTCTCCGGCACTGTCTGCGCCGAGGTCTAATGACGGAGCTGGCGGCCTCGGGGCAGTGGCAGGATTCCAGCGTTCCGGCGGCAGCGGCGGCGACTCGACTTCGGAGCTGGGGCGGCGTTCCGGCGTTCAGAAGGCGGCGACCAGACTTCGGAGACTCGGCCGCGGGCCCGGTGGACTCAGCCGCGGGCCCAGTGTACGACATCATCGGGAGCTCGCAGGTCCCAGGTTGGTGACCTGTTTTTCCGGAGCTCCCGCAACAACAGCTTCGTCCGCTGGACTGGAGGGCGGCCCGTTCGCGGCGCTTGGATTCAGCCACGGGACTTACTTACTTACCATCACCTGGCGGGGTCACAACATCTGAAGCCGGGGTCGCCTCAGCGCAGAGGGAGAACAAGGAGGGAAGAGACAGAGACTTTAAGACTTTTGCCTTCCATCACAGTGAGGAGGTGCCTGGTGAACTCACTGTGGTGGATGTTCAATTTGTGTTTATTGTGTGTTTTTGATATTTATTATTATTTGCATGACTGCTAAAATTTTGTTCAGACCGAATGGTCTGAATGACAATAAAGGGTAATTCAATTCAATTCAATTCTCGTTGGGCCCGGAATAGGAGGCCTGGTAACAGAGCTGTAAACCACATGGCACAAGATGATGACGCAGGCAAGCTCTGAGGAAACACACTTGGATGTGGTAGCAAGTCTGGGTCAATATATGGTTGAAGAGAATGAGAGAAGCAGGAATCACAAAGGGGTTCCTCTTTAGTCTGACCAGTACCCCGACCTGAAATGTCACCTACCCACTTTTTCCAGAGATGCTGCCTGACAGGCTGAGTTACTCCAACACTTTGTGTCTTACTTTTGTATTGCTGAGGTGTTTGCAACCAACACCAAGTCCTAGCAAGATCTCGATGCTAACCTTCTGCCAGTGCCAGCAATTCATTAGCTTCTTATTCTGAATCAAGCATGTTTGGTTGTCTTATGCACTGGGAACATGAGAATCTCGTTGTTCTAATCCTAGCATTTATTTCAAGAGAGCTCGAATACAAAAACAGGGATGTAATGCTGAGGCTCTATGAGGCGCTGGACAGGCCGCATTTGGAATATTGTGAGTAATTTTGGGCACCATATCTGAGGAAGGAGGTGCTCGCTCTGGAGAAGGCCTGCCAGGTCCGCACCATCCAGCGATCCCCGCACACTAACACTATCCTACACACACTGGGGACAATTTACATTTATACCAAAGACAATAGACAATAGGTGCAGGAGTAGGCCATTTGGCCCTTCGATCCAGCACTGCCATTCAACGTGATCATGGCTGATCATCCACAATCAGTACCCCTTTCCTGCCTTCTCCCCATATCCCCTGACTCCGCTATCTTTAAGAGCACTATCTAGCTCTCTCTTGAAAGTATCCAGAGAACCGGCCTCCACCGCCCTCTGAGGCAGAGAATTCCACAGACTCACAACTCTGTGAGAAAAAGTGTTACCTCGTCTCCATTCTAAATGGCTTACCCCTTATTCTTAAACTGTGGCCACCGGTCCTGGACTCCCCCAACATCGGGAACATGTTTCCTGCCTCTAGCGTGTCCAAACCCTTAACAATCTTATATGTTTCAATAAGATCCCCTCTCTAAAATGAACAGAATCTTTTCCAACTCTTTGCTCTTTCGTTTATAGATACAGCGCGGTAACAGGCCCTTCGACCCGCCGAGTCCGCGCCATCCAACGATCCCCGCTAACACTATCCTACACACACTAGGGATAATTTACATTTATACCAAAGACAATTAATCTACAAACCTGCGCATCTTTGGAGTGTGGAACAGGGAGAATTTACAAACTCCGTAGAGACAGCATCCGTAGTCGGGATCGAACCCGGGTCTCTGGCGCTGTAATCGCTTTAAGGCAGCAACTCTACCGCTGCGCCACTATGCCGCAGGAGGTTTGCAAGAATGATCCAGGAATGAGTGGGTTAACATATGATGAGCGTTTGTCGGCACTGGGGCTGTACTCGCTCGAGTTGAGAAGGATGAGGGGTCTTCTCATTGAAACTTACCAAATAGTGAAAGGCTTGGATAGAGTGGACATGGAGAGGATGTTTCCACTAGTGGGAGAGTCTCGGACTAGAGGTCATAGCCTCAGAATTAAAGGACGTTCCTTTAGGAAAATGAGGAGGTATTTCTTTAGTCAGCGGGTGGTGAATTTGTGGAATTCATTGCCACAGATGGCTGTGGAGCCTGTCCATGGATATTTTTAAGACAGAGATGGATGGATTCTTGATTAGTACGGGTATCAGGAGGTATGAGGAAAAGGCAGGAGAATGAGGTTAGGACAGAGAGATAAATCAGCCAGACTTAATGGGTCGAATGGCTTAATTCTGCTCCAATCACTTATGACCTTCTGTTCTTGGTGCGGATGACAATTCATCACTCTTGACTCTTCCCAATCGGGGAAGCCACTAAACAAGCAGAAAGTACAGAGACCTGCCTGCATTGCTGGCGTCCAGCAATTTTAGATTATCAGAGGAAGGAATCACACTGTATGTTCCTCATCGCAAACCAGCTCTGTTTCTCAATAGGAGGAGCTTCCATTTGCTTAGGGTTCACTGGGTGCAGAGGTGATATATTCACAACTAAAGTACTTGGGTTTTGAGCTGCAGGAGAAATCAGGGAGTTACGGGATTCAATTTAGTAAATGGAATTGAAGCCAAAGATCAGAGCAGCCAAGTTCTCAATATCTCCTTATCCACCCTCCAGAATACCTGAAGTTGTCAATAATTTGAACTAACAATAAAGATGCAATTCATGAAACTGCATTTTATGGTGTCAGTCGGCATTCTTTCAGTTGCTGAGTTCCAACAACTTGTTTCAAGAACTTTCTCTCTCCAAACACTGCTTGCTACGTGATATGCAGTTGGTTTGCATGGAACATTCCTTAAAGGAGTGCCAGGCATGCTTTAATAATGAAAGAAAAAAAGGGGAAACAAACATCTAAATTACAGTCCAGTGTCTGTATTTATTTTGGCATAGAGTTTTCTGAATACTTGGGCTGATGGATTATCATTCCAGATCTGGTTCTAACTGGTTGTGGTTGTTGTTGTCCTGGTCAGAACCCGCTCACACCAGTTTCTCCCCTACCCCTCCACTTCCATCTACATTCCTTCCTCTGGCTTCACAATTTGTAACACTTCAATCCTTTTGTCACACACCATGTGTTTTTTCATCTCTGGCCTTTGCCCAACCATCTGCCTATCACATTGGCACAGCGGTAGAGTTGGTGCCTTACAGCGCCAGAGACCTGAGCTCAATCCGGACTGCGGGCAATGCCCGTGTGCAGAGTTTGTACGTTCTCCCTGTGACTGCGTGGGTTTTATCCGGGTGCTCTGGTTTGCTCCCACATTCCAATGACGTGCAGGGCTGTAGGTTAATTGGCTTCTGTAAAGTGTCTCTAGTATGTAGGATAGACCAGTGTACGGGTGATCGCTGGTCAGTGCGGACTCAGTGGGCTGTATCTCTGAACTAAACATATAAACAAAACAAAACCCTCGCCTGTGTATCACCTGCCACTCTTTGCCCTGCCCCTCCTCTCTTCCAGCTTTCTTTCCCACCCCCTACCACCAGTGGCGGACTGGGTCTAAAAATATTGGTTGCCAGGAGACAAAGGGGGCCCACCCACAACTACAATGCTATCATTTAACAGGGGCCCACTTGCCATCACTTGCTATCACTTCATCAGAGGCCCACTTGCCATCGGGCAAGCTGACACCCTGGCCAGTCCGCCACTGCCTACCACAATCAGTCTGAATGGTTCCAACCTGAAACACTACATAGGTACACAAAAATGCTGGAGAAACTCAACGGGTGCAGCAGCATCTATGGAGCGAAGGAAATAGGCAACGTTTCGGGCCGAAACCCTTCTTCACACCTTCTTCAACGTTTTGGTCAACGTTCCGCTTGGGCAGTTTACACCCCAGCGGCATGAACATTGACTTCTCCAATTTCCGGTAGCCCTTATTGTCTCCTCCCCTTCTTCAACGTTTCGGCCCTAAACGTTGCCTATTTCCTTCGCTCCATAGATACTGCTGCACCCGCTGAGTTTCTCCAGCATTTTTGTCTACCTGGGATTTTCCAGCATCTGCAGTTCCTTCTTAAACATTACCTATCCATGTTCTCCAGAGATGCTGCCTGACCCGCTGAGTTACTCCAGCACTTTGTGTCTTTTCAATGAAAACATAGAAGGTGTGAGACAAAGGTTACTCCAGCACTTTGTGTCTTTATTTGTAAACCAGCATCTGCAGTTCCTTGTTTCTACAATGTTCATCTTATCCAACCCACTGGCTCTAAGGATTAATCTGATTGAGGACTGTGTAGTTTACATGGCTAGTAATCTCTTTGTTGTACATGAAAACCACACTTCTAATGGTACAACAGACTGGGAGTAGGATTCATGTAGCAGATCAGCACACAACCATCAAAGAAACAAGTGAACATCTTCAAATACGACAAGAGCAATTTGTATTGTTTGTCTTCACAATTAAGTTTTAATTGCTAAAAGTTATATCTGCTCATAATTTAATTCCGATAATATTTAAAAATTAGGTCTTTGGGAAACATTTTTGCATTAATTTTAACCTAAGCAAATAATCAATGCCAAGAATTCCAGTAGACTCATTATTAGGAAGGCACAGAGTTCTGGAGTAACTCAGCGAGTCAGGCAGCACCTCCAGAGGACATGGATAGGAGATTTTTCATGTTGGGACCTTCACAAGTCTGAAGAAATGTCCCAACCCGAAAGGTTGCTTACCATGTCCCCCAGAGATGCTGCTTGACCCGCTGTGTTACACCAGAACTTCACCTATTATTTGCCACACGCTTCCCTGCCCCTCCCCTCTTCCAGCTTTCTTTCCCATCCCCCCCATCACAGTCAGTCTGAAGGGTTCCACCCCAAAGCGTCACCTAACGCCACTAGTGCAACATCAGCAGTTCATTACGTCTCCTTCTGCACCCATTATAGACAATAGGTGCAGGAGTAGGCCATTTGGCCCTTCAAGCCAGCACCGCCATTCAATGCGATCATGGCTGATCATCCCCAATCAGTACCCCGTTCCTGCCTTCTCCCCATATCCCCTGACTCCGCTATTTTTAAGAGCCCTTTCTAGCTCTTTCTTGAAAGCATCCAGAGAACCTGCCTCCACCGCCCTCTGAGGCAGAGAATTCCGCAGACCCACCACTCTCTGTGAGAAAAAGTGTTTCCTCATCTCCGTTCTAAATGGCTTAATCCTTATTCTTAAACTGTGGCCCCTGGTTCTGGAATCCCCCAACATCGGGAACATGTTTCCTGCCTCTAGTGGTTCCAAGCCCTTAACAATCTTATATGTTTCAATGAGATCCCCTCTCATCCTTCTAAACTCCAGAGTGTACAAGCCCAGCTGCTCCATTTTCTCAGCATATGACAGTCCCGCCATCCCGGGAATTAACCTTGTAAATCTACGCTGCACTCCCTCAATAGCAAGAATGTTCTTCCTCAAATTAGGGGACCAAAACTGCACACAATACTCCAGGTGTGGTCTCACTAGGGCTCTGTACAACTGCAGAAGGACCACTTTGCTCCTATATGGATTCCTCTTGTTATATATTCGGGTTGTTTTGTTGTACTTCATCAAGCTTCAGTTGTGACTTAGCACTGTACATTTCTTTCATGTGAGGATATGCCACTTGGTTTTATTTTTCTGAGGTTGTGCCTGGGAAATTTGATTTGGGGCCACTGTGGATAGGAATGGGAGGTTTGGAGCCTGTGGCTTGTTTGGGGAAGTGGCAGCAGTCACAATGACTGATGTCAGACTTCCAAACCAGCCATTCTGTTCCGAGCTCTGTCTTAGTTTAGTTTAGAGATACAGCGCGGAAACAGGCCCTTCAGCCCACTAAGTCCCTGCCAAGCAGCGATCGCTCATTCACCAGTTCTATCCTACACACTTGGGGACAATTTACAGAAGCCAATTAACCTACAAACCTGTACGCCTTTGGAATGTGGTAGGAAGCCAGAGCACCTGGAGGAAACCCACGTGGTCACAGGGAGAACATACAAACTCTGTACAGGCAGCACCTGTAGTCAGGATCCAACCCGGGTCTCTGGCACTGTAAAGCAGCAACTGGGCCAAGATGCACTGGGATGAAATTATGTTCAAGAGGGATCACAAAAATGGGAGACCCATTGAGTACAGGGTCTGTGGGGGGGGGGGGGAGTGGTCAGTCATCGGGACCAGCAGGAGGTTAGGGTTGTTGAGGAGCACCATTTAATGTGGAGGCCCAAGGTTGTTGAGTGGAATTTAACTAATCTGCAGGCATCCCAGTTCAGCACATGGTGAGTAATGCCCCTGTCCCACTTAGGAAACCTGAACGGAAACCTCTGGAGACTTTGTGCCCCACCCAAGGTTTCCGTGCGGTTCCCGGAGGTTTTTGTCAGTCTCCCTACCTGCTTCCACTACCTGCAACTTCTGACAACCACCTGCAACCTCCGGGAACCGCACGGAAACCTTGGGTGGGGCGCAAAGTCTCCAGAGGTTTCCGTTCAGGTTTCCTAAGTGGGACAGGGGCATAAGACCATATCATTCCAGGAACGCCAACTACACATGCTTCAATACAATGTGGTCTTGTTTCCAATTCAGTGCATTGCCGAGGGAATGATATCATTAGTTGCCAGTCCAAAGTGGAAATCATGTCAGGGTGAATGCAGCCTCCATTTGCCCGATTGTATTTTTTAAGCAGCATGAAACAAAATTGACTTAATCATGACCTTATTTCACCCCTCAAAGCAATTGATTTTCAATTGCACTTTGTGGAAAACAACAACGTCCTGGAATTGAATTTCCACGCACAAGTGTTTACAGCTAGCTGTCTGACGGATATACCAAGGAGTTTTACCTCATGGAACGCTGGAAGCAGGGAGCATGGTTTGGATAAACAGTAGTTAAGTAACATTGTGTTTATGTAAAAGGAAAGTGATTTGGCAATGTTACAGTGAGAATTTATGGTCGATCGCTCACAATTACTGGACGGCGCGCCAAAGAATGTGAGAAGGCACACAGTGCAAACCACCAAATATTTGTTGTGGAAGTGCTTTGGGTCACGCCGAGAAGGTTCTCTGAGACAGCAGGTACAATCGCATATCATTCCAGGAACGCCAGTGTATTTTTCGTTTATAGAAATAGTGAGAATATCAGCTCCAATTTTTTTTTGATAAGGGAGTAAATTCTTCTAAAGTCTCCTGAAAAAATATTGTGTGAAGAAACAAGCTGCACCTTGTCTCAAGATTCCCTTTAAAGTTTTATTGCTTGGCAGTGTTGTGAATAGCAGATTGCCTGACTCAAACTTCCCATCCATTCATCCAACAAACACAAAGTTATTTACACGAACAATTTGACCCCCAGAGGATTTTGTTGTGTAATGGATGAAGGGAAATATTTGTCCCTGTTAATAGAATGGTCATAGAATCAGACAGAAACAAACAGGCCCTTTGGCCTACTGAAATCTTGCCAACCTTCAAGCACTCATTTACACTAATCCTACACAAATCCATTTTATTCTTCCAAACATTCCCACCAACTCTTTCCAGAATCTAAAAACAAGGGACAGTATATGCTGGTTTACAAAAAAGGACACTAAGTGCTGGAGTAACTCAGATGGTCAAGCAGCATCTCTGGAGAACATGGTGAGATTTCAGCTCTATCTAAAGAAGGGTCATGACCTGAAACATCACCTATACAGAGATGTGTAGGACGAAACTGCAGATACTGGTTTAAACCATAGATAGACACAAAATGCTCGAGTAACTCAGCGAGACAGGCAGCATCTCTGGAGAGAAGGAATGGGCGATGTTCTTCAGACGGGTCTCGGCCCGAAATGTCACCCATTCCTTCTCTCCAGAGATGCTGCCTCTGCCGCTGAGTTACTCCAGAATTTTGTGTCTACCAATCCAGAGATGCTGCCTAACCCGCTGAGTTACTCTAGTGTTTTTGGCCATCCAGATTCTAGACTCACTTACACACGAAGGACAATTTGCAGTGATCAATTAACCTACTAACCTGTACTCTGTTAGGATTTGGAATTCATGGTATCGTAGGAATAATGCCCAAACTCCACAAATGGCACAAGAGGTCAGGATTCAACCAGAGTCACTGGGGACTGTGAATGCACCAACATCATTTTCTTGACGGTGGAAATAAAGTGCGTCCTTGTTGCAAGAAATTGCTTAGTGTTTGCTTGGATGAAAAAAAAATGCATTTCCATATCGTCTTTCTGGGTCATAGAACATTCCAAAGAGCTCTGCATATTATTGAATGAATAATTTGGAAATAGACCTGGAAATGCCCTGACTTCCCTTGGGTAATAATATCCAAATGGTGCCAACTCCTAGATTGCAGCAGGATCAACTTGCATAGGAAACCTTCAGCTGCAGTGGATACAAGCTCAATGCCAAATATGTCCTGCTATCAATGTGCCCCTTTGTTTATTCAGGGAGCTAACTTGCCTCTACGACTCCCAATTGGAAAGTATTATGTATTACCATGTCGAACTTAGTTATATATCAACACTTTTATCTGTGAGCCAGGGCATTGAGGATTCGAGCTACACTCCAAGCCATGATCACGGAAGCTGAATTGAATCATTTATTGACGATCTCTATGGTACTTGAGAAAGTGGTGGTGAGCCATGGTTTGGAACTGCTGCAGTCCTTCTGGTGAATACACCCTCACAATGCTGGGAGAGAGAGAGAGAATTTTCCAGGACTTGTATCCTACAACGATAATGTTTTTCCAAGTCTTATCGGTGTGTTGATGCAAGAAACTGCAGATGCTGATTTACAAAATAAGACACAAGGTGCCGGAATAACTCAGTGCTTGTGTTAGATTGGGACCTTTCTAGAGACTGTTTGGATGGGAACCTGAGGGTGGCGGTGTTCCCAGGTGCTTGTTGCCCTTGTTCTTCTTGATAATAAACATCTTGGATTTGGGAGGAGGTTTTGGTGAAGTTTAGCTATGCAGCAGCAGTGCGTTTTGTAGACGTCACACACTGCCATCTATGCGTTCCGCTCATTGAATGGTATGAATATTTTGGGTGGAGGATAGGTCACAAATCCGGTGGGCTGCTTTGTCCTGTATGGTGTCAGTTTCTTGTGCAGTTTTGAGGCGGCACACAGCAGGCAAGTATTCCATCACTGGAGGCAAGTATTCCTGAATTGGAGGTTTAAGATGACCTCTCTCGCTGCTCCCTCTGTGATTCCTCCTGCTCTCTGCCTCTAATTGCTCTGAAGAAGGGTCTCAATATTAAACGTCACCTGTTCCTCCTCTCCAGTGATGCTGCCTGACCCGCTGAGTTACTCCAACATTTTGTATCTATCTTTGATGAAGCTGAATTTTAGTTAAAATATAAGAAGATATTAAATTGGCTTCTGGGCTA
Organism: Amblyraja radiata; assembly: GCF_010909765.2. NCBI lineage: Eukaryota > Metazoa > Chordata > Chondrichthyes > Rajiformes > Rajidae > Amblyraja > Amblyraja radiata. The sequence continues at coordinate 12,941,938 of NC_045965.1, forward strand.
GCTTACAGCTTATATTTAGTCTCAAATTAGGCTTGCCTCAGGTTGCGGGTGTGTGGGATAATAAATCCTATAACATTGTCTCCCAAGTGAGGAAGCGACAGAGAAAGAAACAGCTAGTCACATCTTTGAAGTAAGATGCTATGAACCAAATGACCAATGTTTATGGGGGAGGAGGCAATAAAGGAAGAGAGAAACAGCTAGTCACATCTTTGAAGTAAGATGCCATAAACCAAATGACCAATGTTTAGGAGGGGCAAAGTGATGGGAGAGGATCCAGGGAAGTGGAAAGATAAGATGCCATAAACCAAATGGCCTATGTTTATGAAGGACCAAGTGACAGAGAGGAGAAACAGCAAAGAGCTAGGGTGATCTCTTTGAAGATAAAATGACCTAAAACAAATGGCCTATGTTTATGAAGGACCAAGTGACAGAGGAGAAACAGCAAAGAGCTAGGGTGATCTCCTTGAAGATAAAATGACCTAAAACAAATGGCCAATGTTTTTAGTATATCATAACCTGTAAACAAAAGGCCTTTGATGTGATGCCTTTTCCTGTACCTCTGACCATGACTAATGTCTGTGGAATGTGCTAATGTGACAAAGAAACACTATATAATGCAATGTAATTCTGTTGTTCAGAGAAGGTGAACGGAGGACGGTCAAGTGTCTGTAATGGTCACTTGACTGGAGTTCTCCCTCCCTTCCATCGGCCGATGTAAAGTAAAGGTTTGAACTGGTCTACCAAACAGTTTGTGTGGTGTCTGTTTATTAAGATGCGAACCTGGTTTAGTAGTTAAGAAAGTAGCTTTTTCATCTTCATTTGGTAAGGAGTTGCGAAAGGATTAAGGATCATCAACTGCAAACATCCACAATTCTGACTGTATGATAGAGAGAGCTGAGGTTGGTTGGGTCGTCTGTACTTTTGTCCTGAGGCCAGGACGAATGATTCCTGATGGCCACAGCCTCCTTTCTTTGTGCAAGATATGAATCCAACCACTGGAGTGTTTTCCCCTCGATGCCCACAAGCTCAGTTTATCAAGGTTCCTTGATGCCACATGTGATCAGATGCTGCCTCGATATCATGGGCAGTAACTAATCATGTATAGTTTTTCCATTGACTGGATAGCAGGCAAGAAAAAGATTTTCACCTCAGCTCTGGAATTCAGCTGCTGGTCAACGTTTAAACCATGTTTCTGAGAAGATCTGGGGCAAAGTGGTCCTGGTGAAACCCTAACTGGGAATCAGTGAGTGTATTCTTGGTAAGTTCCATCTGACATTACTGTCCATAAAATCTTCCGCCATTTTGATGATATTGAGCAAGAAGCCATTGATTTGGCAGTAATTAGCTTGATTGGATCGGTCTTGATTTTTTTTTGTGTGAACAGGACTTTTTCCACATTGTTGGCTTTGTGCTAGTGTTGTAATTCCACTGGCACTGTTCACCTGGAGACTTGGCATTGTCATTTGCTGATTCCAGAGCTCGTAGATATTGCTTGACATAATGTGGAGGTAATCAAATTGACTTCTGCAATGGCTGGGGTCTCAGGAGGAAGCAAAATTAGATCATCCACTTCCAGCTGAACATGGATGTAAGGGAATCATGTCTGAAACAAGCAATCAATGTGGTGCATTGCTGTATAACTGAATGATTGAAAAGTACAGCATGGAAACCTTTGGCCCACCGAGTCCATGCCGACCATCGATCACCCATTCCCACTAGTTCTATGTTATCCCACTCCTCCACTCCCTACACACTAAGGGCAATTTGCAGAGGCCAATCAACCTACAAATCGCACACATCTTTAGGATAAGGGAGGAAACCAGAACACCTGGTGGAAACCCACGCGGTCACAGGGAAGAACGTGCAAACTCCACACAGACAGCACCTAAGGTGAGGATCGAACCAAATGTCAGCTCTCCCAGCTATGCCCCTGGCCGTCCTAGGATATGATGTGTTGTGGATCAAATTGTCTTCCTTAATGGCAGGGATCTCAGGTGGAAGCAAAAATACACAATCCACTTGGCACTTCCAGCTGAACGTGGGAAACATGTGTGAAACAAGCAGCTCTATGATATGTTACCCTTACTTCTCCAGAGAGCTCTTTAAACTTTGCCCGGCACTGAATAAATTGAGAGGGTTGCTGAAAGCAGCAAGGATTGGGCATTTTGGCTTTTCACTGTACCTCAGTACTTGTGAAAATTGATTAAACTAAACTAAACTAAGCAAGTAATTGGGTACTTTTAAGGTGAAGATTGACAGATTCTTCATTAGTAAGGGTGTCAAGGTTTTGGGGGAGAAGGCAGGAGAAAGGGGTTGAGAGGGAGAGATGGATCAGCCATGATTGAATGGCAGAGTAGACTCGATGGGCCAAATGGCCTACTTCTGTTCCTATGACTTATGATTGCCAAGGTGACATAGAAACATAGAAATTAGGTGCAGGAGTAGGCCATTCGGCCCTTCGACATCCTTTCCCTTGCTGTTTATGTGCACCTGATCCCTTGGGACGGAAATCCAGGATCTTCTTTTGATGGGTATCTCTGTTGAAAATTCATGGGCTAAGTGCCTTGAGAGACAGATGGCCCCAGACACGGTGGTTGACAAGACCGTTATAAACAGAGATCACCTTTCCAACTGTTGTGGCCAATTTAACACTTCATTCTAAATGAAGAGTGATTCATTGTCATTTGCACCAGAATTGTCGGTTAGACTAGCCTGTTTGGCAATTTTCAGCCCAACTGCGGCACAGTGGCACAGCGGTAGAGTCACTGCCTTATAGCGCCAGATACCCAGGTTCCATCCGGGTAAGGAGTTTGTATGTTCTCCCTGTGACCGCGTGGGTTTTCTCCAGAAGCTCTGGTTTCTTCCCTCACTCCAGAGACGTGCAGATTTGTAGGCTGATTGGCTTTGGTAAAATTGTAAATTGACCCTGGTGTGTAGGATGGTGCTGGGGTACGGGGTGATCGCTAGTCGGCACGGACTCGGTGAGTCGAAGGGGCTGTTTCCACTCTATCTCCAAAGTAAAGTAACGTTGGAATCGTGCTGAAGTATTGTGTGGAATCTCAGGTTATTTCGATGTAATTAGGCCAAAGGGGAGCACATGTAGAAACACTGAAAAACTTTGGTTCATTAGCTGTGATAAAGAATTTGAAGTATCATTACTCTGGAGCAGAATGACAAGAGAAAAACTGAGATCTTTCAGGTGAATGAATAAGGATACTGGCTCGTCAGTGGTGAAAGATCACCAATAACATTTAGTAAATCAGGAGAACAGTAATAAAAATGTAATGATATTGTCCTTTGCAAATCATTTCTTGCTTTGACAATGTTGTGACAGAGATCTTTAAAGAGCAAATCAATAATTACTCAAATCAGATGTGCAAGCTATTAGAGTCCAGGATTATGCTATTAATCAGCGATGTACATGACAAGCCAATTTGTACGGTGAACATTAATTAGTCTAGAAAATAATTCCCAACTTGAGGATAAAGGAGGAAAATTGTGCTTGCAGTCAGGGAATGCAGATGATGTACTAAATGAGAACGACATGGAGGACACTGAAATCAATGCGAAGACTATTAATATGGAGGCAGTTTCAGATTAAGAATGACTAAATTGGGGCTCTTGAAGAGCATAAAGGTGGATAAATCCCCTGGACCTGATGGGATCTATCCCAGGTTATTGAGAGAGGTGAGAGGGAGAATGCAGGAGCCTTGATGAAGATCTTTGCATTTTCTCTAGCCACAGACGAGGTCCCAGAGGGCTGGAGAGTAGCTTTGTTCAAGAAGGGAAATAAAGATAACTCATGGCCGGTGAGACTCACGTTATTGGTAAGGAAGCTATTGTGGATGCTTCAAGATAGGATTTACTCCCTTTTGGAAGCGAATGGGTTAATTAGGGATAGACTGCATGGCCTGTACATGGTGGGTTGTCCAGACAATAGTCTTATTTCAATGAAATGTTATTTAACGTAGCTACAAGATATTGAAATAGTAAGAAGATACAGGGGATCAGTCTGAAGAAGGTCCAAATACAAAACGTCACCTATTCATGTTCTTCAGAGATGCTGCCTGACCCACTGACTTTCTCCAGCACTCTGTGCTTTGCTCATGATTCCAACATCTGTGGTTCCCTTGTGTCTCCAGGGGAAACTGAATGCGGGTATTCAAAACCATGAAGTATTTTTCTAGAGAAAGCAATTGGCAGAAGGTTCATTGGCAGAAAGGTCAGTGACCAAAGGAAACAAATGCGAGGTTATCCTCAGGAGAACCAGGAAGTAATTGAAGATAGAATAGAATAGAATGCAATTTATTGTCATTCAAACCTAGGTTTGAACGAAATATCATTTCTACAGTTTTTTACATTACAAAACAATCCAAGACCCACACTTAACACAGTTTACATAAACATCCATCACAGTGAGTCTCCAACATCTCCTTCAAGATACTACTCTGGAGAGGAATAGATAGATAGACAGATAGAGAGAGAGAGACAGATAGAGAGACAGAGATAGAGAGAATAAAAATCAAATCTATTAAAGATTTTTAAAATTGACAATTCTGCATAAAATACATTTATGTAACAGGATTAAATTAACATTTTAATTAAAACATTAAGTCTACACTTTCAATGTATAAGTAATATATATGTTTAACCACTGCTACATAGTGGTGTATATCATTGCATTAATTTGTCTTTCTGTCATAGATTATATATAAATAGCAACCGTCAGCTTCTAATGAAACAGTGGGCAGTGTAACATTGTTCAATTGCTCCTTTCTCTCTCCATGAAATTTTGTACCTTTTAGTATGTTTTAAGTAACACCTACTAAACTTACCCGGATAGTCATTCCACACAAACTACAATTTGCCATTCACTATTAAATACTCGAGATGGTCTTTATGTTCAGCACAGATATTGTGGACCGTAAAGGCCTGTTCTTGTGCTGTACTGTTCTATTTTCAACCCCTTAAGAATTTTGTAAGTTTCTATAAGATCCCCTCTCAATCTCCTAAATTCTAGAGAGTATAAACCAAGTCTATCCAGTCTTTCTTCATAAGACAGTCCTGACATCCCAGGAATCAGTCTGGTGAACTGGGTCATTTTCATAAGACCCATTTTGCAAATATTTGTTTGGTCTAAGCATTTAGGAACATATGCTTATTTGAGTGTGTTGAGTGTGTTTTGTGGAGTTGTAAAATCAGGCAACGGCTGTTTGGTTATTTTTTGGGACCACACGTATCCCCAGAGAGCCCTCTGCCAATCTGTTTTATCATTTGAAAGTGTTACTCAGACATTGGATGTCAAGACATGAAGGGGAGCAAGAGTGATCCAGAGGCACCCGTGATCCCATTAATTCTTCAATGGAAAGAATGACTCCATCCAATGAAATAGAAGGTCAGATTCAATTAACATCAAGTACATAAACACTGCTGTTCCCATGCCATGTGTTTGCACTATAAATTTAGGATGCATGATTAATTTATGATTTGTTGAATGCCTGACTAACTACTTATATCGTCTGGAGACAGGATCATAATTAATGTTCTTTTCTGCAAGGATGTTCAGATTAGATTATATTTTAGAAATTTGGGCCAAACTATAACATTTCATGTCGGCTTTCTTCAGTTGCATTTTGTTATCAAAGGCATTAATTTCCCCAAAAGTATTTTTAATTTTGCATCCAAATAAAAATTATAACCTCTTGGCAATATAACTCTTAACTCTTTGGTGCGATTTCTGACATGCAAAATTGGCTTTAGTATCTTTCAAATTTTTTGTTGCAATGGTTTTACCCCCCCCCCCCCCCCCCCCGAATTAGTGTTATTAAACTGACAAGAGTCTGTGTGAAAGTTACATCTTCTAGATGCGCTGGGCCGCATCTTCAGTGATGTGACCTGGGGTCCTCGGGTGTTTCGGGTCTCACAACATCAGACACCCTCGCCCAGGCGACCCAGCCGGGCTTGATCAAGCCCCGACTTGCGTCCCAGCAGCAACCGCCCACGGATCAGCCCTCTTAATCCAACGCCACCTAGTGGCTTTCTCTGCGGCTTCGCTTGCGGATTGAATGGCCCTCTTCTTTGCCAGCCCCGTAATGCCCAACTGGTTGAGGACTTTGCAGAGTGAGTGTTCTGCAAAGCCTCTACAGCCCACCTCTATGGGCTCATAGTATGTCTTCCAGCCTCTGTCCTGGCACATCTCCATCAGTTCCTGGTACTTTGCGCGTTTCCTCTCGTTAGCCTCTTCAATACGCTCTTCCCAGGGCACTGTCAGCCCCAGAATGATCAGCTGTTTTGTCACTTCAGAGGTGATGATCATGTCTGGCTGGAGTGATGTTGCTGTGATGTGGTGTGGAAATTTCAGCTGTTTGCCCAGATCGATGTGCAGCTGCCAGTCAGTGGCTGTGTCGAGGAGGCCCGTCCTTGTTTTTGGTTATGGTCGAGGCTTCTCTCCTGCTTTGACAAAAGTGATTGGTTTCTTTGGGGCGTGGTGGTGTTTGCTGTTACCGATGGCAGTGGCTGTGCTCTCAGCAACCACCTTGAGCACCTGGTCATGGCGCCACCAATAGTGACCTTCCCCAAGGGACTTTGGGCAGCTGCTGAGGAGATGTTCTAATGATCCTCTTCCAGAGCAAAGTGGGCAGGAAGGTGTCTCGCTCTTAAGGGGTTGGACAAGCTAGATGCAGGAAGATTGTTCCCGATGTTGGGGAAGTCCAGAACAAGGGGTCACAGTTTAAGGATAAAGGGGAAATCTTTTAGGACTGAGATGAGAAAAACATTTTTTACACAGAGAGTGGTGAATCTCTGGAATTCTCTGCCACAGAATGTAGTTGAGGCCAGTTCATTGGCTATATTTAAGAGGGAGTGAGATGTGGCCCTTGTGGCTAAAGGGATCAGGCGGTATGGAGAGAAAGCAGGTACAGGATACTGAGTTGGATGATCAGCCATGATCATATTGAATGGCGGTGCAGGCTCGAAGGGCCGAATGGCCTACTCCTGCACCTATTTTCTATGTTTCTACGTTTGCCCCAGACGTGGAGGTTTGCTGGGCTTGGTAGGGCATCGTAGACAGCTTGGACAAGGAACCGTACGCGCTGGAAGTCTGCCTGCATGATGTTTGACCAGGTAATCATGCGGTATGCGTTACGGTATGCTCTCCCACTTTGTCCACGCTCCCTGCTGCCTGAGCCCCACCGTCCTGCTCACACGCTCTTCCTCCACACCTGCTCGGACCTCTTCCTGGATTAGATGGTGTCTCTCCTTGCCCCGGGCCTTGCCAATCGGTGTCTTCGGGAAGTATCCCAAATCCACTCTGCCAGTTGCCATGACTCCCACCAATGCATTTTTTAAATTTGTGTGGTGGCGCGATAGAGTGTGGCAGCCTCGCCTGCAGCTGTTCGTTCTTCACCCTTTTTTTATTTTAATTTTTGTTCTGGAGGCCTTTTAGTCTTTTTACGTGTGGGTTGGGGGGGGAAAGGGGGAAACCGTTTTTTTCAGTCCCTACCTGGGCGAGGATACGTCCTTCCTCCGAGCCGCATTTTCGCCCCCCCTCCTCGCGGCCTACCATTTGGATTGGCGCGGCCTTTCCTGTCGGAGACCGGCCAGAGCTTCGAGCTGCAGCTTCAGCACTGAGGTACCATCGCGGAGCGGGGCAATGCCTTACCTGGGTTCCCGTGTTGGAGCTCCGGAGTGCTGGGCCTGCCGACTCTAACATCGTGGAGCTGTGGTCTGCGGAGCTTCCAGCCGCGGCGGCGCTGACTTTATCAACACGGAGCCTGGGATCTCTCGCCGAGGTCACCAGTGTTGGAGCTCTGCCCACCGCAGCCTGTGGACTTCGGGAGCCGCGGTCTCCAGGAGGAAGCGGCCGTTTCAGAACTCCAAGCTGCTGAGAGTGTTCTTCTGTTCCATCATCCCGGCGAGAGGGCCTGAAACATCGGGACCACAAAGGCCTCAATAGGCCCCGACCACGGGTGTACTTCGAGGAAGTGGACTGAACTTTGCTGCCTTCCCTCACAGTGGGAAACGTTGATCCCACTGTGGGGGGATGTTTTTTATGTTTAATGTTAAATTCTATAATGTTGTGTTCTTGAGTTTATTTATTTGTGTGCTGCAATGGCAACTCGAACTTCACTGCACCAATTGGTGTACGTGACAATAAATGTCCTTTGTCCTTTTGTCCTTTGCCTTAGGCATGACTTGGCCACCTCCACTGTTTTCGCCGCCCTCCATTTCCTCCCTGTTCTCACCTCGACGCCTGCCGATGACACCTTCTGCTCCCTGGAGTCCCTGTACTGCAGAGCTTCTGTTGTTCGCGCCACCATAAACTCTTCCGTGAAGCCACCGAATGGGAGCTGCAAGATGTTACTGGTCCTACACAGTGCTGCACTGTTGAGGCTGCGGGGAAGGCCAAGCCACCTGCGGAATGGAAAAGCATAAATCAGCAGAGGCCACAGGACTCGGGGCAGGATGGAATGCTGATAGATCCCGGCCTTGAATCTGCCAGGCTCACCAGTTTGATGAGCCAGGATTCAAGGTCTTCGATGGACTTTTGAATGGCGGCAGAGTCTTTCAGAGTTGCGTCAAAAAGCTTCCCCAAACTCTTGCTCAGTGATGGAGGGAATGGCAGTTCCGGATAGTAAGAAGTGGAATCTGTCAGTCACCTTCCCCTTCTTCAGCACCATGGACCTTGACTTTGTTGGCTTGAAACTCATCCTTGCCCAGATGATAAGTTTCTCAAGACCTTGTTGGATCCACCTACTTCCTGGGACCGATGTTGTGGTGATGGTAAGGTCGTCCATAAAAGCTCTTATTGGGGGCTGTCGGACGCCAGACTTGGTTAGGGGGCCTCTGCATTCCACCTCGGCTGACTTGGCCACCATGTTCATGGCATGAGCAAAAAGAATAACAGAAATGGTGCAGCCGTTATTATTCCTTTTCCAAGCCGATGCCAGTCTGATGTTTCTGACCCAGAAGTCACCGTCAGCCAGATGTAACACTATGGGGAAGCGGAGTTAAAATGGTGGCGAGTCCTTGCTGGAGAGAGTGCAAGTTGCTTGCCTAGGGCGAGGCTTGGTAATTTTTGAAACTCTGTTGTTGGTGTATAATCCATCATTTTTAAGGTTCTATGAGATAAACTGAGAATGTGAAAACGATTATCTAAATGTGTTAAAAAGGAATAAAATGAGAACACAGTTTAGTTTATTGTCACGTGTACCGAGATACCTGTACAGTGAAAAGCTTTTTGTTATGTGGTATCCAGTTAGCGGAAAGACTATATATGATTACAATCATATTATGATTATAATTTTTTAGTTGTGTATGTGTGTGGGGGGGGGGGAACTTGTTTTAGTCTCTTCCTTCGGGGGAATGCGACCTTTTCTTGTCATATCCCCCGTCTCCGTCTGTGCTGAGGCCTAATCGCGGAGCTGGCGGCCTCCAACTGGGTCTGATGACAATAATGTTTAGTGTATGGATGCATGTGCTTCTTCTTCTTGCGTGCACAGCCTAAAGTTGTAGGACAACTTGTTCTATTTGATCTTACTTGATTGTGCACGCCAGGTTGATTGCATTCGTCGAAACAGGGCGGACCACGTGAAAGTTGCTATCTCCCACCCCGATGCATGTGCAACTTGAGGTAAATCCAGTAAAGTCCGATTAAAGATAGTCTGAGGGTCTTGAATGAGGAAAATGGTAGCTCAGGACCGCTCTCGAGTTGTTGATAGGATGGCTCAGTTGCCTAATAATAGCTGGGAAGAAACTTGGTTATGAAGACATTCAATGGTAAAACCTTCCCATAAAGTTCAGACAGTTGACAGTCACAATAAAGGTTTTCATGCACTCAATGACATTGGTCTCGATCATTAAAAACATAAAGGAGAAACAAATTTTAAAAACCCAACAAATTCCAAAATTATTTTTCCAGAAAGAATTTGAGGAATTACAAAACATGCTTTGACTTTGGACTTACAAGAACTTTAAAGTTTTTATGAGCATAAGTGGGAGTTGATTGGAGTTATAGATATTGAAAATAATGAACACTCAGATTTACATTCTTGTAATAGCTATATTTCCTTTTAGGTATCTATATATGTTACAATTAGGCAATCTACTTCAACACCAAGCACAGGGTTAATCATTCTTTCATAACAAGTGCAATATTATGCAATTCAAGAATGCTATGCTCCAAGAGATCTCACGTGTGTTATAACATTGTTTTACCAACATACAAAATTCGCTAGATGTGGTAAGAACATAGGAAAAACAAATCATAAATTGCATTGTAAAAGTAGGTAGTTTAATGTAAAGGATTAAAAACAAACATTGCAGAATATACAGGAATTTCATGTCTAGGGTAATTATTTAAAAGCTTCCTCCTTTGTGTTACTGAACTCTTTCTGATGACAAAATGATCTCACTGGAATTAGGAGGTATCGGGGTAGAATACATGGTCATGTATCAGCCACTTGGGAAGCCCAGTACGGTACAGTTGCGCCAACTCTCAGAGCGCACTGAGGCCAGGTGCCAACTCTCAGACACCTCCTCCTACTTATTCTTGGACCATGATCCCACAGACGAGCACCAGGCCTTAATCTCACATACCATTTCTGATTTCATCACTTCTGGCTGCCTGCCTTCCACAGCCTCCAACCTTATCGTTTCCCATCCCTGCACAGCCCAATTTTACCTTATCCATAAACACAATTGCCCTGGCAGACCCATTGTTTCTGCCTGCTCCTGTCCCACGGAAATTGAGTATAGGAGCAAAGAGGTCCTTCTGTGGTTGTACAGGATGTTGGAGGAGTCCAGAACCAGGGGGCCACTGTTTAAGAATAAGGGGAAGGCAATTTGGAACTGAGATGAGGAAAAATGTTTCCACACAGAGAGTTGTGAATTTGTGGAATTCCCTGCCTCAGAAGACAATGGAGGCTGATTCACTGGATGCATTCAAAATAGAGTTAGATGGAGCTCTTAGGGCTAGTGGAATCATGGGGCATGGAGAGGAGCCAGGAATGGGGTACTAATTGTGGATGATCAGCCATGATCACATTGCATGGTAGTGCTGGCTCGAAAGGCCTACTCCTGTACCTATTGTCTATGTAACTGTGTAAATGATTTCCATGTACCTCGACTCCATCCTATCCCATGTCCAATCTCTCCCGACCTATGTCCAAGATACTTCACAAGCCCTTCCTCTCTTTAATGACCTGCTTTCCGAGCCCCCACTCCCTCATCTTTACTATGGGCGTTTAGTCACTCCACACCTCCACCCCCACCAGGAAGGCCTTAAAGCCATCCATTTCTTCATTGACTGCAGAACCATTCAATTTCAAAGATGTCAAAGGTTTCAAAGGTCTTTTATAGTCAATATAGATATAATTTAGATAGATATAATAGATATAATTTATTGCCACACAACCAGGGTTGGTGGAAATTTGGGTTGTCAGCAGCAGTACAATAATAAAGAACACACAATAAAACTGTAACACAAACATCCACCACAGCATTCATCACTGTGGTGGAAGGCACAAAAATTTGGCCAGTCCTCCTCCATTTCCCCCCCGTGTACAGGACCAGAGTCCAGTCAGTCCAGGATCGGCTCTTCCTCACCGGAGACCGCGGCTTTAAGTTGTTGTAGGCCGCAGGCCGGCGGTCGAGATTTAAAGTCCCCGCCGCAGCCAGAAGCACCGTAGACCGCAGGGCCGGCAGTCGAAGCTCCCCTCCAGGGGTGATGGTAAGTCCATGCCGGACCCGCGGTAGAAGTTGGCCGCGGGCCGGCAGTGATGGCTTCTTCTTCCCCCGGGTCCCCCACGAGGGATCCCGGGCTGTAGACGCCGCACCAGCTGGAGCTCTGCAGACCGCGGCTTCAGGCTGCAACTTCAGGCTGCCGGCTGCCCCGGGCCAGCGAAACGGAGCGCTCCCCTCCAGCGAGCCCCAGCAAGGGTCGCCCGCTCCACGCCGAGAGTCCACGCTGCGCCCGCCGCTGAAGCCCCAGGCACGTCTCCGGGAAAGGCCGCGTCGATCCTTGATGTTAGGCCACGGGGGAGGCGACCTGGAAAAAGTCGCCTCTCCATGGAGGAGGCGACCGAAGCGGTTTCCCCCTCACCCCCCCACACCACCCCCCACACAAAACACACGAAGAAACACAAAATACACACTTTAAAACACACTAAAAAACAAAAAAAAGCTGGAAAAACTGACACGCTGCTGACATGGCTGCACACAGAGGATTGTGTGCAGCCATTTATTGAATTACCATACAGTCATACGGGGGGAAAAAGCGACATGATACACAACTACATAAAAGTTAACATAAATAATCACCACAGCAGATTCCCCACATTCCTCACTGTGATGGAAGGAAAGAACTCTAAAAACATACATTTAACACATACTATTTAAACAATGAAGAAAGAAGGGACAGACAGACTGTTGGTGAAGCAGCCATTGCTGGCACCACCCAGTGGTCATTTCCTCTACTAACACTCTACTCCGCCTAGCGGAACTGGTCCTCACCCTTAATAACTTCTCCTTTGACTCCTCCCACTTCCTCCAAGTGCAAGGCTGGCTATGAGCACCTGCATGGGCCCCAGCTACGCCTGCCTCTTTGTAGGATATATTGACCAATCCCTGTTCCAGGCGTACACTGGCCCTATCCCCAAACTCTATCCCCGTTACATTGACTTCTGCATCGGAGCTACCTCATGCACCCATGCAGAACTCATGGACTTCATCAACTTCACCATCAATTTTCATCCTGCATTCAAATTTACTTGGACCATCTCCGACAACTCCCTCTCCTTTCTTGATCTCAGTCTCCATCACAGGAAATAGACTATTGATTGGCGTCTATTGAAAACCCATTGACTCCCACAACTATCTTGACTACATTTCTTCCCAGCCTGCTTCCTGCATAGACTATCCCCAACTCCCAATTCCTCCGTCTATGCCGCATCTGTGCCCAAGATGAAGTGTTCCATACAAGGACATCCGAGATGTCCACATTCTTTAGGGAATGGGGGTTCCCCTCTCCCATCATAGATGAGGTTCTCACTCGTGTCTCCTCGGTACCCCACAGCTCTGCCCTTGCTCCCCATCCCCCTAGTTGCAACAGAGAGTGTCCCCCTAATCCTTACCTTCCACCCCATCGGCCGTCGCATACACCACATAATCATCTGAAATTTCCGCCACCTCCAAGGGTATCCCACCACGAGCCACATTTTCCCATTTCCGCCTTCCGCAGAGACCGTTCCCTCCGCAATTCCCTGGTTAACTCATCCCTTCCCACCCAAGCCACCCCCTCCCCAGGAACCTTCCCCTGCAACCGCAGAAGATGCAACACCTGTCCCTATACCTCCTCCCTCGACTCTGTCCAGGGACCCCAACAGTCCTTTCAGGTTAGGCAGAGGTTAACTTGCAACTCCTCCAAGCTCATCTACTGTATTCATTGTTCAAGATGTGGACTCTTATACATCGGCGAGACCAAACGTAGACAGGGCAATCGTTCCGCTGAACACATTCGCTCAGCCCACATGAACCAACCTGATCTCCCGGTTGCTGGACACTTTAATTCTCCTTCCCATTCCCACACAAACGTTTCTGTCCTAGGTCTCCTCCATTGTCAGAGTGAGGCTAAACGCAAATTGAAGGAACAACATCTCATATTTCGCTTGAGCAGCTTACAGCCCAGTGGTATGAATATTGATTTCTCACTTCAGGTAGCCCCGGCATTCCCTCTATCTCTATCCCTGCCCCACCCAAGTCACACTAGCTTCTCGTTTTCATCCAACAAACAGCTAACAATGGCCTGTCTCCCTTATCATCGTTACTTTTTTTGCATATCTATTATTCAGTGTTCTTTATCTCTCAACATCGTCTATAACTCGTTTCCCTTATCCCTAAGCAGTGTGAAGAAGGGTCTCGACCCGAAACGTCACCCATTCTTCTCCAGAGATGCTGCTTGTCCCGCTGCGTAACTCCAACTTTTTGTATCTATCAACGGTACTATTGTTGCCGTATGGTGCCAGAGACTATGGTTCGATCCTGACTATGGGTGCTGTCTGTGTAGAGGTTGTACGTTCTCCTTGTGACCACATGGATTTTCTCTGGGTGCTCCGGTTTCCTCCCACATTACAAAGATGTGCATAGAAACATAGAAAATAGGTGCAGGAGTAGGCCATTCCGCCCTTTGAGCCAGCACCGCCATTCAATATGATCATGACTGATCATCCAAAATCAGTACCCCGTTTCTGCTTTTTCCCCCATATCCCTTGATTCCGTTAGCCCTAAGAGCTAAATCTAACTTTCCCTTGAAAACATCCAGTGAATTGGCCTCCACTGCCTTCTGTGGCAGAGAATTCCAGATTCACAACTCTTTGGGTGAAAAGGTTTTTCCTCATCTCAGTCCTAAATGGCCTAACCCTTATTCTTAAACTGTGACCCCTGGTTCTGGATTCCCCCAACATTGGGAACATTTTTCCTGCATATAGCCTGTCCAATCCCTTAAGAATTTTATATGATTCCCACTCATCCTTCTAAATTCCAGTGAATACAAGCCCAATTGACCCATTCTTTCATCATATGTCAGTCCCACCATCCCGGGAATTAACCTGATGAACCCCCTCAATAGCAAGAATGTCTTTCCTCAAATTAGGAGACCAAAACTGGTGTGGTCTCACCAGGGCCCTGTACAACTGCAGGACCACCTTGCTTGTAAACTCAAATCCTCTCGCTATGAAGGCCAACATGCCATTTGCTTTCCTCACTGCCTGCTGTACCTGCATGCTTACTTTCAGTGACTGATGGACAAGGACACCCAGGTCTCGTTGCACTTCCCTTTTTCTAATCTGACACCATCCAGATAATAATATGCCTTCTTGTTCTTGCCACCAAAGTGGATAACCTCACATTTATCCACATTATACTGCATCTGCCATGCATCTGCCCACTCACAAACCTATCCAAGTCACCCTGCAGCCTCTTCCTCGCAGCTCACACTGCCACTCAGCTTTGTGTCATCCACAAACTTTGGATAATTTACATTTAATTCCCTCGTCTAAATCGTTAATATATATTGTAAATAACTGGGGTCCCAGCACTGAGCCTTGCGGCACCCCACTAGTCACTGCTGCAGGTTTATAAGTTTCTGTAAATTGTGTCTATTGTGTAGGATAGAACTAGTATACAGGGTGCAGTGCAGTGCAGACCCAGTGGGCCTGTTTCCATGCTGTATCTCTAAAACTAAAGAACTTAGTATCTAAATCTTCAGTCACCAGGTAGGAAGGAGCTACAGATACAGTGATCTGGCCCTAGGCAGATTAGGTAGATTAGCCTGTTGGAAAACTCATGGCGTAAGATTGGAATGGCCCCAGAAGAGTTCAATTGATGATAAAATCATCCATATTGGACCACCCTCAGAGGACAAATTCCTAAAAGGTCAGCAAAGATGCAGGGTAGAAATTAACGCGATATGCCATTTAATTCCTGTGTTAGCTGCAACATACCTGAGTGGAGTTCGCATGTCCGTGACTTTACTCCGGGTGCTCCGGATTCCTCCCCTGCAGGTTTGTAGGTTAATTGGCCTCTAAAATTGTCCCTAGTGTGTAGGGAGTGCATGAGAACGTGGGACAACATAGAACTAGTATGAACGGGTGATTGATGGCCAGTATGGCTAAAGGGCCTATTTCCATGCTATATCTCCAATCTAAACATTTTGGATGTGAACCTATTGTATCAACACTAAACAGGGGTAACAAAGAAAACTTGGTAATTTTCTGCAAGGAAGTATCCATCTAGTTAGACCATCCACTAGTTTTTGTCAGGTGGCCACAAGGAAGAACTGGTGCTTGGGCCTCCAAGGGCTGCTGGATCTCCTGGTTGCTAACCATTTTAACTCTCCTTCTGATTCCCATACTGCACTGTGCCACCTCCAATGCCAGAGTGAGGCCACATGCAAGCCCCCCCCCCCCACCTTTCTCCCCCCGACCCAAAGCTTCACCCATCCATGTTCAGCAACCCACTGAATTACTCCAGCACTTTGTGTCTTTTTTTAAATCTGAATGCTAAATCAAAACGTGAAAGCATCAAATCGACAACGCAACAAATAGTGGAAAAATGTCTTTATTTTATAACATTTTTAAAATGTGTCAAATATTTAGTGCCTTCTATTTGATATATTTATGACATTATTTTGCTTACAAAAGACGAGACCACAGTTTTTAACAGCTTTCCTCCTCTAGCCGGGCTTTTTTTAAAGAATCGTTTTTCTGGATGAAATAATCTGCCAATTCACGAAGTGCTTTATAGCGGTGAGATATTGTGTTCTTCATTGTTTTGGGCATTTCTGCATACCTGGGGAAAATTTAAGATTCAAGACTTTTAATGCAAATCATTCACAATATCTTTTGGTATAGATTCGGATTTATTATTGTCACTGAGATACAGTGAAAGGTTGTTTTGCATGCTGTTTAATCAAATCAGATTACATTATACATAAACACACACAAAATAGTGGGTTCTGATGAAGATAGGGTGGAATCATTTACATAGATTTAAGGTAGGAAAGACACAAAGTACTGGAGTAACTCAGCGGGTCAGGCAGCATCTCTGGAGAACATGGATGGGTGACGTTTTGGGCCGAAACCCTTCTTCAGACTGGAGAAGGGCCCTAACCCGAAATATACCTATCCATGTTCTCCGCAGAAGTTGTCGACCCGCTGAGTTATTCCAGCATTTTGTGTCCGTCTTTGCTAGAAACCGGCATCTGCACTTCCTTTTTAATACATAAATATAATCATGTCAAACCCCAGTACAATAGGTGGAGCAAAGAGAAAGATACAGAGTGCAGAGAGTATAATGAGAACAACTGGAAATGGTGCTAGATTTACAGGCGGAAGGAGATTTAAAAGAGGAAGGCAATTGTATTGGATGTACTCCTCTGGGACCAGCAAGCAAACGGTGGACACACTCTGGTGCCATCTTGCCTTAAGGACATGAGAACTATTCTCAAATTTAAAATGAAACCATGAGTTAGATAAACTACAACACATTCCAGCACTTACGTTTGGTCAAAGTTGTCTGGTTGAAAACAAGGATCCCAACCGAAGTCTCGGGGTCCCCGAGGATCAACTATTTTGCCCTAAACAACAGAAAATAAATCTAATTATTGAAGGAATACAAAATAGCATAAATGTGCAATTAAGACACTCGCATCCTATTAAAAATGTCTGCAGTCAGAATGGCCAAATTGTCACCATGTATTAACTGTACTAGAATGTAGCCGCAATTTCATTAATTTATTCCTGCCTTCCTCCAAAGGGAAGGGCTTTCCTAAATATATTTGTAAATCTTCTCTCAAGCAGAGCTGTGCAGCCCAAGCATCTGTGTGCTCTGCGTGTGGCATGAAGAAATTTTAAATGTTCCCCAGCGGAGTCTCACCTGAAGGTAGTCATTCATAATTTTAAATGGGAGTAGATTAATATCCATAAACAATTAAACAAAGCAAATGTCCACTTCTGAGCTGGGCCACGTCCTCAGGAATAAGCCAAATACTCGTACTTCCACTTGCTGTGATATGATAGTGACTGGAAGCAGTAAATCTTCCTGATAAATAACTCACCTCAATTTTCTGTTTCCATGCCAGGAAATGCAAAAATGCTGCCTGTCTTCATCGAATTACCCGACTTGAATGTACATATCACTGTGTTCTTTGCTGGCTTTTTTTTATGTTCTGTGTTTGTAAGGTTTCAATGGAGGAAAGCTCTCAGCTTAACTTCTCCCACTTTCTCGCGGAGAGAAGAGTGAAGGCTGTTCCTCTTCAGCACTAGTTGCAACAACACCCGAGGGTGCCAAGCCTTAAGAGTGGAGTCGCTGCTCATCAGTTTCTGACCAGTTTCTTTTAACTCTCAGTTGGCAATCGACCAATGCCAAAGAAAGGAAAATCTTCCCATTCTGTTGTGTCTTTCACAAGTCTTGCAGTCAATTAAATATAAACACTTTTTAAAAGTGGAATTTACAACATCCATGTGGATTTGCAAGATAAAATAATCCCAATAGACTGCTATACAACATGGCAATAGGTTCTTCAGCCCAACTTGTCCATGCCGCCAAAGTTGTGGCACAGTGGTCGTGTTGCTGCCTTACAGCGACAGAGATCCGGGTTTGATCCTGACTACGGGTGCTGTATGTATGTAGTTTATACGTTCTCCGTGTGACCACGTGGGTTTTCTCTGGGTGCTCCAGTTTCCTCCCATATTACAAAGACGTACCAGTTTGTAGGTTAATTGGCTTCTGTAAGTTGTTCCTAGCGTGTACGATAGAACTAGTGCACAGGTGATCATTGGTCAGCATGGACTTGGTGGGCTGAAGGGCCTGTTTCCTCGCCGTGTCTCTAAATCCAAAACTGAACTAGCCCCTCGTGCCTATACTTCTCCAAATCTTTGCCATGCATATATTATACAAGTGTTTTTTAAATGTTGTAATTGTATCCGCCTCTACTATTTTCTCTGGCAGCTCATTCCATATAACCACCATCGTGTGTGTGGAAAAATTTCTCCGAGTGTCTCTTTCCCTTGTCACCTAAACTCAAATCCTCTAGTGTTAGACTCCGCTGCGTTAGGGAATAAACTGGCTACTCACCTTATCCATGCCCCTAATGGTCTATACCTCTACAAGAGCACTCCTCAGCCTCCTACATCCTAGGGGATAAAAATAAAGACCCAGTCCTCCAGAGCCAGTAACATATTTAAAACCTTTTTGGATCCTTTCCAGCAGCCTTTTTTGCACACTTCCCAGGGCCCTTCCAGTTATTATGCAAGCCCCACCCGGCTTTGTCCAAGCAAAATGCAGTATCTTCCGTTTATCTGAATTAAACTCCTTTTGCCATTCCTTGGCCCAGTTGTACCATTAGATACCATTGTAATCTTGGATAACATTCATTGTCCACTATACCAGTTTTAGTGTAATCCGCAAACTTACTGGCCATGTCGCCTGCATTCCCATCCAAATTGTTAATATAAACAACAAACCACAGCGGAACCTGCCACCGATCCTTATGGATCAATTATTAATTAACAATTAACTAATTTGTTACAGGCATCCAGTCTGAGAAACAACCCTCTACGACCATCCCCTTCAATCTTAAAGCCAATTTCATATCTAGCTCATCCTGGATCCCAAGCGATCTAACCTTCCAAACCATGTCAAGGTCTTACTAAAGACCATGTAGACAACATCTAAAGGCACTGACCTCAATCTTCTTGATCATCAAAGAACTCAGTCAAAGCGGTGATACACAATTCCCCACTCAAAGCCATGCTGTCTCTATCTAATCAGTCCTTGCCTTTCCAAATACATGTAGACCTAACTTTCAGAATCCCTCCCAATGACTCCACAAATATTAGGCTCATGAGCTTGTAATTCATAGGCTTTTCCTCACTGCTTTAGCCACCCTACAGTCTTCCGGAACCTTACCCAAGGAAATCAGTATCAAATATCTCTGCCAGTGGCACCATGGTTTCTTCCCTAGCTCCCCACAATGTTCCAGGATACATTTGATCGATTCCAGGGATGTATCTACCTTCATGTTTTAAGATCTCCAGCACCTCCTCTTCTGTAGGATGGACTCTCTTCAAGATATTACTATTAACCTCAGTTCCCCAAGAACCATGTCTTTCTACACAGTAAATATAGATGAGAAATATTCACAACACTTCCTGTGCCTCCACAAAAGACCTGCATATTGATATTTACAGAGCCCTACAGCGGGCCAATATCTTCTAATTTAGGATAAAGAATAAAGGCAAACTCCACAGTAATGGGAAGAAGATTGTTCACCTATTAGTGTCCCATAAAAAAACAAAGATAGTGCGGGCAGTTGTACTCTTTGCCAAGAGATTGTGGCCCTTCTCACACATCCCCTTTGTAAATACCTACCAGAGTCTTCCCTCGAAACAGCTTAACTGGATCTTCTGGATTTCCTGTGCTATATGCAAAGGTGCAGAGTGCATAAGCTGATTTGTCTTCAAAGCCTGCCAGCATTTTATACAATCCTGGAAAGAAATAACACTCCGAATGGTTCAAAGTAGCAGATGTTATTGTGAAACATGTTGCAAAGTCTTTCTGATAATGGCATCTTCTCCCAAATTAGAACTAATGAGTGAACGGATCCTTAAAGCTATAGGGTAGATTTTCCTAGGTCAAATATTTTCCTGGGACTCAGCCCAGTATGAAATACTGGAAGATTGTAAGCTTGCTTTCTTTAATATTTCGTTTTTAATTCCCAAAATAAAGGTCCTCGGAATTGTGAGGGATTCTGGTGAAGATGGGATGAGATCATTTACACTGATCCAAGAGAACAGGAAATATACAAATAAAGTTCAGTCCTCTTCCTCTTTGTTCACCATTGGTCGGGGCCATTGAGCCCTCTGCAGTCGCCGCTACGGGCGGCCCGATGTTTCAGGCCCTCTTGCCGGGATGATGAAACTCCGACGTCGGAACGGAAGAACTTTCTCAGTGGCTTGCAGTTCCTGAATCGGCCACTTCTTACCGGAGATTCAGGAACTGCATGCCACTGAGAAAGTTCTTCCGTTCCGACGTCGGAGTTTCATCATCCCGGCAAGAGGGCCTGAAACATCGGGCCGCCCGTAGCGGCGACTGCAGAGGGCTCAATGGCCCCGACCAATGGTGAACAAAGAGGAAGAGGACTGAACTTTATTGCCTTCCCTCACAGTGGGAAACGTTGATTCCGCTGTGTGGGGATGTTTATGTTAAATCCTATATTGTGTTGTGTTCTTTTATTTGTATGGCTGTATGGTAACTAATCTCACTGTACCAATTGGTGCATGTGACAATAAATGTAACTTGAACTTGAGTTTGCACATTCTCCCTGTGACCGCATGTGTTATCCCCAGGTGCCCTGGTTTCCTCCCATATTCCAAAGACATGTAGGTTGGTAGGTTAATTGGCTTCTGTAAAATGCCCATAGCATGTAGGATGCAAAAGTGAGATAATATAGAACTAGTGTAATGGTGATTGATGGTTGGCATGGACTCAGTGGGCCAAAGGGCCTGTTTCCATGCTGCATCTCTAAACTAAACCCAATTATCCTGACTGATTGCTCCCAAACAACTACTTTCTAGTCCAAAACCTTTGTTATCACCATCCTTCATCCCAGCTTAGACCAGATCACCTATCAAGACACGAAATAGAACTCTAAATCTTTACTGCTTATCATCACATTATGTACTGCATTTAAAAGCAGCAACAGTGCCACATGCCTACAGAGACACATATTTACTTTTGTTTAGAGATAGAGGGGTCAAGGAAAGAGCGTTCACGTCGCGGCCCTGTTTTCATCAATCTTTCCACCACCAAGCACAAGAAGCACAAGACAGACCCCATTGTATGCAGATGCCGAGAAGTGTGTTTAGCTCTGGTTGAACAATTTCTAGTCTTGTGTGTGAACTCGATAAGAAGAGATATAGAAACAGGCCCTTCAGCCCACCAAGTCCATGCTGTCAATCGATCACCCGTTCACACTAGTTCTATGTTATCGGGACGACTGATGGCACAATGGGCTAAGTGTTCGGCTGGCAACCGGAAGGTAGCCGGTTCGAATCCCGCTTGGAGTGCATACTGTCGTTGTGTCCTTGGGCAAGACACTTCACCCACCTTTGCCTGTGTGTGAATGTGTGTGAGTGATTAGTGGTGGTCGGAGGGGCCGTAGGCGCAGATTGGCAGCCACGCTTCCGTCAGTCTGCCCCAGGGCAGCTGTGGCTACAGAAGTAGCTTACCACCACCGAGTGTGACTGAGGAGTGAATGAATAATGCGATGTAAAGCGCCTTGAGTATTAGAAAGGCGCTATATAAATCCCATCCATTATTATTATTATTATCCCACATTTCTCATCCACTCCCCACACACTAGGGGCAATCTACAGAAGCCAATTAACTTACAAACCCCAAAAGTCAGGATCAAACACGGGTCTCTGGCACTGTGAGGTAAAGCCCAATGACCTGCTCTGAACAGTTCAGATAAAGTCGATTGAAAATGTAAAGAATTAGCTTGTTTTGCTCAAGAGTACTAAGAGCTGTTGAATCCACACAGGTAAAAGTGAATCGAGATACAACAGTGATCTGATTGAATAATGGAACACAACCAATGGGTTAAATGTTCTAATGGAGAGACAGATTTCGCAGTGAAAGCTTGAAGACAGGTCCCAACTCAAAACATCGCCTATCCATGTTCTCCAGAGATACTGCCTGACCTGCGAAGTTACTCCAGTACTTTTGTGTCTATTTTTGTTGTTGAATGTTCTACACAGAATGTTTCCAGTTGTGGGAGAGTTTAGGACCAGAGGGCGCAACCTCAGAATAAAAGGACGTACCTAGAGAATGGAGCTGAGGAAGAATTTTTTACCCAGAGGGTGGTGAATTTGAAGAATTCATCGCCACAGACGCCACAGGTGAATGTTAAATTTGTGTTTATTGTGTGTTTTTGTTATTTTTATTATATGTACGACTGCAAGGCAACGAAATTTCGTTCAGACCGAAAGGTCTGAATGACAATAAAGGATAGTTTGACTTTAGTGGAGGCCAAGTCAATGGGTATTTTTAAAGCAGAGTTGGATAGGCTCTTGATTAGCAAGGGTGTCAAAGGTTACGGGGAGAAAGCAGCAGAATGCGGTTGAGAGGTAAAAATAGCTGAGCCATGATCGAATGGCAGAGCAGACCCAATGGGCCAAATGGCCCAATTCTGATCCTGGGTCTTTTGAACATATTTGATCTGCAAAACCAATGATGTAATCCGCTTCACTGCAAGAAAACAGTGAAGAGTTTGAGCAATCTTAAAAGTTCAAGGTTGTGATGTTTTGAATCACAAGCCAGTCAAGTGGCCGACTAAGAAAAGGGGAGATGCAGCGAGACCTGGGTGTCATGGTACACCAGTCATTGAAAGTGGGCATGCAGGTGCAGCAGGCAGTGAAGAAAGCGAATGGTATGTTAGCTTTCATAGCAAAAGGATTTGAGTATAGGAGCAGGGAGGTTCTACTGCAGTTGTACAGGGTCTTGGTGAGACCACACCTGGAGTATTGCGTACAGTTTTGGTCTCCAAATCTGAGGAAGGACATTATTGCCATAGAGGGAGTGCAGAGAAGGTTCACCAGACTGATTCCTGGGATGTCAGGACCGTCTTATGAAGAAAGACTGGATAGACTTGGTTTATACTCTCTAGAATTTAGGAGATTGAGAGGGGATCTTATAGAAACTTACAAAATTCTTAAGGGGTTGGACAGGCTAGATGCAGGAAGATTGCTCCCGATGTTGGGGAAGTCCAGGACAAGGGGTCACAGCTTAAGGATAAGGGGGAAATCCTTTAAAACCGAGATGAGAAGAACTTTTTTCACACAGAGAGTGGTGAATCTCTGGAACTCCCTGCCACAGAGGGTAGTCGAGGCCAGTTCATTGGCTATATTTAAGAGGGAGTTAGATGTGGCCCTTGTGGCTAAGGGGATCAGAGGGTATGGAGAGAAGGCAGGTACGGGATACTGAGTTGGATGATCAGCCATGATCATATTGAATGGCGGTGCAGGCTCGAAGGGCCGAATGGCCTACTCCTGCACCTAATTTCTATGTTTCTATGTTTCTATGTAAGTCTATTTCAATTATTTCTCTATCACTGCATGGGACTCGAGCAAATCTGTTCACAAATATTTCTGGGCAGCTGAAGCGCTGGATTTGAATCACACCTCTGACAAGCTCTTGTAAAGTAGTACAGCTGATGGTTATGGAGCGGACCATCTCTCTCTCTTAGTTGGAGGAGGATATGAGCTGGCAAACTGTCTGGAAAAATATACAGAGGCAGAAGAAAGAAAAAACTGAAAACACATTATCTGTCGATATATTTTAACTGCATACTGGAGCGGAT
Organism: Amblyraja radiata; assembly: GCF_010909765.2. Classification (NCBI taxonomy): domain Eukaryota; kingdom Metazoa; phylum Chordata; class Chondrichthyes; order Rajiformes; family Rajidae; genus Amblyraja; species Amblyraja radiata. Next base: position 12,965,855 of record NC_045965.1, read on the forward strand.
GGGGTGGGAAAATATCAGCAAAGTTTTGCCACGATGTAACTGAACTTGAGGATAGTTTGAGTGGTTGACATCATGGCTCAATCTGCGCCTGTATTATGTTTGGGCTGGCACCATCTTTAATCATTCAAAGGAATGAAAAGCAATCAAGACTGAACCCACGTACTCCGTCCAAATCCTTTTCAATCATTTCTCTCAATCTGTTAAACTCTTTCAATTAAGGAGACAGATTGTTGAACCATTTTCAAATGTCAAATGGTTCATGATTTCCATTACCTTCTTACCCATTGCTACAATTTGCACCATCAACAACGTTTAATAGACATTTCATATGTTCATAGGAGCAGAGTTAGGCCATTCGGCCCGTCAAGTCTACTCCGCTATTCAATCATGGCTGATCTATCTTTGCCTCTCAACCCCATTCACCTGCCTTTTGATTGCCATTGACACCCCTACTAATCAAGAACCTGCCAATCTCCACTTTAAAAATACCCAAAGACTTGGCCTCTATAGATGCCTGTGGCAATGAATTCCAGACATTCCCCACCCTCTGACTAAAGAAATTCCTTATCTCCTTTCTAAAGGTAAGTCCTTTCATTCTGAGGCTGTGCCCTCTGGTCCTAGACTCTCCCACTGGTGGAAACATCCTCTCCACATCCACTCTATTGAGGCCTTTCACTATTCAGTAAGTTTCAGACATTTGGATTGGTACATGGACAAGAAAGCTTTAGAGAGATATGGGTCTAGGTTAGATGGGGCATCACGATCAGCATGGACGGGTTGGGCCGAAGAGTCTCTTTCCCATCTGCTAGACTTTATAACTCAACACTTACCTTCAGGTCGCAACTTTGTCAGGAACCATTTTCTAGACGGTGATGGTGGGAAAGAAAAAGTTTGTTATTTAGAAGTATTAATGAATCATAAGATCCTCTATTTATTTAGACTGTTTATCACTGATCCCAAAACTCTACTGCTGCCGGACTGTGCAATAAACAAAAAGCCAAAAGTCCCGAGTGCAACCAATGCGGTCCATATTTTAGTTGGATCATAGCATCACGATTACCATTACTGAGACTATCGTCCAGTCTAGATTTATGTAATTAAACTAATTCCGCTCCCTGCATGAGCGTAATTCCTGACACCCTTTCTCATGGACCCACTAAGCCCTGGGAAGCCATATTTGCCTCTTCACTCACCAAACTCCTAAGATTTTAAAGCCCCTTAAATACTCTGTCAGAGCACAGCAATCTCAAGTTTCAACTTGTGTTTATACATTTCCATCAATGGACTTGGTTATCTTTTACTTTGCAAAGTTGGGTTTAGGTTTATTATTGTCATGTGTAACGAGGCACAGCGAAAAGCATTCTATCCAAACAGAAAAGACTACACATAAATGCAATCAAGCCAAACCCAAGTACAAAGGGGAAGATACAGAGTGCAGAATACAGTTCCCAGTGTTGCAATGCATCAATAATGTATTTTCCAATAACAGGTTACCCAAAACTGCAAAGTATACAGGCACAAATACGGGAATTATTCAGCGGGTCAGCATCCCTGGAGAAGCTTGATAGGCGACATTTTGGGTCTGAACCCTTCTTCAAACAGGGTCCTGACTCAAAACGTCACCTATCCACGTTCGCTAGGAATGCTACCCGACCCTCTGAGTTATTCCAGCATTGTGTCTTTCGTTGGTAAACCAGCATCTGCAGTTCCGTGTTTCTGCAAATGATACACCTTAATGTCTTAATGTCTTCTCTTTCCTTCGACGCTGTGCCCTAAAATTCTATTGCCCTCTGTTCTATTTTTTTTCTACCTCCACTTCTAAGGATTCTCTCCATTCACCCAAATTTTTCCCAAACACAACTCCATCACCGCTCATATTTGGGGATTGAGCTACCTTTACCACTGATGAACATATTTGCTAACTCTTACAGACAGATGACAAGCAGCAACATTTCCTGCTGTCAGTTTACATTAGATTCAAACCTGTTAAATTCTTGCTTTTAGTATATGCACCTAGTACCGACTCCTGTGTTTGACATTTCTAACCTACTCAGTATTAATACCCATTAGTCATAACTCTGTACATGTTAGTCATGTAACTTTATATCCCCATTGATCTTCTTGTAATTCCACTATTTGTGACAAATCTTGCAAAACAACAATATAGATCTATAGATGCTGCGGCACCCGCTGCGTTTCCCCAGCACTTTTGTCTACCTTCGTTTTTCCAGCATCTGCAGTTCCTTCTTAAACATCTCAAACCATTACTTATTTTTAATTCAGATTGCCTCTCTAATTGTTTAATTTACAATTCTAGTACTTCAAAAAGGTTTCCCATCATTAGATCATGGTCTCAAATGTTATGATTTATGAGTCATACAGCACAGAAATAGGCCCTTCTGCGCAACTTGCCTATGCTGACCAAGATGTTCCATGTACACTAGTCTCACCTTCCCGTATTTGGCCCACATCACTCTAAACCTCTCCTATCCATGTACCCGCCCCAATGTCTTTCGAGTATTATTATAGTACCCACCTCAACTACCTCCTCTGGCAGCTCATTCCATATAGCCACCACCCTAACATAGAAACATAGAAAATAGATGCAGGAGGAGGCCATTCGGCCCTTCGAGCCAGCACCGCCATTCAATGTGATCATCCCCTATCAATAACCCGTGCCTGCCTTCTCCTCATATCCCTTGACTCCACTAGCACCTAGAGCTCTATCTAACTCTCTTAAGTCCATCCAGTGACTTGGCCTCCACTGCCCTCTGTGGCAGGGAATTCCATAAATTCACAACTCTCTGGGTGAAAAGGTTTTTTCTCACCTCAGTCTTAAATGACCTCCCCTTTATTCTAAGACTGTGGCCCCTAGTTCTGGACTCGCCCAACATTGGGAACATTTTTCCTGCATCTAGCTTGTCCAGTCCTCTTATAAATTTATATGTTTCCATAAGATCCCCCTCATCCTAAACTCCAGTGAATACAAGCCTAGTCTTTTCAATCTTTCCTCATATGACAGTCCCGCCATCCCAAGGATCAATCTCGTGAACCTTCGCTGCACTGCTTCAATCACCCTCTGTGAAAAGGTTTCCCCTCAGCTTCCCATTAAATCTTTACCTTCTCATCTTAAACCTATGTCCTCTTGTCTTTGGTTACCCTACTCTGTGTAAAAGACTGTGCATTCAGGCTCAGAATAAAGGGACGTACCTTCAGAATGGAGACGAGGAGGAATTTCTTTAGAGGTGAATTTGTGGAATTAATTGCCAGAGATGGTTGAGGAGCCAAGTCATTGGGTATTTTTAAGTGGAGATTGACCGGCTCTTGTTTAGCAGAGGCGTGAAAGGTTATGGAGAGAAGAATGAGGTTGAGAGGGAAATATGGATCAGCCATGATCAAATGGCAGACCAAGCTCAATGGGCTGAGTGGCCGAATTCTGCTCCTATGTCCTATGAAACAAAAAGTTTTCACCAGATCTCAGTACGCATGACAATAATAACCCGAATCAATGATTCATGGTTCACCAAAACTACGATCTGCTTACTTTAGAAAAGCAGTGATGAAAGTTCAGGATTTGGTAAACATATTTTCACATTTTCATAACGACGAGTTAAAATATGATTGGAACTTAAAACCCGATCTTAAAATGAGAAATACAGATGCCACTAAGTATTGTATTTTGTTATTTTAAGTACAAATGAAAGTCTAAACCCGACCTCATCCCCCCTCCCACCCCACCCCCGGAGATTGGCCTGTAGAACAGGGAATGAAAGAATGGTTCAGTTATTTTCTCCGGCATATATCTGGACCACAGAAAACGGGGTGCGAATGGAAACAGTCTTCCTATTGATCAATGGAGCTGAAGGTTTGAGGCAAGAGCAGAGAGAATCCGAGGATCTTGGTTTAAGGGACTGGGTGTCCTACTGTTTAATCTCTGGGACCTACACACAAATTCAGAGCAGATTCATAGCAGTCATTTAAGAAATTCATAGTCGTAGAGTTATGTACCATAGAAACAAGCCCAATTTGTCTGGGCCGACCAAGCTGGCATACTGGGGTAGTCTTATTTGCCTGCATTTGGCCCATATCCTTCTAGACCCTTCCTGGCCATACATCTGCCCAAATGTCTTTCAAAAGTCGTAATTATATCTGCTTCTAGAACTTCTTCTGGAAGTGCGTTCCAGTTTCGGGTTAGTTTCTGAGTGAAAAGGTGGTTCTCAAACTCCCTCGCCTCTCACTTTAAGCCTATGGCCTCCAGTTTTAGAATCATCTACACAAAAAAGACTGAATGTTCACGTCATCCAAGGTCCTCATGAACATGTACACTTTAATGAGTCATCCCTCAGGCCCTCACACTCCAGAGGAAAAAAGTCCCAACTTAATCAGCCTCTCACTGTAACTCAAACCCTCAAGTCCAAGTAACATTCTGGTGACACAAGGAACTGCAGCTGCTGGAATCTTAAACAAAACACAAAGTGCTGGAGGAGCTCAGCTGGTCAGGTAGCATCTCTGGAGAGGAATGGACCGGTAACGTTTTGGGTGGGTAAATATCTCCAGATTGGAGTTGAGGGCAGGAGGGGAGAAAGCTGGAAGAGAGGTGGGGGCAGGGCAAACCCTGGCAACCCCTTACAGCACCAGAGACTCAGGTTCGATCCTGACTACGGGTGGCGTCTGTACAGAGTTTGTACGTTCGTCCCGTGACCTGCGTGGGTTTTCTCCGGGATCTCCGGTTTCCTCCCACACTCCAAAGACATACAGGTTTGTAGGCTAATTGGCTTGGTGTAATTTTAAATTGTCTCTAGTGTGTGTTAATGCTAGTGTGTGCTGGGATAATGTTAGTGTGTGGGGATCGTTGATCGGCACGGACTTGGTGGGCCGAAGGGCTTGTTTCTGCGCTAACTGCAGATGCTGGAAAAATCAAAAGTTGACAAAAAAATGCTGGAGAAACTCAGCGGGTGAGGCAGCATCTGTGGAGAAAAGGAATAGGCGACGTTTCGGGTCGAGACCCACTCCAAACTAAACTAATTCAGGGAAAGTCACAAGGTAGCTGGCATACAAAGATCTCTGTCACCCAAACAGTATGAAGGGTATGCAATTTAGAAAATGATCCAGTATGTATGATCATCCTCTCACATTTGCTGGGGCAATATGTACAGTAGTGAGAGGCAGTGCAAGATAACAGGTCAAATTGTGGACCTGCTTTAAACATTTAACTTCCGCATACAAGACTCATTGACATTATACAGTTGGGGAGGAAATATTATGATAATTCTTTTTATTTACATCTTGTGGCTTGGATACTAACACAACTTCACTTTGAATGCCAGCAGCAATACATTATGCACACATCAAGATTAAACTCTCCTTACTCCACCCCAAGGTGCAAAGATCCCATAGCGAGCAAGATAGATCACTCGACGAAAAAGGGCAGATTCATGGGTAAATTTTCGGCCCCATTTCCGTGACCCGATTCCGTCTCCGCCATCTTTGTCCGCCATAGTGGCGCAAATATACTAGTGCGGAGACAGAAGCCGGTTACGGAAACATCCTCGTTAAAATCAAACTTCTTTGGTAAGAATCTTCTCCTCATTTTCTTTCTGCCTCTCTGCCACAATAAAAAGCAAAAAGATGCCTATGTTCCTTCCACAGCGTGTGGGGAGTCTGGCCCGGATCAGCACGGCTGGGACGCCAGGGTAAAGTTGCGGGGAGGTTTGCAACGTATTTTTATGTAATGTTGTCCCTTGTCTGGGCTGTCCGAAATAAAGTTTATCATTATATATACAAATCTGGAGAAATATATATTTCTCCAGAAAGACACACATACACACATATATGAATGTAATATAGATGTATATAATCATATAACACACATATATATATATATGTGTTATATGATTATATACATCTATATTACATTCATATATGTGTGTATGTGTGTCTTTCTGGAGAAATATATATTTCTCCAGATTTGTATATATAATGATAAACTTTATTTCGGACAGCCCAGATATATATATATGTGTTATATGATTATATACATCTATATTACATTCATATATGTGTGTATGTGTGTCTTTCTCACACAATCTGATCAGTTGTATGGTTGCTGAATAAAACCATCCTTAAGTTATACATCGTTTTTTAATCTATCGCAAAATAAATTTTATTTTGTTAAATACTTAATTTAATTTAGATAACCCCACCATTACAGACAGATCTCATTCCACTCTGGCTATTGGGAAGACCAGGCCCATTTTATTGTTGAAAAATAATTCCATAGACACAAAAAAAAAATCACAGGAACATTAAGGAACATTCCAAGAGCAGAGCAACTGGAATCTTCATATTGCTATTGTTTTCCAAATACCGCAGTTGTGAACAGTGTGATTAGATGAATTACTGAGTATAAGAGTAATACAAAAATCAACTCAAACATAGCACATGAGCCATTTAAAAAGAAAAGCTTTTTAAAAAAACATTAAAAAAGATAATTAACAGAATCATAATTTGTTAACATAATAATCTTTAACAAAATTTTACAGAATTATGATTGAACAATTATGAATCTAACCCTATATCACACACACAAACTGTTCCCCCGCAACGCTGATTACACTGCGAGAGGGATATACAAAGTCGGGTCGGGTTACTGAAATGGAGGAAGAAATGGCCCACGTTCAGCTCCGTTGCATACTACACGTCAGCCCATTGCATTTAGCAGGGGTGGACTATCTTGCTCGCTATTGGATCTTTGCTAAGATGTCAGGAGTGGACGTGAAAGTGGGATAACACAGAACAGGTGTGAGCAGGTGATCTACGGTCAACATGGGCTCGGTGGGCTGAAGGAGTGTTTCCATGCTGCATCTCAAACTAAAGCAAAACTATCTTCTGATACCTGTCTAATTACTCTCCCTCACCGCTCTACCAGCTATCCTGCCTCTGTACTCTGTTCTGTTGCAGGGACTCGACTATCCCTAAACCCAAGCAAAAGCCCATTGATCGACTGCATACACATTTTGAGAATCAATACAAAAGATCATACACAGCAGGGTGGAGCAACGGGAAGAGTTACTGCCTCGCAGCGTCAGAGACACGGATTAAATCCTGACTTCAGGTGTCGTCAGTGTACAGATTGTACATTCTCCGTGACCACATGGATTCCGGGTGCTCCGGTTTCCTCCCACATCCCAAAGACATGCCAGTTTGTGGGTTATTTGCCTTTTGTAAATTGCCCCAAGAGTGCAGGGAGTGGATGTAAAAGTGGGATAAGATAGAACTAGTGCAAATGTGTGATCGTTGGTCAGCACGGATCATCTAGCCTGTTTCAATGCTGTGTCTCTATAGAAAAAATGGCAAAGTCCCAATTGATTTCTTCCCAAGGAGTCATTTTAATATAAGTGTTTCTCCCTCATTCCGGATTCATGCAACAGACATCTTCCATCTCCAATCCTTTTGGCATTTTAAACATCTTAATTCGGGAGCCTCTTGTTCCTGCATACACACCCCACCTTGTTCTTGGCAAGGGTCAACTGGTGGTATTCGGCACCTTTGGATCCATATCCCAGGGCTGCAGATCTTTCCAAAGCCCAGGCTGAAAATGAGCAAACTCAGCACAAATGCAAGCCCAGCCAAAGTCTTGTAAATGTGTTCAAAACAAGTTCCATGGCAATCACGTCCTTCACTGACAGGACCCTGGATGTTCTCTCGGGAAGCATTCTTGAACTGTAGTCAAGGTAAAGAACACAATCTAATTCCCTCCAGCCAACTCATACTTCATAATTACTGATGGGTTCCAGTACAATATGCCGCCATGCCTTTATTACTATTTCTTCTGCTGTTGCCGTCTTCAAACAAGAGTGGCCCATTTATCATGACTGCATTGCAGGTTTAGTAATTAATGTATAGAACACAACGTGCTGGTGTAACTCAGCCGGTCAGGCAGCATCTGTGGAGGACATGGATAGGCCACATTTCGGGTTGGGTCCCGACCAGAAACGTTGCCATCCATGTCCTCCACAGATGCCACTGGCCAAGCACCATTAATTTTATTTAAAGTTTAGTTTAGAGATACAGCGCGGAATCAGGCCCTTCGGCCCACCGAGTCCGCACTGACCAGCGATCCTCACACATTAACACTACCTTGCAAACACTAGGGCCAATTATTTTACATTTATATCAAGCCAATTAACCTACAAACCTGTACGTCTTTGGAGTGTGGAGGGAACCGAAGATCTCGGCGAAAACCCACAGGTCACGGAGAGAACGTACAAACGCAGTGCAGACAGCACCCGTTGTTAGGATCGAACCGGGGTCTCTGGCGCTGTCAGGCAGTCGCTCTACCGCTGCATCATCGTGCCCCCACAAGGTCCCAGTGTCCACAGTTCCTTGTATCTTTCCATGTAATTAATGTCTGGCCCAATTAATAAGCCCCATGATCAGACAATTACTTTGTCGATTTATTAACTGTTGGAAAGAAGTTGTATCTTTCAGGCAATCAAGAATATACAGTACTACAAGGAAACAAGCCCCTCAGTCCACCAGGTCCACACCAACCATCCATCCTATGTTATCCCACTTTTCATCCATTCTCTGCACACTAGGGGCAATTTACAGAGGCCAATTAACTTACAACCACACACATCTTTGGCTTGTGGGTGGAAACCGGAGCACCTGGAGGAAACCCACGCAGTCACAGGGAGAACATGCAAACTCTGTGCAGACAGCACCCGAGGTCAGGATTGAACCCAGGTCTCTGGTGCCGAGGCAGTAGCTCTACCAGTTACACTATTGTGCCACCCGATTATATCTTGTGATATCTCATGGGTAGAAACAATTAATTGAATAGGTATCAAATCATGAAGAGGTGTAACACATGTACTACATTCTATTTATACTCTAGGCAGTCAGCAATAATTTTTTTTTTTAATATCGTCAACTGAAGCGGGTGCGAAATGTGTGTGAAATGTCTGCCACCCAGTGGCAACATCCAGTAGTGTGTCACATCGCAAACGGGTTTAACATAACCCAAAAATTGAGAAAGATAATGAGCACTTTAGTCAGTTAGACCTGAACAAACTTAATGTTCAACACAATAAAATCCCTGGTTTCCCACAAATGTGCCTTCTAATACATAACAAACCAGTGAAATTATAGCGCCATAGGCTCTGTCACCCAACTTGCCCACACCGGCCAACATGTCCCATCTCCACTAATCCCATATGTTTTTTGCCATGGGACCTATAAACAAGTCAGTCTGAAGAAGGGTCCCGACCTGAAACGCTGCCTGACCGATCACTCCTTAGATGCTAGGTACACAAAAAAGCTGGAGAAACTCAGCGGGTGCAGCAGCATCTATGGAGCGAAGGAAATAGGCAACGTTTCGGGCCGAACCCCTTCTTCAGACTGAAGAAGCGTTTCGGCCCGAAACGTTGCCTATTTCCTTCGCTCCATAGATGCTGCTGCACCCGCTGAGTTTCTCCAGCTTTTTTGTGTACCTTTGATTTTCCAGCATCTGCAGTTCCTTCTTAAACACTCCTTAGACGCTGCCTGACACACCGAGTTCTTCTCGCACTTTGCATTTTGTGCAAGATTCCAGCATCTTGTATCAACAAGTCATTAATGTAATGAGTGAATCAACTATGCAGTCTCATTAAAGTATGGGTTAGCTGCTTGCCCGAGTGGATTCTTATTCTAAAAAGGCAAGGAAGTACTTACCAAGTTATTATAGAAAGTGCCTAAAAATCTCAGACCAGCTCTACAAAATATTTGCTGAGAAAGATACATTTGCAAAATCGGATGCCACCAAGTTACTGGCTTCTCCCTCTTTTTGCATGCTGGAAATGTCAAATGCTAGAGGGCACCTTTAAGATGCGAGGTGGACAGTCTAAAGGAGATACGCGAGGCAAGTTTTTTTGCACAAAGGGTGGTGGGTGTATAGAAAGAGCTGCCAGATGAGGTAGTTAAGGCAGGGACTATTGCAATGTTTAAGAAAAAATTAGACATGGATAGGGCAGGTTTAGAGGGATATGGGCCAAACGCAGGCAGGTGAGTCTAGTGTAGATGGGACATGTTGGTCGGTGTGGACAAGTTGGGCCAAAGGGCCTGTTTCCACACTGTATGACTATGTCTATGTCTATGTCTAAGTGTTTCACCCCCTACCCACCCACCCACAGAGAGCCATAGATGACTAGATGAGGTGATGGAAGGAGATTCCATATGAGCATTTGAGGCCTTTAGGTAGTCACACGAACAGACAGACAATAGACAAGAGGTGCAGGAGTAGGTCATTCGGCCCTTCAACCCAGCACCGCCATTCACTGTGATCATCCACAATCAGTACCCCATTCCTGCCTTCTCCCCATATCCCCTGACTCCGCTATCTTTAAGAGCTTGATCTTATGGAAGCCTACATACCGCATATAGGAAGTCTTGAATTAATCAGACTGGACGGTGATATGGTGAATTGAAGGGCCTGTCCCCATGATGTACTGCTCTGTGTAACAACTGAGTTTTGCCCTCAAGGCCATTTTTGATTTTTGAAGGGTCCGTGAATACTGGTCTAGAACTCTGGAGATAATAAAGTGAAGGTTTGCAGAGCTCACCAATTGCCCCAGCACAGACAAGACAGTCAATGCGGCATCCTTGGGCTATAGTGCACGCCAGTAAAAGTCATATCATGCAGTAAATCTGCTGAATAGAGGAAACAATAAACGAAACAACAGCAACATTCAACTTACATGTATGGACCAGGAAGGCCACCCAGTGCATTAAAACACAGACATGTGTCTTCTACTATGACAGGTCCTTGGACCTAAAGGGATAAAGTTGCCATCTGTTAAATTTCACAAAACAAGTAGCTATACTCCAATGACCAAATTGGCTTTAGATCAGAATTCATTGACATTTGTTTATCGTAGCATAGAGCCCTCTAGAAGCATAGTTCGCTTACGTAAAATAATCCTTATTGAACTTATAACATAAAAAAATAGCTATTCACCAAGGCAAAGTGGTACAGATAGTAGAGCTGCTACCTCACAGCGCCAGAAACCCGGGTTAGATTTTTGCTTTAACCCAAAATCATAAGACATCGGAGCAGAATTAGGTAATTCGGCTCATTGGGTCTTCTCTACCATTCGATCATGGCCGATCTATTTGTCCCTCTCAACCGCATTCTCCTTCCACCTCCCTGCAACCTTTGGCACATTTACTAAACAAAAAACGATCAATCTCCGCTTTAAAAATATGCAATAACTTGGCTTCCACGGCCGTGCGTGGCCATAAATTCCACAGATTCACCATCTGCAGTTCCGTGTTTCTAGACTATTTGGTGACTTTTTACCCCCCCTTCCGCAAACTCCGGATTATTAATAAAATGTTAATGTCACAACTGCCACGGTGGGGATTTGAACTTGAGGGGGGGGGGGGGGGGGGGGTCTCTGGATTGTTCAATATAGATCTCTGGTTTACTTATACAGTAACGTAACTGGTGCACCAACCATTTCCGAAAACCCCAAGTATAGTGAAGACTGAGGAACAGATGACCTTTGCAGAACAGGACATGATGCAGGGCAGATCAAGGAAGAAAGAAAAGCAGCATAAAATTGATAATAGCATTAGATAAATGATATAAATCGAGGATATAGTATCGGAGTGATCGCGTGAAGGCAGATGTGATTAGATTAACCTGGCATCATGTCTGGCACGGACATTGTGGGCCAAAGGGCCTGTTCCTAAACTGTACTGTTCATCCATCATTCTAGGCAATAGACAATGGGTGCAGGTGTAGGCCATTCGGCCCTTCGAGCCAGCACCACCATTTAATGTGATCATGGCTGATTATCCCCAATCAGTGCCCCATTCCTGCCTATTCTGCTATGGAAGTTTGAATCTACTGTGTCTAAGAAAGTGAACTTTAGATCATTAAAGTGAATTCAGCTCCATAAAACCTTTGCTCGGCCGCATGTGGAATATTGCATGTAGTTCTGGTCACCCCAGGGGTAGTGGTGGAGACAGATATGATAGTGGTGTTTAAGAGACTTTCAGATGGGCACATCGGTGCAAGGAATAGAGGGATATGGATCAAATACAGGTAAATGAGAATCAGTTTAACTTGGCATCATGTTTGGCACAAAGATTGTGGGCCGAAAAATTCATTCCTGTGCTGTACTGTTCCATGTTCTACGTTCTAAATAAATCTGGAACTATAGGTAAATTGAATGTCTATGGAGCAGCCGGAGTAACTATTAGATTGCTGCAAGAGACCACATGGCTCTCCAATATCCTTTAGAGAAGGACATCTGCCATTCTTATTCTGTCTGGCCTGTTCATGTTTGCAGGCCTAATCAACTCTTAACTATGAATAGACACACAATACTGGAGAACCTCAGCGGGACAGGCAGCATCTCTGGAGAGAAGGAATGGGTGACTTTTCGGGTCGAGATCCTTCTTCAGATGTTTCGACCCGAAATTCCTTCTCACCAGAGATGCTGCCTGTCCTGTCCAGTTACTGCAGCATTTTGTGCCGATCTTCGGTTTAAACCAGCATCTGCAAGAGGACATAATTTGAGAATTAAGGGACAAAAATTTAGGGGCAACATGATGGGGAACTTCTTTACTCAGAGAGTGGTCGCTGTGTGGAATTGAGCTTCCAGTGGAAGTGGTGGAGGCAGGTTCGTTTTTATCATTTAAAAATATATTGGATAGGTATATGGACGGGTAAGGAATGGAGGGTTACGGTCTGAGTGCAGGTAGATGGGACTAGATGAGAGTAAGTGTTCGGCACGTACTAGAAGGGCCGAGATGGCCTGTTTCCGTGCTGTAATTGTTATATGGTTATATGCAGTTCCTTCCAACACAACTCTTAACTTTCCCTGAATGGAGGTAGCATTTCTGGATGTATAATCTGGCAGCATGACCATGTCACCCAAACATACAATTTCAAAAGACCGCGCCCATGTGAAGGACTTCTCCAAAAGACAACACGAGAACAGATGATTAAAGTCTTTGTGATGAACACTTACCTCTTTGACCGCTTCCTGGCATTTCTTTATTGAAATTTCATCAGGTTCACCCTGGTACTCTGGTACTGGAGGAAAATTATTAAAAACACAAACGTCACATCTTCTAATTCTCATCAAGTGTTACGAATAAGGTCAAACGAACAGGACGACACTTACAGTCAATCTTTTTGGGAACAAGTGTGAACGGGAACTGGTCACCTAGAATTTGAACAACCTGTAGGGGAAGAAGAAATAAAAAAGAGTTCAGGATTCCAACAAACGAACACAAACCTCTGACACCCGTACTAATCAAGAATCTATCTCCACCTTAAATATATCCACTGACTTGGCCTCCACAGCCTTTTGTGGCATAGAATTCCATAGATTCACCACCCTCTGACTAAAGAAAGTCCTCCTCATCTCCTTCCAAAAAGAACATCCTTTAATTCTGAGGCTATGATCTCTAGTCCTAGACTCTCCCACTAATGGAAACATCCTCTCTACATCCACTCTATCCAAGCTTTTCACTGTTCTGCATGTTTCAATGAGGTTCCCCCTCATTCTTCTAAACTCCAGTGAGTACAGGCCCAGTGGCATCAAACACTCATCGTATGTTAACCTACTCATTCCTGGGATCATTTTTGTAAACCTCCTGTGGACCCTCCCCAGAGCCAGCACATCCTTTCTCAGATATGGTGCCCAAAATTGCTCACAATATTCCAAATGCGGCCCGACCAGCGCCTTATAGAGCCTCAGCATTACATCAAAGATAGGCACAAAAAGCTTGAGTAACTCAGCAGAACAGGCAGCATCTCTGGAGAGAAGGAATGGGTGTTTTTTTTAATACAAGTCCTCTCGAAATAAATGCTGGCATTGCGTTTGTTTTCTTTACTACTGATTCGACTTGCAGATTAACTTTTTGGAAATCATATACCAGCACTCCCAAGTCCCTTTGCACATTTCTGGATTCTCTCCCCATTTAGAAAATAATCTACACCTTTATTTCACTCCCCTTTTCTCCTCAACTGATACCCTCGTCTCCTTTTCATTTCTGGTCTTTGTTCACCCATCCCCCAATCAAACTCCCCTCATCTGTATCCACCTATCACTGGCCAGGGTTTGTCCCACCCCCACCTCTCTTTCCAGTTTCTCCCCACTACTAAAAAGTCTGAAGAAGGGTCCCAACATTAAATGTCCCCCATCCACATCCTCCAGAGATGCTGCCTGACCCACTGAGCTTTGTGTTTTTTTTGTAAACCAGCACCAGGAAAGAATAGAGATCCCCAGGTCCTCACCTTCCATGACAAATACCTCTACATCTAACGAAGCATCCTTCACAATTTCTGCCAGCTCCAACAAGATCCTGCTAAATACATGTATTCCTTTCACCACTCTGAAGGGATCATTCCTTTGGTTACTCTCTGGTACATTTTTCCATGCAACAACCACAGGGGATGCAACACCTATCCCAATTTCACTGCTTCCCTTCCTAGAATCCAGGGGCCTAGGTGGTGCAATGATAGACCTGCACCCAATCCAGTGTACTCAACCCTTTCAGAGTTTACAATCTGCTCAGCTTGATAATTGAGAAACCAAACCATTTAGATGATCACTTTTGGAAGAAACTAAAGCTTTAAAGCACATGCCAACATTCAGGAACAGGTTATTCTCCACTTATCAGTCTACTGAACAGTTCCCTCATAAGTTAAGAATGTAACCCTGATCTTCCAACCTACCTCATTGCAGTGCTTGCACTTTAAAAATAAATATCTGCACTTTCACTATAATTGTAACACTATATTCTGTACACTGCCAATTTATTTTGCACTACTGTTGTATTTGTGCATGGTTTGATTGTATTCATGCATAGTATGATTTGACTGCATGGCACAAAAGGATTTCCGCAGTATCTCAGTACACGTGGCAACATTAAGTCAATAACAATGGCCATGTTCAGTTTTCAAGAACAATTGAACTTTCTCTGGCCTGCCACTTTAATTCTCCATCCCGGTCCCATCTTGATCTTTCTTTGATCTCCTGCACAGTTACAACAGGACCAGTAACTGTACACCATCTTCCATTTGGACATGTTGCAGTTTTCCAGACTATGTATATGCAGACTCAAGAATCAGACGGTACATGAGCAGTGGTGTACGTTTAAAGGTCTACTGTATAACCTTCAAGATAAATTTATTCCTATGAAGAAAAAAAGGGGTAAGGGTAAGAACAGTCAGCCATGGCTCAGTAAAGCTATAAAGGATAGTATTCGACTGAAGGCAAGGGCATACAAGGTAGCCAGAGGTAGTGGGAGGGTAGAGGATTGGGAAGCATTTAAAGGTCAGCAAAAAGTAACTAAGAGATTAATTAAGACGGGGAAAATAGGCTATGAAAGGGATTTAGCGAACAACATAAAAACTAATAGTAAGAGTTTTTATAGCTATATAAGAAGAAAAAGGGTGGTTAAGGTGAACGTTGGTCCATTGGAGAGTGAGACTGGGGAGTTGTTGGTGGGGAACATGGAAATGGCAAAGGCATTAAACGAGTATTTTGTATCAGTCTTCACCATAGAAGACACAAAAAATATTCCAACGCTGGATAAACAGGAGGCGGTAGGAATGGAGGAGCTAAATACTATTAAGATCACCAAGGAGGTGGTATTAGGGAAATTAATGGGACTGAAGGAGGATAAATCCCCTGGACCTGATGGATTACATCCAAGGGTCTTGAGGGAGATAGCAGTGGGGATTGTGGATGCATTGGTGATAATTTTCCAAAACTCCCTGGAGGCAGGAACGGTCCCAGTGGATTGGAAAATGGCCAATGTAACACCTATATTTAAAAAAGGAAGTAAACAGAAGGCGGGTAACTATAGACCGGTTAGTCTAACATCGGTGGTGGGTAAAATGTTGGAGACAATTATTAAAGAATCACTAACGGGCCACTTGGATAAACATGAATTCATCAGACAGAACCAGCATGGTTTTGTGAAGGGGAAGTCGTGTTTAACGAATCTGCTCGAATTCTTTGAGGAAGTAACAGGCCGAGTGGATAAAGGGGAACCGGTGGATGTGGTATACTTGGACTTCCAAAAGGCTTTTGACAAGGTGCCACATAAGAGACTATTGCTAAAAATAAAAAATTGTGGGATTGGGGGTAATATATTAGCATGGGTAGAGGATTGGCTAACGAATAGGAAGCAGAGAGTGGGGATAAATGGTTCATACTCGGGATGGCAACCGGTAACTAGCGGGGTTCCGCAAGGGTCGGTGCTGGGACCACAGTTGTTCACAATTTATATAAATGATTTGGAGGAGGGGACCAAGTGTAATATATCAAAATTTGCGGACGATACGAAAATGGGAGGGAAAGTAGGGGATGAGGAGGATAGGAAGTGTCTGCAAAAGGATATAGATAAGCTAGGTGAGTGGGCAACAACTTGGCAGATGAAATTTAATACTAATAAATGTGAGGTCATTCACTTTGGGGAAAAAATGATAGGGCAAGTTATTTTCTAAATGAGGAGGAGCTGCGTTGTAATGCAACGCAAAGGGATCTAGGGGTATTAGTACATGAATCACTTAAAGTCAGTATGCAGGTGCAGCAAGCAATCAGGAAGGCCAATGGAGTTTTGGCCTTTATTGCTAAGGGGATTGAGTATAAAAACACGGAGGTCTTGCTGCAGCTGTACACGGTATTAGTGAGACCACATTTGGAATACTGTGTACAGTTCTGGGGTCCATACTTAAGAAAGGATGTACTAGCCCTGGAGGCAGTGCAGCGAAGGTTTACTAGATTAATTCCTGCAATGAGGGGATTGACATATGAGGAAAGGTTAAGTAAGCTGGGACTCTACTCTTTGGAGTTTAGAAGAATGAGAGGCGATCTCATTGAAACGTATAAGATCGTGAGGGGCCTTGATCGGGTGGATGCACCGAGGATGTTCCCAATGATCGGGGAGGCTAGAACTAGGGGACATAGTTGCAGAGTGAGGGGGGGCTCTTTTAAAACTGAGATGAGGAAGAACTTCTTCACCCAGAGGGTGGTTAGTTTGTGGAATTCACTGCCCCAGGGAGCAGTGGAAGCAGAAACGTTAAATTTATTTAAGTCAAAAATAGATGGTTTTTTAGCTGCCAAGGGGATAAGGGGCTACGGGGAGAGGGCAGGGATATGGACCTAGGTATGGTTAGTATAGTAGACCTGAGTGATCTCCTGGACAAGTGTCGATCGCCTGGATTGGGGTCGGAGAGGAATTTCCCGGATTTTTTTCCCGAATTGGACCTGGGTTTTTATCCGGTTTTTTGCCTCCCCCAGGAGATCACGCGGTTCTTGGGGTGGAGAGGGGTGATAGCGGTATAGAGGGGAGGGTAGTGTCTTGTGTTCTGTGTCTTGTGTCTACTGTTTGTGGGTAAGTGTGTCTGTTTAGTGTTCAGCCATGAGTGAATGGCGGTGCGGGCTCGACGGACCTGATGGTCTACTCTCGCACCTACTTTCTATGATTCTATGATTCTATGAGTCTTTCAACTCTCTGAATCTTTTCAATCGTCTGTCTGTTGTCCTTGAGTTCAGCGTGATTATATATCATCTGATTAGATTGGAAAGCGTGCAAAACAAAGGTTTTTACTGGACCTCAGTACACATGACAATAATAATCTTAAACATGTTCATGGGATCCCTATCCAATTGGGATAAATTGAGTCTGAAGACTCACCTATCCTTGTTGTCCAGAGATGCTGCCTGACCCACCGAGTCACTCCAGCACTTTGTCTTTTTGTGATAAAAGAGTATCTGCAATTCCCTGTATCTCTGTGGGATAAATTGCTGTTTGAGCATCTAGTGGAATTTACATGATTTAAAACAATCGAAAATCTTCTTAAGACTAACAAGTTGTCCCCAAACATTTGTCATTTTGAGTAGTCCCATCCATATATTGCATTGAGAAGTTTTACTAGGCGTTCAGCATTCCACCAATCATTTTTCTTGAAATGTGTATCCAACACTGTGAAAATATAGTGCAACTGCAAAGCAATTAGAACAAATAAGAATAAACCAGTTGCTAAACACATTAACTCCCCCTACCATACTGACCTTTCTGTCCTGGGCCTCCTCCAACTGTCAGAGTGAGGGTCAACGCCAATTCGAGGAACAACACCTCATATTTCGCTTGCGCAGTCACTTTCACTCCCTTGCCTCCTCACCGTGGTTCTCTGGATAGTTTCACTGTCCTCCTAATTAATTTTTCTGATTGTATGCCTCGTTGTCACCTTCCCCCTAACTAACAATGAACCATTCAACATTTTCTTGATAGTCGTCTGCTTTGATCTAACATTGTCACACCTTACCCTTCCATATCTCAGGTCTCCCTCTCCCCTGAGGCTGAAGAAGGGTCGCGACCCGAAATGTCACCCATTCCTTCTCTCCGGAGAAGTCTGTCCCGTTGTCCCATTCCAGCATGTTGTGTCTATCTTAGGTGTAAACCACCACCTGCAGTTCCTTCCTGTATATTAGAATGAAATAACCCGACCCACCTCCTCCAATTTCTTAGCGTTACCAGTAACAAACACCACACTTCCAACGTGTTTGCCAGCCATCGTTGCCTTTAGCGGTGTTGCAGAGAGAGCAAAACGCTTCCGGGTGAGAGTAGGAAGAGGCCTCCGCTGATTGGTGGGCGTTCAATTTGCTACATTGCATCGACCAATAGATGAGCCTAGAGATTGTTTCACAGTCCAATCGGAGTCATTGGAACGTTGAACTGGATGGGATTGCGCGCCCTGAAACTGACAAGGGAGCAGGTAATTGAGACATTACAGATCTAGAGACATTACAGAACGAAATCTTTCTTATCTTTTCCCTCTCACTAAACGCTTCGGGTCCGTGCATTGACGGCGGAAAATGTAGGAGAAGAAAAAAACAGAAATACTCGAGGAAGTTATACGTTTGTAGAGTAGAAACAAGGAACTGCAGATGCTGGTTTACAAAAAAAGTCACAAAGCGGTGGAGTAACTCAGCGGGTCGGACACCATCTGAGAAGGTGTTCAAAGTAAAGCATCTGTTTATCAAACTCCTCCCCCTCCCCACGTAAAATCATCGTAAATCTTCTGTAGCCTTTCCAGTTTAACAACATCGTTACCTGTCCACGTGTTACCACCCCCCCGTCCCCCCCGTTTTCCATGTCATTCCTCTTCTCTCTTTATCTGACACCCTTTTATGTCCTTTTCACCTCTGGCCTTTGTCACTACCTCCATCCATCTACTGATCAACTCCCCCCACCCACCTCCTAACCTGCATGTAACTATCACTTGGTGGACACAAAATGCTGGACAGGTAGCATCTCTATGGAGTGACGTTTTGGGTCGAGACCGTTCTTCAGACTATCATTTGCTATCTGTAACTATCACTTGCCAGGCTGTGACCCCCGCCCGCCACCATCTCTCTTCTCCAGCTTTCTCCCCCCTACTCCCATCAGTCTGAAGAAGGGTGCCAACCCAAAACATATTCTGCCCATTGTCTCCACAGATGTTACCTGACCCGCTGAGCTCATCCAGCACATTGTGTTTTGCCTTTGAATTACAATCCCAGTTTATAAAAAGTGCTTTACGTTGTATCGACATGGGGAAGGGGTTTTAAAGATGGCAAATTTGTTTCCCTCAGTTCATTAAATAAAATCTGTACAGTAAAGTATAGAATGCAGATACAATGAATTGCAGATGCTGTGTTACAAAAAAAACAGTGCTGGAGTAACTCAGCGGGTCAGGCAGCATCTGTGGAGAACGTGGATATGTGATGTTCCAGGTCAGGACCTTCCTTCAGGCTAATGGAATGGGTGGAGGAGGGGTGAAAGCTGGAAAAGAGAGGAGACCCGTCCGAAATGTAACCTACCTGAAATGTCACCTGCCCATGTCCTCTGGAGATGCTGCCTGAACTGCTGAGTTACTCTAGGGCCTTGGGTCTTTCTTTGTACAGTACAGTACTGTTGTTTTGAGTGTTAAATTTGCGTGTCTGGCTTAATGGCCCTTAAATATTTGCAGGTCAGAATTTTTAATTGTATTTCTATACCAAAGCAGCAAGCAGAAATATTTATATTTTACTTTAAAAATACGGTGAGGCCTTGTAAACATATAGAATATTACAGCATGGAAACAGGCCCTTCGGCGTAATTTGCCCAAACCGATCAACATATCCCGTCTTCACTGGTCTCACCTGCCTGTGTTTGGCCCATATCCCTCCAAATCTGTACTATCCATGTACCTGTCCGATTGTTTCTTAATCGTTGCGATAGTCCCTGCCTCAACTACCTCCTCTGGCAGCTCGTTCCATACACCCACAACCCTTTGTGTGGAAAAAGTAATCCCTCAGATTCCTATTAAATCTTTTCCCCTTCCCCTTAAACCGATGTCGCCTGGTTCTCAATACCCCTACTCTGGGCAAGAGACTCTGTGTCTACCCGTTCTATTCTTCTCCTATGGTGAGAGGTTTGAGAATTTTAATTTCATATGTCTTGCGATGTTACTGTCTGAATGGTAAACATGAAAAACCTTTAGCGATTTAAAGGGAAAAGGTGGCATGTTAATTTGTTGTGTTTATTTTTTAAAGGCTTGACAATGAACCTGTTGCCCAAGTGCTCAAAGGAGTTCAATTCTGCTGAATATTGGGAAACATTCTTCAAGAAACGGGGTGGAAATGCCTTCGAGTGGTATGGGACCTACGTGGATCATTGCGCTGTGCTGCACAAGTATATTAAGCGTAACGATAAGGTATAGTCATCTGATCATTGGTGATCATTTTCCAATGTTCTATAGATTCTGGGTCAGTTCCTGTGGATTGTAGGGTAGCTAATGTTATCCCACTTTTTAAGGAGGGAGAGAGAAAGCAGGGAATTATAGACCAGTTAGCCTGACATCGGTGGAGGGGAAGATGCTGGGGTCATTTATTAAAGATGTAATAGCGGCGCATTTGGATAGCAGTAACAGGATCGGTCCAAGTCAGCATGGATTTACGAAGGGGAAATCATGCTTGACTAATCTTCTGGAATTTTTTGAAGATGTAACAAGTAAAATGGACAAGGGAGAGCCAGTGGATGTAGTGTACCTGGACTTTCAGAACGCATTTGATAAGGTCCCACATAGGAGATTAGTGGGCAAAATTAGAGCACATGGTATTGGGGGTAGAGTGCTGACATGGATAGAAAATTGGTTGGCAGACAGGAAACAAAGAGTAGGAATTAATGGGTCCCTTTCAGAATGGCAGGCAGTGACTAGTGGGGTACCGCAAGGCTCGGTGCTGGGGCCGCAACTATTTACCTATATACATTAATGATTTAGATGAAGGAATTAAAAGTAACATTAGCAAATATGCAGATGACACAAAGCTAGGTGGCAGTGTGAACTGTGAAGAGGATGCTATGAGGATACAGGGTGATTTGGACAGGTTGGGTTAGTGCGCAGATGCATGGCAGATGCAGTTTAATGTGGATAAATGTGAGGTTATCCACTTTGGTGTCAAGAACAGGATGGCAGATTATTAACTGAATGGTGTCAGGCTAGGAAAAGAGGAAGTACAACGAGACCTGGGTGTCCTTGTACATCAGTCACTGAAGGTACAGCAGGCAGTGAAGAAAGCGAATGGCATGTTGGCCTTCATAACAAGAGGAGTTGAGTATAGGTGCAAAGAGGTCCTTCTGCAGTTGTACAGGGCCCTGGTGAGACCACACCTGGAGTATTGTGTGCAGTTTTGGTCTTCTAATTTGAGGAAGGACATTCTTGCTGTTGAGGGAGTGCAGCGTAGGTTCACGAGGTTAATTCCCGTATGGCGGGACAGTCATATGATGAAAGAATGGAGGGACTGGGTTTGTATTCACTGGAATTTAGAAGGATGAGGGGATCTTATAGAAATTATATATATAAAGGGTTTGGACTGGCTAGATGCAGGAAACATGTTCCCGATGTTGGGGGAGTCCAGGGGCCACAGTTTAAGAATAAGGGGTAGGTCATTTAGAACTGAGATGAGGAAAAACTTATTAGTCAATAGATAATAGATGCAGGAGTAGGCCATTTGGCCCTTCGAGCCAGCACTGCCATTCAATGTGATCATGGCTAATCATCCCCAATCAGTACCCCGTTCCTGCCTTCTCCCCATATCCCCTGACTCCGCTGTTTTTAAGAGCCCTATCTAGTTCTAAGAGAGTTGTAAATTTGTGGAATTCTCTGCCTCAGAAGGCAGTGGAGGCCGATTCACTGGATGCATTCAAAAGAGAGTTAGCTCTTAGGGCTAGCGGAATCAAGGGATTTGGGGAGAAGACAGGTTTGTTGAAAACTGATTGTTGATGATCAGCCATGATCACATTGAATGGTGGTGCTGGCTCGAAGGGCTGAATGGCCTACTCCTGCACCTATTGTCCATATATCTTGGTTGTCCTCATTTTTGCTTAATGCAATATTATTCATTTTAATAGGAAGTTAGTGTGTAAGAAAGAACTGCAGATGCTGGTTTAAATCGAAGATAGACCCAACGAGCTAGAGTAACTCAGCGGGACAGACAGCATCTCTGGAGAGAAGGAATGGGTGACGTTTCGGGTCGAGACCCTTCTTCAGACTGGTTAGGGATAAGTAGAAACGAGAGATATAGACGATGATGTGGAGAGATAAAGAACAATGAATGAAAGATATGCAAAAAAGTAACAATGATAAAGGAAACAAACCATTGTAAGCTGTTTGTTGGGTGAAAACGAGAAGCGAGTGCGATTTGGGTGGGGGAGGGATAGAGAGAGAGGGAATGCCGGGGCTACCTGAAGTGAGAGAAATTAATATTCATACCACTGGGCCGTAAGCTGCCCAAGCGAAATATGAGATGCTGTTCATTTAGCCTCACTCTGACAATGGAGGAGACCGAGGACAGAAAGGTCTGTGTAGGAATGTGAAGGAGAATTCAGGTGGCCAGCAACCGGGAGATCAGGTAGGTTCAGGCGGGTTGAGCAAAGGTGTTTCACTAAACGATCGCCCAGTCTGCGTTTGGTTTCGCCGATGTATAAGAGCCCACATTTGGTAACAACGGATACAGTGGATGAGGTTGGAGGAAAGTGCAAGTGAACCTCTGCCTAACCTGAAAGGACTTTCGGGGGTACCTGGACAGAGTTGAGGGAGGAGATATAGCGACCGGTGTTGCATCTCCTGCGGTTGAAGGGGAAGGTACCTGGGGAGGGGGTGGTTTGGTTGGGAAGGCATGAGTTATCCAGGGAGTTGCGGAGGGAACGGTCTCTGCGGAAGGCGGAAAGGGTTGGAGATGGGAAAATGTGGCTGGAGGTGGCAGAAATTTTGGAGGATTATGTGTTGTATGTGACGGCTGATGGGGTGGAAGGTAAGGACTAGAGGGACTCTGTCTCTGTCCGACAAGGAGAAGCAAGGGCCTGAGCTGCGGGGTACCGAGGAGACACGAGTGAGGGGCTCATCTATGATGGGAGAGGGCAACCCCTGTTCCCTAAAGAATGAGGACATCTCGGATGTCCTGGTATGGAACATCTCATCCTGGGCGCAGATGTGGCGTAGATGGAGGACTTGGGAGTAGGGGATAGAATCTTTGCAGAAAGCAGGGTGGGAAGAAGTGTAGTCGAGATAGTTGTTGGAGTCAACGGGTTTGTAATAGATGTCAGTCAATAGTCTATTTCTTATGATGGAGACAGTGAGATCAAGAAATGGAGAGAAGGGGAGGGAGGTGTCGAAGATGGTCCAAGTAAATTTGAGTGCAGGATGAAAATTGGTGGTAAAGTTGATGAAGTCCATGAGTTCTGCATAGGTGCAGGAGGTAGCACCGATGCAGTCATCAATGTAACGGAGATAGAGTTCGTGGATAGGGCCAGGAATTGGGACGGGATAGTTTTAGTTTTTAGTTTTAGAGATACAGCATGGAAACGGGCCCTTCAGCCCGCCTAGTCCATGCCAACCAGCGACCCCCACACATTAACACTAATCCTACACACATTAGGGACAATTTACACTTATACCAAGCCAATTAACCTACAAACAAGCATCTGCAGTTCTTTCTTATGCTGCGTGTCCCGCTGAGTTACTCCAGCATTTTGTGTCTACCTGTATTAACTTACATACCTGTACGTCTTTGGAGTGTGGGAGGAAACCGAAGATCTCGGAGAAAACCCACACGGTCACGTGGAGAACGTACAAACTCCGTACAGACAGCACCCGTAGTCGGGATGGAACCCGGGTCTCTGGCGCTGCAAGTGCTGTAAGGCAGCAACTCTACCGCTGCGCCACCGTGCCGCCGATAGGGAGTTAACTCGGCACTAAATTCAAATATCTTGCATCTCTTATGGGCAGCACAGTGGTAGAGCCGCTGTCCAACAGCGTCAGGCACCCGTGTTCGATCCTGACCTCGGGGGCTGTCTGTGTGGAGTTTGCATGTTCTCCCAGTAATAACATGAGTTTCCTCCGGGTGCTCCGGTTTCCTCCCACATCCCAAAGACGTGCGGGTTTATAGATGAATTGGCCCCTAGTGTGGAGGGAGTGGATTTGAAAGTGGAATAACATAGACCAACGATCACGTGCCGTATCTTTCAATCATTCAACCTCTCTGTAGATATCAAGAACTGTGGATTCTAGTTTACAAAAATAGATACAAAGTGCTGGAGTAACTCAGCGGGGCAAGCAGTATCTCTAGAGAACATGGATAGGTGGCGTTTTGGGTCGGGACCCTTCTTCAACTCTACAACTCTCTTATATGGTGAACGGGAACTATTTATCCAGGTTAATTACCTGATTCTGGGGAATTACAAACATGAAGCAGTTGATTTTCTTGGCCCATGTTATCTTTCAGATGCGTTAAGACGTATCGTCTGAATTTTGTTACTCTCTCGCTTGTTGATCTCTCTCCTGGGGTAGACACAAAATTATGGAGTAACTCAGTGGGACAGGCAGCCTCTCTGGAGAGAAAGAATGGGAGACCCTTCTTCAGACTGACAGTCAGGGGAGAGGGAAACTAGAGGCATGGAAGGGTACAAAGTGAATGTAAGGTGTGAAAATGACAGATCAAAGCAGACGATGATCAAGGAAATGTAGATGGTTCAGTTGGCTGAGGGGAAGGTGACAACGAGGCATACAATCAGTAATATTTAATCAGGAGGACAGTGAAACTAGTCGGAGAACTGGGATGGTGGAGGAACAGAGAGAGAGGGAAAGTAGGGTATTTGAAGTTGCAGAAATCAATATTCATATCGCTGGGATACCCCAAACGAAATATGCACGAAAAAAACGAATCCCAAGCAGCTATCCCAAACAAAATATGATGTGCTGTTCCTACAATTTGCATTCAAAATATTTGCACTCTGATAAGTGGAGCAGGCCCAGGACAGAAAGGGGAATTGGAGGGGGAGTTAAAGCATTTGGCAACCAGGAAATCAGGTAGGTTTAGGCGGACTGAGTGAAGGAGTGCAACAAAATAATCACCCAGTCTGCGCTTGTTCTCGCCGACATATAGGGAGGTTTCACGGCAGTCGGGTCACGACCCATGACCCGTACTGTTGCTACGCTACTCCAAGTGGAGTACATGCGATGAACTGCAGGTAGGCACTTACCATTGTTTCCAGCGTAGCGGGCCCGTTAAAACCCGCCGAAATTGTCAATCTTTGCGCTGTAAATAATTATGGAAATCGGGATAAGCGTGAGAGACATTTAGCCTTCTTCAGAATTCCAAAAGTGAGGAGAAATGACGCTAGATAGAAGTTAGAGCTGAAGGGACAACAACAGCCAGAGTGCTTGGCCGTTTGCTCACTGCATTTCACCAACTAAGGCATTATTTGTGCTTTTTCTTGATTCCTTTGGCATCTAAAAAGTTTCAGAAGTGATAAATCTGGCTGTAAATTTTTTAAATCGCCCATGGTTCTCAAGTGGGTTTTTACATACAAAATGAAAACGCATCTGAAGAAAAATTTACAGGCCAGATTTATCACTTCTGAGACTTTTTAGATACCAAAGGAATCAAGAAAAACCACAAATAATGCCTTACTGTTGATGAAATGCAGTGAGCAAACGCGATAATTCCCAATATTTTCAATTCCGATATCTGCACAGCCAATGTTTACCAAGCACTTTAGCTGCTGTTGTCCCTTAAGCTCTCGCTTCTCTTTACCTTCATTTCGCTTCACGTTAGGAATTCTAAAGTTGGGTTCATGTCTCTCACACTTACCCCGACTTCCACAATTTTTTTCAGCGCAAAAATTCAACATTTTGGTGGTTTTTAACAGGTCGGAAAGTACGCGTTTCTAGCATTAATAACATATACCGGAAGTTACGGATGTCCTCCAGATGGATTGTGCGGCTCCGTGCGTCAAGCCCTATGACCCAGTGCAACCCCCCTATAGGAGTCCACACCTGGATCATCGGATTGAGTAGATGAGGGAGGAGGTGCAGGTGAACCTCTGCTTCACCTGAAAGGACTGTTGGGGTACTTGGATAGAGTAGAGGGAGTCGGTCTTGGACAGGTGTTGCATCTGCTGCAGTTGCAGGGGATCAGCCGTGATCACATTGAAGAGCAGGGCAGGTTGCAGGGGGCTGTCACCTCAGTCGTGGTGCTAACTCTGCTTTCTCCTCCCTCTAACTCGGCATGGTGGCACAGCGGTAGAGTTGCTGCCGTACAGAGCCAGAGACCCGGGTTTGATCCTGACTACGGGTGCTGTCTGTACGGAGTTTGTATGTTCTCCCTGTGACCTGCGTTTCTCCGGTTTCCTCCCACACTCCCTAGATGTACAGGTTTGTAGGTTAATTGGCTTGGTATAATTGTAAATTGTCCGTAAAGTGTGTAGGATAGTGTAAGTGTGCGGGGATCGCTGGTTGGCGCGGACCCGGTGGGCTGAAGGGCCTGTATCCGCGCTGTATCTCTAAACTAATCTGAACCCGTTCTGCAGGTGCTGGTGGTGGGCTGTGGCAACTCTGAGCTGAGCGAGCAGATGTATGACGTGGGCTACCAGAGCATCACCAATATCGACATCAGCCCAGCCGTGATCAGCCACATGAAGGAACGCAACCGGGCCCGCCGGCCGGCCATGGCCTTCGCCAAGATGGACGTGGGGCAGATGGAGTTTGCCGACTCCCAGTTCCAGGTGGTGCTGGACAAGGGCACCCTGGATGCCATCATGACGGACGAGAGCGAGGGAACGCTGCGCAAAGTGGAGGAGATGTTCGGGGAGATCGGGCGGGTCCTGCGTCTGGGCGGGCGGTTCCTGTGCATCTCACTGGCCCAGGAGCACATCGCCAGGAAGGCGGTGAGATACTTCAGCCAGCAGGGCTGGCCCGTCAGGGTCCACGCGGTGGGAGAGCGGGCCGAGGCCGGCGGCGGGCAGTTCGTGATGTTCACCTTCGTCTTCACCAAGTTCAAGAAGCTCCCCGGAGGCGGGCAGGGGATCCTGGAGATGTGCGGGGAAGGCGGAGACCAGGAGAAGCCTCTCCGGCTGGAGAGCGTGGAGCAGCTGCTGGAGGCGGTGAAAGAGCGGCAGCGTTACGCCCTCCTCCGAAACCATCTGACCAAGGGCTCCAGCGGCGGCGAGAGCCTGTCCCTCACCCTCTGCGATCGGCAGTCGGGCAAACCTCGCTACTCCATCTACGTTGTTGATCAGCCCTCCATCAAGCCCGCACGTGCAAACAACTTCGCCATCTTCATAGGTGAGTGCAATAGGGTGTTGCCAGGACCTGAGGGCCGGAGTTATAGGCGGAGGTTGGGCCGGCTAGGACTCTATTCCTTGGAGCGCAGGAGGATGAAGAGCGATCTTATAGACACGTGTATAAGATCATGAGAGGCATAGATCATGTAAATGCCGAGTGATGGGGAAATGAGGACAAGAGGACATAGGTTTAAGGTGAGGGGGAAAAGATTTAATAGGAACTCGAGGGGTAACTTTTTTACACAAAGGGTGGTGGGTGTATGGGACAAGCTGCCAAAGGTGGTCGTTGGATGGGTAACGTTTCAGAGACATTTCGACAGGTACGTGGATAGGACAGGTTTGGAAGGATATGGGCCAAATGCAGGCAGGTGGGAGGAGTGTAGATGGGACATGTTGGTCGTGTGGGCAAGTAGTGTCTAAGGACCATCTACCATGCTGTATGACTGTACAACATGACCTGCAGTGGTCAGTTTAAATCTGGAACGTGGCCATAGGGCTTGAATCCCAGGCTCCGCCTGGAGTCAAAAATCATTTTGATGGCAGTTCAAGGCAGCCTTGGTCAAGTCATCAGCACATTGCCTGCCTCCTGTGTAGGGTTTGCAGTGGAAGGTGAGGGAGGACATTGCGCAGTGTTTAACGCAGCTTCCTGGCAGTTCCGCAGGGCAGAGAGGCCGAGTGGATCTTTGGGACGGATGAGGGTCGCAAACAGCTCGGCAGAAGCGCTGACTTCAAGCGTCTGCTGGTGGTGTCTCTCCACCGTGACCAACACTACCAGAGCATGGAAGCCATTCAGTCCGAGCTATCGGGGAAGGTGATGGAGTTGGCTCCTTCTGGACTTCCACCAGGTCAACAGGTAAATGCTTTTGTGTCAATAGTTGATAATACTCGGCTTCTGTTAATACTTTCCCCACTCGATCATTTCATTTAATGTTTGTGCAATATTACACGTTAATTTCATCATTATTATAATGCACATTACACCTGGCAACTGTATCTTTTGACTGTTGACAGACCAATTTTTTTTCCCTCCAGGTTGTATCATATTATATCGCTTTGAAAATGTAGTTTCTCCTTGACTGCTCACTTGGCTGTTTTCAAGCATAAAGGGCAAAGGAGCAAAGTTAGGTGAAATATTTTGCCTTGAGTTTTCTCAATGGCTTGAGTGCTCTGCTTTACCCTTCCAGTTTGCTTACAGTATTTGCAAGATGGAAGCATGCATCATATCATGGAGACCCATGTTGAAAATCCAAACCCAACAATTCAAAATGCTGCAGGCACTCAGCTAGGTCAGACAGCATCCATGGAAAGAGAAACAGATCCAAAACTTTCACTGTCTACCTTGAAAGGACACAAAGTGCTGGAGTAACTCAGCGGGTCAGGCAGCATCCCTGGAGAACATGAATAGACATTTTGGTTCAGTCTGAAGAAGGGTCCCGGCCTGAAATACTGCCTGTCCTGCTGAGTTACGCCAGCACTTTGTGTAAACCAGCATCTTTAGTTCCTTGTTTCTATACTGTCTAAACTAGCTACTGCCCCAGGTCTCCCCTCATTCTCTGGTGCTCCAAAGAAAACAATCAAAGTTTGTCTGACGTCTCCTTTGCAGCTACTACCCTCTAATCCTGGCAGCATTCAAGTAAACCTCGTCCTCACCCTCTCCAAATCTCCACATCCTTCCTGTAATGCTGCCGCCAGAAATGCAAGCAATACTCCAAATGCAGCCTCACCAAAGATTTACGAAGCTGTGATGTGACCTCCTGACTCTTATACTCAATACCCCAATGCATGAAGGCAAGCACACCTTACACATTCTTTATCACTATCTCGACTTATTCTGGTACTCTCAGGGAACTAAGGACTTGGACCACAAGATCACTTGTACAATGCTACTGAGGGTCCTGCCTTTAATTGTTTATTGACCCCGTACATTTGACCTCCCAAAGAGCAGAATTAAACTCCATCTGCCATTTCTCTGCCCACATCTGCTACTGGTCTATATCCTGCTGTATCCTCTGGCAGCCTCTACACTGTCTGTAACTACACCAAACTTTGCCTTCTGCAAATTTACTGACCAACTCATCTACATTCTTTACCAAATCATCATTATATATATATATATATATATATATATATGTGGGTGCTGTCTACGGAGTTTGTATGTTCTCCCCATGACGTGGGTTTACTCCGAGATCTTTGGTTTCCTCCCATCCTCCAACGACGTACAGGTTTGTTGGTTAATTGGCTTGGGTTTGTATACTTGGTATATAAGTGTAAATTGTCCCTAGTCTGTATAGGCTTGTGTTAATGTGTGGGGATCACTGGTCGGTGTGGACTCGGTGGGCCGAAGGGCCTGTTTCCGCGCTGTATCTCTAAACTAAAGCGGACTCGGTTGGAAGTGGCCGATTCGGAGGTCCAAGCCGCTGAGGCTGTCCTCCCGTTCCGACGTCGGAACTCCATCATCCCGGCGAGCGGGCCTGAGCAGCGGGCCGCCCATAGCGGCGACTGCGGAGGGCTCGGGAGGCCCTGACCACGGGTGAACATCAAGAACATCAGAGGAAGAGGACTGACTTTGGTGCCTTCCCTCACAGTGGGAAACTTTGATACTGCTGTGTGGGGATGTTTTATGTTGGACTCTATCGTGTGTTGTGTTCTTTTTTTTATTTGTATGGCTGTATGGTGACTACACATTTCACTGTACCAACTGGTACGTGTGACAAATAAAGGTCCTGTCCCGCCAGCATGCGATTGCATGCGTCTAGCGCAACCAAACGTGGTCGCTTGAGGCGTGCGGCCTCGCGGGGCCGGTCCCAATTCCAACCGCGGAGCCGTCTGGAGTTGTGTGGGGCTGGTCCCGACATCATACGCACCAATCAGCTGGGCAGGAGGCGGGTCGACTGAATTTGGACGTCGCATGGCGTCGGGCGATGACGTCATCACGCAACGGCACGCGCTAGGCGTACGCCGTCAAGACTGTGTACGACGTCGAGACGCTGCGTACGCCCGTCGAGGCGCTGCATACGCCCGTCGAGGCGCTGTGTATGGCCTCAATGCGGCTGCGGGCCGACAGGCCGTTGTCGCGCGGGATTTTCGGACAGTGCAAGATTTTTGGAGCCCCGCGCGATGTCGGGACCAGCCCCGCACAACTTCATACGCCTCCACCGATCGAAGTGGGACCGGCCCCGAGAGGCCGTACGCCTCAAGCGACCACGTTTGGTTGCGCTAGACGCATGTTATCACATGCTGATGGGACAGGCCCTTATATGTATCTTGTATCTTGAAACTAAACAGATGTTCCCACACAGACCCCGATGAAACACACTGGTCACAGACCTCCAGCTAGAACAACACACTTCCATCACCATCCTTCCTCTTCTAGTGGCAAGCCAGCTTGGAAAACAACTGCCAAGTTTAATTTTCGGGATCAGTCTACCATGACGGAGTTTGTCAAACGCCTTACCAAAGTGCATTTAGGCAACATCCATGACCCTACCCTCATCAGTCACCTTTGTCACCTCCTCAGTCGTGTTTATACAGCGAGACCTGCCCCACACAAAGTAGTATTTGCAGTGGATTGATGCTGACACCTGTGGTCAAAGCAGAGGTGATCACAACATAGAACATAGATCAGTACAATGCAGCACAAGGTGTTGATCACCACGCCCGTGCGACTGTCTGCATCCAGTCACCATGGCTCCGTTGCTTTGCAGGTCCCGTTTCTTTCTGTCGGCGGCGATATAGGGGTCCGCAAAGTCCAGCATCGTGGCGTGAGTGACGCCAGTGGCGAGTACGTCATTGAAGACGTCAAGGGAGAAGACGGCAACTACTATCGGCACCTGGTGTTCCTCAGCAACGTCAATGTGGTGCAGTCGGAGAGTAAACTATTGCACCCTGCCTCCAAGTCAGGTAGTGTTCCCAGATGTGGCTGCGGCCCGTGAAAACTATCTCCCTCATTAATCGTGAGATACTATCTACCTCGAACTATCTTTAATCGGACTTTACCTTGCACTAAACATTTATCATGTTCCTTTATCCCGTCCCTTAATCCTCTATCTATTCGCTGCGGACGGCTCGATTGGGATCAAGTATAGTCTTTCCGCTGACTGGTTAGCACGCAACAAAAGGCTTTTGGCTGCATCTCGGTACACATGACAAAAAACTGAACTAAACTCTGGTGTAATACGGCCTGCCGATTGGAAAACTGTCACTTGAACGGATATTCATATTCATAAGTTCTAGGAGCAAAATTAGGCCATTCAGCCCATCAAGTCCACTCCATTCAGTCATGGCTGATATACCGTTCCATCTCAACCCCATTCTCCTGCCTTCTCCCCATAACGCCTGACACCCTTACTATTCAAGAATCTGTCAATCTCCGCCTTAAAAATATCCATTGACTTGGCCTCCACAGCCATCTGTGGTAATGAATTCCTCAGATTCACCACCTATGACTAAAGCTCCCCCTCATTACAATGTCTGAAGAAGGGTCCCAACCAAAAAAAGTCAGCTCTCCATTCCCTCGACAGATGCTGCCTGACCCGCTGAATTACTCCAGTACTTTGGTTTTTTTTGTGGTTAAACCAGCATCTGCAGTTCCTTGCGACTTGTTTTAATTATATTTTATAACACGCACATAGAACGTCGCATTAAGTTTAACTCCAGCAAATTGAAAATCCTCCCCACCTCAAAGTAGGGACTCTGTGCACAGAGTACTGTGTTTGCATATTCTGTTGTGCTGCTGCAAGTAAAGGGCCTGTCCCACCAGCATGCGATTGCATGCGTCTAGCGCGACCAAACGTGGTGGCTTGAGGCGTACGGCCTCGCGGGGCCGGTCCCACTTCCAACTGCGGAGCCGTCTGGAATTGTGCGGGGCTGGTCCTGACATCATACTCACCAATCAGCTGGGCAGGAGGAGGCCGACTGAATTTGGACGTCGCACGCGTCGGGCGGTGACGTCATCGCGCAACAGCACGCCGGGCGGTGACGTCAACGCGCTACGCCACACGCTAGGCGTATGCCGTCAAGACGCTGCGTACGGCGTCAAGACGCCGCTGCGTACGCCCGTCGAGGCGGTGCGTACGGCCTCAATGCGGCTGTGGCCGATGGGCCGTTGTCGCGCGGGATTTTTGGACAGTGTCAGTTTTTCGGAGCCCCGCGCGATGTCGGGACCAGACCCGCACAACTCCATACTGCTCCAGCGTTCGAAGTGGGACCGGCCCCGCGAGGCCGTGCGGCTCAAGCGACTACATTAGGTCGCGCATGCAGTCGTATGCTGGTGGAACAGGCCTTTTAGAATGTCATTGTTCTGTTTGGGACATATGACAATAAAACACTCTTGACTCCTGAGACTTGTGGGGGAAAAAAAATAAACGCCAAAGAAATTGTGCACATTTCCTATTTAGTTGAGGACAAACTACTTTAAGATAGGTGCTGGACTTTTTCTCATAATATTTTGTTTTCCACAAACAGATTCAACACAAAAAAAGAAAAAGAAAGACAAGAGGAAAGGGCGCTTATGCTCGGAAGTTGAGAAAACTCCGAGTTCAATGCCTGGACAAGTTATTGACAAAAGCTACCTCTGCTGCGATCACCATCGAGTCATGATTGCTGGCCTGGTCTTTCTCCGTAGAAAAGGTGGTTTTCATGCCGGTAAGGAGCAAAAAGAGGAAAGGATGGGATGAATGCCCAATAACTATTTCAGGTTTAAATTTGTTATTGAGTAGGAAGGAACCGCAGATGCTGGCTTACACCAAAGATAGACCGAAAATGGTGGAGTAACTCAGCGGGACAGGTTGCATCCATGGAGAGGAGGAATTGGTGACGTTTCTGATCAAGACCCTTCTTCAGACTGAAGGGCCTGTCCCACTTGCATGCGATTG
Organism: Amblyraja radiata; assembly: GCF_010909765.2. Taxonomy (NCBI): domain Eukaryota; kingdom Metazoa; phylum Chordata; class Chondrichthyes; order Rajiformes; family Rajidae; genus Amblyraja; species Amblyraja radiata. Next base: position 12,999,385 of record NC_045965.1, read on the forward strand.
CATGCGTTTGGCGCGACCAAAGGGAAGAGGAGTTCATGCGAAGTTTGCGCTAAGTTCGCGCTAAGTACGTGCTAAGTTCGCGCGTGATGTAATTTGCGTCATACTTACCAATCAGCTGGGCAGGAGGCGGGCCGACTGAATTTGGGCGTCGGGCGTTGACGTCATCACGCATCGCCACGCCGGGCGGTGACGTCATCGCGCGACGCCACGTGCTAGGCGTACGCCGTCAAGACACTGCGTACGACCGCAATGCGCCTGCGTGCCGACAGGCCGTTGGCGCGCAAAGATTTCGAACACTGTCAGATTTTCGGATCCCCGCGCGATGTCGGGACCAGCCCTGCACAACTCCGCGCTTCTAAGTGGGACCGGCCCCGCGCGGCCATACGGTGCCTGTACGCCTCAAGCGACCACGTTTGGCCGCGCCAAACGCATGCAATCGCATGCAAGTGGGACAGGCCCTTGAAAGTCAGGGGTGAGAGAAACTGGAGATATGGATGGGTACAAAGCGAATTTAAGGTGTGAAAAAGACAGATAAAAGCAGACGATCTAGGAAATGTAGAATAGTTCATTGTTTGGTGAGGGGAAGGTGTAAACGAGGCATACACACAGTAATATTTAATCAGGACAGTGAAACTAGTCGAAGAACTAGGGTGGGAAGGGACGAAGAGAGAGGGAAAGCAAGGGTTACTTGAAGTTAGAGAAGTCAGATTTATTATTGTCACACGTACTGAGGTACCGTGAAGAGCTTTGTTTTCCATGCTATCCAATCAGATCAGATAATACTATGCATAAATACAATCAAGCTGAACACAAGGAGGGGTGGATGAAAGTGGAAGATACAGAATGCAGAATATAGTTCTCAGCATTGTAGCGCACCCGTTCCAGAGACAAAGTCCAATGTCCGCAATGTGGTAGAAGTGATTCAGACAGTACCCTCGCTTATGGAAGGACAGGTCAGAAGCCCGATAACAGGGGGAAGAAGCTGTTCCTGAGTCTAGTGGTGCGCACTTTCAAGCGTCCGTACCTTCTGGATGGGATCGGGGAGAAGCAGGAATGACTGGAGTGGGACAAGGTTTTGATTATGGTGTTTAAGAAGGAACTGCAGATGCTGGAAAATCGAAGGTACACAAAAAAGCTGGAGAAACTCAGCGGGTGCAGCAGCATCTATGGAGCAAAGGAAATAGGCAACGTTTCGGGCCGAAACGTTGCCTATTTCCTTTGCTCCATATATGCTGCTGCACCCGCTGAGTTTCTCCTGCTTTTTTGTGTACCTTTTTGATTATGATGGCTGCTTTTCCGGGGCAATGCGGTGTAGATGAAGTCAATGTGCGCGGCACGGTGGCGCAGCGGTAGAGTTGCTGTCTCGCAACGCCAGAGTCCCGGGTTCGATCCTGACTACATTTGCTGTCTATAAGGTGTTTGGACATTCTCCCTGTGACTGCGTGGGTTTTCTCCGGCAGCTCTGGTTTCCACCCAAATTCCAAAGCGATGCAGGCCACGTAGGTTCATTGTTCCTAGTGTGAAGGATTGAACTAACGCAAGAGTGTTCGCTGGTCGGTGTGGGCCAACGGGCCTGTTTCAACGCGGTGTCTCTGAATTAAATCTAAACTCTACAATTTTGGATGTACGGATGAGTTATCTTTTCTCGCACCTCCTTCAGATGCCGGGATCTCCCTGCTGGTGGTGGGCCTTGGCGGAGGGAGCCTCCCATTGTTCATCCACGACTACTTCTCCCAATCGACCGTCGACACCGTTGAGATCGACCCTGAGGTAGTGGAGGTGGCCACCAAGTGGTTTGAATTTACCCAGGACGATCGGATGCGGGTGATTGTGGCTGATGGCTTGCACTATATACGTACCCTTGCAGACAGTGGTAAGCAGCGTCAAATACACTCGGCACAATGTCTCATCTGCCTGCATGTGATCCATACACCTCCATTCTGATGGGCTAAACATTTTTGCTCTTGCTTCTACAGGGAGTGGCTCCTATGATGTTGTCATGTTTGATGTGGACAGTAAGGACACAACCCTCGGAATGAGTTGTCCACCACCAGCTTTTCTAGAGCAGGCATTTCTCCAGAAAGTACGAAGTCTTTTGGCTCCTCAAGGTGACTAATCTTCTGCTTGTGGATTACTTTACACATCCGATTTGTAGTCAATTTCTGGATATGCAATACAATACGGGGAAGTTGCTGCACTTAATAAATTAGCTTTTCAAGCACTGAACACTGGCCTATAGACCCCCATAAGGTGTTGGAATACATCACATCTTGGTTTGGGAACAAGACCCCAAGAAATTGCAGAGAGTTGTAGATGCAGCTCAGTCAAGTCAAGTCTATTTGTCACATACACATACGAGATGTGCAGTGAAATGAAAGTGGCAATGCTCGCGGACTTTTGTGCAAAAGACAAACAACCAAACAAACTATAAACACAATCATAACACACATATTCTTTTACATAATAAATAATGGAAGGAAAAGCGTTCAGTAGAGTTAGTCCCTGGTGAGATAGGCGTTTACAGTCCGAATGGCCTCTGGGAAGAAACTCCTTCTCAACCTCTCCGTTCTCACCGCATGGCAACGGAGGCGTTTGCCTGACCGTAGCAGCTGGAACAGTCCGTTGCAGGGGTGGAAGGGGTCTCTCATGATATTGTTGGCTCTGGAGTTGCACCTCCTGATGTATAGTCCATCACAGAGATCAGTCTCCCCACCAGTGTAGCAATGTTACAAAATTTTGAGATTTTTAAAATCAAGTCTGCAATTTATCCCATCAGATAAAGCATAAAAAGAAGTTTAATTTGACACCTAATTCACTTTCATATCTTCAGTATTAAAAAAGTTATGGCCATTTTCATACTCGGAAATTAACATCTTGCTTGTCCATTGACTTAACACAAAAGTTGTGATCAAGGACAGTCAAATTGCCATAACTTTCTTAAAAATTAAGAGAACTGAAAGAAATTTTTAGTTATTATAGATTAGAGCATTCTGAAACAATCTTACTTGGATGACCTGAAATTAAAGCATATAATTAGTTATACCCAATTGTAGCTAATTCCAAAATTCAATTACTAGATCTAAACATCTATCCATTTCTTAAGAAAAGATTACCATTTTTAAATAGACTAAGTGTCCAAAGAACATTCACACAAGAATTCACAATAAACATGATTTTTAAATCTCATTGTCATTAATTTATAGGCCAAATGGAAGGAATTTAGTGTTTAATTGCTGTAAATTAATGGCCATTTAAATCATCTTGCGAGTGGGTTTTTCTGGAACGCGATGGTTTGGAACGTTGTGATTGCGGTGATTTAGTCCCCATATCGGCATGAAAAACACTGCCTGTTCGGATGGGCCCCCAAGTCACCTTCTCGCAACTTAAAAATTTGAATAAAGGGATCTTAAGAAGCACTTTTTAATGTAAAAATAAACAGCCTACCTTGCCTTGTCCCCTACGTGAGATCCGTCCCGTTGTCGGCGTTCGCGGCTTTAGAGGATGATTTTTAATCTACTACAGCAATTAAATAATCCAATTAAGTTTAAAAATAACTGCAGCGAACGAATGTCGCAGCGATTTTTCATCAGCAACTAAACAGGCTGAACAACCTCGATTTCAATAGCCTAGAGAATACGGCGTTTTAAACCCGCCCCCTCTCAAAGGCGCCAAAGTCGCGCACACGGGCAGCAACAGAACTGCAGCGCCGCTGAAGGTAAGTTCTGCAACTTACCTAACCAGTGTCTCCAGCTACACTTCACACTGCCTCGGAAAAGCAGTCAGCATAATCAAGGACACACCAACCCGGTCATTCCTCCTCCTACCTGCTCCTGTCAGACAGAAGATACAGAAGCTTGAACGCGTGCACTACCAGATTCTTCTTGCCCTCTGTTATCAGGGTTTTGAACGGTCCTTCCATAAACTAGGGTACAGCCCGATTCACCTCTACCCCATTAGAGTCATAGAGTGATACAATGTGGAAACAGGCCCTATGGCCCAACTTGTCCCAGCTGCACTAGTCCCACTTGCCTGTGCTTGGTCCATATTCCTTCAAGCCTGTCCTTTCCATGGTCCTGTCTAACTGTTTCTTAAACGATGGGCTAGTCCCAGCCTCAACTACCTCTTTTGGCAGCTTGTTCCATAAACCCACCACCCCTTGTGTAAAAAAGTTGCCCCTCGGAATCCTATTAAATCTTTTCCCCTTCACCTTAAACCTATGTCCTCTGGTCCTGGATTCCCCTACTCTGGGCAAGAGATTCTGTGCATCTACCCGATCTATTCCTCTCATGATTTTGTACACCTCTATAAGATCACCCCTCATCCTCCTGCGCTCCATGGAATAGAGACCTAGCCTACTCAACCTCTCCCTATAGCTCACACCTAGTCCTGGCAACATCCTCGTAAATCTTTTCTGAACCCTTTCAGGCTTGACAATATCTTTCCTATAACATGGTGTCCAGAACTGAATACAATATTGTAAATGTGGTCTCACCAACGTTTTATGCAACTGATGAAAGCCAATGTGCCAAAAAACTTTTTGACCACCCTATCTACCTGTGATCCACATTTATGGAACTTTGTATCTGCTCTCCTAGACCCCTCTGCTCTACAACACTCCCCAGAACCCTGTCATTCACGGTGTAGGTCCTGCCCATGTTAGTTTTCCCAAAATCCAACACCTCCGTGTTAAATTCCATCAACCATTCCTCAAGCCACCTGCACAACTGATCAAGCTATAAAGGTTTTTTTAAAGATATTCTTCCGCTGCAGAAAAGGAATTATATTTGTGATTTGATGCAGGTTGTTTCATTGTTTCAGGCCTCTTTGTTCTAAATCTGGTGTGCAGAGATCGTGCACTGAGAGAGAAGGCAGTGGAGGTCATCAAATTGGTCTTCCCTCTTGTTTGCCTGCAGAAGATCGAAGGCGAGGTAAATGAAATTTTGTACTGCCAATTGTCCACGGAGCTGAAAGCTGTTTCTAAAGACCTCCTGGAGGCTGGTCAGATATTGGAGGATGATCTAAAGAAAACTGGCAAACACTGGGACCAAACCTATAGACTCGCAGAGATGTTGGAGAAGGTTACAATCGTGTGACAATTTCTGGATCACTGGATTAAGATACACATGAAAAGATTTATATTTATTATTTCTATTGTTTTTTATTGTCGATAAATTCTGGACTTGGAAGCCTTCAAATTTCCTGCACCATTCGTAAACCTCTCTGAATATGTATGCTCCTGGTACATTATCTGCTGCTCAAATTGTGTTTAAACAACAAAGTATATCTCGTAGGTATACAAAAATACTGGAGAAACTCAGCGGGTGCAGCAGCATCTATGGAGCGAAGGAAATAGGCACAGTTTTGGGCCGAAACCCTTCTTCAGACTGATGGGGGGTGGCGGGGAGAAGAAAGGAAAAAGGAGGAGGAGGAGCCCGATGGCTGAGGGATGGGAGGAGACAGCCCGAGGGCTGAGGAAGGGGAGGAGACAGCAAGGGCTAACGAAAGATGATCATTGAATTCTCCCAATTTTGTTAGCCCTTGTGTACCTTCAATTTTCCAGCATCTGCAGTTCCTTCTTAAAAACAAAGTATATCTTGTGTTCTACGGTATACAAGAGACATTGGAAGATCCAAAGTGCTGGAGTAAAGGCCTGTCCCACTTTCACGAGGTAATTCACGAATTTTCCCGAGTTTTCCTCTTGATTCAAAGTCGCAGAATGTTCGTAACTATTCCGCGGGTGTTCGTAGATATATCGTAGCGGCTCATTATGCCAGCCGTAGGTACTCGTGGCATTAGGTAAGTCGGGACGTTTTTTCCAGCCCGATAAAAAATGTCCACGAGTAAAAAAATGGTCGGGGTGAAAGAAATTGCAACTTTTTACTCGTAAGGAGGGCATTGAAATAGTCGTGGGAATTTGTAGACATCCTCGTAGGAGTTCGTGAACATAGTCGTGGAAGGCCGTAGGAGTTCGTAGATTACCACAAACTTGATTTTTTTTTTTAGGTCCTTTAAACTCGGCAGAGGTTTTGAATTAAGTCGTGAAAGTGGGACAGGCCCTCAGCTCAACGGGTCAGGCAGCATCTCTGGAGAACACGGATAGGCGACCTTTCAGGTTGTGACCCTTTGTCAGATGTTCTGGTCGTGACCCAAAACGTTGCCTGTCAATGTCTTCCAGAGATGCTGCCTAACCCACCGAATTACTCCAGCACTTTGTGCTTTTTCTTTTGTAAACTAATATCTGAAGGACCTTGGGTCTACGTCAGACATTGGAAGGCTTTGTTTTAATAGAAAAAAAATTGGGAGTTGCATTCACATTGCAATGAAATGTGTTTGAGATGCGCGGTAATGTTTGCTGGAAGTCATCGTATGTGGTGGCTCTTAAGTGTTGTCATTTATATAAGGAGTTGCACAGACCAAGACCAAATTGGCTGGTAATAGATTTAATTTAATCGGTGCCCCACAACAAGTCTCACATGATTTGTCTCTTTTTTTTTAATGTTAAAATTGATTACCTTCCCGAGTTGTCATGGATTCACAAACAGAAGACTGTTTAAAGTGCCAGTTCAAAGTGCCCCTTGTTCTTAATCCAACTAGTTCCGTATATTGAGGTCCATACACAGTAGAATGTGATCCTTAGTGCGTTCATGGCAGCTCATTAGGAAATTGGGTCAGACAGACTGCGTGCAAGTAAATGCTTGCAAGTGTTGGCAATAAATGAGAGGTGCCTGAAGATGGAGCTATTGCACATAAGGAGTTGCCCAGATGATGTCCTCTGTGAAGGATGTACAGGAAGGAACTGCAGAAGGGTCTCGACCCGAAACGTCACACATTCATTCTATTCCGAGATGCTGCCTGTCCTGCTGAGGTACTCCAGCATTGTGTTTAACCTCTGAGAAGGAAACACTAGTTCTGTTATCCCACTTTCTCATCCACTCCCTGTGCACCAGGGGAAATAATACAGAGGGCCCATTAACCTACAAACCTTTACTTCTTTGGGATGTTGGAGAAAACCGGAGCACTTGGAGGAAACCAATGCGATCACAGGGAGAACCAACAAACACCACACAGACTGCACCCGAGGTCAGGATCGAACCCGGGTCTCTGGTGCTGTGAAGTAACAGCTCCAGTCTGCTGCCCCGATCAGACTTGATTAAATTAATTATAATGCAGAGAGCTTCTGACATTCCATTTTAAATGTGTTATCCCATTGCAGGGTGCTGGTAATATAACAGTTATTTATAAGTAAGTTTTGTATAATCAATGTTGGTATATTCCTCCTGTTGTAGAATATATCAAAAGCACCAAGAGAATAATTTCTATTGAGAGTAAATATAAAGCGCCACATATCCTTTTAGAACCTACGGGATTTTAATCTGACTGGATGAGGAGACAAACTGATGCTGCATTTTCCAATTGTCCTGGCATTAATAAAAATATCATCGATTTAACACTCATTTTTTCAAAACGGTCAAAGCTGGTAGCTGCGGCCTGACAGCAACAGAAAGTCTGGTACGATCCTGATCTTGGGTGTTGTCTGTGTTTGCGCCTTCTCCTCGTGTGTGTGTGTGTGTGGGTTTTAAAAATAAATGTTATTTTAAAATAACTTTAGGTTTATTTTCTTACTGCTAAATACACTAAAGACTGTATGAATGATACAATGTTTAATGCAGCATTGTTACACAAGTATCAATGGAAGCGATTGCTTGTCAATTTCAATGACCATCTGCGGTTAAAGTACCGGATGTTTTCTTAGGAGAAGATACCATCTAATCACTTCAGGGAGTTTATATGAAAACGTTTTCCTTCCGCAGACTGATTATTTTCCCCCTGCTTGCCAATTTCCAAAGTAACCTTTAAGTGGTTCTCTAGTTCCCAATCAAAATCACGCAATACAAAGCATCCCCTAATTCATCGATCTCGTTGCATTGTATTATTTTATACTATAATATAGTATAATATAATAATACAGGTATATTGATTCAATATAATCTATTTGATATATATATATTTTGATTCCCTCTGCGGGATTTACCACAGGCGATTAGTTGACATCTACTCTCCGAACCAGTGCTCTTGCACTTGTGTACAGCGCCGCTGAGTACACCGCCCCAGCATGGTGCAGCAGCGCTCATACTAGCAAGCTAGATGCCATCCTCAACTACACCATGTGGATCATCACCGGCTGCCTACGTCCTACTCCGACGGATCTTCTGCCGGTGCTCAGAGGTATCGCACCCGCCAAGCTTCGCAGAGAGTATTTCACTCACAGGCTGGTGGGCAAGGCCCCATCGGACGCCAAACATCCTTTGCACCAACTCACCCAGGACTCACAGCATCTGGGATCTCAACACCTGTCATCTCGTTGCCCCTTCTCCCGTCACACAGTGACCCTCTGTGGCTGCAGTTTCAACACACTAGGAGCATGGAGAACCAGCTGGGAACAGACTTCACAACCTCTGCAATTCACTGTTGGACCGAACACCACAGCGCCACCCGGCTCGGACGTGCCCCGCAAAGAGTGCGTCGGCCGGTTCAACGCCAACATGCATCGCTGGGGGCTGCTTTCATCAGCAGCCTGCGTGTGTGGAGCCGGCCAGCAAACAGCACAGCACGTCATTTTCGACTGTGCTGTCCTCCGCCCCCCTGGTGGAGAGGGTAGACCTCACGGCTCTCGACAACAGCACATTGAACTGGCTACAACGCCTGGAGGCCGTTACATAACCTCTGCTGCCTCAAATGCAAGAAGAAGAAGAAGTGGACAAATTATCTACACTGGAACAGTAAGTAGATTTCAAATTACTTTTCAGTCACAAGGAACTGCAGATGCTTGTTTACCAAAAAAGACACAGACTGCTGGAGTAACACAGCGGGTCAGGCAGAATCTCTAGAGAACATGGAGAGGCGATGTGCTACACGTGTCTGTGGAGTTTGAACGTTTTCCCTGTGACTGGGTTTCAACAATAAAATATATTTTTATATCGCTGTAAGTTTATTTTTGTCATTGCAAACTAAAAACGCGACAGGCAAAGTGCCGGAGTAACTCAGTGGGTCAGGCAGTATCTCTGTAAAACATGTACAGATGATGTCTCTCAAGAAGCATCTCGACCCGAAACTCGCCTATCCATGTTCTCCAGAGATGCTGCCTGACCCGCTTACTCGAGTTACTCCAGCGCTCTGCATTCCAAGATGGAGCCCAACCGAGGCGACTATTTGCGTCCTAGCCACAGAAGCATATCTACAATCATCACATATTACAATTGCTCCACCCTCTTAAATCTCTATACCTGCAGTAACATCTCTACACACTGTAAATGGCTCGATTGTAATCATGTATTGTCTTTTTGCTGACTGGATAGCACGCAGCAAAAACTTTTCACTGTACCACGTGACACTAATCTTAACTAAACTGAACAAAAAAACTAAACTTTGTCTATTTTTCAAATTATTATACTGCATGTAGAGCACATTTGGGGCATTTTGAGATTGTGAAGGATGCTTTCTAAATGTTGAGGCCATGAATGAGGTTTTTTGTTTCCCATGAAGGTTATACTAAAGTAGATCCTTTGTCTAGTGTGGAGGGAAAGCTTGCGGTGCCCTGGAATAGAAGTGGCATCAATCAAAGAAATAATCTTCAGTTTCAGTGTAGTTTATTGTTGAGGTACAGTGAAAAGCTGTTGTTGCGTGCTATCCAGTCAGCGCAAAGACAATACATGATTACAATTGAGCCATTTACAGTGTACTAGACTAAGTGGGACCCGTTGGGTCCCATGTTCACACGGGAGGGCAGGTCCCCCGACGCAATATTGCACCTCTCCACCAATTCCAATATTGGTGGCCAGTGGGGGGGGGGGGCTTTCTGGAGCGCTGGTATGGGTGTTGTTGGCTGCAGGGACTACTGGTCTCCAGAGGGCTAGTATGGACATTGTGGTCCAAATTGATTCTTGGGGTGACAGCTCTGTCCCTCAAGCCTGATGTGCTGGCAGCTCACTCACGGCAGGTGGGCTGGCAGTTGACTCACGGCTATTCCTTGAAATTCCATTTCAAGCAGGGTGCAAGGCCACCAAATTCAGGTTCAGTTTCCTACCACTTCAAGCAGGGTGCAAGGCCACCGAATTCAAGTGCAGTTTCTAACCACTTCAAGCAGGGTGCAAGGCCACCAAATTCAAGTGCAGTTTCATACCACTTCAAGCAGGATGCAAGGCCACCAAATTCAAGTGCAGTTTCATACCATTTCAAGGAGGGTGCAGGGGCCAAGGAAAGAGCGTTCACGTCGCGGCCCTGTTTCAACCAATCTTTCCACCACCACGCACAAGAAGCACAAGAAGCGCAAGACAGACACCATTGTGCAGATGCCGAGAAGTGTGTTCAGCTCTGGCTGAACAACTTCTAATCTTGTGTGTGGACTCGATAAGAAGAAGAAGGAGGGTGCAAGGGCACCAAATTCAAATGCAGTTTCATACCATTTCATGCAGGGTGCAACAACACCACATTCAAATGCAGTTTCATACCATTTCATGCAGGGTGCAACAACACCACATTCAAATGCAGTTTCATACCATTTCAAGCAGGGTGAAACCACCATAAAACCACACAAAACACCACACTCACAGTTCAGTAGACATTCAGTGTGTTCAGTTGATTCACAGCTCTAACAGAGTTGTGACCTCTCCCTCCCCCATCATGCAGAGACTGAGCCACACCCACACTTCTGGGTTTTATAATCCCTCCCCCTCCCACCGGAAAAGGTGTGGCCTTCATGGTGTGATTGACAGGAGAGAGATTCTCAACATTTTTAAAACACTAATAACACTTTTATTTTTCATTGATGGGAAGAATCCTCTGCACCTGATGAGCGGAGGGGGACTGAGTAAGGTGGCCAAAAATCATAGCCGTACGTGGTAGCGTTTTATCTAAAATCAATATAGTGCAAACAGGAAGTTGTCAAGTTTAGATAGGCAACCATTTGCAGTGCCTTTTCACTTCAACCCAAAAGCCCCAAGCAACCATTTGCAGTGCCTTTTTACTTCAACCCAAAACCCCCAAACAACCATTTGCAGTGCCTGTTTACTTCAACAGCGTGCAAGAGCATTAAATGTTGCTGAGGTCTGCAGGATGCTGCTTGTCAGGAGTGCAGGGCAAGTGTCTGGGCTCCGATACTCAAGTTCTTATTATATCTTTTCCCCTCTCAATTTAAACCCATGTCCTCTGGATTTTGATTCCCCTACTCTGGGCAAAAGACTGTGCATTTACCCAATCTATTGCTCTCATGATCTTGTCTACCTCTAAAAGATCAACCTCATCCTCCTGCACTGCACGAAATAAGGTTGTAGCCCACTTAATCTATTCCTCTCATGAATAGGGTAGAAATGTAAAAGAATGAGAAAGGAGAATGATTCTAGGAATGAGTGGGTTAACATATGCTGAGCGTTTGATGGCACTGGGCCTGTCTGCACTCGCTGGAGTTTAGAAGGATCAGGGGGGACTTCATTGAAACTTACATAGAAACATAGAAATTAGGTGCAGGAGTAGGCCATTCGGCCCTTCGAGCCTGCACCGCCATTCAATATGATCATGGCTGATCATCCAACTCAGTATCCCGTACCTGCCTTCTCTCCATACCCTCTGATCCCCTTAGCCACAAGGGCCACATCTAACTCCCTCTTAAATATAGCCAATGAACTGGCCTCGACTACCCTCTGTGGCAGGGAGTTCCAGAGATTCACCACTCTCTGTGTGAAAAAAGTTCTTCTCATCTAGGTTTTAAAGGATTTCCCCCTTATCCTTAAGCTGTGACCCCTTGTCCTGGACTTCCCCAACATCGGGAGCAATCTTCCTGCATCTAGCCTGTCCAACCCCCTAAGAATTTTGTAAGTTTCTATAAGATCCCCTCTCAATCTCCTAAATTCTAGAGAGTATAAACCAAATAGTGAAAGGCCTGGATAGATTGGATGTGGAGAGGATGTTTCCACTAGTTGGAGAGTCTAGGACCTGAGGGCACAGCCTCAGAATAAAAGAATGTACCTTTAGAAAGGACATGAGGAGGAATTTTTATTTTAGTCAGAGGGTAGTGAATCTGTGGAATTTATTGCCACAGAAGCCTGTGGAGGCCGTCAATCGATATTTTTAAGGCAGAGATTGATATATTCTTGATTGGTAAAAGCCCTGTCCCACTGTACGAGTTCATTCAAGAGTTCTCCCATGTTTTCCCTGATTCGAACTCGGAGATTTACGGTAATGGCTGCTCGAAGGTACTCTGGGCTCTCGTGGACATTTTTCAACATGTTGAAAAATCTTCACGAGTCTTCCCCAGTTTCTTCCCAGAGGCCATTAGGACTGTAAACTCCTATCTCACCAGGGACTAACTTTTACTGTACCACGCTACATCTTTTTAAAAAATTGCTGTTTTTTTCCCTTTTTCCTTCCACCCACAATATTTAATATGTAAAAGAATATGTGATTCTGTTCCATTCTGTTTGTAGCTTGTTTGGTTGTTTGTTTGTTTGTCTTTTTGCACAAAGTCTGCGAGCATTGCCACTTTTCATTTCACTGCACATCTCGTATGCGTATGTGACGAATAAACTTGACCTGACTTGACTTGACTTGATGAGTGAGGTACCACTTGAAACCACCATGGTGTGCTCGCTGCCACGCCTATATCATCAACACAAACTACAGCCATTTTTCCCGCTGCAAAAGGCCCTCCAGACCCCCCACAAAGGGCCTAAAAAATGGGCTAGCATATAGACGAGCAAGGTACCACTCAAAATAATGCCAAATTAACAAGTTGAGTTCATAGAGTACAAAATGGGTATCGCCAGACAAATAGTCCGCTGCACTACAGGTACCAGACACCCCAAAAATGGACACCCTAGACCCTGCTGTCCAAGTAGGCTAGCCTAGATATTGTGAGTACCAGTTAAAACCGAGTTTAAATGATCTATCACACCTTGGGGGATATAAAATGACCTATGACAGAACAATTATCCGCTGCATTTGGTCTACCAGACCCCCGAAATGGAAGTGATATGATGACCTAACACTAGATATGCAGCTGTTGGTATTTTCTATTTTGGCCTTTCAAAAGGAACTTGTATTGCTAAAACCACACCGTCATTAGAGTAAAGCTCACTGGCATTTTAAGATGCGTCCAAAAACTGCTGAACTAGGTCATTTACCCGGTTTACCCTAAATCTTGATTTACAAAATGAACAAAAAAATGCTTAATGAAATTAAATTACATTACTTTCTTAACATGGCTTGGGCATTACGAAACAGCTCAATAACTTTTCTTCCAGTAAATATATTCTGTAATTCAATATGTTTACCTGATAATAATTCTGAAAAGAAAACTGGGTCTACCGTTACTCAGTTCTTAGATATGGCCATTTCAAAACTAACAGTTTGCACCAAAAGCAGGCTGAAGTCATTAGCAAAATTGGCAAAAAGTGAACAGCTGGGATATTTTTTTGCAATGAGAAAACAATTAACAGACAGAGACAGCAGGGCATGTTTTGTAATCTCATGTAGATAGGGTGGGAAAGAAAGCTTTTGGTGTGCTGGCCTTTATAAATCAGAGCATTGAGCATAGACGTTGGGATGCAATGTTAAAATTGTACAGGGCATTGATGAGGTCAATTCTGGAATATGGTGTACAATTTTGGTTGCCAAATTATAGGAAAGACTAGACTAAGTGGGACCCGTTGGGTCCCATGTTCACACGGGAGGGCTGGTCCCACGACGCAATATTCCACCTCTCCACCAATTCCAATATTGGTGGCCAGTGGGGGGGGGGGGGGGGGCTTTGGGGAGCGCTGGTATGGGTGTTGTTGGCTGCAGGGACTATTGGTCTCCAGAAGGCTAGTATGGACATTGTGGGCCAAATGGATTCTTGGGGTGGTAGCTCTGTCCCTCAAGCCTGATGTGCTGGCAGCTCACTCACGGCTGGTGGGCTGGCAGTTGACTCGCGGCTATTCCTTGAAATTCCATTTCAAGCAGAGTGCAAGGCCACCAAATTCAAATCCATTTTCTTACCATTTCAAGCAGGGTGCAAGGCCACCAAATTCAAGTGCAGTTTCATACCATTTCAAGGAGGGTGCAAGGCCACCAAATTCAAATGCAGTTTCATACCATTTCATGCAGGGTGCAACAACACCACATTCAAATGCAGTTTCATACCATTTCATGCAGGGTGCAAGGCCACCGCATTCAAATGCAGTTTCATACCATTTCAAGCAGGGTGAAACCACCATAAAACCACACTCACAATTCAGTAGACATTCAGTGTGTTCAGTTGATTCACAGCTCAGAGTCGTGACCTCTCCCTCCCCCATCATGCAGACACTGAGCCACACCCACACTTCTGGGTTTTATAATCTCTCCCCCTCCCACCGGAAAAGGTGTGGCCTTCATGGCGTGATTGACAGGAGAGAGAGGCTCAACGTTTTTTAAACACTAATAACACTTTTATTTTTCATTGATGGGGAGAATCCTCTGCACCTGATGAATGGAGGGGGACTGAGTAAGATGGCCAAAAATCACAGCCATAAGTGGTAGCGTTTTATCTAAAATCAATATAGTGCAAACAGGAAGTTGTCAAGTTTAGACAGGCAACCATTTGCAGTGCCTTTTTACTTCAACCCAAAACCCCCAAACAACCATTTGCAGTGCCTTTTTACTTCAACCCAAACCCCCCAAACAACCATTTGCAGTGCCTTTTTACTTCAACCCAAACCCCCCAAACAACCATTTGCAGTGCCTTTTTACTTCAAACCAACCAAATTTTCATTTTCAAACCACATCAAGAGCACTCACAGTTGAGTAGACATGTGTTCAGTGTTATTCAGAGCTCAGAGAGACATGACCCTCTCGCTTCCTCCATCTTGCAGAGACTGAGTGAGGCACACCACTTCTGGGTTTTATAGTCCCTCCCCCCTCCCACTAGCAGGGGCAGCAGAGAGAATGGCAATTAAAAAAACCCATTAATATCTCTCTGATTTTTCATCGATTTTTCATCGATGGGAAACATCCTCCGGTCCAGTCTGGCGGTGGGGGGCTCTGAGCGAGGTGGCCAAAAATGACGGCCGTAAGTTGCGGCGTTCTTTCGGAAATCACATCGCAGTGTCAAAAGCGGTCAAGATCTTACTTTTAGTAATATAGATGTCAACAAAATAAGGGACAAAGTCAAAGTCAAGGTGAGTCCAGGATCGGCTCTTCCCAACCAGAGACCGCGGCTTCAGGCTGGTGTAGGCCGCAGGCCGGCGGTCAAAGTTTTAAAGTACCTGCCGTGCCGCAGCCGGAAGCACCTCAGTCTGCAGGGCCGGCGGTCGAAGCTCCCCTCCTGGGGTGATGTTAAGTCCATACCACGCCCGCGGTAGAAGATGGCCGCGGGCTGGCGGTGGAAGCTTCTTCCACCCGGGTCCCCAACGTGAGATCCCGGGCTGTAGACGCCGCACCAGCTGGAGTTCTGCAGACCGCTGCTTCAGGCTGCCGGCTGCCGCGGGCCAGCGTAATGGAGCGCTCCCCTCCAGCAAGGTCTCACCCGCTCCGCGCCGAGAGTCCACGCTGCGCCCGCCGCTGAAGCTCCGGGCGCGTCTCCGGGAAAGTCGGCGCCGATCCATGCTGTTAGGCCACGGGGAGGCGGCCTGAAAAAGTCGCCTCTCCATGGAAGAGGAGAGAGTACAGAGAAGATTTACTAGAATGTTGCCTGGGTTTCAGCACCTAAGTTACAGAGAAAGGTTGAACAAGATAGGTCTTTATTCTTTGGAGCGCAGAAGGTTAAGGGGGGACTTGCTAGATGTCTTTAAAATTATGAGGGGGATAGACAGAGTTGACATGGATAAGCTTTTTCCATTGAGAGTAGGGAAGATTCAAACCAGAGGACATGATTTGAGAATTAAGGGACAAAAGTTTAGGGGTAACATGAGCGAGAACTTCTTTACTCAGAGAGTGGTAGCTGTGTGGAATGAGCTTCCAGTGGAAGTGGTGGAGGTAGGTTTGATTTCATAATTTAAAAATAAATTGGATAGGTATATGGACGGGAAAGGAATGGAGGGTTATGGTCTGAGTGCAGGTAGATGGGACTAGGGGAGAGAGTAAGTGTTCGGCAAGGACTAGAAGAGCCGAGGTGGCCTGTTTCCGTGCTGTAATTGTTATATGGTTATATGTTTATATCTCATTTTCATTGTCCGAGTCATCGCTCCATTCTGGTCCAGAACTTGTGTCATCAATGTCAAGTGTATCTTCTATGTCCTCGGTGTGTCTGTCGTCTTCAATATTGTCACTCACAGAAACATCTTCAAAGAGATCGTCTGGTACTGCAGGTCCAGGAAACCAGTCGGGCATGTAATGTCCATTTTCATCTTTCCATCCATACTGAAGTGGATCCAAATCTTGATCGGGTTGTGTGGAGTCTGCATTACCCCAGATAATGCTCAAATAATGTGCACGCCATACGTGTCTTGTTCCAAAGGGTCTTTCCACATTGTGGTAGTAGAGCACGGTTAACCTTTTTGATATTGGTCTTTGGGTTTTCCTGAAATAATAAAAAGATCTTCAAATTTCAATATTATTGTTAAGAATGGCAAGTGTACAGAATAACTCCTGAATTGAGGCGAATATCTATCTAATGAAAAGTCTCATCTTGACCACTTCCTGTCTGCGCTGTATATAGGTATGTTACAACACTTACCTTCAGTGGCGCTGCAGTTCTGCCACTGGCCGTATGCGCGATTTTGGCGCCTTTGAGGGGGGGGTGCGGGGTTAAAACGCGGTTTTCTCCTACCTTGTCCTGGATTATATTTTGTTGGAGTGCAAGCTTTTGCTGAAGAATTGTTCCGATGGCCGTTCTTTGTGGGGTTTTTATTAAATCGCCCGACAAGTTCAGCGCTGGAGTAATTTTAAAATCAGCTTCTAAAGCCGTCAACGCCGACAACAGGGACGGATTTCACGTACGGGACAGGTAAAGGAAAGCCGTTTATTTTATGTATAGAAGTGCTCCTTAAAATGCCTTTAATTCACATTTTACGTTGCGAAACGGTGATTTTCCCCCCATACGAACCGGCAGTATTTTTCCTGACGATATGGGGTTTAAATTCACCGCAACCACAACGTTCCAAATGATCGCGTTCCAGAAAATCCCACTCGCAAGATGATTTAAATGACCATTAATTTACAGGTATTAAACATTAAATTCCTTCCATTTGGCCTATAAATCCATGACAATGAGATTAAAAAATTATGTTATATTGTGAATTCTTGTGTGAATGTTATTTGGACACTTAGGCTATTTAAAAATGTTAATCTATTCTTAAGAAATTGATAGATGTTTAGATCTAGTAATTGAATTTTGTAATTAGCTACAATTAGGTAACTAACTAATTATATGCTTTAATTTCAAGTCATCTAAGTAAGATTGTTTCAAATTTGTTTCAGAATGCTTCAATCTATAATAACTGAAAATTTCTTTCAGCTCTTAATTTTTAAGAAAGTTTTGGGCTTTTGACTGTCCTCGATCACAGCTTTTGAGTTAAGCCAATGGAAAAGCAATAGGGAACAAGATGCTAATTTCCAAGTATGAAAATGGCAATAAATGTTTTAATACTGAAGATATGAAGGTGTCAAATTAAACTTCTTTTTATGCTTTATTTGATGGGATAAATTACAGACTTGATTTTAAAATCTCAAAATTTTGTAACATTGCTACTGTATAGTGATTTTAGAAAAAACGCTACCCTGTATCGCTGTGATTTTTGACCATCTTACTCACAGTCATCCTCCGCTGAGCCAGCCCTGAGGATTTTTCCCATCGATGAAAAATAAAAGTGTTTAAAAAAACCTTGAGATCACCTGATTGGTCCTCTCGCCTGTCAATCACCACGATGAAGGGAACACCCTTTCCGGGGGAGGGGGGGGGGGGGGGGGGGTGGTAGGACTATAAAACCCCAGATACCTGGATGTGAATCAGTCACTCTGCAAGATCGCGAGGGAGAGGCCACGACTGTCATTCTAACTGACGTGAATCAACTGAACTGTGAGCCTGCAATGTACTTGCAATAAATGATTTGTTAGCCCTTAATGACAATGTCATGAGTTGTTTGGCCTGCCGCCCTACCTGTGCTTGAAAGTGCAATGCTTAATTGGAAATTATATGAAATGAAATGGCAATGCCATTAGTTGTTTGGCCGGCTGCCCTGCCTGTACTTCAAACTGCAATGCTTTATTAGGTCCGACTGTGTTTGGAAGGAATAAATGCTTTATTAGGTCCGACTGTGTTTGGAAGGAATAAATGCTTTATTAGGTTTGACTGTGGACTTCCGCTTAGTGGACGCTGATTGCGTAATTTCCGGTGAGTGCAGAGGTCGCGCTGATTGCGTAATTTCCGGTAAGTGTAGAGAACATGCTGATTGCGGAAGTACCGCTGACTGCGAAAGCCCCACTGTGGAGAGGCTGCGCTCAGCCGTGTGAGTAGATTCAAGAAAGTTTACTGTCATATTCATGGTGTGTGAGTCGGTGTGTGTGAATCAGTGTGAGTGTGTGTGAGTGTGTGAGTCTGTGTGAGTCTGTGTGTGTGTGTGTGTGTGAATGTATGTGTGTGCTAGTGTGTATGTGTGAGTGTATGTGTGTGAGTGAGCGTGTGTGTGTGGGTCTGTGTGTGTGTGTGTATATTGGAATTGGTGGAGAGGTGGAATATTGCATTGGGGACCAACCCTCCCGTGTGAAGCTGGGACCCAACGGGTCTCACTTAGTCTCGTTACATTTAATTTTCCAAACAACTTATCACAATCTATCCTGTAAAAAATCTCACCTTGTTTATTTTTCCTGTCATTTGAACCAGCTTGATGTACCTCGCCTCATTCACATCTTGTATGCCTTTCTCACCATACAAGGAGCACACATACTCTGCTATCTGTCGGTTTGGTTCTTCCCTGGATGACATGTTGTAAAAGAACTTGATCAATGTCCCATCATTGTTCTTCTCTAGTATCTCATATGATTTGGTCTTGCCCTTCCTGTAGAAAGCTGCTGTAAAATCACAGCCGGTGAAGGCATGTAGACCTGGCATTGTCGCTGGGAGCCCTGCCTGCTTGTTCAAGGCATTGACAATGCTGGTTATGTTTATATAACGGCGCTTGTTCCATGAACCACAGTCCGTTACAATCGGTCTCCTCTCCAGTAAGTTTCGACCAAGCATGCCTACGAGTATCACTATCACATCAGTGTCAGAGGTTCGGATTAGTACACTTTCAGGAACATAGGCAGTGTGGAATGCAAGTAGAGTGTCCACTTCCTCTTGTTTCCCCTGCAATGAGTGTGGATAGTCGACATTCATTTTACCATTGATTTGATTGAATGTGATGTGAACGCAGTGTCCTCCATGAGATATAATCAGTGTCTTGTTGCCCAAGATGGGCCCATATTTTTCTTTCTGCTACTGTAGGAGAAGGAATTTTGCCAGTTGGTCCTTGAATATGCCATTCTGTAGCAACTTTTGGCAGCTCTGTTTAGGTGCTTGTTCACTCTATGATCTTTGGTTGTGGCTGGATCTGTTTTGTTGGTTGTGTGAGACGCATCGTCAGTTTTACCGTTTTGCGAATAAAACTTAATTTAAACAATCGACTCTCGTCTCAATACGCCAAATTATCATTGTTCATTTTTTGCATATCTTTCATTCATTTTTTCTATATCTCTCTACAACATCGTCTATATCGCTCGTTTCCCTTTTCCCTGACTCAGTCTGAAGCAAAGATGCCAGTATCTTTGGTCTGAAGAAGGGTCTCGACCCGAAATGTCAACCATTCCTTCTCTCCAGAGATGCTGCCTGTCCTGCTGAGTTACTCCAGCTTTTTGTGTCTATTCACGGCTGCAGCGAGCATTGGCTTTGCATGTTGCAGAGGTGTGCAGGAAGAGTTGTAGTGTTATTTTGCAATGAAAGACGATTGCAGCGTGCAGAGGTATGCAGGAAAATAGAAGTTGCAATTGTATGTTGTAAGGAAAGACACGGTTGCATCGTGCATGGGCATTGCATGTTGCAGAGATGTACAGGGAAAGTGAAGTTGTAGCGTTATTTTGTCAGGAAAGACACAATTGCAGCGTGCATGGGCATTGCATGTTGCAGACATGTGCGGGACGGGCGCGCGGGGGGAATGCCCAGGACTGGCGCCGCTGGGCGCGCAGTGCGGCTGCGCGGGAGCGGACCGTTAGACGGGCCGAGGAGGGAGGCAGGGCGGGGGATGCGCTCCGTCTGCCTCAGGGTGGGGGAAGAGGACGTCGTTTCTCCCCGTGGGGGAGATGTGTCTGCGTGTGTGAGGAGCGAGAGGGTGTGACCGCCCCGACCGCCCTGGTCCAGTCCCCGCTTGTGTTCCGTGGTGGTGGCGGCGGCCGGTCGCCATGGGCAACCGCGGGATGGAGGAGCTGATCCCGCTGGTGAACCGGCTGCAGGACGCGGTGGCCACTGTCGGCCGCTGCTGCCGCCTCGACCTGCCACAGATCGCCGTGGTGGGCGGCCAGAGCGCCGGCAAGAGCTCGGTGCTGGAGAACTTCGTGGGCAGGTGAGGGAGCAGGAGGTGGGAGGGCGTGGGATCATTTGTGGGATCTTGCTGTGTCTGGGATCCACCGCTGTGTCTGGGATCCACCGCTGTGTCTCGCATCCCACTGCCGTGCCTGGGATCTTGCTGTGCCTGGGATCATTCGTGTGATCCTGCTGTGCGTCGGATCTTGCCCTGTGTAGGATTCTTCCGTGGGATCTTGCCCTGCGTGGGATGTTTCGTGGTATTCTGCCGTGCGTGGGATCATTTGTGGGATCTTGCCGCGATCCAGCTGAAGGTGGGATCTTGCCTTGCATGGGATCCTGCCATGTGTGGCATCTTGTCATGCATGGGATCTTTTGTGGGATCTTGCTGTGCGTGGGATCCTGTCGTGCGTGGGATTCTGTCCTGCGTGGGATTTTGCTGTGCGTGGGATGTTTCAAGGGATCTTGCCTTTCGTGGGATCTTTCCTGGAAACTTGCCAAGTGAGGGTTCTTTCCTGGGATCCTGCCCTGCATGGAATCTTTTGTGGGATCTTGGCCTGTGTGAGTTCATTTGTGGGATGTTGCTGTGTGCAGCTTTCCCACTCCCTCACTCTTCTTTCCTTTCTCCCCATCACAATCCCCTTCCCTCCCTCCACCCCAAAATCCCATTATGACCAGAACTGTACTTGGAGAGTTTTGGGACTTGAAGTTGGCAACCAAAAGTGTAAACACAAACTTCAACAATTGTTGCTTCACTGGCATTGTGTCATGATTGTCACTTGTAGCCACACATTGTCACCCTCCCCCTCCATCCCCACTCCCTCCTCCCCCATCCATACCTCCATTCCAACTCCAATGCCCATCCCACACCCCCTCACTACTGCAATTAGTCTGAAAACGTGTCCCTATTTAAAACGCCATCTACCAATGTTCCCCAGAGCTATTGCCTGACCCATTGAGTTGCTTCAGCACTTTGTGTTCCTTGTAAGTGAAACTGGTAAAGCAAAGAGAAATTTACCAAAGTGCAGAATATTGTGCTTTGATATTGGTGGGAAAGTGCATCAATGAGCTGTGGCTGGTTGATGGTCAGGTTGATGGTCAGTGGGTACTCGATGGGCTGAAAGGCTCATTTCCTAGTTGCAAAACGCTCTGTGTAGTATGAGTTCAGTCCACGTGACATAGTTGGCCTTAAGCTGTGACCCCTTGTCCTGGACTTCCCCAACATCGGGAGCAATCTTCCTGCATCTAGCCTGTCCAACCCCTTAAGAATTTTGTAAGTTTCTATAAGATCCCCTCTCAATCTCCTAAATTCTAGAGAGTATAAACCAAGTCTATCCAGTCTTTCTTCATAAGACAGTCCTGACATTCCAGGAATCAGTCTGGTGAACCTTCTCTGCACTCCCTCTATGGCAATAATGTCCTTCCTCAGATTTGGAGACCAAAACTGTACGCAATACTCCAGGTGTGGTCTCACCAAGACCCTGTACAACTGCAGTAGAACCTCCCTGCTCCTATACTCAAATCCTTTTGCTATGAAAGCTAACATACCATTCGCTTTCTTCACTGCCTGCTGCACCTGCATGCCCACTTTCAATGACTGGTGTACCATGACACCCAGGTCTCTCTGCATCTCCCCTTTTCCTAGTCGGCCACCATTTAGATAATAGTCTGTTTTAGATGCAAGTTGAACACCCGTTTTAGATGCAAGTTGAAGGTGATTATTGATTGTGACGTAAGTTGCTGCCAGAAAATAAATGGTTAGTTCCATCCTTCTCTCTTAGGAGGTTTGCATGCAGTGATATGGTCCAGGCAATGTCCAGGTTATGTAAGGGTTCCGTACTGTGACCTCAACTGTCTATAAATTATGTTTGGTCGCCATATACACCTTTCTCCCACCATCTCCCAACCGCCCCTGCCCCCCCCACCCCTCCCCGCTACCCTGCTCCTTTACCCTCCTTTCTCAATTCCTGAGACCCCGATTTCCCTTTTATCCCCGCTCTTTCCCCATCCAAACCCCCCACCCCACCGCTTCCATCCCATCCCCTCCCCTCCCACCCGGTTCCTCCTTCTGGCTGTACATTTAATTCTTCCTCCTTATCTGACACACGTTTGTCTCCTTTACAACTCCAGACTTTGTCACTTACTCCATTCGTCTGCCAATCCAGCGCTCTTCCCCCATCCCCCGTCAACTGTATCCACATAGAGTTTGCCAGGCTTTGTCCTACCCTCTTTTTTCCAGTTTCCTCCCCATTTACTCCAATCATTCCAAAGAAGGAAACTGATTCAAATCTGTTTGTCCATTCCCTCCAAAGATGCTGCTTGACCCACCGAGTTTCTCCAGCACTTTGTATTTTGCATTTGATTGTGGTGGTTGTGGTGATTAAACTTGCAGTGAAATGTCATGTTCATAAGTGATAGCAGCATAATTAGGCCATTCGGTCCATCATGTCTACTGCACCATTCAATTATGGCTTATCTGACTTCCCCTCTTAACCCCATTCTCCTGCCTTCTCTCCATAACCCCTGACACCAGTACTAATCAAGAATTTTATCTATCTCTGCCTTAAAAATATCCATTGACTTGGCCTCCACAGCTGTCTGTGGCAATTAATTCCACAGATTGACTAAATAAATTCTTCCTCATCTCCTTCCTAAAGGAAAGTCCTTTTATTCTGAGACCGTGACCTCTGGTCCTAGACTCTCCCACTCTATCCATGATTGTGATCATGCATTAGATTTAATCACTTACTAAAGCATCACATCATGAATCCTTTCTTATTAATTGATGCCCCTACAAGTGAACTTATCAATTACATGCAATTAGAACAAGTGCTACTTTAAAAAAAAATGAAATGTCTTCAATGATGTGTCAGGACTGAAAGAGGAAGAACGTGTCTGAAACTTGTGAGAGTGTTATTACAAAATCTTATGATTTTATTGCCCCGTTTATTTTATTTTTTGCAGTGACGGTTATCTAGCCACTGCTACCAAGTCCAACATTACCTGCCTTTGCCTAATAGCTATTGAGAAGTTGGTGGTGATCTGCCACCTCTGCATGGTGAAGTTGTACACACAGTTGTTTCATTGGAAAGGGATTGAGTTTAGTTCACAAAAAGCTGGAGTAACTCAGCGGATCAGACAGCATCTCTGGAGAAAAGGAATAGGTGATGTTTCAGATCGAAATCCTTCTTCAGATCAGTTCAGTTTAGCTTATTGTCCCATGTACCGAGGCGAGGTACAGTGCTATCGTTGCTTTTGTTGCGTGCTATCCAATCAGCAGAAAGAGAATACATGATTACAATCAAGCCATTTACAGTGTATACATGATAAGGGAATAACGTTTAGTGCAAGGTAAAGCCCGCAAAGTCCGATCAAGAATAGTCCGAGGGTCACCAAAGAGGTAGACAGTAGTTCAGCACTTTTCTCTGTTTGTGGTAGGATGATTCAGTTGCCTGATAACAGCTGGGAAGAAACTGTCCTCCATTAAGCATGTGGTCAGAACAGCAGAGTAGAGATTGGGAACTTCCTGTATTTCTGTAATCTTGTGACATGCATTTCATAATATGGTATTTTGAAGCTAAAATATACTTGGCTATTACCCAGCTCTGATTTGTCTTCCAACTCTTACATTTAGATTAAAATATTAACTTTATTATTAGTTTATTATTAAATTGCTGAGGTACATGCTCGCAGCAATTGTTTTCAAAAATAATTACTTTTCTCTTTCATTAGCTCTGCCTACCTTGCCAGTTGTAAGTATTTAGGTTTGGTTTATCTCTGTTTGATTTGCCAAGCACAGTTACAGTTAATTGGCTTGGTATAAATGTAAATTGTCCCCAGTGTGTGTAGGATAGTGTTAATGTGCGGGGATCTCTGGTTGGCGCGGACTTGGTGGGCCGAAGGACCTGTTTCCGCGCTTTATCTAAACTAAACTAAAAAGCAAGGATGTTGTCATCATTGATGTTTCCTCTCCTCATGGTTCCTCAGTTGTTAATCCATTGTCAATGGACCTTAAACCTGTAGGTGAATATAAAATCTATCTTGCATAGATTTTCTATAGAAATGCAAACTGTTGGAATGTTGCTTTAGACCTCCCAGATCAGGCGAATATGATTCATAACTAATGTGTGGGCTGCTGATACTCAGTAGCTGCATAACGTACCAATAGAAAAGCATTCAACATAATTTCATTCAACCATGAACATCACCAGATGTATGACCATGTCTGTTTTGTGCTATATTTACTTGATGTTATTTTGCATCCCAATTCTCCATCTGAAAACCCTAGTCAGAAAGATCGACAGCCTTTTGGGGGTGAGCTGCTGCTGAATGGAATATTTATCTCAAATGACCCATCTCCAATTTTATTACTCAACACCTAAGGCCCTATCAAAATAGCAGTTGAATTGACAGTATAGACACACTTGTGGAAAGGTTAGTTTGATTTTCTAATAATAAGTCAATAGGTGTGCTTTCTGAGAGTGTTTGGGGAAGAAGAGAAATAGCTGAACTGATTTAAAAAAAAGTTCAATCATTTTATACTTGCCAATACCCCTGATAAATATTTTTTGCAAAAACAAAGATGTAAGCCTATTAGAGCAGAATAAAATAATTATGTGTTTCTAGGAAAAACTTGAACTACATTAAAATGTTTCTTCGTATTAACAGTCATGCTTTCTGTCATAATATTTCTCATTTATGTTGTTGCCATATTTCTGTGCCACCGATCCAGTTATATCTTCAAATCCACGGACTGAAAGGAACCACATAGAAGCTCATCTGTTTTCTCGGACCAGCACTCTACGACCCTCTGTCCAAGATCCTGTGCTTCAGTTTCTGCATGTAAGCCGAGATTTGGAGCACAGCTTCATGGTCAGATTTTCCAAAATGGAGGGGGAAATTGCACGGTGGTCATCTTTGTGTAGGAATGGTCGAGGGTGTTTGGGCCTCTGGTGGGACAGGAGAAAGGTTGATAGTATTTTGGTATCACACTCAAGATTGGCCTGGTTGAAGTTGCCGGCTATGATGAACAAGGCTTCGGAGTACTCTGTTTCCAGGCTGTTGGTAGCGGAGTGTAATAAATCCAGTGCAAGCCCATTAATGTGCGTTTTATGAGGGTGCCTTGCTGACTGGATGTACGGTTCAATAAATGAATCTCAACATTTCCACAGATCAAAATGTTTTAATGTGGTTGGCTGTGCTTTAGCACCATGGTCAACCTAAGCAGTGACATACAGAGGAAGTGTGTGCTTCGCTTCTGCTTGAACATGATTCACATCGAATCCAGACCCACACTGTCTTCATGCCTGGCATCACAAACAATGGCTCAATTCAGGCTGGTCCTCTCTGTTCACAATTGTGATAGCGATGTTCACTTATGTCTGCTGTTTTCCTGAACGCTCCTCGAAGGACTGCATTCCAGTCTGCATCTTTGTGTGTTGCTTTTGTATAGGATCCACGGCGACTATTCAAAGCTGTTGCTTGCTTGTCGACGAGGCTCAGGCCACTAGTGTCTCCATGGGTTGGAGCCACATGGCCTGGTGGTGTGGCTGGGCTGTCTGCCGATGCTGCCCGGGAGATGTACAATCGGCGACATGAGGGAATGGTGCGGATCCATGCTGCAGGTGATGCAGATCAATTTGAATCGAATGAGTCTGAACAGAGGGTGATGAGATATTGTCGTGGCATGTTATATTTATGGCGCATCTTCTAAGTTGGCACGAATGGAAGATGAGAGGGAAAGTCGACGGCTGTGACGTTTGTGATCTTGCCTCCCGCACCCTCAGGAAGGGCCACGGTTCCATGATCGGCTCGGGAATCAGGACATGACGACCTCGTCGCATGGAAATGGAGGGGTGATTGCTGGAGGTGATGGGCTGAGGGTTTGCAGTGGCCATGGATGGTGGTGTTGGTGGAGGTGAGTGCGGGGGGGCCTACAGCATCCGGGCGAGCGAGCGAATTGAGTGCAGCCTGTGGTAGCAGCGGATGGAGCCGACCGCATTGTGCTGGGCCAGACCCACCCCATCATCATCGTCCCAGTGCCGCCAGGGCACCGGGCCTTAACGTGAGAAGATAAGAAATTGCCTCAGACCAAGATCAGACATTTTAGAGACTTGGAAGCTGCAAGATAGCGTAGGAATTTGGCAGCTCTCTGCGTGCTGTTCCAGAAGAGGATCTATTGCACGCATTTACAGTATGATTTGACTGGATAACATGCAGAAGAGATACAAGCTTTTCTTTGTATCTCTTTACACATGACAATAAATTAATTTATTTATTGTTGTCACATGTACTGAGACACAGTGAAAAACATTGTTTTGCGTGCTTTTCAGTCAAATCATGTCATACATGAGTAGGTGATACATGAGTATGGTATGATTAAAATCATTTAAATCATTGATTTCCAAACTCCCTTTGGTTAATTCATGGTGCTCACTCATGATGTTCTGAGGAATTGCTTCCTTCTGGTCATTGGACACGGAGATATTTTCTTGGGATTGATATATTGAATCTCAGGAAAGAAAACCTCTGCTGACCTGTGCGCGGCTGCCCAGCCTGCAGCTGTCTGTCTTTTCATCTTTTTTTTTTTTTTAGTTAGTTAAAGTGTTTTTGTTTCTGGAGTTCTAGACTTTTTTATGTGGGGGGTGGGGGGGGGGAAGGGGGAAACTACCTTTCAGGGTCCCTACCTGGTCGGAGAGGCAGCTTTTCTCCGGGCTGCAGCTTCGACCCGTCCTCGCGGCCTACCAGCGGGCCTGGAGCGGCGTTTCCTGTCGGGCACTGCCCAGAACCACGGCTTCGGCAGCGGCACAGCGCTGGAGCGCTATCGTGGAGCGGGCGATGCCTTGCCTGGGTCGCCGCGCTGGAGCTCCGGTGAGCTGAAGACCGCCGAGTAAAACATCGCGGAGCTGCGGGTTTGAGGAGCGGCCAGCTGCGGGCGGCGGCGCCGAACTGTACACCGGGAGCCAGGGATCTCTAGATGAGATCGCCAGTTGTGGAGCTCCAACCGGCGCGGCCTTGTTGGCTTCGGAAGCCGCGGCCTCCAGTACGGAAGCGGCCGTTCCAGGGTTCCCAGGCCGCTGCGAGGATTCTCCCGACGCCGGAGCAACATCACCCGGCGAGAACGGCCAGGAACATCGGGCCTCCGTAGAGGCAACTGTGGAGGCCTCAATGGGCCCGACTATGGGTGAACTGGGGTTGGGGACTGGACATTATGCCTTCCCTCATGGTGGGAGCCATTGTGGGGGGATGTTCTTTATGTTTAAATCTCTTATTAATGTTATGTCTGTATTCTTTCTTTATGTGCTGCATTGGCAAGAAGCATTTCACTACACCTAGGTGTATGTGACCAATAAATAACCTTTGAACCTTTGAACCTTTGAATGTAGTTGTGCAGGAAGGAATTGCAGATGCTGGTTTACACCAAAGATGGACACAAAATGCTTGAGTAACTCAACAAGACAGGCAACATCTCTGGAGAGAAGGAATGGGTGACGTTTTGGGTCAAGACTCTTCTTCATACCTTATGTCTGCAATGTAGTTCTTCATTTTGTGAGCTGGGCAAAGTGGGAACATTCTTTCCACTGCAGTCGTGAATTTGTCACCTTCAGCAAAGTGACTATTCTACCAGTTGTGAGCCAGACTTCCAGCTTGCATGCGATGTGTTAAATACATGCAAAGTGCCTCCTTGAGAACTTCATCATATGCTCTACCATGGTTTGTTCGGAACAATGACATTGCCTGTGACCATCCTCGACACATTGTCAAACTTTGTTTCAAAATGCGTCAGGCATTTGATGACAGCTTGTGATAATGTACAGTAAATCAACAAGTATTGTATTGTCCAAAATAAATAATTGCAGCTTTTTAAGTCACACTTTGTGGTAGAGCAGTGATCCTTACTGCACAATTATCTTGGTCATTTGCAGGCTCGTCATTCCCTGCGCATACATAATTTTCATTTTGACTGTCTAAGAAATCCAGTCAAATGTTTCCTAGTGGAAAAGGGTTTCTTCGTGGAAGAATGCCAGTGCTGGCATTCCATTTTCAAAATCCATTTTCTCACAAAGTATAATTGAGCATGAGAATGCTTCAGTGTCTTCAAAAATGAGCACTTCATGTTCAGTAAACCTAATTACATTGGTCGTCTGGAATTTAGCTTTTGACAGCAGATTGGATTTGGCCTTGTGCTTGACATTTCAAGTGTTTTATTGTCATATGTCCCAGATAGAACAATGAAATTCTTACTTTCTGCAGCACAACAGAATATGCAAACATAGTATGATATGAAAAATGAGAGAGAGAACTCAGTGTGCATATATACTTACAACATACCCATATGTGTATATATAATATACATATATACACACATACACACATACTCAAAAAACAAACAAAACAGTGCAACAGTATTTTAATGGCAATCTGTTTTTAAATGGACGTTGGTTCATCACTTGCAAACATGGATGAACACCACATTGCACGCTGTACTATTTTACTCCACCAGCATGTCATTTCTTTGGAATGTTGCCTTGTACACTCTAAAACATTGACATATTTAGCCATTTTTGCTTCTTCACTACCCTGTGTTCTGTAATGCTACTTTAACAGGGAAGTTGTGCATTGCAACTTTCAAATAGGATGCAAAGCTGTTAACTGTCTAATTAAGTCATTCAAATCATGTCTGTGTAAGCTTTTAACTATCACTATCAAGAGTTTATTTTTCTCTGCACTTATTATATTAAGTGCCAAATTTATTCAATATCTCTCTAATTTAATATCCGAAGTACTTTTTTTAGTTTAGTATTTAGTTTAGAGATACAGCACGGAAACAGACCCTTCGACCCACAGAGTCCGCGCCGACCAACGATCCCCGCACATTAACACTATCCTGCACTCTAGGGACGATTTACAATTTTACCAGGCCAATTACCCTTCAAACAGGAGATCCCAGCAAACATCCACGTGGAAAACATACAAACTCCATTCAGACAAGCACCCGTACTCAGGATTGAACCCGGGTCTCTGGTGCTGTTAGGCACAGCAACGCTACCACAGCACCATCGTTTTCCTATTACCCTGATACGTGAAGCTTAGATGGTGGTTTTCCTTCTCCAAGGTGAAGCTCTGTTCATAGCGTATTTGGTAGTGTATGTGGTACAGGTGAGGTGATAAATTATCTATATTACTAAAAGTCTGTTCTTGACCGGTTTTGGCGATCTGTGCTGCGATTTCCGAGAGAACGCCGCCACCTACGGCCGTCATTTTTGGCCACCTCGCTCAGAGCCCCCCTACGCCGCATGTGTGCCGAGGATTTTTCCAGTCGATGAAAAATGGCAGAGATATTAATGATTTTACAAAATTCCCCATTCTCTCAGCTGCCCCTGCTGGCGGCAGGGGGGATGGACTATAAAACCAGGAAGTGGTGTGCCTCAATTAGTCTGCATGCTGGAGGAAGGCAGAGGGTCACGTTTCTCTGAGCTGTGAATAACACTGAACACATGTGTACACAACTGTGAGTAAGTATCCTTAATGTGGTTTGAAAATGAAAATATGGTTAAAGTAAAAAAGCACTGCCTGCAAATGGTTGTTTGGGGGGTTTGGGTTGAAATAAAAAGGCACTCTCTCTCCCCCCCTCTCCTCTCCCCCCCTCTCCTCTCCCCCCCTCTCCTCTCCCCTTCCCCTCCTCTCCCCCCACCCCCTCTCCTCTCCCCCCACCCCCTCTCCTCTCCCTTACCCTCTCCTCCTCTCTCCTCTCCCCCCCTCCTCTCCCCCCCCTCCTCTCCCCCCCTCTCCTCTCCCCCCCTCTCCTCTCCCCCCCTCCTCTCCCCACCTTCCTCTCCCCCCCTCCCCTCTACCCCCCTCCTCTCCTCTCCACTCCCCCCTCTCTCTCTCTCCCCTCTTTTCTCCCCTACATCCCCTCCCCCACCGCCCTCCCCTAAACCCCCCTCCCCTCCACACAACCACCTACCCCCTTCCTTCCACCCCCCCCCTCCCCCTCCCTGCTCCCCCTCCCCTCACCTCACCCCCTCTCAGCACACCCCCTCACTCCCCCCCTCTCCTCTCCCCCCCTCTCCTCTCCTCTCCCCCCCCTCTCCTCTCCCCCTCTCCTCTCCCCTCTCCTCCCTCTCCTTCCCCCCCTCCTCTTCCCCCCCCTCCTCTTCCCCCCCTCTCCTCTTCCCCCCCTCTCCTCTTCCCCCTCTCCTCTTCCCCCCTCTCCTCCCCCCTGTCCTCAACCCCCTCTCCTCTCCCCCCTCTCCTCTCCCCCCCTCTCTCTTTCACCCCTCCTTTTCTCCCACTCCTCCCCTCCATCCCCTCCCCCACCGTCCCTCCCCTAAACCCCCCTCCCCTCCACACACCCCTACCCCCTCCCTCCACCCTCCCTGCTCCCCGCCTCTCCCCTCCCCTCACCTCTCCCCCTCCCCTCTCCCCCCTCCCCTCACCTCTCCCCCCCTCTCTCCCCCTCACTCTCATCCTCTCTCTCTCCTCCCCTCCACCCCCACCTTTCCCCTCTCACCCACCCTCCCTCTTCTCCTCGCCACCCCCTCTCCCTCTTGCCCCTCTCTCTGTGTCTCTGCCCCTTCTCTCTCTGCCCTCACTCTCTACTCCCCCCCCATCTCTAGATGTGACTGCAAGTTGGGGCTATGCGTCAGTAGATAGGGTGGTTATGGGGTAAAAGGAGCAAATTAATAATATTAATATAATATCAAGGGGGGTAATTAGCGTGAGTGCGGGGGGGGGGGGGGGGATAGTTAGTGTGTGTGACGCTGCATGCCGCCTCCCCCCCCCCACAACCGCACGTTGGGGGAACAGACCCAACGGGTCTGCACTTGGTCTAGTATCTTATATTTCCTTCAAATCAGAGTGCAAATCTGGCTGTTCTCAGCAAATAGCCATACTTTGGGAAGCATAGGGTTTCGGCCCGAAATGTTGCCTATTTCCTTCGCTCCATAGATGCTGCTGCACCCGCTGAGTTTCTCCAGCATTTTTGTGTACCTTCGATTTTCCAGCATCTGCAGTTCCTTCTTAAGCATATTTAATCAGCTTGGTGTCTTAATATTATTAACCACCTTTTTGTGAGCTGCATGTATACAATAAAACTCCAATAATCTGACATCAATATGATTTGGCACTGGACTGGCTTATTTCTGTACAATTAGATGTGGTTCGTATTAATATCCCAACAATTTTGCCCAACTTGGGTGTAGGGGGTCAAGGGTGTTTTATTGTTATCTCTCCCGAAAGGGGTCAATTAAATTCTTACTTGCAACAGCACAATGAGTATGCAAACATAGTATTGTGTAAACACCATAATGAACAATTTAAAAAAATCTAATACAAAGACAGCAACAATGCTCCCAAGTCTATGTAGTTTGGAACATATTTGGAAGTTATAGTGTTTAATAGCCTGATGGTTGTAGGGAAGAAGCTGCTCCTGAACCTGGAAATTACAGTTTTCAGGATCCTATACCTTCTACCCAATGGCAGGAGTGAAATGAGAGCATGGCTAGGGTGGCTTGATTCTCTGATGATGCTGGCTGCATTTTTGAGGCAGAGGCTCCGGTAGATCCCATCGATGGTGGGGAGGTTGGTACCCCTGATGGGCCGGGCAATGTTCACCATTTTTTACAGTCTTCTTCATTCCTGGTGTTGGAGTTCCTGAACCAGGTCGTGATGCAACCAGGCAATATGATCTCTACTGTACACCGGTAGAGTATCTGTTGACACACCGAATCTCCTCAATCTTCTAAAGAAGTAGAGGCATTCATGGGCTTTCTTTATGATTGTGGGTGTTGAGGTGGAGCGGGCCCCGATGAGTTTTTAGGGTGTTGTTGAAATATTATCTGGTTAGCCAGATGCTAAGCTCCACTTACGGATGGAATCGGTATTTTCAAATGGTCAGATAGTGGAGTTTTCCTGTGGATTCTTTTCACTTTTACACCAGTTATTTGTCTTGAGACTCTCGTCTTAAATTACTTTGTGTTCCCATAATAGGTAGAGTGGAATTAATTACATGTGAGGTGTGGAAACACAACTTAATGTACTCGTGATTTGTTTTTCCATGATCTTCCTTTTTTCTATTATAGTACAGACACTTCATGTTTTACGTGGGGTTACATGCTTGAAAAGCAGCATATAATTAAAAAATGCATAAATTAAACATATACTCCACTATGCTGTCAGTGGTAAATCTGAGCACGTTACTTCAAAAACATGAGCACGTAAATCAAGCTATGGTATAAAAAGAACAAGTGCATTTAAAAAAAATCTCATGTCAAACGCCGAGACACGAGGTGTCTGTACTGGAGTCCTTACAGTAGTTCTGATAAATGATTTGCAAATCACTACCAAAAAGTTTGAAGGTGGAAGAAAAGTTTTGCTCTTACTAAATTTATGTGAAAGAAGTAAATAAATATTGTTTTCATTTTGCATTTCTTGATACCTGCTCAGAAAATGTGGCTTTACATTAGGGAAAATCACAATGCAGACTGCTTTTTAGGGATACAACTCCCTGTAACATGGGGTCTCCTGTATCTCAAGGACTGATTCAAATCCTTTTCACCAAATGTAATCATCTCTCTTGTAAGCTTGCTATGTAACGGTAATGTAATGAGTGGAATGACACATTCTGATGTGGAATTTGTAGCTTAGTGTCATCTTAAGGAATAATTTCAACCTATCACAGTGTTGTCAGCACGCTTTGAATCAAACTGAAGATATCTGAAGTTCACTGGTAGTTATTATACTCAGAATTCCTGTTTCCTTTCTTTCCTCTAAGATAAATGCTCTTCTTTAATCTGTCAGGTCAAAGCGAATGTGTAATATTACTAAGCGATTGTTGAAAGTTTTAGTTAACTATGTTTTCTGAGCAATTTTGGTAGGTTATTTAAAAAAAATTAACATCCACCTGGTGCATGAGAAATTTCTGTACAATTTGTTGAAATAAGAAAGCTCTATTCATTATCTTACTGAATAATCCATTGTAACAAATGTAGCTGTAGAAAGTTGCTTGCAGGAGAAGAATCAAAGCATTGGGATAATGTAATGCTAATCTTATTTGAAGAAGAATTGATATTAATGCACCACAAATGATTACATGTTTTATTTCCTTTTCCAAAAATATATATAATTGACTGTATTGGGCATCCTCCTCTGGTGGCTTACATGATACTTGAAGAGGGGTTAGAAGAAAAGTTAATTGTAATAATTTGAAGCTGCTAAGAGGACAGGAATTGCAGCAAAAGTCTTTTATTTGCCCAAACCAGATAATGTTACGGCCTTGAACATCAACTTTATCAACTCTGTGTAACAATTTAAATCAGACCTGATTCATGATATAATTTGTTTACAACCTTGGTTTGTTTCTGCAAGTTTGTTGGAAAACTGTACTTATACTTAGCTTCTCCAGATAACTTTGTAGAATTCCGGAGGGAAAAGCAATTCATTTTGCACAAAGAAGAATTGGAGAAAAGCTTGTGTGACCACCTGTGGAAACCACTGTGCTAGGAATGAATGAGGATATTTTTCTATGTACATTATGTTAATAAAATTATATTTTCTTTGTTCATTCACCCTGTAGTAATTCAGTCAAGAATATATAATTCTGCTGCTGGCTTAAGTAATTAGTACTATGTAGAAGATTAAAGTAACTTGCTTGAGCAAAGAGCTTGAGCAAAGAGCCCTCTGAAAATGGAACGAATATGGTTAGCTCTGGTATGATCAACAAGTCTCATTAAATTGGAATTATTCACTGAAAACATACATTTGATATCTCTTTTTGGAATTATTGGGGATTCCCAGGTTCAGATCACGTAGCTGAACCTGGGAAATATCAACATTTAGAAAACTTTTACAATACACAGCAGCCCACACCAAAATAATATTAATCATATATTGTCCCCCAGTTTGCTTAAATAGCAAAACCATGTTTCTATTTTGTAGAGGTGTCAAATTCTGTGCAAGCAAGGTATTTTATGCCCATTTGTTATTTGCTTCTGTGATTCACTTTGAAGATCAGGGAGAACTGAATTTTGAAGTGGCATTTTTCAGCATGTCCCCATGTGTAAGAACTTTTGCATGTTATCACACACCTTCTGAAGTTTGTGGGGTGGTAGATTTTATTTAGGCGCTGAAGAAACACTGCGGGTACTGTTACTTGTACACTGGACTTTGGGAAAGCCAGCAGCCTCAACACTTGAAGGCTTTATCTTGCTGCTGGAATGCAGTACAGAAGTGTTGGATATCTTCGCTCAGCTGTTGAGGGCATCTGTCAACTGATGAATGCCAGCAAATTCACTATGATAAATATTACTGAAATTGTTTGTGGCAGACCTGATGTTAGCCAGAGCTTTTATACTTGTGGATGTCTGGCTTCACAGTTTGCAACTCTTCAAACCTTCTGCTTACACCTCTTGTTTTTATCTCTGGACTTTGTTCCTGCTATCTGCCTATCAACCCCCCTCTCCCCGCCTGACGTCACCTATTACCTTTCACCCAATGCCCTGCCTCTCCTCTTCAAGCTTTCTTCCCCTCACCTACAGTCTGAGGAATGGTCCCGACCTGAAACATCATGTATCTATGTTCTCCAAAGAAGCTGCCTGAACCGCTGAGTTCCTCCATCACTTTGTATCCCTTTGTGAATATTTATTTTGGATTTATGGATGCGAAAGAGACAGTATGACAGCCATGCTGTTATCTTATTGATGAAGTGCACTTTTCTTTTACTTGTCTCATCAAGGGTTATATTTTGCCTTTTAATGTCTCCCTGCTCCACCGGACCAGGATGAAACCTGACTGCATCCTTCTCGGATGCTGCCCAACCCACTGCTTATTTTGTGCTTATTCTCATCATAAGGGCGGCACGTGTTCTGTGAATGTGATTATGAATGCCGGTGATTGTGAAGCCAGGTGATTGTGAATGCTGCCTAATTTTACCCATTTTTCTGGTTGGTTTCATGTTTAATTGCTAAGACTCGTTGCAGGCTTAGAGACACAAGGAGCTGCAGTTGCTGTGATTTTGAGCAATGTTTGTATGCTATCCAGTCAAATCATACTATTCATGAGTACAATCAAGCAATTCACAACTGCAACAGAAAATGCAAAGAATGAATGAATGAAACTTTATTGTCACATGATCACAAGATTATTAAGGGTTTGGACACGCTAGAGGCAGGAAACATGTTCCCGATGTTGGGGGAGTCCAGAACCAGGGGCCACAGTTTAAGAATAAGGAGTAAGCCATTTAGAACGGAGACAAGGAAACACTTTTTCTCACAGAGAGTGGTGAGTCTGTGGAATTCTCTGCCTCAGAGGGCGGTGGAGGCAGGTTCTCTGGATGCTTTCAAGAGAGAGCTAGATAGGGCTCTTAAAAATAGGGGATATGGGGATATGGGGAGAAGGCAGGAACGGGGTACTGATTGGGGATGATCAGCCATGATCACATTAAATGGTGGTGCTGGCTCGAAGGGCCAAATGGCCTACTCCTGCACCTATTGTCTATTGTACCGAGGGTGCTGGCTCGAAGGGCCAAATGGCCTACTCCTGCACCTATTGTCTATTGTACCGAGGGTACCTAGGTACAGTGAAATGCTTTATTTTTGCATACAACCTAGGCAGCACACTAGGGTCGCAACGTGTTGGCGCTGACAAAGTTACAAATTACCCAAGTCCTATCTACTGCCTGCTGCAGCCGCACCCGGCAGAGTAAAATATTAGAGTGTAGACTATAGTGTTATAGCATTACAGAGAAAGTGTAGATTACAAAAAAGTGCAAGGGGCGTAATGAGGTAGGTTGGGAGATCGGGACTACACAACTACATTGATAGAAACATAGAAAATAGGTGCAGGAGTGCCACTCAGCCCTTTGAACCAGCACTGCCATTCAATATGATCATGGCTGATCACCCAAACTCAGTACCCTGTTCCAGCTTTTTCCCCTTATCCCTTGATTCCCTTTGCCCTAAGAGCTAAATCTTGAAAACATGCAGAGAATTGGCCTCCATTGCCTTCTGTGGCAGAGAATTCCACAGATTCACAACTCTGGGTGAAAAAGTTTTTCCTCAACTCGGTCCTAAATGGCCTCCACTTTATTCTTAAACTGTGACCCCTGGTTCTGGACTCCCCCAACATCGGGACCATTTTTCTTGCATCTACTCTATCCAATCCTGTAAGAATTTTATATGTTTCTATAAGACCCCCACTTATCCTTCTAAATTCCGCGAATACAAACCCAGTCGACCCATTCTTTTATCATATGTCAGTCGTGCCATCCCGGGAATTAACCTGGTGAACCTACGCTGCACTCCCTCAATAGCAATAATGTCCTTCCTCAAATTAGGAGACCAAAATTGCACACAATACTCCAGGTGCGTTCTCACCAGAGCCATGTACAACTGCAGTAGGACCTCCTTGCTCCTAAATTCAAATCCTCTTACAATGAAGGCCAACATGCCAATAGCTTTCTTCACTGCCTGCATACTTTCAGTGAATGATGTACAAGCACACCCAGGTTTTGTGGCATCTCCCGTCCTTCTAATCTGACACCTTTCGGATAATAATTTGCCTTCCTGTGATTGCCACCAAAGTGGATAACCTCACATTTATCCACTTTATACTGCATCTACCATGCTTCTGCCCACTCACCCAACCTATCCAAGTCACCCTGCAGCCTCATAGCATCCTCCTCGCAGCTCACACTGCCACCCAGCTTTGTGTCATCCGCAAACTTAGAGATGTTACATTTAATTCCCTCGTCTAAATCGTTAATATATATTGTAAGCAACTGGGGTCCCAGCACCGAGCCTTGTGGCATCCCACTAGTCACAGCCTGCCTGTAAAGGACCCGTTAATTCCTACTCTTGGCTTCCTGTCTGCCAACCAGTTCTCTATCCATGTCAATACCCTACCCCCAATACCATGTGCTCTAGTATTGCACACTAATCTTTTGTGTAGGACCTTGTCAAAGGCTTTTTGAAAGTCCAGATACACCACATCCACTGGCTCTCCCTTATCCATTCTACTTGTTACATCCTCAAAAAATTCAAAAAGATTAGTCAAGCATGATGCTGCTTCCCGTATTGTGCAGAACTCCAGTTTTTTCCCTTTTGCAGCCAACTTCCACCCTACTATCTTGCTTGTTTCATCTCTGATTCCTTCCTTCCCATTCTAAATTTGTCCATCTCGGGGGATAGGCTAGCCACCAATATCCACTCCCGTAACTCCCACAGGTACCTGGATTACACCTTCTCCCATCTTGCTCCCTGTAACGATGCCAGCCACCTATCCATATTCTCCAGAGATGCTGCCTGACCTGCTGAGTTACTTCAGCATTTTGTGCCCTTTTGTGTATTAACCAGAATCTGCAGTTTCTTGTTTCTACTACTTATACAATGATACTCTATTACTTGGTAGACAAAAATGCTGGAGAAACTCAGCGGGTGAGGCAGCATCTATGGAGCGAAGGGATAGGTGACGTTTCGGGTTGAGACCCTTCTTCAGACTGATGTGGGGGTGGGGGGGGGGCGGGAAGAAGAAAGGAAAAGGCGGAAACAGTGGGCTGTGGGAGAGCTGGGTAACTTGGTAACCCCTTACTCGGTTATGGAGGACGATTGGCAATAACGGACCATTCCCCCCCACCCTGTAGTCTGCTATAACGAGGATTTACTGGAGTGCTAACCTCTTTAAGAACAGGTTAGTAGGTTGTATCAATACTAGTCTTGAGTTTTTTTTTTAAGTTCTCAAGTAATCAAGTCCTCTACTGTGAAAAAAGTATTTTGTTACATCTGCATTATCTATATACTATATTTTGCTTTTCAGCAATTACATTATCAGCTTCTCTTGTTTCTTCAATGAACTAGTTAAAGTATTTGAATTTGTTTTCGACTGAGTTTGTGATCATCCTTGCTAATTTCCTGTGAACCGCCTCCAATGAAGCACTGTAACAAATTATGGAAAGTTTCTGAATGCTCTAATTGTTGCTTTACATCATCAACATATTCAGGGTAAATTGAAATTACTAATTGCAAATTCAAGCATATGCTCTTTGGTTTTATCCAGTTCCTTCCATAGATTTCACATCCAAAAATAAATGGGAACATGCTCCAATTTGTTCTGTTTTGTGTTTACGGAACAGTTTGTGAACTCGCCTTCAAAATGCAGATTTCTCCCTTCATTGCAGCTGAGCACCAAGTCTTGGTGGTGAGTGGCTGCACCACACTATAGTGACGGTCCAACATGTCAGCCACCCCAGGTAACTGCTGCACATGAGACTGATTGTTGATGTGGTAGCGTCAGTTCCTGGTACAGCAGTGTTGGAACAGGGAGGATAGGAGGGCATGCAAGGTTCCTGACACACCAAGTTATCACGGGTGGCACAGTGGTACAGCAGTGGTGTTGCTGCCTTACAGCGCCAGAGACCTGGGTTCGATCCTGATTGCGGGTGCGGTCTGTATAGAGTTTGTACTCGTGTCTCCTTGTGATCGTGTGGGTTTTTCCCGGGAGCTCCAATTTCTTCTCACACTCCAAAGATGTGCAGTTTGTAGGTTAATTGACTTCTGTAAATTATCCTTAGTGTGTAAGATAGAACTAATGTGTAGGGGTGATCACTGATCGGAGCGGATTCAGTGGGCCAAAGGGCATATTTCCACACTGGATCTCTAAACTAAATGAAACTAAACTAAAGTAACACCTTATAATGACCTTTTTTAGTGCTGATTCCATTGGTGCTCTTGTTTTTTTTAAATGTTTTCTAAGCATGAAGCCGCATACTATTTTATATACAGCGACCACCAATGCTTTTGCCTCCTTTTTCTTCCTTAGCTTCAAATTAATTTAGCTTACTTTGAAGAACCAAAGTCACAGTCGCAAAATAAGAAATCAACTGTCAAGAGCAGTTACTGAGTAGAAATTTCTTTCCCCACATGCTTTTGGAAATAAAGCATGGAAACAGACCCGTCAGCCCAGAGTCCACACCGATCAACGATCATCAATTCACTTCCCCGCTCCCCACATATTAGGGACAATTTGTAGAGGCCAATTAGCCTACAAAGCCGCACGCCTTTGGGAGGTTATGGGAGAACCTGGTGGAAACCCACGCGGCCACAGGGAGAAGTGCAAACTACACACCCAAAGTCAAGATCGAACCCAGGTCTCTGGCGCTGTGGAGCAGCAGATTTACCAACTAAGCGAGTGTACCATCCTTAATGTATCGCTGACCAAGAGGGCTGTTCAAGCGTAGTTGAAGTAAGTTTAAGGCAGAGGTTTTAAGTCAGTGGGTCTGGGGTAGTGCAGAAGTAGTACTGGGTTAACTATCACTCGTGATCTTGCTGAATGGCCACAGGCACAAGGGATCAAATGGTCTATTTCTCCTTATGTTTATTATGTCTTATCTAAGTCGTAATTGTTTATTCCCACCAGCGTGGAATTTCTGAATGTTCAAGAATCAGGAGGACCAATGTATTTTTAACGTTTGATCATGTGTACTCCTGAAATGTATGTGCGAGTTATAATGATTATTTAATATTGAAAAGCAATACCATAGCGCCATCTAGACATGGAAAAGGCATTGGCGCTTAAATCTGGCATAAAATGGGTGTTTACAATGGAACATTTTAACTTTTATTGAAGGATCTGGGAAACTCCAAGGAAAAAATAGAATCCAGATGTTTTCCACTGTAGTAATTAGTTTTTATTTACTTCTGAGATGAATCATTTCCTGAGTCTTAATGTTAGACCAAAAGTGACTTCAGTGACAACACTGCAATGTTGTAATTGGCAACCTTTTTCTTCTTCACCCTTCTCCATGCCTCTGTTAATGGTATCTGAGTCTACATATTATATATACACACATATTATGTATGTGTAGTTTTCTTTTTCAGTTTTGGGATACAGCGTGGAAACAGGCACTTCGGCCCACCGGGTTTGCGCCGACCAGTGATCCCCGCATATTAACACTATCCTACACACACTAGGGACAATTTTTAGATTTACCAAGCCAATTAACCTACATACCTGTATGTCGTTGGGGTGTGAGAGGAAACTGAAGATCTCGGAGAAAACACATGCAGGTCACGGGAAGAATGTACAAACTCCGTATAGACAGCACCCGTAGTCGGGATCGAACCCGGGTCTCCGGCGCTGCATTTGCACCGTGCCGCCCTACCGGAAAGAACTGCAGATACTAGTTTATACCGAGGATAGGCACAAAATGCTGGAGTAACTCAGCGGGACAAACAGCATCACATGAGAGAAGGAATGGGTGATGTTTCGGATATGAAGAAGGGACTCGACCAGAAACATCACCCATTCCTTCTTTCCAGAGTTGTGTGTGTGCGTGTGTGTGTATATATATATATATATATATATATATATATATATATATATATATATATATATATATAATATGTGATATCAGCACCTGCTTTTTTTACATTGTAAGTTGTCGTGGGGCATGCTAAGTGTAACACTTTATAACAAAGCATATGTTAATAACATTTAAATAGTGAATGTATTTTGGAGAATTTGGACTCTGGAAAGAAGGTGAACAGATTTAATCTTGGATTGCTGCAATATTTTAGTTGGAACAGGCATGAGGATTAAGAGTTTTAATTGAGGCCATTAAAGTAATAACACATTTAGATTTGGATATCCTGGTCATGCTGAATATTTTAGGAAGGACTAGGAGATTTTTAGAAGCAAAGAAGTGGTTTAGATGTTCTGAAACACAGAATTATTAACATCTGGAATACATTGTCGATGTGGCAGTGAACGTGAAGTTATTAAACATTCCAAAGGGAGGTGGGTGAGTTTCTATGTGGCCAACATAACCACATACAAATGCTCATGATTGGTATGTGAATATTGAGGCAAGTGTTTCTTATTGACTGTTGCACCTTTAGTTTAGAGGTACAGCGCGGAAACAGGCCCTTCAGCCCAACGAATCCGCGCCGACCAGCGATTCCCATTCACTAGCATTATCCTACACACTAAGGCCAATTTACAATCATTGCCGAAGCCAGTTTAACTACAAACCAGCATGTCTTTAGAGTGTGGGAGGAAACCACACCACCCAGAGAAAACCCACGCAGGTCACTGGGTGAACATACAAACTCCGTACATAGTCAGGATCGAACCTGGGTCTCTGACACTCTAAGGCAGCATCTCCACTGCTGCGCCACCGTGCTGCCCTAAACCCCTCCCTATGAGTTGAAATGTTTATGTCTATTTTGATTAGATCGGGAAACTGCAAACTATCCAAAGCTTTCAAAACCATGCATGGTGGTTAAATAACAAGATTCTATTGATTCGTGTTTTTACTGTCTGCTTTCTTTACATTTTGACTCATTTAAAAAAATTATTGAATTTCTTTGTAAACCAAGCATGTTTGAACGAAAAGCTTTCTGCAGCCTCTTTCCACCTCCATTTTATGAACCCATAATATCTTTGTTCAGGTCATCTTTTCCTTTATGGTCCAACTAACTGTAGCTCATCAATTCTTCACTTGATATCTGGTAAATTAATTTGCCATTTCTGCCATTTCTACCATTCTACCATACGTGCATAATATAAATACTTGAGCAAAACACCAAGTGCTGGAGGAAGTCAGCGGGTCAGGCAGCATCTGGGGAGTGAATGGACTTTTTGGGTAGGGACCCTTCTTCAAACTTTTCTCTAGATTACAGTGCCTGCAGTCTCTTGGGTTTCCTGTACATGCATAGTTACTTTTGGCATCAGAAGAAATTTGCTTCATAAGTATCTTTTATTTTGTTAACAGCATCTGACATGTGGAGTAAAGATTTTGTGTAGGAAAGAACTGCAGATGTTGGTTTAAATCAAAGGTTGACACAAAATGCTGGTGTAACTCAGCGGGACATGCAGCATCTCTGGTGAGAAGGAATGGGTGACGTTTCGGGTCGAAACCCTTCTTCAGAAGATCTCTTTGTCAGCCTACAAAATTGAGGCTTCATATTGCTTTATTTTTTAATGCAAACTCGATCATTTTTATTAACTCCTTCTTTTGACTTTCATTTGAAAGCTATTTTATGACCTAACATATCATTCTTACATTTGAATATGTTTCACTGCACCATCTTCTAAACAATACGTTGCTCTGTTGACTTTTCCTCAACAACCTGCTAAGGGATTTAATCATACTGTACCCTCAATTTAAAATAAATCCCTCAAAACCAACATGACATTTTCTTTTCTTTCATGAGTAAAACTTTTTATTTTAATGTTATGTTCTTAAGAGATCTATTTCATGTTTAGTGGAGAAGCTGGCATTTTGCGGCCTTGGTTTTTGTACATTTGTAAGTCTGGGGCCGCTTATGCTAAAATATATAAATTGTTCATACACTTTGTGAAATATTGGTCTTCTAATTTAAGGAATGATTTTAATACTCAACACATTTGATAATACTCGGGAGGTCATTTTGAGAGGGCTAGAGGGGGTTCTCACACTACATTGTACTCACATGAAGCATTGTTTTAAGAGTTGGCAGATTTATCATGTTCTCCAAGATATTGAGGGAGCATTTCAGTTATACTGTAGAATCACACTTACATTTTTTCACTATTGTGGTGGCTGTATTTATGCTTGGATGTAATGGAATGCAAGTTTTCTTTTCTCTATTGCAAGGCATCTTCTTAAGCTCCTCATTCCAGTTTCTTCCATTTTCACCTCTATTAATAAGAGTGAGAATTTCAGACTTTCTCAATTGTGATAATCAGATTTGCTGACTTTGCTAACTTCCATCCTTTCTCTTACTGTGCAAACATATAAATCTTCCCAACAACCTTAACCCCAGTCTCGCACTTTTCCTTGACCATTTCATCTCAAAAGTAGTGGAATGCGTTGCAGTATTCTAATTTACCCAGAATGAATTGGTTGTATTCCCTAATTAGTTTTTCTGTCTTGTGCAATAACAAAGCAGTCCTAGTCAAATTGCAGATGAGATCCTATTATGATGATGATCCTTCCTTGTAATTGTTTGAGATTTTGATGCCAAACAAAATGTATCCTCTTCCAATACCTGTCCTTTGTTATGCAGTTGGTGATATTGT
This sequence comes from Amblyraja radiata, assembly GCF_010909765.2. Lineage (NCBI taxonomy): Eukaryota > Metazoa > Chordata > Chondrichthyes > Rajiformes > Rajidae > Amblyraja > Amblyraja radiata. The sequence goes on from NC_045965.1 coordinate 13,042,946, forward strand.
AGAGTCTGGAACTGTTCTTATCTCTTCCAGTTATATCAAACAAACTTCCAACAATACCTGAAGAAGGGTTTCGGCCCGAAACGTTGCCTATTTCCTTCGCTCCATAGATGCTGCTGCACCCGCTGAGTTTCTCCAGCTTTTTTGTGTACCTTCCAACAATACCTATTTTTTCTCACTCCTTTGCTGCTATCTCCATTATCTTCCAAGCATATCCCTGGGCTTCATTACTGATCTATATACTGCTTCTTTGCAACATCATCCATAAGCAGTTCCTCAATTTAAGGATCATCGACGGTCACTCAAAACGAGTATGACTGTCCTCTCCACTCCATAGGGTCCGTCTACTTGTGGGTCTGCAGATGTCTGTAGAGGCCGATCTGCCATCCACACACCTTGGTGCAACGTGGGCAGTGGAGACTGGAGGTGGTTGGTAGTCGTCCTGCCCCCTTTTCTCTCTCCTTATGGTGCTGTCGCATTGTCTCTGCGACACGGCGTAATTCCATTTCGTGAAGTGCAGCTCCTTCCTGCACGGATTTCCTCCAGGAACACCTGTCCTGCAATGCAATGTGCTCCCAGTTGCTTGATGTGGTGTGGAATTTCTTCAGACTGTTCTTGATGTTGTCCTTGAAGCGTTTCTTTGGTCAGCCGGGGGCTCGCCGACCTTCCTTCAATTGAGAGTACAGGATTTGTTTATGGAGACGTGTGTTGGACATGCGGATGACATGGCCAGTCTATCGAAGTTGGTGCGGCATTATTGTGGTGGTAATACTGGTTATGTTGGATTCCTCCAAAACGCTGATGTTGGTGCGTTTCTCCTCCCAGCTGATCCTCAGAATCTTTTGTAAGGACCTTTGATGGTATTGTTCCAAGGCTCTCAGGTGCCTGCTGTAAGTGGTCCATGACTCAGTTCCATACAACAGGGTGGAGAGGACAACGGCTCTGTAGACCAGCAGTTTTGTTTGAGCCTTCAGGTCTCGGTCTTCAAAGATTCTTTTCCGGAGTCTGGCATAGGCTCTGCAGGCACAACTCAGGCGATGGTTGACCTCAGAGTCGATGTCAACTTTTGAGGAAAGAATGCTGCCAAGGTAGGGGAAGTGGTCAACGTTTTCATGAGTGGTGTCGTCCACATTTATAGTGGGCTGGGTAGACGGCTGGTTGGGTGGAGGTTGATGTAGGACCTGGGTCTTCTTGATATTTAAGGCTGGGCTCATGGCTCTGTATACCTTGGCAAAGACATTCAGGATGCTCTGAATTAAAGGATTGATGCTGTTGATACCCATACTTACTCCACTGCTAACTCTCCAGACTTCTCCACTGTCTGAATTATACTGGATGGTAAGCTTCATAATGGAAGCTCAAATCCATTGTTTTCATTACATTTCCTTTCTGTTTGTCAAACATCTGAAGGTGAACCGGATTGTTTACAACCTAATATCTGCAGAGATAAACCTTAGACCTTGCATCCGTACCATCACCCTGATCTGCTCTGTGGCATCAGCCAAATTTGGTTATGCCTCATAATCTCAATGATGTCTATTTTAACTCAAACTTGGTTGGTGCCCATTGCACTCCTTGAGGTTACCCAAAACAGTGCTGTACTTGTTTTTGCTTCCATTGTCTCCTTCATCTACCTTCACCTCCTGACCTACGCAGACTCCCAATAAAACAGTACCTTGATTTGAAAATCTTGATTTCTGCTTTCATATCCCTCCATAGATTTTGGAGGACCATAGATCATTAATTAACTGTAAAGTAGAACAGAGACAAATGAGTTTATTGGTGAGATATTAAATCCATTGTGGCTTTTGATTTTTATTGCAATATACTGTATATTGCTGTAGGCAACAGCTGACAGGACAAAACAAAGGGAGATGGAGTTGATTATAGGGGACTATTTTAAATTTGAATAAGACAAATAGGAATAGTTTTTCAATGGTGATAAATTAGATGCTGTGAAGAAAAAGGATTCTTGTTCTTTGGCATTTGCTTGGGACGAAGAATGACCTGCATCTGCTCTGATTCTGTGGATTGTGTGATGCTGATGGAACCAATATGGAAGCTGTAATCTCTACCACAGGTGGGGCAGCACATGACTGATGGAGTGGGCGGATGAGTAGTTTGTGAGGTGGTGCATCCCTTCTGCTGCTTTTGCAGGGCAGATGCCCTGTCTTCCCAATATATGAATTTGAAGTTCTCACAACTATCTCCAACATCTTCTTTCCATTTGAGAAGTCGTGTGGCAGGGATTCACAAGACTCAGTGAGGCAATGCGCCACAGAGCCAAACAAGGATGGACCCCGCGGTTTGCCCGCAACTCCGCCTGATTCGCCGCTGCGAATGGAGGACCCGGTGGGCCGCTGCCTGAAAGGGAAGCTCAGAAGCTGCCGGGCCTGACCCCAAAGACTGGAGAGTCGAAGAGGAGGGAGTTACTGGCAACGATGAACATGAGGAGTGGGCTAGCACGAGAGGGTATTGCCTCCATCGCCTTTAAGTTTGTCTGCAGAATATAGAAGAGGAACATCGGTTCACGGGCCATGCCGATCAAGGGTAGCAGAGGAGACCCTTCTGCAGCCTGGGACTTACCTGGATCGGGGGGCTCCAGTACACCCAGCAAGTGGACTTCTTTTTTGTAAATGGCACCAAAACATGGCGACTGTGCATGTGAGAGCTATGCAAAAAATGAATTCCACTATGCAGTGCATAGGTGACCATAAAGAACCATTGATCCATTGATTCAACCATTGGATGTTGCATTTTCTCAAGGAAACTTTGAGCACTTCTTTCAATTGTTATCTTCCTGGTAATCCCTTCCATGACGTAACCTGGAATAGATTTTCAGGAGCCTAGTATGGGCTCCGAGTGGATAAAACTTCTTTGTATAAAACTCCAGCACAGAATGGCTAACCTCACATTGAGAACGTTTCAGAATGAATGCTTTTGATAAGAACATTTGAGATCAATTTTTTTCTCCCTTAAAAGAAGGGACTATTGATTTTGTGTTTTCTTAAGTGCATAATTCATCGCAGAAGTAGCCCATTCAGCCCATCGAGTCTTTTCCACCACTATCATCTATCTTGTCACCTAGCAACGCAACATCTCTAAATAATACTAAAAGTCTTCCTATTGTTTGTGTTTGTGCCCACGATGTGCCCACAATGTGAATGTGTCTCTGTGTTAATCTGTTTTTCCTATCTTCTTCCAAACGCTAGGCCACAGTCTTCCCATTTTCACACATCCTAGTTACATTTTTCCTGTTGTGGCAATAAACATCTTCCCGTTGCAATCACACCTATATTTTCGAAGCTATTAATCCTTTAAATTTAAAAAACAGCCCCAAAAACTAAAAAAAAATCATAATGAGGACACAATGCACTCACAAGGCAGGATGGCCCACTCCGGGAGGGAGGGGCACTCCAGCGCTCCAACAGCAGCGGACACACGGGGACATAAACCCGGCAATGTCCCCATCAGCTGCAGCGGAGTTGGGGACAGTCTGGTCCCTCCGCCCTCTCAGAGTCACTGACCGCGTTGCACTGGCACCGGACCCCGACCCCCACACCGGGGTAATTCACCCGACCTCCACACCGGGGTGATTTACCCCCCTGACCCCCACACGGGGTGCTTCACCCCCCCGGACCCCGATCCCGGTATTATTTCACTATGCCGAGGATGCCGAGGGGAGGGGGGGAGAGAGGAGAAAGTGGTGGAATATTGCGTTGGGGGAACGGGTTGCGTTGGGGGGGAACATGTGAGTGATAGAATATTGCGTTGGGGCAGCAGACCCAACGGGCCTGCAGTTTGTCTCGTATAAGATTAAAATGAATAAATATTCGGCAATTTTACTTTTAAAGATAATGTCATAATCCAATACAAATTGAAACCTCTTGCATTTCACACTTTAATGTTGCCTGGACAAGAATAAAGATGACCACATGAGGGCAGCAAAAATGTAAATTACACAGTCGAGGAAACAAATCCCTTCAATATTCTGACACCTTTAAAATCAATTTTCCTTTTATAAAATGATTTTTTTAATTTTAAATGAAACTTTTTGTATTTATTAAAAAGGTAAATAACTCAGCATGAATGTTATGCTCGTGATGAATGCAAAAAAATTAACATTGAATTCTCCAATTGTAGGTATCCTCTAACAACAACCCCCACTCCCTTTTCCTTCTCAGTTCTTGGTGGTGTAAATATTGCTACAGCTTTATTTTTTTCAAAGATCTTTTTTAGTAAAATGAAAATCTTTTTTTATTCTCTTTCAACATTAGGGATTTTCTTCCTCGAGGACCAGGCATAGTGACTAGACGCCCTCTGGTTTTGCAACTGGTTAATTCCACTACAGGTAATATTAGTTTTATTGTTGAATATTAGCTTTTTTTTTGTCAAGTTCAAGATTGTTACCAGATGCAACAAAATGATTGCCAGCAGGCTGGATTCTAGAATATGATTTTGTCTCCCTATTGCTCATCAAGATGAAGGTGACAGCTTTACGCACTTTGAAATAAAAAAGCTACACAAGAAAATCTCTGCAAGCTGGTCAGCATGTGGAGAGAGATGTATTGCAGACCACCAGAACTGGTAAAAGATAAAGCTGATCGTGCTGCTGCTTCACATGTTTGATCCTGATCTCCATGTGAAGTTTGCATGTTCTCCTTGTGACAGTGTGGGTTTCCTCTGGGTGTTCCGGTTTATGGAGAGGATACGAAAGTGGGATAGCATAGAGCTAGAGTGAGGGGGTTGGTGTGGACTCGATGTGCCGAAGGTACTGCTGTATCCATCAATCGACTCAGCTGCAGCCAATGGTCTGTGAAAGGGTGGAAAGCAAATGAGATTAAAGGACAAAATTATCTTTTACTTTCAGGAACTGATTGAGACAGCATTAACATTCTTTGCTTAGAGTTTGTTCCACATCTTCACTTCTATGAGACAGACTGGGGTTCAATTGTTAATTTACAAATAAAATGCTCTTTCGGTATTCATAACAACGAAAATATTTTGATATTGTCGTCTTTACTCGAAGAGCAATTTATATAACTTGTACAAAACACAAAGTGTTGGAGTAACTCGGCGGGCCAGGGAGCATCTGTGGAAGAACGATTAGCAACTTTTTGAGTCCCCTCTTGAGTCTGAAGAAGGGTATCATCGCCTATCATTGCCTTCACAGATGCTGCCTGACCTGTTGAGTAATTGCCACAATCCGTGGTTTCCTCAACATTCTAGCATCTGCAGATTTTCACTGAACTATGCAAAAAATGGATTTGGCTACACCTAGGTATAGGTGACAATAAAGTTTAGTTTATTATTGTTACATGTACTGATGTACAATGAAAAGCTTTTGTTGTGTACTACACATGATTACCATCAAACCGTGTGCAGTATACAGATAAACGGTACAACATTTTAGCGCAAGATAAAGTCCGATTAAAGATAATTCAAAGGTCTCCAATGAGATAGATGGGAGGTCAGGATCGCACCATAGCTCGTGATAAGGCAATTCAGTTGCCTGATAGCAGCTGGGAAGAGACTATCCTTGAATCTGGAAGTATGCGTTTTCACACTTCTGTACCTCTTGCCAGAGGGGAGACAATGGAGTGACCGGGGTGAGACTGGTCCTTGATTATGCTGGTGGCTTTGCCGAGGCAGCGTGAAGTGTAGATGGAGTCAATGAACCATTCAACCATCATTGTGTGTCTCTCTTATATAACTTGAAAATATGTTTTGCTATTAACTGTATTTTAATTTTGTTATAGAATATGCTGAATTCCTACATTGTAAAGGAAAAAGGTTTACTGATTTTGAGGAAGTGTGCCATGAAATTGAAGTAGAAACGGACAGAGCAACTGGAACAAACAAAGGGATTTCATCAATACCCATTAACCTGAGAATCTACTCGCCAAATGGTGTGTAGAAAGATGAAGTATAACTTTTTTTCCCATGTACATTAAGATGACTGCTCACTGATTCCATACGACACTTCTGTACAAACGAACACATTTGGGAGAGATCATGCTATTTGTAAGGGAAGTGCTTAATTCTAAGCATTTAAGATGGTGGTTCGTTTATCTTCTTCTCAAACAAGTTATACTGTTCTACCAAGGCGTTCCCCAAGGCTCCGTACTCGGCCCCCTCCTCTTCATCATCTACATCCTCCCCCTTGGTCAGATACTCCGCCACTTCAACCTGGACTTCCACTGTTACGCTGACGACACCCAGATCTACCTCGGCACCACAACCCCCCCCCTCTCCCATATCAACTCCTGTTTGTCAGCTATAAAAACCTGGATGCAACATAATTTCCTCAAACTCAACAGCGATAAGACAGAATTCCTCCTCATAGGCTCCAAAGCCACACTCAGCAAAATCAATAACCCCACTCTCACCATCGACGGCACCACTGTCTCCCCATCTCCCCAGGCCCGCAACCTTGGCGTGATCTTTGATTCCACCCTCTCCCTTGAGCCTCACATCCGCCATGTCATTAAAACCTCCTTCTTTCATCTCCGCAACATCGCCAAACTCAGACCCTCTCTCACACCTCCCGCTGCTGAAAGACTCATCCATGACTTCATCTCCTCCCAACTGGACTACTGCAACTCACTTCTCCTTGGCATCAGCTCCACCTACATCAACTGACTCCAACTGGTCCAGAACGCAGCCGCCCGACTCATCACCCACACCAAATCCTGGCATCACATCACTCCAGTCCTCAAACAACTTCACTGGCTTCCCATCTCCCACCGGATCAACTACAAAATCCTGATCCTCACCTACAAAGCCCTCCACCATCTGGCCCCCCCATATCTCACTGACCTACTCTCCCCCTACCAACCCTCACGGTCCCTCAGATCCACATCAGCCGGTCTCCTCTCCATCCACAAGTCCAACCTCCGCAGTTTTGGGGACAGAGCCATCTCCAGGGCAGCTCCCAGGCTCTGGAACTCCCTCCCCCAACTGATCCGCAATTCCGTGTCCCTCACCATCTTCCAGTCCCGCCTCAAGACCCATCTCTTCACCTCTGCCTATCCTTAGCCCCACGTCCCCCTCCCTTTTCATCTGTGCATTAATTGCCTCATATTGTGTTTTGTATTGAATTCTGTCTTTACTTTGTGTACTAGTCATGTCTCTACTATTTATTTCATTCCCCTTACATGTTTTTCCTCTACCTGCTAAATTTTTGTAAGGTGTCCTTGAGACTCTTGAAAGGCGCCTATAAATAAAATGTATTATTATTATTATTATTATTACCAAGTTATGATTTTGTGTGTTTCTTAACTTTATAGAACAGTGATGTGAAATAGTGCAAATTGTATCAATTAAAAAGATACGGAACTCTTAACTGATGAAAATTAAGCACAAAATGCTAGAGTAACTCAGCAGATCATACATGTCTGGAGAACATGGATAGGTAATGATTCGAGTCAGTCTGTCGAAGGGTCCCGACCCGAAACATCACCTATCCATGTTCCCACGAAATGCTGCCTGACCCACTGAGTTACTCCAGCACGTTATGCTATATTGGGTATAAAAGTAGCATCTGCAGTCCTTTTTAATTACAACTGACGATATAGATCTGAAACAAGGGAAACTTAGTTCTGCTGTTGCATTAATAAGAACAGTAACAGCTATTTATCCTCCTGTTTTGTTTTTTTACAGTGCTAAACCTGACCCTAATTGATTTACCCGGCATCACAAAAGTGCCAGTAGGAGATCAACCAGCAGATATTGAGTACCAAATCAGGGACATGATAATGCAATTCATCAGTCGCGAAAACTGTCTTATTCTGGCTGTAACACCAGCTAACACGGACTTGACCAATTCAGATGCACTAAAGTTAGCGAAAGATGTTGATCCCCAAGGTAAGAGATTTTTTCCCCCACCCGTAACGCTTAACTTTTAACGTTTAGCTTGCCTAGCAATTATTGTTTTTATAAATAGACATTTGGTTTAGTTTCGAGTTACAGCGTGGATCCAGGCCCTTGCCCGCACCGACAAGAGATCCCCGCACATTAACACTATCTTATACACACTAGGGATAATTTACACTTATACCTAACCAATTAACCTACATATCTGTACCTCTTTGGAGTTTGGGAGGAAACAGAAGATCTCGGAGAAATCCCGCGCGGTCACAGGGAGAACGTACAAATTCCGTACAGGCAGCACTTGTAGTCAGGATCGAACCCGGGTCTCCGGTCTGCAAGCACTGTAAGGCAGCAACTCTACCGCTGCGCCACCGTGCCACCCTTTTAACTTTTAAAACTTCAAAAAACGTTTTTAATTTTTTGATAGTGATAAAGGGATCATACATTTAAACACAATACACAAAGGTCCCTACTGCAGAATGTCTTGACTCACTTTCTTCAAGTATAGCCAGGGCACTTGCATGGGCCTCAGCTTTTCTTGTATTTTTGTGAGAACACTCTTTGTTCCAAACATACCCCAGCACCATCCTCAACTCTTTCTCTGCTGCATTGGCGGTTGCATTAGGTCTGCTTCCTGCACCCATGCAGAACTCATGGACTTAATCAACTTTACTATTAACTTCCACCCGGCTTCAAGTTCACTTGGACTATCTCTGTCATCTTTCTCCCCTTTCTTGATCTCTCTGTCTCCATCACGGGACAGATTATCGACTGACATCCATTACAAACCCACTGACCTCCACCATAACCTTAACTACACTTCCTCTCACTCTGTCTCTTGCGTGGACTCTCAATTTCTCTGTCTCTGTCACATCGGCACCTAAGATGAGGCTTTCCGTATAGAAGATCCGAGATGTCCTCTTTCTTTAGTTCATCTGGAATCCCTCCCCTGCTTTTGTGGATGGAGCCTTCACATGTATCTCCTCTGTGTCCCACAGTTCTGTTCTCATTCCCCCTCTCCCTAGACAGAACAAGGATAGAGTTCCCTTGGTCCTCGCCTTTCACCCAACAACCTTTGCATCCAAACTGTCATTCTCTGACATTTGTGCCACTTTCAACATGATTCCACCACCAGTCACATTTTCAAGTCCTCACCCCTTTCCACTTTCCATAGAGAGCGTTCTCCTAGTTCTCTCCGTAACTCATTGGTTCACTCATCTGATCCCACGCAAACCACCTCCTCCCCAGGTACTTCCACAGCAACTGCAGGAGATGTAAAACCGATCAGTACACCTCTTTTAATTCCATCCTGGGATCCTAGCAGCCCTTCATGTGCAGTTCATCTCCTCTTTTACTTCCATCCTGGGATCCTAGCAGCCCTTCCATGTGAGATAGAGGTTCACATGTACCTCTTCCAAGCACACATGAACAAAGTAAAATTAATCTGCCGTTTGAAAGAACACAAAGTGCTGAAGTCTCAGAGGGTCAGGCAGTATCTCTGGAAGACATGGATAGATGGCATTTCAGGTTGGGACCCTTCTTCAGACTGCAAACATTAGACCCAGTTTGAAGAAGAGTCCTGACCTGAAATGTCGCCTATCCATGTCCTCCAGAGACTAAAGAAGGTCTCGACCCGAAACGTCACCTATACATGTTCTCCTGTGATGCTGCCTGACCCGCTGAGTTATTCCAGCACTTTGTGTTCCATGCAAGATCCCAACATCTGCAGTTCCCTGTGCCTCCATTTTCCTGCTGTCTGAAAACTGTACTTTAATTAATTACTCATTTAATAATATTTCATGTGATTTGGACAGGTTTGCGAACAATTGGTGTGATTACCAAGCTTGATCTAATGGATGAGGGTACAGATGCCAGGAATGTTTTGGAGAACAAGCTGCTACCTCTTCGCAGAGGTATTGCATATAAATAGGCCACTGTATTTGCTGCTTAATTTCCAGTGCTGAATATCTAAAGTGACATCAGTCTCATTAGTTTGAGGATAAGTGTAGTACATTCCAATACAATTTTTCTTCAACAGTACAACTGCTAAGATGCCAATCACCCTGTGCGGCCACGGTGGCGCAGCGGTATAGTCGCTGCCTTACAGCGCTTGCAGCGCCAGAGAATTGGGTTCAATCACGACTATGGGTACTGTCCGTACGGAGTTTGTACTTTCTCGCCGTAATCGCGTGGGTTTTCTCCGAGATCTTCGGTTTCCTCTGCACTCCAAACGCACAGGTATGTAGGTTAATTGGCTTGGTGTATGTGTAAATTGTCCCTAGTGTGTGTAGGATGGTGTTAATGTGCAGGGATCGCTGGCTGTTGTGGACTGTTCGGTGTGGACTCAGTGGGCCGAAGGGCCTGTTTCCGTGCTGTATCTCTAAACTGAACTAAAAAATGAAATATTATTTGATTAAAGAAATTAAGCTGTATCTGCCCATGCCAATATAGCACCATTTAGATCACTTACAAAACATTTCAAACTGGCTCGCAGCCTATCAGTCCTAAACAATCACATGTCAATAATTTATAAACAAATTGGTGGTACATCCTGGTGGTGGAGGCATAAAGAGTATCCAGATCAGCACTTAAATTGCAAAGACATTGAAAACTACAGACCCTGTACTGGTAAATGTGATCAGTATAAATGGGTCATTGATGGCCAGCATTGATACAATGGGCAAAAGGGCTGTAAGACTCTATGGTTGTACCAGAGCTCATTTGTGCCAAACTGCATGTCTGACATTCAGATGTTGATTTCTTAATCATCATAAAAGAAAGCCTATCAATGCCTCTACGTGTTTAGAAGATTGAGGAGTTTCTGTATGTCTTGAATTTTATTTGTACGGAGGACAGTGTATTGACGTTGCATTATGGCTTGGTAGGGCAACTCGAATGTCCAGGAACAAAGGAGATTACAGAGAGAGGAGGAGAACACTGCCCGGTCCATCACGGGTACTGACCTCCCTACTATTGAAGGGATCTATAGGAGGCGCTGCTTCAAAAGGCAGCCAGCATCATTAAGGACCCACCTCTCTTCCACAATCAGTCTAAAGAAGGGTCCCGACCTGAAACGTCACCCATCCATGTTATCCAGAAATGCTGCCTGAACCTGACTCTGTCTTCTTTTGTAAGCCAGCATCTGCAGCTCCTTGTTTCTACAATCCTTTTAGATCCTGCTAGATGTCTCAACACATTCTCATGCTGACTTGTTAGGTTTACCCTTTTGCTGTAAAGGTATCTTCCTTTTGCTGTGAAAGGAATAAATTAGAACAAGCAACTTGCGGTAAAAACGACTGAGATTGTTCTAAAAATGCAGAATCACTCGAGGAAACCTTATGCACTTACCAGAGTGAATTTAAGTCCTAAGCTTCTAAAGTTTCATCTTCACTACTTTTTCAATTGGAACCATATCTTGCTCAGTTTAGAGATACAGCGTGGAAACAGGCCCTTCAGCCCACCGAGTCTGCGCTGACCAACCGTTCTATCCTACACACTAGAGAGATTTACCGAAGCCAATTAACCTACAAACCCACACATCGTTGGAATGTGGGAGGAAACTGGAGCACCCAGAGATAACTCACATGGTCACAGGGAGAATGTACAGACTCCATACAAACTTCACCTGTGGTCATGATTGAACCTGGGTCTCTGATGCTGTAAGGCAGCAACTCTGCACTACTGTGCCACGCTCCTTTGGGGAACAAAAAGGCATGTACATTATTTATATAGCACCATTTAAATCACGTACAAAACAATTGTTTGGCTCACAGCCTGTCACTCCTAAACGATCACATAGCAGCCAGTTTGTACACATGAAGTCTCAACAAGCTGCAGTGTTACAGATAAAAATAGATGGTCTGTTTAAATGTTTGGAAATGTTAATTGAAGGATAAATATTGGCCAGGATCTGGAGATCACTTTATATCGCAAGAGTAAATGTTATCCCGAAAGCACATGATAAAGAACCTTGACAATTTTCATTTTATAATTTCATGACTGTTAGGATACATTGGTATTGTCAACAGAAGCCAGAAGGATATAGAAGGAAAGAAGGACATTAAAGCAGCACTTATAGCGGAAAGAAATTTTTTCCTTTCTCAACTTGCGTATAAACACATGGCAGAACGTATGGGAACTCCATATCTCCAGAAGATCCTCAATGAGGTGAGAATTAATGTTTGGATGACATTTAGGATTGTGATAATGGTTTGGTTTGCATAGGTCTTGTTTGTAAATGCAATCCACTGTGCATATCTGCCAAAATATTTGATACTGTTTCTTTTAATTTTAACAATGAAGTGAATTATTATGTATTATGTATCCAGTATTATGAATCGTAAATTGATTTCACCGAGAATCATTGAAAATATGCATGATCTCGACTCTCATTCGCTGATGAGTCTTGAGGTGACTCCGTAATTATGTCCTAGATATACAGATCCATCCATCAAAATTACTGATGTGTACCTGTACAGACTGTATTGGGAAAGCTGTCCACAGGTTAAGGTTTCTTTTACTTTTTTTTATTTTCCATTTTGAAGGCAAGGAGTTTCTTTTCAAAGCTAGTTATCTCTTTGCTGCCTTGTGCCCGCGTGTGCATGTGTACCCAAGCTTTCCTTGTTCATGACTACCACGGGTTTTTTCTTGACATATGCCTTCATTGTGTTTTTACAACTTTTCCTTTGACCACCATAGGATCTCTGGTCACGAATGAGCTGGAAGCGTGAAACTCATTTGGGGAATTGAGAGTTGGGCATATATGTTGTCCAGTGGAGTTCATCTCTGAGGATTATTGTATTAATGCTTCATCTTCCAACTTAGTGCGGAGGAGGATTTTAAGGCAGCATCATTCTGCACCTATTTTCTATGTTTCTATGGAGAAAGCAGGCACGGGTTATTGATTGGGGACGATCATCCATGATCACAATGAATGGCGGTGCTGGCTCGAAGGGCCGAATGGCCTCCTCCTGCATCTATTTTCTATGTTTCTATTGGTCATGGCTGACTAGGTTCTTCAGGTGATACTGGTAAAATCACCCATTTCACATCCTTAACAAAGGGATAGAGATGATAATTGAGCTGCATACCTGTATCAGACTGACTGTCCACATACCAAAGGAGACTATATGGCAATCGATGTGTTTGAAACGCTTTTAATCCGAAATGCCATCATCCATTTTGTCGATATCTTGGTGTTGTTCCATGGATCATGGTCAGAGAAGATGTGCTGAATTTGTTTCCCAAAGGAGGCACGAATACACTGGATCCCGTGCTGAGTCTCTAGGTTGTGGCTGCAGAGATAAGTGAAGCAATTGTTCCTGCATCAGCCCTTGATGGTGAATTGTGCAGTGTTATTTCGCTTCGCAATGTAGAAACAAGGAACTGCAGATGCTGGTTAATGCACATAAGGACACAAAGTGCTGGAGTAACTCAGCAGGTCAGGCAGCATCTCCAGAAAACATGGATAGGTGACGTTTTGGGTCGAGACCCCTTCTCTTAATGTTGGATTAAAATTTGATGCTTAGGTTGGTTTATGTTAGGAGATGCATCATAGTCTGGATGTCACTTGTTGGGTTCAAGCATGGCAGAATTATTAGTGTGTTGCAGGTCAATGATAAATATCCTGGACATTTTGACGTTGAATATAGGCTTGAAGATTAAAGAATCCACCTTCCTCACTTTTCTTCAGTCAGTTCTTATAGGAGCATATTCTACTAAGATAGGATAATAAGATAATGGTGAGCAAGGTTAAATGATTATATCCCCCTTGACCTCATTTGGCGTGATGAAGGGGTCCATCTTTGAATCATTGTGACAAATACAAGTGATCTGATCATACAGAAGCCTCAGATTATCTTTATTAAATTCCCTTCATAACGGTTTAGAAACCTTTTTAGATATTCATTTTAAATCTGATTTGTCCTTTTTTTTATGCTAGCCTACCAATAATTTTCACAGGCATATGCAGCTTTTCTTTATCCTTGGCGGAATTTAATCCTGGTGCAGAAAGATGGAAATGTAATGCATCATGTAGTTTTTCTGTACAGTATTTACTTTCGTGGCCATGTTCAACAACTATATCTTTGTTTAACATGTTTAGCTTGAATTTCATTGCAACATTGTTGTTCTAGAATTCTAACGGAAGAGCAAGACATTCATTGCACCTCCACTTTATTATGTAACTAGGCTACGTGGGACCCGTTGGGTCCCAGTCACACGGGCCTGGTCCCCCCCCAACGCAACCCATTCCCCAACGCAATATTCCACCACTCACCTGTTCCTCCAACGCAACCCATTCCCCCGAAGCAATGTTCCACCACTGGGCAGGGAATGTGGGGAAGGGGGGGTGAGGGGGTGATGTGGGTGTGGGGGAGGGGGCATGTGGGGGAGGGGGAGGGGCTTTGTGGGGGGGGGTGGGGGATGTGGGGAGGGGTTGTGGGGGGTGTTCGGGAGGGGATGTGTGTGGGGGAGGGGGGATGAGGAGGGGGGGCTGTGGGGGAGGAGGAACCTTCAAAACCTTCATAACTTTTGTACTGTTTCACCGATCGGAACAAAACTTATTTGACTTGCAGCAGAGGAGAATGGTGAGTAAGGTGGCAATGCTGTGGGGGATCGTTTTTGTGCAAATTTAATTACAACGCAGACAGGAAGTGGTCAAGATGAGAGTTTTAGTAATATATAGATATGTTATAATTTGTTAATGTTTCAATAGGGTTTTGAATGTTCATTGTCTTTTATTTTGCAGCAGCTGACCAACCACATTCGGGAGATTCTCCCAGTGCTGCGAGACAAGCTGCGGAGGCAGTTATCATCTTTAGAAAAGGAGGTGGCAGAGTTTAAGGACTGCCGACCTGATGACCCTGCCATAACAGCCAAAGCTCTCTTGCTGTACGTTACGCGCTCTCAACTTATTGTTAAGCATCTTTGTTTGAAGTATAATGTGGATTGTCTGGGAAAATTCTGGGAACTACTTGTGTCATATTAGCTTGAATCTGCATGCTTTCAAAACAGTAGAAACGAGGAAATTCAATTAAATGAAATTCATTGCAAATTCAATTTAATGAGAATTTATTGACACATCAAAGATGGAGCCTGCCTGTGGTGACAGTTTGCCAGCAGCTCAACAGAAGAGGATTATTCATAGCTTCACTCAACTCACCTTGATCAGAGAAACGGTAGAAATCGGCACAGAAACGGACAAACTGCTAGTGCACTTGAAGGCAATAGTGATATTGCGATCTCCCGCAGCTGCGGGAGCCCCCGACTGCAAACGTTCCCTCAATCGCTGGAGAACACCCGACCCGACTGAGGATCACAGGTACTGTACCTGGAAACACCGGAAAGACCTCCCGTGCCGACGGGCAGGATCTCCCAGGAACTGGAGCTGCAACGGAGCTGGAGCTGGCGTCTGCAAGGGAATCCCCGTTCCAGTGCAGGTTCACAGAAACAGCAGGTACAGTAAGCACAGTACCTGGAAACAACGGAGAGGCCTCCATTGTGTCTGGAAACGTGGCCAACGGGCAGGACTTCAGGTCAGACAGAAGCACAGGGGACTTTGACCCACCTCTCCCTACCCATCGTCCTAGCCAATGTACAGTCCCTTGAAAATAAAGTGGAGGACTTAAGGGCAAGGCTGCTTTATCAAAGGGAGCTGAGGGAATGCTCTGTGTTGTGTTTCACAGAGACATGGCTCACCCCCAGCTCCCCAGACTCAACAGTCCAACCTGAAGGTTTCTCCATCCATTGCATGGACCGTACACTGGCATCTGGGAAAGGGAGAGGAGGGGGCATCTGCCTCATGGTCAACTTTGCGTGGTGCTCAGACGTGGCCGTCCTATCCAACTCCTGCTCTCCACACAGGGAACACCTGGCTGTGAAGTGCCGTCCCTACTACCTACCGAGGGAATTCACCTCCATCATCCTGACCGCGATCTACATCCCTCCCCAGGCAGACGTCCATCTGGCACTGGGAGAGCTGCATGCCGTGGTCAACAAGCACCAGACGGCTTACCCCGAGGCGTTTACCACCATAGCCGGGGATTTCAACAAAGCCAACCTGAAGAAATCGCTCCCTAACTTCCACCAATATGTCTCCTGCAGCACCAGAGAATCAAACACCCTCGACCACTGCTACACGACCATCAAAGACGCCTATCGCTCTATCCCTCGCCCTCACTTCGGTAAATCTGACCATACTGCGGTGCTGCTTCTTCCTGCCTACAGGCAGCAATTGAAGAGCACACCCCCAGAGGTGAGGACTGTACAGAGCTGGTCGGGGAAGGCGGAGGAACAACTCCAGGACTGTTTGGAGTCTGTAGACTGGGCAATGTTCATGGACTCGGCAACGGACATGAATGAATACGCCACAGTCGCTACATACATCATAAAGAAATGTGTGGGGGGCTGCATCCCAACAAAAACATTCCTAACCTGTTTCCTGTTTCCTAACCGGAAGCCTTGGATGAACCATGAGATCCGCACTCTTCTGAAGTCCAGATCCCGGCTATTCAGGTCTGGAGATACAGTGGTCTACAAGAAGTCCAGATACGACCTTGGTAAGGCCATTAAAAAGGCCAAAAGAGACTTCTGCTCCTAGCTGGAGCTTGAGACGGATGTTCGGCAGCTGTGGCAGGGCTTGAATGCAATCACCTCCTACAAGGCGAAATCAGGAGGCAGCTCAAATGTCAGCGAAGCATCACTCCCTGACGATGCGTTTTACGCATGCTTTGATAGGGAGAATACTGATGTGCCTTCCTGAGCTCACATTCGCCGTGATGGTATTTCAGTCACAGTCACAGAGGCCGATGTCAGGAAATCCTTCAGAGGGGTGAACCCTCGGAAAGCGCCTGGTCCTGATGGTATACCCGGTCATGTTCTAAAAACCTGTGCGGACCAACTGGCTGGAGATTTTACGGACCCTCACTTCTGATGTCTGAGGTTCCCACCTGCTTCAAAAGGGCATTAATTATACCAGTGCCCAAGAAGAGCAAGGTGACATGCCTCAATGACTATCGACCAGTGGCACTAACGTCTGTGGTGATGAAGTGCTTTGAGAGGCTGATCATGGCGCAAATCAACTCGTACCTCGACAAAAACCTGGACCCACTGCAGTTCACTTACCGCCACAACAGATCAACGGTGGATGCGATCTCGCTGGGTCTCCACTCCGCTCTGGACCACTTGGACAACAAAAACTCATATGTCAAGCTGTTATTCATTGACTACAGCTCGGCATTTAATACCATCATCCCCTCCAAGCTGGTTACCAAGCTCTCAGATCTGGGTCTCTGCGCATCCGTCTGCAATTGGATCCTCGACTTCCTCATTCACAGACCATAATCTGTCCGTATTGGTGGAAATGTGTCATCCTCGATAACACTCAGCAGGGTAGCACCTCAAGGCTGCGTGCTCAGCCCTCTGCTGTACTCTATACTCATGACTGCGTTGCCGAACATAGTGTGAACCAAGGAATTGATTGTGAACTTTGGAAGGGATAGGATGGGGACCCACAGTCCCGTTTAAATCAACGGGTCGATGGTGGAAAAGGTCAAGCACTTCAAATTCCCGGAGATCTCTCCTGGTCCCAGAACACTGATGCAATTATAAAGAAAGCACATCAGCGTCTCTACTTCCTGAGAAGATTACGGAGAGTCGGTATGTTAAGGAGGACTCTCTCGAACTTCTACAGGTGCACAGTAGCGAGCATGCTGACCGGTTGCATCGTGGCTTGGTTCGGCAACTTGAGCGTCCAGGAGCGGAAAAGGCCACAAAAAGTTGTAAACACTGCCCAGTCCATCATCGGCTCTGACCTCCCTACCATCGAGGGGATCTATCGCAGTCGCTGCCTCAAAAAGGCTGGCAGCATCATCAAGGACCCACACCATCCTGGCCACACTCATATCTCTGCTGCCTTCAGGTAGAAGGTACAGGAGCCTGAAATCTGCGACATCCAGGTTCAGGAATAACTACTTCCCCACAGCCATCAGACTATTAAACTCAACTTCAAACAAACTCTGAACTATAACAGCCTATTGCACTTTATCTGTTTATTTATGTGTATATATATGGTATATGAACACACTGATCTGTTCTGTATTCATGCCTACAATATTCTGTTGTGCTGCAGCTAGCAATAATTTCATTGTCCTATCTAGGACACATGACAATAAACTCTCTTGACATGTGCCAAGGTTCAGTGAAATTCTTTGTTTTTGCATACAAACAGCTGGAACTGCAGATGCTGGTCAATACACAAAAGGACACAAAGTGATGGAGTGACTCATCGGGTCAGGCAGCATCACAGGAGAACATGGATAGGTGACGTTTCGGGTCGAGAACTTCTTCAGTTTGAAGAAGTATCATAACCAAAAACGTCACGTATAAGTTACTCCAGTATTTTGTGTCCTCTTTCAAAACTGTATATTTTAAACGGAATATTGATTACTTCTCCAAATTAATAAAGAACGAAATTTATTATTGCAGACAAATTTCAACATAAAATAAATGACATTCTAATATTACATAAAAGCTCTAAGAAATGTTATCTCAGTCCACTAGTTCCAGCAGATCTTTGGGATGGGTAACTTCAGGTTCTGCGCAATACAGTCAAAGATGATGCATGGATGGAGAAACCTCCGTTCCTGTGAATCTATTTGTTCACTTGGTTAGATCAGAGCAAATTAATTTTCTCGCCACTGTTCCTATACCTTGATATCCGCGCATAACACAAGATCTGTCAATCACCAGTATAAGTGTCCATTATTACTAAACTAAATTAAAATGATTGCTTTCACCCAAGTTTTCATTTATTTCCTTAAGATAGAGAAGAGTGGTACATAGGCAGGCAAGATGTTTTTATTAGCCAAGACTGTTTGGAAGCTTAGGTGGTTCAGCGGTAGAGTTGCTGCCTTACAGCGCCAGAGACCTGAGTTCAATCCTGACTACGGGTACTGTCTGTATGGATTTTAAACGTTCTCCCCATGACTGCGTGGGTTTTCCCCGGGTGCTCCGGTTTCCTCCTATGACATGCAGGTTTGTAGGTAATTGACTGGTAAAGATTGTAGATTGTCCCTAATATGTAAGATAGTGGTGTACGGGGATTGCGGGTTGACGTGAACTCGGGGGACGAAAGGGCCTGTTTCCGTGCTGTATCTCTAAACTAAACTAAACTTTTAAAAAGTGTGCCATAGACTCGTCAGTAATTATTAACTACCAATCAGAAATTATTTTCTTCCTTTCTAACAATCAGGATGGTAAAACAGTTTTCCGTGGATTTTGACAAGAAAATCGAAGGATCAGGCAATCAAGTGGATACGGTAGAATTATCAGGTGGAGCAAGGATCAACAAAGTTTTCCATGAACGATTTCCTTTTGAGCTGGTAAAGGTATAACTCTTACCAATCTCATTCTACTTATGTTATTGCAATGAAACCATCAGAAAAGTAAAATATTGAAGTGATCAGTGGATTTCTGGGCCTTGAGTCATGTAACAAGGAAATCTCCTGAGTGTCATAAAACTGTAGAGATATACAGCATTGAAAACTGTCTATATTGTCTACTAGCTAGAATAAGTAAACATTTATCCCTCTCTAATATATTGTGTGATAGCCTTGAACCTTGGCATCAAAACCTACATAATTTTGCACTGAAAGCACTAATAGTCTCAACTTTCATCCCAGGTTCCAGAAGTCTCTCGAAACAAACATTTTCAAAAATAATTAACAGTAATTTCTTTAGTTGTAAATATACTGTGAAGAGAAGAATATTAACCATAACAAATTAACTTAAAAATGTTGGCACGAGGAACTGCTGATGCTGGTTTAGAAAGAAAAGGACACAAAGTGCTGGAGTAACTCAGCGGGTCAGGCAGCGTCTCTGGAGAACATTGATAGTTGCCATTTTGGGACAGCTGAAGAAGGTTCCCGACCCAAAATATCTCCTATCTAAGTTCTCCAGAAATGTGAGCCTTTTTTTTTTAACTTAAAAATGTATTTGATTCCAAATCTTTAATCATCAGCAAATGTTTGTATTGACAAAAATTATTAAACTGCTTATATTAGTCATAATGGACCACTGGATACCCGGCTATGTAATCATCGACAAATTGATGAATGACAGTAAATGCATGTCCTGTCACTATTTCTTTTAAGATAGCAGAATTGTATAAAAACATGCATGTTAAACATTATCTGTTTATAACAGCAAGTAATTTGCAGATCAAAGGCTTAGGAAGCTCAGATCGAGAGACTTCATTCTTATGTTACTAGTGCCTGTAGTTTATTAAATCATGTGCAAACGGATATCTTATATAATAACTGCAACGTCAAGCATTCGTAGATTTGAAGGTTAATAATGCCTCATAGTCACAGTTTCTTCTGGCGTGAGGACAATAAATGATTTATTTTTAATTTCTGTAGATGGAGTTTGATGAAAAAGAACTACGACGAGAAATTAGCTTCGCTATTAAGAATATCCATGGTATCAGGCGAGTTGCTTTCAAAGAGTGATTTTGATCTTTCAGTTTAACCTGTAATACAGAAGAAATGAAAATTGTGTATTTAGTCTACCACCATACCAATACCAATACCATACCTTTTATTATCATTTGAACCTCACATGAGGTTCAAATGAAATTTGGTTTCTGCAGCCATACAAAAAAAAGAACCAAGACACACACCAACACAATTCAATTCACATAAACATCCATCACAGTGAGTCCTCCTCACTGTGATGGAAGGCAAAACTTAAACATATCTCTCCCCTGCACTCCCCTCTCCCCCCCATGTCAGAGTCAAAGACAGAGTCAAAGCCCCCGGCGGGCGATGTTAAATGTCCCGCAGCCATTAAAGCCACGCCGGGTGATGCAAGGCCACGCACCGGGTCTTGGTGTTGGAGCCCCGGCGGGCTCTTGGTGTTGGAGCCTCGGCGGGCTCTTGGTGTTGGAGCCCCGGCGGGCGCTCACAAAGTCCCGCAGCCATTCCAAGCCGCACGGGGCGGTGATGTAAGGCCCCGCTCCAGGTAATCTTCAACCCCGCAACTCGGGCGGGAGAAGTCGCCGTTGCGGAAGCCCCGAAAAGCGGTCTCCCAGCAGGGACCCGCGGGCTCCCGGTATTACTGTCCACAGACCTGCGGTAGGAGCTTCCGAATCTCCGGGTGTCGGGTCACAGCAGCGCGCCACCACAGCTCCACCCGCTCCGGACACGGCCAGCTCCGTGATGGTGAGTAAATCCGCAGCTCCGCGACTGGAGCCCCAGGTCATTCCTGTCGGAGGCCGCTCCACGTAGCAGCCCCAACGACAACGGAGACCCGACAAAGAAAAGGTCGGGTCTCCCGTGCAGGGGAAAGACCTTAAAGTTCCCCCACCCCCACACACATACCCCGACAAAAAAAACAATAAAAACTACATAGAACAAGACAGAAAACAATAAAATAGACAGACGGACTGCAGAGGCCGCTGCTGACAAGAGTCGCGCCGCCCACATACAAGTCGTCCTTTGCATGCTTACTGCTGCTTTGAGCCTGTAACACATAACTAAGTAATAATGTTGCAGTATCAACATTGTAAATAAAATACATTAACTATTTTGATTTATTTCACTTGTCGGACGTTTTGCCATCATCACAGTTGCAAGGAAAATAATTCCACTGTTCGCATCCTTGTATCCCTTCGTTATCAGCTCTTCCACAGCCAACAATGGGCCATTATCGGTTTCACCCTTACTTGGTCATCTGTTGTCAGCCCTGCCTTTTCTTGCCTCCAGTTCCCTCCCATCTACTTTCAGTCCAAGGAAGGATCCCGACCCGAAATGTCACCCACCCTTTTTCTCCAGAGATGCTGCCTGTCCCGCTGAGTTACTCTAAAGGGCCTGTCCCACTTGGCGTTTTTGTTTTTTGGCGACTGCCGGCATCATTGACTGATGTATCAGGGTCGCCAAAATGTCAAATCCAGCGGCGACAAAAAAAATGTTGCGACACTTGAGGAAACACTGTGCATCAATACGTCATCACGTCGCGTCATCGCCGCGTCACGCCACGACTTTTCCGGTGACCTGATACGTCAGCCAATGATGCCGGCAGTCGCCGGAAAAATCGGCAAGTGGGACAGGCCCAATTACACTTTATGTCTATCTTCGACAATAATTCATGTCATTCATTCATTGCAGCCCTTTTTTTCTTGTGTTTGGTTCCAAACAGTCTTCAAATCAAGTATTCCTAAAATAACCACCTGTTAGGCTGCTGTCTTCACTGTGTGATGGATGTCTTAACTTGCAGAAAGAGATACTACATCTAGGTTAATTTACTTCACGGCTTTCTTGCCATGTTAAGTTTATTTTTTATAATTTTTGCTTTTGAGTACCATCTGCATTCTCTAGCAGTTGGATCTAATTACAGTGTACAATTTTAATTTAACTGGAATGCCAACATTCCATTAGTTAGTTTAAAAATGTACATAATTGAGTGCATATTTGAATTAAATTGTGGCCGTTTAGATTACATAACTAGGAACATTTGACATATAGGCTCCAGTTTTGTTTCATTGCCAATATTTGAAACGTTTAAACTTTTTTGAAATTGCCTAAAGAAAGGTCCCGTCCAAAATGTCACCCATCCATGTTCTCCAGAGATGCTATCTTCCCGCTGAGTTACTCCAGCATTTTGTTTCCTCCTTTGAAGGCCAGTCAGTAATTTGCAGACAAATGCAGTAAACAACCTGACCCCATTTTCAAATGATAAGTATATAAAACTATTTACCAACTTATTAAATGTAAAAACTAAGATATTCTCTGAATGTTGGTTGCATAGTTTTCTTAAAGTTAGGATCATATATGTCAAAGGTTACTGGTAGAAGGTAGGAGAATCGGGTTGAGAGGGAAAGGTAGATATAACTTTCTATAACTTATTACATAAGTTCCTATGAGTTATCAGCTTGTGTGTACCTCCCTTATAAATAGACTTTTCAGATGATAGTGCTTTTTTCTTTAAAAATAATTGGTAGCTTATCTATTTTAATTATTCAAACAGTTGAATTATGTTTGAATGATAATTGTTCTTCTTTTTTAAACAATATTAAATAGTTCAAAATATATTTGTGTGGAAAATGCTGAATATTTTACTAAGTGATGCATGCAGATTTATTTTCTCAGTGTGGTCGTTATCAAGAATGATGTTTTGTCTTGCCTTTAATGTCTTCAGGCCTGGTTTGTTTACGCCTGATATGGCTTTTGAAACTATTGTGAAGAAACAGATAGTGAAACTCAAGGAACCTTGCCTGAAGTGCGTGGATCTGGTTATTCAAGAATTAATACATACCATTAGACAGTGCAGTCACAAGGTAAACTTCTTAACTTTTATTTGTTTCACACAGAGTGATAAAAGTACTAACATCCGCTGAAATCCACATCCTCGACAGTACAGTAATTTAGGTTTAGAGTATGCAATAAATTTGTCACTGATTTGATTTATTGCACTTCATTTGACAGTGAATGTCTCTTCAAACAGTACAAAATAATGCACAACTAATAGTATATGTCAGTTTGCATTAATTTAAGATTTCCCCTTAAGCTCTGTGGCGTCATATTAATATTTTGTGTGTTAATTGCTTTAACTCATCTGGTTACATTTTACAACTTTGCATTTGCTTAGCGCAAAGTAAGATAGTTACTTTAGATGTAGATAGACATCTGATGTGCCATTAGCAGAAATAGTTAGGTAGTCTTTTTTTATCAAGAGATAAATTTATCGTAACTGCTTGCATTAAACATTCAATGTAAATAATTTTATATGATTTATATGAATAAAACACAATAAATTAAAATGCAAAAGAAAGATCCTTTTTTTCCCATTCTGGAGCTTGTGAGTTTAAATTATGCTTTATTTTATTCATTTAGGTTTAAGTTTAGGTTTATTATTGTCACATGTCACGAGGTCCAGTGAAAAGCTTTGATTTTACATGCTATCCAATCAGATCAGATAATACTACACATAGTTACAATCAAGCCAGACTCGGGTACAATAGGTAAAGCAAAGCAAAAGATAGCGTGCAGAATATAGTTCTCAGCATTGTAGAGCAACAGTTCCAGAGACATCCAATGTCCGCAAGGGGTAGAGGTGAATCAGACAGTGCTAGGTTATGGAAGATCTGTTCAGAAGCTTGATAACAGAGGGGAAGAAGGTATTCCTGAGTCTGGTGGGTGTGCTTTCAAGCTTCTGTACCTTCTGCCCGACGGGAGTGGGGTTGTTGTTATGTTAACTGCTTTCATGAGGCATCGTGAAGCACAGATGGGTGCATAGCTGTCGGAGCCAACATTTATAACCTATTCCCAACCAAAGAACCTATAGCAAACAAGATAGTGCACTCGACGAAAAAGACGTAGTACGGTCATGGGTAGATTCATGGGTAATCTTCGACCCCATTTCCGTAACCGGCTTCCGTCTCCGCCATCTTTGTCCGCCATAAAAGATACTAGTGCGGAGATGGAAGCCACTTACGGAAACATCCTCGTAAAAATCAAAGATCTTTGGTAAAAATTTCTCCTCATTTTCTCTCTGCCTCTCTGCCCCGTTAAAGAGACTCACTGACAGAGGGGAAAGAAGGCGGGCATGAGATCAGAAGTTGGGAACAGACAGCCCTTCAGTTTCTTCTGCTGGAGGTAGTTGAGGCCGGGACTATCCCAATGTTTAAGAAACAGGTACATGGATAGGACAGGTTTGGAGGGATATGGACAAAACGCAGGCAGGTGGAACTAGCGTAGCTGGGACATGTTGGCCGGTGTGGGCAATTTGAGCTGAAGGGCCTGTTTCCACGCTGTATCTGTATCACTCTATGATCTACCTTTGGTTCATATGTTTCCTCCTATTATCTCCATCTTACATCTTAAAAATCACCAACTCAAGAGCTGTCCTGACCTCCCATCTACATTAGAGACCTTCAAACTATCTAATGTGATTTCACTGGACTTTATATTGCACCAAACATTATGCCCTTTATCCTGTATCTGTACAATGTGGATGGCTTGATTGTAATTAAGAAAAGTCTTTCTGTTGTCTGTATAGCACACAACAAAAAACATTTCACTGTATCTCGGATTCACAGTATGTGACAATAATAAACTAAACTAAATCAAAAGTCAGAGAAATGTTACCTATGTTTAAGAAGGAACTGGAGGATGCTGGTGAAACTCAGCGGGTGAGGCAGCATCTATGGAACGAAGGAAATAGGCAATGTTTCGTGTCAAAACCCTTCTTCAGACTGATGTGAGGGGGGGGGGGAGAAGAAAGGAAGTGGGCGGATGGAGAGCTGAGAAGGGGAGGAGAAAGTAGGGACTACCTGACATTAGAGAGGTCAATGTTCATACCGCTTGGGTGCAAACTGCCCAAGCGAAATATGAGGTGCTGTTCCTCCAATTTATGGTGGTCTTCACTCTGGCCATGGAGGAGGCCCAGGACAGAAAGGTCGGATTCAGAATGGGAGGGGGAGTTGAAGTGCTGAGCCACCGGGAGATCAGGTTGGTTATCGCGAACCGAGCGGAGGTGTTCGGCGAAGCGATCACCAAGCCTACACTTGGTCTCACCGATGTAGAGCAGCTGACATTTAGAGCAGCGGATGCAATCGATGAGGTTGGAGGAGGTGCAGATGAATCTCTGCCGCACCTGGAAAGACTGCTTGGGTCCTTGAATGGAGGCAAGGGGGGAGGTAAAGCGACAAGTGTAGCATTTCCTGCGGTTGCAAGGAAAAGTGCCCTGAAAGGGGGTGGTGCGGGTGGGAAGGGACGAATTGACCAGGGAGTTACGGGGGGAGCGGTCTCTGCGGAAAGTAGACAGGGGAGGAAATGGGAAGATGTGGCAAGTGGTGGGATCACGTTGGATGTGGTGAAAATGTCAGAGGATTATTTGTTGTATGTGATGCTGGTTGGGTAGAAGGTGAGGACAAGGGGGACTCTGCCCTTGTTACGAGTGGGGGGATGGGGAGTGAGAGAGGAGCTACGGGATATAGAAGAGACCCTGGTGAAAGCCTCATCTATAGTCGAAGCGGGGAATCCCCGTTCCCTAAAGAATGAAGACATCTCCGATGCCCTTGTTTCGAACACCTCATCCTGGGTGCAGATGCGGCGTAGACGGAGGAATTGGGAGTAGGGGATGGAGTCCTTACAGGAAGCAGGGTGGGAAGAAGGGTAGTCCAAATAGCCATGGGAGTCAGTGGGTTTATAGTGGATGTCGTTCAGTAGTCTATCACCTGCGATGGAGATAGTGAGGTCTAGAAATGGTTGGGAAATGTCGGAAATGGTCCAGGTGTATTTCTGTGCCGGATGGAAGTTAGTGGTGAAATGGATTAAGTCAGTGAGTTGTGTGTGGGTGCAGGAGGTTGCACCAATGCAGTCGTCGATGTAGTGGAGGTAGAGTTCGGTTACATGTTACCGATCCTTGTTCTCCAGAGATGATGCCTGACTCACTGAGTTACTCCAGCACTTTGTGTCTACTTTTATAAACCAATAAAACTTGTTTATCCCCAATGTTTCAAGTTCAGATGAAAGTTCATTTACCTGAAAGATTAACTCTTCCTTACAATTGGTTTTATTCCTAACCTGTGAATATTTCCACCATTGACAGTATTTTTATTCAGCGCCTTTTAATTGACTTTTGTATTGACTGTTGTTCAGTTGGCATTGTGTGTTTTATCTCTATCGCAGGATAAAGAGTCATTTCATGTCAAATTGCCCACTAGGGAGTAATCAGTCTAAAATCTCTGTGCAGTAATTATGATGCTATCAGACAGCTTACTACATTTGAATCTGATAGTAGTTTCACCGTTTTAGCTGCATGAATATGCACTGAACTTAATTAGGAGCAAGAAATGACAATATATAATTTTGCAGTTTTTCCCTTTGAGGAAGCTGGAGTATCACTTTATGGATGGATTCCAATAATGCAAATAGTTAGCACAAAGCTTTCTATTGGCAACCAGAATATTCCTCTTACTATTAACGTATAAGTAGCAATTGATGACTCATGATAGAGCAAGTGATATCCTGCACAAGTGTGTGGCATGTTAATTTAGATATACAGCCTGGAAACAGGCCCTTCGGCCCACCGGGTCCACGGTGACCAGCTATCACCCATGCACTTGTTCTGTCCTACACACTAAGGACAATTTACAGAAGCCGATTAACCTACAACTCTGCTTATCTTTGGTCTGTGGGAGAAAAGCAGAGCACTCGCAGAAAACCCACAATGTCACAGGGAGAACGTATAAACTCTGTGCAGACAGCACCCGTAGTCGGGATTGAACCGGGTCTCTAGTGCTGTAAGGCAGTAACTCGAATGCGGCGCCACTGTGCTGCTCACTTTCTTTCACCAAGGTTAATCTAATGGATCATTTGGATACATGGCACCCACACTTGGAGAAGGTTCCTGACACCACAAAGATATGAGGAGTAGCAAACATCACTTCCTTGCTCAATAAATAAAGGCTATGCCCAGCAATTTAGCCCTGTCAGCTTAACCTTGGTGGAAGAGAGCTCTCAGAAACATTGATCTGTGGCAGGTTCAGTGAACTTCTTGATTAAGACAAGCCAGCACAAACTTGTCACGGGTAAATTATGTTGAGTTAATTTGGTCCAATTGTTTGATAAGATAACAAATACAGTTGGTGAGAATTATCTGTCAATGACGCGCTAATGGACTTTAATACGGCTTTTGATAATGTTGCGATTTCTTAATTTGCTGACAGCACAAACTTGGCAGTAATGTGTACTCTGAAGACGATAGTGATAGATTGCAACAGGATGTAAAGAGGCTGGTGGAATAGACACACTGCCGGCAGACATGGAGAAATATGAGGTGATCCATTTTAATAGGAAGATTGAGAATATAGCATAAATAATACAGTTCTGAAAAAAATGCAGAAAGAGAGAGTATGGGTCTGGTAGAGAGTTGTTTAGGAAAGAACCGCAGGTTTACACTGAAGATAGACGTAAAATGCTGGAGTAACTCAGCAGGACAGGCAACATCTCTGGAGAGAAGTAATGGGCAATGCCCTTCTTCAGACTGAGTCGGGAGAGGGAGACTAGAGATATCGAAGGGTAAGGTGTGAAAACGACAGATCAAAGCAGATGCTGTCAAGGAAATGTAGAATGGTTCATTGTTAGTTGAGGGGATGGTGACAACGCGGCCTATAATCAGTAATATTTAATCAAGAGGACAGTAGATCTAGTTGGAGAACCTGGGATGGTGGAGGGACGGAGAGAGAGGGAAAGTAAGGGTTACTTGAAGTTAGAGAAATCAATATACCGCTGGGTTGTAAGCTGCCCAAGCGAAACATGAGAGTTGCTGTATTATAACCATTCTATAATATACTCCTGAGTCTAGAAGAATTAGTGCTTATCACAATTTTTATTTATGACTAGACAAGAAATGCATATCCAGAGAGAGTTGATGATTCCTTTAACAGACTTGTCTAGACTCAGGGTTCCCATGATCAAGTCATTCAGAATTGAAGTCAGAGGAGTACATTCCTTCAAGGAAGAAGTGCTGCATTTATGTGCAGGTATATTTTTGTTATCTGTAAGTAATAATTATTTTAAAAGAAATGTAATTTCCAGTTCTAAAATAAGCAGCAACCATAAAAAGGATTTAGAATTGCCAGTCAGTATTGTCGGCCGCAATTTGTTGGGAAGTAGTTCCACACTGAATTGACCACATTTATCCTTGCATGCCTCAGGAAGTTTGGGCCTTCCATATGAACACACAAATCCCCAAAGCAAGTAAAAGCATGAGAGCAGACGAATTGATTAATAAAATATAAGAGACGTCACCCTTGCATTCCCCTCTGATGTCTGATCCTCCTTACGCTTGTTCTTCCTGTGCCAGATCTAACCTGCCGGGTCCAGTACTTGTGAAGATAGGCACAAAGAAGAAAATGGATGCGTGACGTTTCGGGCCGGGACCCTTCTTCCGGCTGAATTTTCTTCCAGCTTTCTTTCTTCTTCAGCTTTTTTTCTCCTCCCACCCCACGTACAATCAGTCCGAAGAAGGGTCCGACCCGAAATGTCACCCACCTTTTTTCCTGAGATGTTGCCTGAACCTCTGAGTTACTCCAGCACTTTGTGTCTATCTTTGGTATAAACCACCATCGGCTGTTTGTTCAAGAACCCTGTTGTAGTTAAAATCACAAGTACTGTTGCAAACATGTTTATTTTTTCAATTATTATCTTTTTATTTAAAAGACTAAATGTTAACCGATTAGTCGGTTTTGAATGTTTCTGCATTCAGAATTTTGGACATGTTCAACTTTTTTCACAACCAGCAAAGCATGGAAGCATGTGATCAAAGTTTTTCCCTACTTTAAACTTTTATATTCTGCTGGTGAATCTGGTAAATTTCACTACTTCTAATAGTAGAGACTATATATTTCCGTTGCATTGTTGAACATAATAGCCATCAGGCATATACAGTAGTTAAGAGAGCATTTCATAAACCAGGCAGCATCTGTGAAGAGAGAAAAAGTTAGTGTGTTGATCAATAATGATTCATCGGACCTAAACATCCTAAAACGTTAACTCTGTTTCTCTCTCAACAGTTGCTGCCTGACCTGCTTGGTATCACCAGCATTTCCTGTGAGTTTATTTTAGGTTTCCAGCATATGGAATCTTTTTATTTTGTGTTCGGAATGTAATATCATGTAGCGATAACCATAAACTCCTTGGTAACATTTGAACTCAGCAAACCTGTCTTAAGAGAGACAATTTTATTTTTGTCTTTTATTGGAAGATGGAAGTTTAAATTTACCCTGTACTACATTCAATATTAGATAGCTTGAAAGTATCTATCAAAAGCAGCCTAATCTTTCCTAGCAATAGCTGAAACATTTCTATTCATAGAAAATATTTAACAAATAAATATAGTTGAACATTCCTTTATGAGCATCACTCTTTTCTGAAATATTTTTATTATATTAAGAAAATAGCTCAGACATTTTTACTATTTATATCTTAATGTATTTATATTATAAGAAATGTATTATATTATTATTATAATAATATATTATAAGACATTATTTATATCTTAATTTTGAATTTTCCCCTCATGAGCAATTGACCTCTTATGAGGAAATACATGATTAACCATAGAATCTAATTATTAATGAATATAGTAAACATACTTTGGACAATATTAAGGTGAGTGGTATCATTAGATGGATGAACCTTCACTTTAGGAACTTAGGTGAACGTGCTTTATCTTCACAGCTGGGCAGATACCCAAAACTGCGGGAAGTGACGGAGAGGATAGTTTCAAGCTACATACGAGAGAGAGAAGGAAGGACGAAGACCCAGGTTAATATACAATATTTTAAAATCAACAGAAAATGCTGGAGAATCTCTTCAGGAGAGCAACGAAAGAAGAGAAGGCTCCGATCAAAAGGACCTATTTTGTAAAAGCCTCCTGGGAGTCATTTTAGTTTAGTTAATTGTCATGTGTACCGAGGTGCAGTGAAAAGCATTTTTGTTGCGTTCTATCCAATCAGCGGAAAGTCTATGCATGATTACAAAAGAACCTTCCACAATGTACAGATACAGAATAAAGAAAATAACGTTTAGTGCAAGATAAAGTCCAGTATATTCCAAATTAAAGATAGTCTGAGGGTCTCCAATAAGGTAGTTAATAGGTCAGGAGTCAGGACCGCTCTCTGGTTGGTGATAGGATGTTTTAGTTGCCTGATTACACCTGGAAAGAAACTATCCGTGAATCTGCACTTTTTCAAACTTCCGTACCGCTTGCTTGATGGGAGAGTGGAGAAGAGGGAGTGCCCGGGGTGCGACCCGTCCTAGATTCTGCTGGTGGCCTTGCCAAGGAAGCTTGTAGCTGCATGAGAAAATGCAACCATGCACCAAAACCGGGGCTGTTCTATGTGCAAGGTGATAGATATTTTCACCTTCAATGTCAATGCTTCCAATACATTTCGGGCAACTAATCCATGCCATTGCTGACAGTCTGCAATGCACTGCTGAATATGGGCTATCACTGAAGAAATCTCCAGAGAGTTCAAAACATTTTGCACCTGCATTTTGCATTATGTCTTTCCAACACTAGTAGGTTCCATTAGTACTTACTTGCCACTAAATAGGTTAAATCTCAGTCGACTGTTGATATTTCATTTGGCTTGGGTAGGAACTGCAGATGCTGGTTTACTCCGAATATAGACCCAAAATGTTGGAATAACTCAGCAGGTCAGGCAGCATCTTTAGAGAAAAGGAATAGGTGATGCTTCAGGTCGATCTAAAGAAGGGCCTCGACCCGAAACATCACTTATCCACTTTGGTGGCAAAAACAGGAAAGTAGACTATTAGAAAGTAGCATGCAGTAAAGAAGGCGAATGGTATGTTAGCATTCATAGCAAAAGGATTTGAGTATAGGAGCAGGAGGTTCTACTGCAGTTGTACAGGGTCTTGGTGAGACCACACCTGGAGTATTGCGTACAGTTTTGGTCTCCTAATCTGAGGAAAGACATTCTTGCCATAGAGGGAAGTCAGAGAAGGTTCACCAGACTGATTCCTGGGATGTCAGGACTTTCATATGAAGAAAGACTGGATAGACTTGGTTTGTACTCGCTAGAATTTAGAAGATTGAGGGGGGATCTTATAGAAACTTACAAAATTCTTAAGGGGTTGGACAGGCTAGATGCAGGAAGATTGTTCCCGATGTTGGGGAAGTCCAGAACAAGGGGTCACAGTTTAAGGATAAGGGGGAAATCTTTTAGGACCGAGATGAAGAAAACATTTTTCACACAGAGAGTGGTGAATCTCTGGAATTCTCTGCCACAGAAGGTAGTTGAGGCCAATTTATTGGCTATATTTAAGAGGGAGTTAGATGTGGCCCTTGTGGCTAAAGGGATCAGGGGGTATGGAGAGAAGGCAGGTACAGGATACTGAGTTGGATGATCAGCCATGATCATATTGAATGGCGGTGCAGGCTCGAAGGGCCGAATGGCCTACTCCTGCACCTATTTTCTATGTTTCGATGTCTATGTTTCTATCACCTAACCCTTTTCTCCAGAGATGCTGCCTGACCTGCTGAGTTACTCCAGCATTTTGTGTCTATCTTCGATATTTCTTTTGGTTTTGATTTCCATAAGAAAAATGAAATATGTTTATCAAAAGCCATAGATAAGTTTTAGCCTGTCTGTGTCCTTTGCCTAAGATCTAAGGTTGAATGAAAAAAATATGGTTAACATTTTAACATGTTATCTTCATTAGGTATTGCTACTGATTGATATCCAGTTGGCTTATATCAATACAAACCATGAAGACTTCATAGGGTTTGCAAAGTAGGTATCTAGTTAAAGCCTTATAATAATGACTTTTAGTTTGGAAATCAATAAATGTTTATGATTTCATTCCCACAGGCAACTTTACAGCATATAAGTGTTAGTAAAATGTAACAAAATTGAAATTCAGGTAATGAATAAAAATCTTCCAATAATGCTGTGGCCATTTAACACAATGCAGTTATTTCACTTTCACTATTGAGCCCACAGATACATAGATAATAGGTGCAGGAGGAGGCCATTCGGCCCTTTGAGCCAGCACCGCCATTCAATGAGATTACGACTAATCATCCACAATCAGTACCCTGTTCCTGCCTTCTCCCAATAACCCTTGATTCCGCTTGCCCTAAGAGCTCTATCTAACTCTCTTTTGAATGCATCCAGTGAATCGGCCTCCACTGCCTTCTGAGGACAAGGCCCAGGAAACAGAGTGTAGTGGGTATATGGAATAAGCTGCCAGAGGAGGTAGTTGAGGCAGGTACTAGAACAATATTTAAAAGGCATTTGGACAGGTACATGGACAGGAAAGGTTTTGAAGGATATGAGCCAAACGCAGGCAGATGAGATTAGTCTGGATAGGGCATATTTTTGCTTTGGGCAAGTTGGGCCGAAGGGCCTGTTTCCGTGCTGTATGGCTCTATGATATCTAAATGAAAATGTTATGAGGTCCTATCCTATCCTATTTGTTCATTTATTTATTATTTTGGAGCTTTCTGTAAGCAACAATATCTAGCACTTTAACCATCTTCATCTTATCGAGTCCACACACAAGATTAGAAGTTGTTCAGCCAGAGCTGAGCACATTTCTCGGCATCCGCATACGATGGTGTCTGTCTTGCGCTTCTTGTGCCTGGTAATGGAAAGATTGGTGAAAAACAGGGCCGCGACGTGAACGCTCTTCCCTTGACCTCACTCTAACCATGAACACAGCACTGTGTGAGGAATAAATGGTGACCTCAAAAATATGCATGGCAGTATTATGATACAGGACGAGAAACGTGCAGTCCCATAGTGATCCAGTTCCTCAATTACAATCTCTTTTTCCTGATAATATTGAAAGCAAAAACCAATCAAAATATAAATCAATAAATCAAGACTAAAGTAAACAATGTTTAACTAATCATCTTTAATATCCTTAATGACTGTTGTAAATGCCTTTGAAGCCCTAGTACTAATGCACAGGGGTCTTTCTGGGGCTGCAGTAAAAAAAAACTGTAGTTATCCCTGATTTAGGTGATGGGAGTTTGCATATGTCTACAAAGAATGACTGAGTCCAAGATGGTCACATTTCAGTTTGTGTTATGTTACTAAGAGCATTAGCAATCTGAGCTAGATGGGTGATGGGCAACTACATGGACACTCAGAAATCGAGAGGTAGAAGCCCAAATACTGTCATCCCAAGAGTTCACTTCATGGAAGATATACGTATTTCAGATATCTTAAAACACCAAGACCAGGAAAACAACTTTAGTTGTTTCAACTCATTACATTTTAGCGATTAATATTCAGATTGTTTAAATTTTAATTAGGCAGGAATATATAAACTGTATGTCACCCATATAATTTGTGATCTTCATTGTATAGGAAGGAACTGCAGTTGCTGGTTTACACCGAAGATAGACGCAAAATACTAGAGTAACTCAGTGGGACAGGCAGAAGGAATGGGTGACCTTTCATGTCGAGACCTTTTCCAATGTCATCCATTCCTTCTCTCCAGAGATGCTGCCTGTGTTACTCCAGCAATTTGTGTTTATCTTTTGTGATCTTCAATTGTAAAACAGTTATAGAAGCAAAGAACTGGAGTTGATGGTTAATACACAAAAAGACACAAAGTGCTGGAGTAACTGAGTGGGTCAGGCAACATCTCTGGAGAACGTGGATGGGTGATGTTTCGAGTCGAGAGAAGGGTCCCGACCCGAAATGTCACCTATCCATGTTCTCCAGAGATGCTGCCTGACCCGCTGAGTTTCTCCAGCACTTTGAGTCCTTTTGTTTAGTAAACCAGTTTTTCGGACTTCCCCGCATATTGCTACACCATGCAGTTTCTCCAGCACTATCCTACTCATCTGTTATAAGATCTTACTGCTTCTTATACTTAGCCTGGCAGCTGTCACTGTTGCAACCAGTGCATTAAAAGTAGCCCTCTATTACCTACCGGGGAATGTTGTTCCGTCTGTTATAGAAACTACTCTCATGAGAAAAGGGAGGGACAGTTCTCATGTGGGGAAGATGGATCTGAACAAATTGGTGATGACCCATGCCCACAGAAGCCATCTTATTTTTATTAAGGGGCTCTACAAATCTTCAGGGCAACAGCTAAAGTTTGCCAGAGAGGTTCCCGTAAAAGTTTACGCAAAGTGAGTTCTGGCTCTGAATTGAGCATAGAACATAGAACAGTACAGCACAGGAACGGGCCCTTCAGCAAAAAATGTCTGTGCTGAGCATGGTGCCAAGTTATACTGATCTCACCCGCTTGTAGATGATCCATATCCCTCCATTCCCTGCATATCCACGTGCCTATCCAAAAGCTTCCTAAACACCACTATCCATCCCCCCACTTTACTTGTATCCACTTATCACTTGCCAAGCTTTGTCCCACCTTCTCTCCTCCCTATTTCTCTTCCAGATTTCTCCCCCCCCCCCCCCCCCCCCCCCCCCCCCCCCCCATTATAAACAGTCTGAATTTCAGGTCATGACCCGAAACGTTGGCTATCCATGTTTTCCACATATGCTGCCTGATCCGCTGAGTTGCTTCAGCACTTGTGCCTTTTTTTCCGACTCTGCCTCGACTCAAATGTTGTATCTCTATCTGATTTCACCACTTTCTTTTACACTCTCAGTATAAAAAATGCGTGTGCCTTATACTTGAAGCTAACATACTCGGCAAGTTAACAATTCAGAATTATAAAGGTGTTGTGCCTCTGGTCAGTTTAATTATTTGTGTGTTATGGCCAATTCTAGTGCAATTCTTGCTCACAACAATTGACTTTTAACATTGCTTTAATAATTCTTGTAAGAGTAAAGACATAATGTGCGTTCATCTCCATGTTACCTTTTTGATATGACATCCTGATAAAGGCACATCATATTTTCGATTTGAAGCTTCATTGTTCCTTGGAATGTAAAGATGTTAGGTAATCTTAAGCAATTTTTGCATTTAGAAACTTGTTATACTTTTTTCTATAGTACCCAACAAAGATGTGGTCAGCTTTATAAGAAACAACCTGCTGGAAATCAGGTTAGTATCTCATTATGTTAATTTTCGGTGCATGCATTTAACGTCTGCAGTTTTAACTTATCTTTTTCTTGCAACCTAATTTAAAGCATGATTATGATAATTTTTTTTGCAATGTACTTTCAGATTGTGTTGAAGAATTGCATTTTAAAATATTTTTTTATGGGCATGCATTGGACAATCATGGCACAAGAATTTACTATCCTTCTTGCTCTGTGGCCATTTGTGCTGCATTGCATTCAATTTTACTTTAGACCTTAGAGATACAGCACGGAAACAGGCCCTTCGGCCCCAGCGATAACCCCGTACACTAGCACTGTATCTACACACTAGGGACAATTGACAATTTTACCAAAGCCAATTAACCTACAACCCTGTGTTGGATGGAACTGCAGATGCTGGTTTACACTGAAGATAGACACAAAATGCTGGAGTAACCCAGTGGGTCAGGCAGCAGTCTGAAGAGGGGTCACGACTATTCATTTTCCCCAGAGATGCTGCCTGACCAGCTACAGCATTTTGTGTCTATCTTTAACCTACAAACCTGTAAGTCTTTGGAGTGTGGGAGGAAACCGGAGCACCCAGAGAAAACCCATACGGTCACAGGGAGAACGTACAGACTGCGTACAAACAGCATCTGTAGTCAGGCAACAACTCTACCGCTGCGCCACTGTGACGCTCCATGTTATCTTTGGTTATTTTTTTGTTCCCACCTGATAGCCCTCCATCTTAACTAATTGCACTTCTGTTTACAATTGTTTTTGTTTTGTTACTGCTTGGCAGAAGAATTATTGGTGAGTAATTATTCTGTGCTTTCAAGTAGTGTAGTTTACTAGTTCAGACATGTGCATTCTTTTATTAATGGCTAAAGTGGAAGCCTTCTCAGAGGGCAAGATGTCGGTTTCACTGAGGTTTTGATGAATGTTAAGTACTTCAATAGATACACCAATTGATATTCATAAGAATCCATGGCAATATGTTTCATTTTAGACTAAAGCCTAATTAAATATTATTTAGTAATTTAGATTTAGAAGCACCTTTTAATTGAAAATTAGTTGGATTGATCTAACAATTGAAGATTGACTTTGCCATTGTGATAGACACAAAAAGCTGGAGAAACTCAGTGGGTCACACAGCATCTCTGAAGAAAAGGAATAGGCGATGTTTCGGGTCGAGACCCTACTTCAGAGTGAGAGTGAGAGTCGGGGGAAAGGGAAACGAGATATAGACGGTGATATAGAGAGAGATATAGAACAAATGAATGAAAGATATGCAAAAAATTAACAATGATGAAGGAAACAGGCCATTGTTAGCTGGGAGCTAGGTGAAAACGAGTTACAGACAACGAAGCTCACCAGGATGACAGTGAAACCAATGCAACTGGAGCGGGGGAGGAACGGAGAGAGAGGGGATGCAAGTGCTCCTTGAAGTTAAAGAAATCATTACTCATACCGCTGGGGTGTAAGCCGTTCAAGCAAAATGAGGTGCTGTTCCTCCAATTTGCATTTGGCCTCATTCTGACAGTGGAGGAGGCCCAGGACAATTGTGACAATTGCCAATGTGATTCTGTATGGGCATGTTGGCAACTATTAATTGACAACTTTACAACAGGCACCTTTTAAAAGATGTACCTTCAAGTCCTCAGTCTTACCAATGCTTTTCTCAGTTGCATTGTTTTTGCTTTGCTGTTCCAGGATCCTCATCCTCCACTGTTGAGACAAATTGTACGAGCTAAGGCTTTGTAAGATGTACTAAATTATTTCTGAGCACTGTTCTTGTAATGTCAGTTTGTCTATTACTAAATAACATGTTTTTTTAATTAACATTTTTACCTATTTACAGATTTTTCACCTTTAATGCACAAAAAAATTAAATGGAAAATTATATCTATTGTACGGTATAATTATATTAATGCACATGTATGAACTAGTACACTCGAGAATTAAAGTAGATATGCAATAAATATATAGATCAGCTGGTGGGGGATCACATCTCTACATTAATAATATATTAGAAATTGTCAATTTCATTATCCAAGTCTCATTCATCAGGTTTTAAGCCAGCTTTATCCTTTGAGAATACATTGTTATGTACAAACTAAATCAGTAAATCAAATTTTATATGGTTAAGTGGCTGTACAGTACAAATAATTCAACCATTAGTGACCATTCTTGTGTCTCAGGTTATATATATACATTTTATATCACCCCTTTTCAATATGGATAGCATTATTACTGAGTTCTGAATGGTTTCAATTTTGGTCTATTGACTTTTCCCTGCATTGAATTTTTATTTTTATTAATATTTTAAATTTGCTGATCCGGGTAAGACATGGATAATGAAGATTAGCCCCTAATTTGGTGCATGTTTGGTGATATATACGTTAGTGTGTATACTGTATATAGTTACTGACAATTTCTGTCTTTTTTAAATTAATGTGCACCTAACTTTTGGTCTGTTCTGATTTATATCGGTCACTTTAACTGGTGCTCGTTGTTTTAATTTAATGAGACTTGAAATATTTAGTCTGCCAGCCTGCTTTGTCTCACAATTCTATTGAAATACAGTATCTGTCTTTTGTTAAGTGTTTCAAACGTAAGTGTTTTATGTCTACATTCAGTAATCAGATCCTTAGTATTTTTGGCGCCATATGCTTTCTCGTGCTGAAAGTGTATATCTAAAGTTGTTGTTTTATAGATTTGTAAACGTGGCCCTATTAATACCTTTGATACATAAAAACTCTGAACTTGTCAACTCATGGGACAGATACTTCTTCAAGTAGATTTTTTAATTTTACTTAACAAATAAATAAAACAGCTGATTTAGATACATAGTAAACCCTCGATGTAACGGACCACGGAGGGGGATGGTGTCTGTTATTGCCGATTGCCCGCTATAACCGAGCGAGGGGGGTAAGGTCAGGTCGTCGGGGAGGGGAGGTTAACCCCCGCATCAT
The DNA here is from genome assembly GCF_010909765.2 of Amblyraja radiata. Lineage (NCBI taxonomy): Eukaryota > Metazoa > Chordata > Chondrichthyes > Rajiformes > Rajidae > Amblyraja > Amblyraja radiata. The sequence goes on from NC_045965.1 coordinate 13,081,328, forward strand.
CGGGGAAGGGAGGTTAACTCGGGGGAATTCCCAGGCTGGGGAGCCACAGAGCCCCCGGCCCCACACGCGGTGCGCCAGGGACGGGCCCGGTACTCACGCCGCCTTCATGCTGCTCCCTCTCTCCACTCCCACAACCGGAAGCTGCCGCCACATGGTGCCAACTCTTTGGGTAACTGGCGGAAGTGAGGGGATGGTGCAACGGGAGCCTCGGTTCGCTATCACCAAAATCTGCTGTATAGAGGTCCGTTACCGTGAAGGTTTACTGTATATTAATGGGGTTTATTTCAGTTTTTTATTTCATTTACACTGAATAAATCAGATAGGAAAGATATCATATTTTTGTTTTCAACGTTGTCGATTAAAAGTGTGTGTATGAAATACTATCCATGCAGTCTCGTATGAGAAGTCCAGATACAACGCACTGAAGGCCACCAGGAGCATGAAGAGCCAATTTGGAACCAAGCTGCTGTCATAGACGGGTGCTCGACAACTGTGGCAGGGCTTGCACACTAACACTTCCTACAAGCAAAACCGGGAGGCATATGTGGCAATGACGTACCACTTCTGGACGAGCTCCCTACCTTGTATGTACACTTTGAAAGGGAGAGCACCAACACACCTACATGAGCCCCTACAGCCCATGGTGACCCTGTGATCCCAGTCTCTGAGGCTGAAGTCAGAGCATCCATCACAAGGGTGAATCCACAAACGTATCTGGCCTAGATAGTGTACCTGGCTGAGTGCTAAGGACCCATGCAGACCAGTTGGTTGGAGTATTCAAAGATATCTTCAGCCTTTTGCTACTACCATCTGAGTTTCCCACCTGCTTCAAAAGGGCAATTATTGTACCATTCGGTGCCCTAGAATAGCTGAAGATGGTCTGAAGAAGGGTCTCGACCCGAAACGTCTCCTATTCCTTTTCTCCAGAGCTGCTGACTGACTTGCTCAGTTACTCCACCATTTTGTGTGCCACTTCGGTGTAAACCAGCATCTTCCTACACAAGAAGAGCACGGTGACCTGTCTCAATGACTACCATTCGGCAGCACTTACGTCTACCATAATGAAGTGCTTTGTGAGGTTGCTTATGGCATGAATTAGAAACGGCCTGGATTGCTTCACTTTGCTTATTGCCGCAACAGGTCAACAACAGATGCTTTCTCACTGGCTCTCCACTCTGCTCGGCACCATCTGGATAACAGGAACACATATATCAGGCAGCAATTCAACACTATCATGCCCTCCAAACTCTTCGCCAAGCACTAAACCTGGGCCTCTCAAGAGTAAAGTGGCTTTTATTGTCATATGTCCTGAAACGGAACAATGAAATTCTTACTAGCAGCAGCACAACAGAAATGTAAGCATAGTACAGGTACCCTGTAAACCCATAATAAACAACAAAAAATGGCAATAAACTACTTTGAATGGACTTCTGCTGGTTAATTTATAATAAAAATTAGATTAAAAAACCCTTAGTTTTCTGTCTACCGATGAGGGTAAGTTGTTAATATATTCAACATTACTGGTACTTTCTTCAATCTCGTGCATAAAACATGTAAAATAATACTTGGACGACTAATTCAATGTCTAAATGCCATAATAGTGAAAGTTTCCTTATCATCAAATGTGACATTGTTATGTGATCTGTGGCTTTAATCCGTTTTAGCCAAGCTTGCTTATGTTCCCAAGATATCAAATACTTATCCCATTGATGTGTTTAAGAAGGAACTGCAGATGCGGGAAAATCGAAGGTACACAAAAATGCTGGAGAAACTCAGCGGGTGCAGCAGCATCTATGGAGCGAAGGAAATAGGCAAAGTCTGAAGAAGGATTTCGGCCCGAAATGTTGCCTATTTCCTTTGCTCCATAGATGCTGCTGCACCCGCTGAGTTTCTCCAGCATTTTTGTGTACCTTATCCCATTGATGTTAGTGTCAATGCTTTACACGTACATACACCGTACCCTTTATCCTGTATCTGTACACTGTGTGTACAGAGCCAGCTTGATTGTAATCATATATAGTTTATTCGTTGACTTGGTTGCACTCAACAAAAAAGATTTCAGTAACTTTCACCGACACTCCTCTCCATTCCCTACTCTCGCCTTGCCTCTCTCCTCTCTCCTCGTCATTTAACTAGTCCAGCTCTCCACATTGTATCCCTCTTGAGACCACACCTTCCTTAGCCAACAATGGGCCGACCAGGGCACCACCCTGCCTGAGTTCATCGGAGGCTGTCATTTCTTGTCTCCATCTCTTGAAACCCCCCCCCCCCACTCCCAACCCAAAGGAGGGTCCTAATGTGAAATGTCACCCATCCTTTTTCTCCAGATGCTGCCTGACCCGTGGAGTTAATCCAGCATTTTGTGTCTACCTTTGGGCAAACCAGCCTTTGTCGTTCTTTGTTTCTACATCTTAGCTTTTCACTGTACCTCAGCACACATGACAATAATAAACCAAACTAGACACAAACAATATTTTAACCAAATATTATAAAAGTATATAAACTTTTCATCAGTTTATTATTTGTTTTAGCCATCTTTTCTTTTTATTAATCACCTTTCTGTATGAAGGAAAAAACTGTCTTGTATTCTGATGTTCTTTCTGCAGCAATTTGCCGTGAGTTTGAGAGTGAATTGATTTTTGATAGCTGAGCTGAAGAAAGGAGTGCAATGAAGTTTTTTAGTGTCTGCTCCTGCTTGTCTGTCTTCTGTGCACTCTAAAGTACACATAATAAGATAACTTTATTGAAATATAAAGTCAATAGAATACTATCGGCTAGAGTAATAAAATTATTCCAAATTACAAAACAAGCACACTTCGAATTTGGGGATAAGCCACATAAACTACTTGCGAGGCAACTGAAGCAACGAGAAAAGGAAAAAACTATTACTAAAATTAAATCGGATAAGGGTGAGTTTTTAACACTGCCTAAGGATATTAACAAGAGGTTTGCCCAATTTTATCACAATTTATATACATCTAAAATAAATACAGATGTAAGTAAAATTACAAATTTTTTAGATAATTGCAAGCTCCCAAAATTGGATAGTTTAGAACAAGAGCAATTAGGAGCACGGATTACTAGTGAAGAAATAAAACAAATAATAAACTCACTGAAAAATGGGAAGACCCCAGGACCAGACGGTTTTAGTAATGAATTTTATAAAAGATTTCAGGAGTCAATTATACCAAGATTATTCAATTTATACACGCAGGCTTATACCGAAAATAAACTACCAGAAACCCTAGCAGAAGCAACAATAACACTTATACCAAAAAAAGATAAAGATTTAGATGAACCGGGTTCTTATAGAGCTATTTCACTACTAAATACGGATCAGAAAATTTTAGCAAAGATTCTAGCCAGAAGGCTAAATATTTATATTAACAATTTAATAAATACGGATCAAACGGGATTTATACCCAAAAGACAATCATTTAATAATTTGAGGCTTTTCAATATAATGTACTCTCATAATGAGGACAATGAAGATATTTCAGTTATCACGCTGGATGCAGAGAAGACATTTGATCAAGTAGAATGGCAGTATTTATACAAGGTACTTCAAAAATTCAATATGGGAGAGAATTTTATTAGATGGGTTAAACTACTTTACGATAGACCTACGGCAAGAATATTAACTAACAATACGCTATCTCCAAAATTTTACTTATCAAGGGGTAATAGGCAAGGGTGTGCCTTATCACCATTGCTATTTGCCCTTATGATAGAACCGTTGGCCGAAAGGATTAGAAATCACCCGAATATTCACGGATATAACACTAAGGATTCAAAGAATAAAATTTCACTATATGCTGATGATATTCTTTTATATATTACTAATACACAAACGAGTATACCCACCTTATTAACACTAATTGAGGAATTCGGCTCTTTTTCAGGATATAGAATAAATTGGGATAAAAGCGAAATTATGTCTTTAAAACCACAGGATTCGAGACACTTACTAAAATTCCCCTTCAAAATTGCAACAGAAAAATTCAAGTATCTGGGTATTCAAATTACGAGAAGACACAAATCATTATTTAGTGCCAATTTTATACCACTATTAAATAAACTGAATGATATGATTAAATTTTGGAAAACACTTCCGCTCTCATTGATAGGTAGAATTAACGCTATAAAAATGACTTTCTTACCACAATTAATATATTTGTTTCAAGCGATCCCAATATATATTCCAAAATATTTTTTCAAAAAACTAGAATCCACTATCACTAATTTTATATGGGATTACAGAACACATAGAATTCAACGAAAGCATTTGTGCAAATCTAAAGAAGTTGGGGGTTTATCATTACCTAACTTTATGTATTACTACTGGGCAGTGCATATTAAGAACATAATGTACTGGCTGGATAGTTCCACTCAGCAGTTGGAGTGGATAAGAATGGAGAAAGAGGAGTGCTATCCGCACGATATAGGAACGATCCTGCTCTCACCGATAAAATTGAATAGTATAATATATAAGAAGAACCCAATTATTCACAATATAATAAGAATTTGGAAACAAATAAAAGTATCCTTGAAATTAAATAATTTATCAGTACTAACCCCACTATTGAACAACCCCGCATTCAAACCTTCTCTCATCGACAACACATATCAACAATGGGATAGACAGGGGATTAGGAAGGTAGGGGATATGTATGAATTGGGTAAACTGTTATCATTTCAACAATTAAAATTAAAATTTAAATTGAAGGATAATCAATATTTTAAATATATACAGGTATGTGACTTTATGAAGAAATACATACATAGATTTCAAACTATATTTTTAGACCCTTTAGAAGAAGCAATGAATATTAAGGCTGATTCACAAAAATTAATATCATACTTTTATAATAATATATTATATAGAGAATCACCCTCAACAGAAGCACTAAGGGAAGATTGGGAACATGAGCTAATGATAAAGATCTCGAAGGATAGATGGGAAAAGTATTTGATGAATACACATAACTGTTCTATTAATACAAGACATAATTTAATTCAATTCAAATTATTACATAGACTATATTATTCAAAAACGAGGTTGAATAAATTTTATCCAAACGTCTCTCCCAGATGCGATAAATGTTTGTTTCAAAACGCTAATTTAACACATTCATTTGTAGGATGTACAAAGTTGAATACATTTTGGAGTGATATATTTGATATATTTACAAAGCTCTTCAAGTCAAGAATAGAACCCAAAATGGAATGGATTATATTTGGAATAATAAGAGAAGATACCAATTTAAATAAAGACCAAAATGTTTTTTTTAATTATGGGTTAATAATTGGAAAGAAATTGATACTTAAATTTTGGAAAAATACAACCATACCAACTGTTAAAATGTGGATTAGGAATATGATGGACATAGCACGCCTTGAAGAAATGAGACTCCGACTAATAGATAAATATGACCAATTCTTAAGGAGTTGGTCTCCTTTCATCGACTTTTTGGAATCATGTGATGCAGCGGTACCATAAGGATTGCTGATTTCAGTTCATGACGTGGATAGATCTACATCTCCGAATATAGATTTGAAAAATTCTCTTTTAAGGGGCCTTTTCTTCTATTTCTACTTTCCACCTTTTCTTTTTTATTTTATTTTTTTATTTTTATTTTTTATATCCACACTTCACATTTTTCTTCTCTCTACCATCTATTTTTCCACTCTTTCCCCTTTCTATTGTTTTCTTTTTCTTGTCTTGCCTACTCATAACATAAAACTAGAGGTTGTACATAGAATGGATTACGGTATGACATAGTTGGCACCTAAAATTAGGTGCCACTGTATTGTTTTGTATTGTATTAACTTCTAATAAAATAAACAAAAAAAAACAAAAAAATAAAGTACACAAAAATGCTGGAGAAACTCAGCGGGTGCAGCAGCATCTATGGAGCGAAGGAAATAGGCAACGTTTCGGGCCGAAACCCTTCTGTGCACTCTAGTCAAGATCAGTCACGCCACAATAATTGACTCCGTTCATCTGTTAAGTTTGAGCTGGAAGTGAGTTTCAGTATACGTTCATAGGTTCTAGGAGCAGAATTAGGCCATTGAGCCCATCAAGTTTACTCTGCCATTCAATCATGACTGATCTATCTTTTCCTCTCAACCCCATTCTCCTGCCTTCTCACCATAACCCCTGACACCCATACTAATCAAGAATCTATCAATCACCGCCAAAAATATCCATTGACTTGGCCTCCACAGCCAGCCGTGGCAATGAATTCCACAGATTCACCATCCTCTGACAAAATAAATTCCTCCTCATCTCCTTTCTAAAGGTGCATCTTTTTTATTTTATTTTATTCTGAGGCTATGGCCTCTGGTCCTAAACTCTCCCACTAGTCGAAACATCCTCTCCGACCCACTCTATCCAGGCTTTTCACTATTTGGTAAGTTTCAATGAGGTCCCCCCCTCATCCTTCCAGTGAGTACGGGCACTTTGCTGTCAAACCCTCATCATATGTTCATCTGATCGTTCTGGTAAACAGTATTACTTGTGTTAACTCCTGCAGTAATGATGAAGATTCAGTTTGGAATTCTACTGTGGGGTGCATTGGAAAATCAGAATTGTGTAGGTTATAATCTCATGGTTTTCACCCAGATCACATTGGTTTAGGGATAGGTAGGTTTAGCAAGTGAACAGATCTGGGCAGGATGGGCTTTTTGTCCTGGGGCGTTGACAACGATACCGGGATAACCTATATTTGATTTCGTAATAGTCCAATGAACAGATTTAGACAGCAATCTAAGTGCAAGTGATCATTTATCTTGCCCTCATTGTTAATAGAAAATGTATAACATATAACACAAGTCATTTCTACAGTTCTGAGTCCTATTAGTAATGAATATACTATTTGCACAAGTACAATGTATATCCAATGTATAAACAAAATAACACACAGTGTACTGAAATGTACCTCTAATTCATCAGTTATTTTCCCTATTTTCTCTCCTCACTGTGGAGTTGACTCTTTGGGACACTAGCTCCAGTACTTAGGAAACACAAACACACTACAGATGCTGCTTTACAAAGAAAAAAGACGCAAAGTACTGGTTTACTCAGTACTTCAGTATTTGGCCTGAGAAAATTCTTCTTCAGCTGAACCAATGAGCATTTTGCAAGTGGTTACCAGAGCTGAATATAACCCATGTTATGTCTATATTCTCCGCACAGGGAAATTTACTGTTTAATTTAGTTTAGAGATACAGCACGAGAACAGGCCCTTCGACCCACCGAGTCTGTACTGACCAGCGATCCCCGCACATTAACACGATCCTACACACACTAGGGACAATTCTTTTTAATTTTGTCAATTAACCTACAAAACTGTATGTCTTTGGAGTGTGGGAGGAACCCAGAGCACCCGGAGAAAACCCACGCAGGTCACGGGGAGAACGTACAAACTCCGTACAGACAGCACCCGTAGTCAGGATTGAACCCAGGTCCCTGGCGCTGTAAGGCAGTAGCTCTACTGCTGCGGCACCATGCCTCACTAACCCCATTGGTAGAATTAATGCAAAACTCTAGACTCCAGGCTCAATTCCGTTGAAGTTGTGTGTGGTGCTGGTTTCAAGTTTAGTATTGTGAAGAAGGCTGCAGTAATTCTGTAATATAAATCCATCTTTTATGAGCATTTAGTGGAGCATTATTTTACGTTCATAGTTTTTTTTCTTATCTTGGTTTTGGTTCATTACATTCCCTTACCATTCTTTGTCATTCTGTACTGTATACTTTGAATCTTGCATTGGTCATCAAGATTAGATTATTTCTCCCACCGTTACTTCCCCCCAGGAAAATCTTGCATTCAGTACAGAGATTAAAACACGCCACCCAACTTTTAATTCTCCTAGCTCATTCTAACCAGGGATATTTCACAAAATGTTTGTCCCTGGGCTGCTGTTAATTCTGAAGTTTGAAGTGTGGAACGTGTAAGAGTCACAAGGATATGTTCCTACTGATGGAAGACTTTGAGGAACATAAGATAAATAGTTCCTTGCTACTATACTAAAAATTAAATTGTTCTGTTATGGGACATATAGAAAATAGGCGCAGGAGTAGGCTATTTGGCCCTTCGAGCCATTCAATATGATCATGGCTGATTATCTAAAATCAGTACCCAGTTCCTGCTTTGCCCCCCATATCCCTTGATTCCGTTACCCCTAATGGCTAAGTTTAACTCTCTCTTGAAAATATCCAGTGAATTGGCCTCCACTGCCTTCGGTGGCAGAGAATTCCATAGATTTATAACTCTCTGGGTGAAAAAGTTTTTCCTCAGTCCTAATGGCCTACCCCTTATTCTTACACTGTGACCCCTGCTTCTGGACTCCCCCAACAATCGGGAATTTTTTTCCTGCATGTAGCCTGTCCTATCCCTTAAGATGTTATATGTCTCTGAAAGATTGCCTCTCATCCTTCTAAATTCCAGTGAATATGACAATATAACACTCTTGATTAGGCTTTCTTGGTTGTGATGTTACAGAATGTAATTTTTCTAAAACTGTCACTGTCATGTTCACACCCATAAATTGTTGGAACTGAAATCTATATAATATTAAAATTCTGTGGCTGGCTGTGTGTGTGTGTTTCTGCCTGACTTGTGGGTGCCAGCCTTTGATTCGTTGCTACGCCAACACCAGACCCAGAAACGGCGAGATCTTTTCCATTTCGGTAGAGATTTCACTTTTCATTCCAAGTATCCACTCCTCATTAAATTTTGTCGTGTTTATGTACACATTTTAAATAAAATCCTTATTCCCCCCCCCCCCCCCCCCCCCACCACTCACTCATTTTGTCGCCTCCTGCTGGCCAGCGACCATTATGGCTGCTGGCGCCCGCCTCTCGCCTCAAAGACGCCATTTAAAAACAGCCGCACTGCTGAGTGCTGGAATCTTATGTTCGGGAACGGCTTGAGTTGGAGGACCACGTCTCCCGTGGGGGCTACGGGTAGGGAACGGCTGCGTTGGGGGAGCAGACCCAACGGGTCTGCACTTGGTCTAGTAAATAATAAAATTAATGCTTTGAAAAAATTGTTATTGAATCATTTGAATTATCTAGAAAATTCATCTGAGGACACTGACTGTATTTCGGTATTTTAAATGAGCACAAGCAAGGTTAATCTAGCGACTGAATATTTGAATTTCAGAAAGAGCAAGTATGGTAACTTCTTTTCTACAAGGGAGCTGAATATTGCAAGAATCACAGAATCGTTAGAGAAGAAGGGTCTCGACCCGAAACGTCACCCATTTCTTCTCTCCAGAGATGCTGCCTGACCCGCCAAGTTACTCCAGCAGTTTGTGCCTATCCTCATATGCTACTCTTTAGTGTAGCAGTACATAGTAACAATGTCAATGCTGTCTTTAAACTTACAGCATCACTTTCGTACCGTTTCTCAAAGTAACCTCACAGTAATAGTTCAAGGAACAGTATAAGATCTTTCTGTTGACTTCCCATGGGGTGAATAATGCAATTTTGTTGGGTTCTTCTTGCACGCTGGACCTCATGATTGCATCCATACATGCTCACAATTACATCAATATGTAATGTACCATGAAATAAATATCATCATTGGTGTGGTAAATCTGCTGTCGCATTCTCATTTGTACAGCAGATAGTTGTGATACCACTACTTTTGAGATTCCATTCTCATTTTAAAATGGGTTGATACCAAGGGGTTTCCATGGTACTAATGCAAAGAAAAATAAAAGCAAGGTAGTGGTGTTGATTTTGAAGCCTATAAGTCCATTTATACTTATTCAAGTTGATGAATAACTAGAAATGATGCTTTACATAGTATTTTGTCCATATGTCTATCTTTATTTTCCTGTAGGTAGTCAGAAAAGGTTGGCTCACCATCAGCAACATCAGTATCATGAAAGGAGGTGCCAAGGAATATTGGTTTGTGCTGACAACAGAAAGTCTCTGTTGGTTTAAGGATGAGGAGGTAAGAGATCTGTGTGTAAAATGTGTGCGTGTTCCATTGCAACACTATATCTCATTGCAGTCATCATAGTGATAGGAGGCGGCACAGTGGTAGAGTTGCTGCTTTACTGCAACAGAGACCGATCAGGGTTCCATCCTGACACAGAGTTTGTACGGTCTCCCCGTGACCGCATGGGTTTTCTACTGGGTGCTCCGGTTTCCTCCCACACTCCAAAGGGGATCGCTGGTCAGCGCGGACTCTGTGGGCTGAAGGGCCTGTTTCTGCGCTGTATCTCTAAACTAAACTCAAAGGGTGTCGCTGCATAGGATTTACAGTAGTGCTTTAATTCATCAATGTTTGCCATGTGTTATGTCAGTTGTGGATTCATCACCACAGTTCTGCAGGGGCCAGATTCAGAATCTCAGCTGCACTACCAGAGTAAATGCAGTAAGACAGAAGTTGCTCTTCATTTGAAGTGAGAGAAACAACAGAAAGTTGTAAGTTTTGTTCAGTATCATTGGTGAATTTCTTCTTTGCCCGGGGTGTTGCTGACTACCTGTTTATAACAGTCAGGGAGCAGCATGTGTGGAACCACTGTGATGCATTTAAGAGGCTCTTGTTTATTAAATCAAATTTGTTCAGATAATTAGGATGCAGGTCTATTTCCTGCTATTTGTGATTTATTTTGAGAAATAAATTAAAGGCAGCCTTAATGTAGAAATTTGGAACTGCAGATGCTGGTTTACAAAAAAAGACAGAGTGCTAGAGGAAGTCAGTGGGTCAGACAGCACTTATGGAGAAAATAGATATGTGATGATTCGGGTCGGGTCCTGAAGAATGGTCCTGACCCGAAACATCACCTATCTATGTTCTTCAGGGATGTTACTTGACTGAGTTACTCCAGCACCTTTTGTCTTTTAAAGACGTCCTTAACTTGGTTCCTAATGGCACATCTTCACGATGAGAACTGATCCCGAAGATCTCCAGATTTAGTATATTTGTAATTTCAGTCAAAGTTACAAGGATATCTGTGTGGTATGGATCATGGAAATGTCCTGTTTCTGTTCTTTTGGGATTGGCTTTAAAGATCCTGTTGGAACATGTGGCTTGAAAAGTTTTCCATTTTAACAATTATCCAGCTTATGAGTTGTACCTTAATTGGTACACGTGACAATAAACAGACATTTGGACCTTTGGATTAGTCCATGCTGCTCCTCACACCTACTAAACCTTCAGTGATTTGTGGAGGCAGGTACTCTCACAACATTCAACGCCTGTTTGGACCAATACTTGATTTGCCAAGACAATGTGCTGGTCAATAGGATTAGAGTCGATGGATGGAGACACAAGGAACTGCAGATTTTTGCTTGCAACAAAAAATACAGACGTGTCTTTATTCCAGCACTTTGTGTCTTTTTTTGTAGCATAGATGGCTAACTGATGATTAGCATGATCATGACAGACCGAAGGGCCTCTGCCCATGCTGTATGACTGTGATTCTAAGACCATGGCTTTGGTGATTCTATCACAATAACCTTTCAACACCTTGTTATGTGACCAGCCCTTCTGATTAATGTGATCTACAACACCTTGAAAATAGGAAATACCGTTCAGGATCGAAGAGAGATGGTTAGACTTACTCATCTTGGAGTTTGGATTCCCAGGCACAATTGTTTGGAGTTTGGATTCCCAGGGACAGCTGTGAGCCACAATTGTTGCTTGCCATTTCTCAGTCTCAAGCTAAAAGTCCAAGAATGTAATGTGATTTTAAATGAAAGCTTTAGAACATTTGTCTGAAGGAGCTTCAAAAATGTAGCTGTGCAAAGAATAGAATGGTGAGCAAAAGATATTGAGATATCTTGAGTGACCAAATCCTTGGTACAAAAGTGGGGAAATATTACTTTTCTAAAAACCCAACTCTTTGGATGTAATTGGCAGTACAGTGTTGCAGCAGGTAGAGGTGCTGCTTCACGACACCAGAGACCCGGGTTCAATCCTGACCTCGGGGATTCTCCCTGTGGCCGTGTGGGATTCCTCCAGGTCTCAAAGACGTGCAGGTTTGTAAGTTAATTGGCCTCTGTAAATTGCCACTAGTGTGTAGGGAGTCAGGTTCAAAGGTATTTTATTGTCACGTGTACCAATTAAGGTACAATGAAACCCGATTTACCATACAGTCATATTAAAAAAAGCAACAAGACAGACAACTACATAAAAGTTAACATAAATATCCACCACACCGGATTCCTCACTGTGATGGAAGGCAATAAAGTCTAATCTTCTTCACTCTTTATTCTATCGCGGGTGGGGCAGTCGAACCATCAGCAGTCGGAGCAATCAAAGTTTCTGCAGCCGGCAATCGAAGCCCCCGCATCAGGACGGTCAAAGCTCCTGCAGTTGGAGCTCCCAAAGTCAGTCTCCGACAGGGACCGCAGCTCCACGATGCTAAAGTCCACAGGCTCCTGCGTTTTGGAGCACCGAGGTTGATCCCCGACAGGGACCGCAGCTCCAGTTTATTAAGTCCCGTGGTTGGAGCTCCAAAAGTTGATCCCCAGCAAGAGGCCGCCAGCTCCTCGATGTTAGGCCGCAGTGCTGACGGGGATACGATGCGGGGGAAAAATCGCATCTCCGTCGAGGTAAGAGATTAAAAAAAGTTTCCCCCAATCCCACCCCCCACATAAAACAAGCTAAAGAACACTACAACATGCATTTAACACATACTAAACACCAACAAAGAGATAAAGGGCGAGACAGACTGTTGGCGAGGCAGCCATTGCGGCGCCACCCAGTGGATGCAAAAGTGTGTTAACATAGAACCAGTGTGGATTCGGTTGGCCGAAAAGCCTGTTTGCATGCTGTATCTTTCAATCAATTCAATTATACTGACATTATAAGATAAACTAATAAAAGTATATTTACGAGATTAGGATTTCATGCATCTATAATAATTTTATTTATTTTCTGTTATATAGCCAAAGTATTTTTGTAAAATTATCAATAATAAAATAAAATTAACTAGCAAATAAACACTAATGCATATTAGTGGAAGCAGTTAAAATAGAATCATACACCACAGAAACAGGCCCTTCTGCCCATGCTGACCAAGCTGCCCAATCTACACTAGTCCCACCTGCCAGCATTTGACCCATATCCATCTAAACCTTTCCAATCAATGTACCTGTCCAAATTTATTTAAAATGTATAACACATAATATAAGCGTAAAGTAAGGGAGGAGATCGGACTTCTGACTTTTAGAGGCTGCCTGCCTTTCATTAGGATCATGACTAATATTCTACTCAGTTATTTTCCTGCACGGGCCCCATAAAGCTTGATTCTTTGGTGACTAGACAGCTATTGATTTGCATTTTGAGTGAATACAATGATTAAGCATCTCGGCCTCTCTGGGGAAGAGGATTTCAAAGGTTCACCAACGTCCGAGTAAAGACATTTCTCCTAATTTTAGTCCTGACTTTGAAATTGTGATTGCTGGATCCCAGATTCGACAGTCAGAGGAAACGTCTTCCTTGCCTGTAGCTTAACCTTTTCCTTATAGCCTTTTGGATCAGTTTCAGACTCTAGGAATGTGATCATTAACAGCAGCAAGCGATTGAGCACTAATATTTTGATATAATTCATTCCAGACAACAATTTCTAAATGGAGACACAAGCGACTTCAGATGCTGGAATCTTGAGCAAAGCACAAAGTGCTGGAAGAACTCATTGTGTTAGGCAGCATCTGTGTAGGGAATGGAAAGTAGACATTTCGGAAGGCTTCCAACCCAAAACATCATCTGTCCATTCTTTCCACAGAGGGGCCCATTGGAGTCTGAAGAAGGGTCTCGACCCAAAACGTCACCCATTCCTTCTCTCCAAAGGTGCTGCCTGTCCCGCTGAGTTACTCCAGCATTTTGTGTCTACCCTCCACACATGCTGCCCGACCGACTGAGTTCCTCCAATATTTTGTGTGTTGCAGCAGATTCTAAATTGAATCCAACCAACCCCGAGAATATAATGTTCGTACGATGAGAGATATTTCTTCACCTTTGAGAAAAGAGGTTGGAAATTCCACATGTCTAATGTGATTGGCTTTAAACCAAAAGATACAATTAATTGATTTGAGAGTTACAATAATATATTGATTGTCGATTACTCAAATTAGTTTAAACAGTTACAAATTGTGATCAGTATTGGTCCACATGGATGTGTCCATGATATAGAATATTTGTTCAAAATATTCTGGGTAAGTAATGTGTAATATCCGCATGTATTTGGTGTGTAATAGGAGGTGAAGGCAGCGCGACCGACTTTGCAGCGACCTCAGCAGTCCGTCTGTCTTTATTTAATTTTTGTTCCGTTGAATGTATAGTTTGTTAAGGTTTTTATATTGTTTTTAGCTGTGTATATGTGGGGGGTGGGGGAAACTTTTAAATCACTTCCCTGTACAGGGGACCCGACCTTTTCCCTGTCGGGTCTCCGTTGTCGTTGGGGCCTAGCAGCGTGGAGCGGCCTCCAACCGGAAAGACCTGGGAGCTCCAGTTGCGGAGCCTGCGGACGGCTTCGGAGCGTGGGGAGCAGTGGTGGCTTGCTGCTGCGACCCGACTCCAGAGCTCGGAGGCTCCAGCTGCAGGTCCGGTGGACGGTGACATCGGAAGCTCGCGGGTCCCTGGTGGGAGACCGCTTTTCAGGAGCTCCCGCAACGGCAACTTCTCCCGCCCGAGTTGCGGGGTTGAGGGTGACCCGGAGCGGGGCCTTGCATCGCCCGGCGTGGCTTTAACAGCCGCGGGACTTGCCATCGCCTGCCGGGGGCTCCAGCATTAAGACCCGGAGCGGGGCCTTACATCGCCGGGCACGGGACTTGCCATCGCCCGCCGGGAGCTTTAATAGAACGGAACGCAGGGGAGAGACAAGACTTTGCCTTCCATCACAGTGAGAAGGAGATTCACTGTGATGGATGTTTGTGTAAATTGTGCTGGTGTGTGTCTTGGTTCTTTTCTTGTTGTATGACTGCAGAAACCAAATTTCGTTTGAACTTCTTTTGAGGTTCAAATGACAATAAATTTGTATTGTATTGTATTGTAAATCATCTCCAAATTTGTCCCATGTAAGATGCAAAGTGGAAAATTTATGCTGCACTACTTCTAATCGTGTGAAAATGGCAAGTCACTCAACCTCCTTATGAATTTCAAGACATTGCTGCGTTCGTGCATTAATTTCTGTAGTAGACTTCCAGATTCCCCAGAACTGGATTGAGCGACGAAATATTCAGCAAATGCAAAATGTTGCATTATAGATACTGATCAACACTTCACATGAAAAAGAAAGGCAAAAAGTGCTGGTCACAAAACACAAACTCAGCGGGTCAGGCCTTATCATTGGAGAACATGGATAGGTGATGTTTCAGGTCGGGACCTGGGCTGCTTTTGTGTAATTTTAAAATGTGATTTTACCTTTTGTTACATTTTTTAAATACTTTCCATAATACCAGTGCTTTTTTCACAATGTCATGTATTAGTATGGCGTACTGGCACCTATTAAACAAAACCATTATTTTTATGTCATATATTGGTTTCTGGTCACGGGACACAAATGTTTATTGATTGTGCATATCGACACCTTTTTGTGCACACGAAAAGCATGGCATAAAACTATATAAATCTTTTAAAATAAAACAGTTATTTGATGAATTCTTTAGTGTTCACAAATATTTCTTGAAGTTCATGTTTAAAGAAATTTGGATCAGTTAGTCTCTTTCGTTCACCGTACTACATTTTCTGGCCCTAATTGGTCTCCATTTCAACTTTTCCCTACTTTGGTTATCCACTTGGTGGCAATGACAGGTAGGCAGATTATTATCTGAATGGTGTCAGTTTAGGAGAAGGAGGTGCAACAAGACCTGGGCGTGTTTGTACATCAGTCACTGAAAGTAAGCATGCAGGTACAGCAGGCAGTGAAGAAAGCCAATGGCATGTTGGCCTTCATTGCGAGAGGATTTGAGTTTAGGAGCAAGGAGGTGTACAGGGCCCAGGAGTGGGAGAGTTGTGTGCAATTTTGGTCTCCTAATTTGTGGAAGGACATGATTGCTATTGAGGGAGTGCAGCGTAGGTTCACCAGGTTAATTCCCGGAATGGCAGGACTGACGTATGATGAAAGAATGGGTCGACTGGGATTGTATTCGCTGGAATTTAGAAGGATGAGAGGGTATCTTATAGAAACATATAAAATTCTTAGAGGATTGGACAGGGTAGATGCAGGAAAAATGTTCCCAATGTTGGGGGAGTCCAGTACCAGGGGTCACAGTTTATGAATAAGGGGTAGGCCATTTAGGACTGAGATGAGGAAAAACATTTTCACACAGAGTTGTGAATCTGTGGAATTCTCTGCCACAGAAGGCAGTGTAGGCCAATTCATTGGATATTTTCAAGAGAGAGTTAGATTTAGCTCTTAGGGCTAAGGGAATCAAGGGATATGGGGAAAAAGCCGGAAAGGGGTACTGATTTTGGATGATCTGCCAAAGGGTTGGCTCAAAGGGCCGAATGGCCCACTCATGCACCTATTTTCTATGTTTATCATCCAACTGTTATTGTGTGTACTTAAATCTCAATGGCCAAGGATATTAGAGTCCGAAGAAGGGTTCGGACCCAAAACGTCAGGTATCCATGTTCTCCAGCGATGCTGCTTGACCCGTTGAGTTACCCTAGCACCTTGTGTCTTTCCTTGACAAACCAGCATCTGCTGTTCCTTGTTTCTACATTTTTGTCTGCACCACTGCGAAATCTCTTCAAGGTGTGCCTACTTAGAAAAGGTTCTCCTACTCTCTGAGTCTGAAGAACGACTCTGACCTGAAATGTTACCTATCCATGTTCACCAGTGATGCTACCTGACCCACTGAGTTACTCCAGCATTTTGTGTCTTTCCTTGATGTGGATTGTTGGTCCACTGTGATGCCCCATTTCTGGACCATGGTATTATCTACTGCCAATTTTCAGTGCATACATCTTCCGAGTTGGTAGGCAAAGAAGTGGAAGGGAGCACTATGAAATCTAGGTTATACTATATGTTTGGGCAAATTTTTATTTTACTCTGCATCGTTATTGAATGTCTTATTTGAAGATATTTTGGCTGAGAATATTTTAGATTAGCAGGGGAATGGGAGTGGTATTTCCAGAAATACCAATGTCTGGAAATCTACCCAGTGTACTCCAAGGAACAGGAGTAGCAGCAGTTCGCTTAAAGAGAAGAGTTCTTGGTTATATTTTTCAGTTATGAATTATTATTATTATTATTATGTAAGTTTCTTTATCCTCTATTTGTTTTTTGAAGACTGTTCTTTGGCTGGACTGAGAACCATATCAGTAAAACACTAAATGCTGGAGAAACTCAGCGGGTCAGGCTATAGCTGTGGAGGGAATGGGCTGACGACATTTTTGGTCGGTACGCCTTCTTCAATCTGAAGATGTCCTTTTTTTTTGTGTCATCAATTTTTCAGTCTGAAGACTGGTGCTGACCCAAACTGTACCTCCATGAATCCTGCCTGACAAGCAGAGTTCCTCCAGCACTTTGTGGTTTTCTCAAGATTCTGTAGTTTCTGAAGAAGGGTTCCTACCTGAAATATCGCCTATTCACGTAGTCCAGGGATGTTGCCTGATCCATTGATCTGGGTCTTTTCATTCTGCTTAATGTTACGTAACAGAATTTAGGGCGGCACCATGGTGCAGCGGTAGAGTTGATGCCTTGCAGCGCCAGAGACCCCGGTTCGATACTGACTACGGGTGCTGTCTGTACAGAGTTTAGGATAGTGCTAGTGTATGAGTGATTACTAGTTGGCGCAGTGGGTGTTTACGCACTATATCTCTAAAGTCTAAAATCCATTCAGTGAGTAATCTGATCCACCATAATGACTTTCTTCTTCACACTCCCTTTCACTTTGTAGTTTAAATTATTTTCTCCAGCCGTTTGTGTCTGCAGCCTTTGTTACGTGAATCATCTGGATTATAGGCCCAAATCCAGTTTTGCTTGAGTCTACCCATATGGACTGGAATGTTAATTTTGGAGCTCAAAAATCACATTACTCACTTTGCTAACCTGTTGATTCTCATAATGTTTTAATTCTTCATGAATGAAGTGGATTTGAGTAAAAAATGTGCCACTTTTTTTAAAGGAAAAAAAATGAAGAAAATGTTATGATTACATATTTAGGCTGGTTGGTTAAAACACAATTAAAATATGTAATATTTGGTGTGTGATGCTAAACTGACACTTGCATATAGATGCTTTTAACATTAAATCAGTTGTAAAATTAAAGCACATCAAATTTGGTTTTCATTTCGAGGCATGATGATCAGGTGTGAAAATGTCAGTAAACGTATTTTTTAGAATCAGTTCTTATGACTAAACATTTTAACCATAAAAACTGCCGATTTTTAATTTTACATTACTGCACTGGTAATGTAATTGCTGTTGTTTCAGAGTAATTTACTTATTGTGAAGACATTTACAGCCTTTATTCTGATCAAACCAATCCAATTAACTTTCTGATTGTCCAAGCTCTTTATTTGTTATGCCTGCATGGTGATAAAACTAAACATACATACATGAAAACAAAGTCGGTAGCACGGAAGAATCTACAAAGTAATTGTATGACAGTGTCGAAGATGGCATTTTAATCACTCCCAAGAAGTCTTTGCGTTCAGTGTTCCTGGGGTTTCCGGCTGAATGGCTCTCAGTCAGGCTGGGTTGTCATGCGACTGCCTGTCTGTGCCTGCTGTACAGGTGAGAGGATTTTCTGCACAGCAAGTGTAGACAGGCAGACACATGACAACTCCGACCAGCCATTTCATGGGTCTTTGGTTACTGTGTTCTTCCTTGTAGCAAGTAATGAGCTTTCCCAACAATTGATCCATTCTGTACTTTTGTAAAGTTGAATAGTATTAACAATCACAAATATACATTGGGACACAGAAGATAAATTACCATTACTCTTAGTTCATTTTCAGTAGCCAAATTGGTGTTGGCCTTTTGCAATCCTCTCCTTTCTGTCTTTGCCTCTCACCAAATGACTGCCAATTGTATAGTATAAATATTTTCAATTGCAAACCAGTTCCAAAAAAAAACTCAGAAGGTGTAGAAATTGCTTTTTTCATGTCTGAGGCGGGGAAACATTAACAAATTTTGATTTTGCCTTGTTGGAAATTTGTTAGAACCACAACAAATGCTGGATTGAAGCGTCTTTGTCCTGAAACATTAAATCGCTTTCTCCCTCCACAGATGCTGCCTGACCTGCTGAGTGTTTCCTGCATTTTCTGGTTTTATTTCAGCTTTCAGATTTGTATTTTGATTTTCATAAGGAGATTCTTATTCATGGGGAAAAGAACACCAAGTAGATTGATTGTAAAATTAATTCAGTGGATTATTAATCTGCATTTAGAATAATAAAAATATTTTTCAGCTAGTCTGTGGTGATATATGAATGTCAGAGTGGTCAGTACAATTCCACTTGATATTATCGAATTATTACCATTTACATATTATCATATAGTTCATTTAATAATACAGCAATATTGCTGACATTCAAGGATGTGGCCCAAATTGCATAAATTCTGTAACTGCAAAGGGGAAAAAAAATCTTTGCATAGTGTTTTTAAAACATCTCAAAATCATTTGTACTTAAATTAAACCTATTTGAAATGCACTGATTATTATGCAGACATATAATTGAATTTCCAATCTCTTAATGGAGAAATAGTTGACAACGATAAATGCAGAACATTGCAATATATTTTAAGGTATTATTATGACTTTAGGAATGAGTATAATCTGAACTACAATTTAATATCAGATTAATTGATTGAATATAGGGCAATGTTATTGTTGAGATATTACTGTATAGAAATAGATACAGGTAGTCTTTAGAGTGATTTAAACATTTTCTATATTAATAAGTTGTTATTCATGTGCAATGGTTACCAATTGCACTTGTCCAATATTTACATTTTAGGATCAATAGACTCCAATGAATTTCACAAGCAAGTTGGTTTGATGTACTGCTTCACGGAATAGATAGCACCATACAATAGGGACATAAACTGCACACTGATGGCCCAAACCCCTAATCTTAAGCACTACAAAAATGGACTGGATTTTATGCTTTATGTACTGGCAGAAGGGCAGGAAATGAATATTTTCAAATATTTACTTTGAACTGAACACCCATCTAGTCATGAAATCTTCGCCAATGTCCTGGATTTTGGACAAAGTTTTGACGTAAAGCACAGCCATTGATTTGTGGAAATTGCATGTTTATTTTCAAACTGATACATTTCCGTTTAATTCTAAAAAACCCTGAGTTTTCTGTTTTGAACAACTTTTATTCCTTACACCTTATTGAAAACACCAATTCTTGCAACTAGCAAACGTGATTATTAAATAAATAGCTTTTAACAGCAATTCATTAAAAAAAAATCAAAAATCTACTCTCAAGGTCTGAATCCTTCTCAAGTTAAAGGCAAAACAGAAATTTATTTTTTTTTAACAATAATGGAGTTAATAAATTGTCACAGACAGCTAATTCAATTCTTCTTAAATGGTTTAGTGTTATGAAGTTGAAGAGAGGTTTATTTCTGAAAAATATGCCAAAGCACCTAAAAAAAAAAAGTGAATTAAGGAGAAGTTGGTCCTGATACAGAAGAAATGTATTTCTTTGAAAAATGGCCAAGGCACAGCTTCCTGACTGTAGCCACTTTACGTGGAGGCGGCTGGAGGCTTGGGTGGTCTATAACTGCGACGTAGCTAGTATAAACAATTTAGTGGGCTAGTAAGGACAACAGGATTAAGAATAAGCAGTAAAAATTAAAACACAAGAGTGATCTTGCAAATGATACAATCTTACTCACAAAGTGTCTATTTCCCATTTTATTTTCGATGGGATTCATTCTTATATTTGAATCAAATTTAAGATTGCCGATTATTATTTTAATTCTGCACATAGAAGATAGACTTTGGCATTTAAAAAAATATGGTGGAAGTTAAAAATCAATTGAGAAATGTATGTCTAATTGGAAAAATTCATTTCTCTGAACGCCAGTCCAAAAGTAGATTTTTTTTTTGTTCAGCGTTTCCTGATCAAAAATGATTTTAATCAGGAAAAGATTGATATACTTTTTATAAAATTTAGTTGCTTCGAATTCCATGCAAACTACTGAACTAATCTCACACTTTGTCTTAAGACTTACATATTTTGTGGTGATTCTTTCGTTCAAAATTATTGTCCTTATTCATAAATATTAATAGTTCAGTAAATATGCCGTGAGGTTCGATCTAATATCTTACCCATACTTAGGATATTGGTGAAATGCGAGCAAGTATTCTCTTAAAAAAAGATTAATGGCTCAAATATACATGGGAACATAATTTTAGAATAGTTAGGATTTGTTTTTAAGCAGATGATGCAACTTCCTAAATTGGCAATGTAAATTATAATTTTAAAGTGTTTCCAATAATAAGTTGAACAACTATCGCACTAAAATAGTGGGAACTAATACTTCTTCACGTCAAATGGGAGAGCAAGATGGTCAGTGGATATGATGCAGCATAACTGTGAATGGGTGATTGTAAAATTAGCAACACATATTTAGCCTCACAGAAAATAAGCCTTCAGCGTACAGTAATCCCTTGAGGATGCTGATAAGACCTTTTATTTTGAATTTCTTAAGCATTCCTTTTTCCTGAAACATGTGCCAAGCAGCTGTAGTTATAGCTCAGTAACGAGCTTGAATATAATATAAAATGATGTTGCTGAAAAAGGGGCTACTCTTTCAGTCAAATATTAACTTGCAAATTGTAACAAAAAATCCTTTTAAACTGGTCTTCTGGAATCTATTAATTTAAATTCTCATTTCAAATCTGTGGGATTTGATTTTTTGAATGTTTCATAATTCTCTATGAAAAATTGATGGCTCTTTCTTCCATTCTTAGCGCTGAACCAAATTAAAACAGTCAGTCTGAATATTTTTCTTCTGCTATTAATTTTAGTCATACGTGCATTTTTTTTTAACCAACAGTGCAGTTTTTTTTAAAGTTCTTCCTCCACCATTCCTAGATGAATGAGTTGTTGTTGTCGATAATGTAGATGGAACTTTTATCAGCTAAAAACTTTCACTTACTGCATTAAAACCCAAACATTTTAAGCACATTAATTAATACTTCATACAAATTCTCGATTCAAAATCCTATTTTGCACTACTCACCTTAAAATAATCTGAAATCAGTTTATCTCCTCAGAAATAGTAATTAACTCATTGAAAATGCTCACATAAGCTGCATATTCACAGCTAAATTTTGCAGTGAATTTCGCATAGATATAAAAAATTATCATTGAATGCATTAAATTATTAAAGCAAAAATCAATTTTCTTCATACAATTAGCTGCAGTTACGACACAAAATCAAGGAATGGATTAGATCATTGCACTGACACAACTGAACTTTTGATCATGAAGTAAGAAATGGTACAAGAAATTATTTTCAATTGACGGGAGGATCTCTGTGTTATTTACAGTCGAAAACCTAGCGTTGAATCCCTTCCTTTCAAATGGTACATATCTCCATTCATGATGGTGGATCAAGTCAGTGAAGTTCGGCAGGTCATGGACCAGGTGTTGTCCAACTTTAGGCCTAGGCATGTCTCCAGCTGCTAAACTATGCGGCGAGAGCCTCCTGTAGGAAGAGTTCCTCATCATTGCTGGTTTTCTTTTCAAAAAGTAAAAAGGTGAAGGGAAGAAAAATACTTGCTCTTACTGTCGCACTGTTCATCTGTCTTCCTTGCAAAGTGTGGAAAGAAACTTACTGTTGCCTTCCCTTACCCAGTCTAACCAATGTGCAGACTACTGTACAACAGTATTGTCCTGAACAGGTAGTCTGAACACTGGGGCGACGGAGCAGGACCTTTTGACTTTTTCTTGTCTTCTGCCATCAAAGAAATTATACATGCACACCAAGTTCACCATCCACTGTTGACTGCGTACACTGAAGTCTCTAAAAGAACTGTGATTTCCAGCCTTGACGTGGCACATTTGCAGGAGACGGGGATCTGGCAATGAATTTAGGACAAGAAAAAAAAAAGGGGTGGGCTGGACCTAGCAGCCCATATATGGGATGATGTCACCCCAGGGAGATTGGGTATGCACTGTGCCGCTGGAGAAACCGCTAGAATTGCCTGCTCTCAGACATGGGTCTGTATATAAAATGGTACCAGATGTTTCAGTGTAATGCTAAACAGTCATTTCATCTTTCAGCCAGCTCTCCGAGCGAGGCAGGAAGTAGGCCTCTTGCATGGAAAAGCTGTAAATTCAAGATGAACCATTTGAGTGCGGCCGTTTACAACAGATATTTCTAACTGACAGGAATACCGTTCCACACCTATGTTAGTCAATACCTAAGCCGTTGTGAACATGACATTTGTTTTTAATTTGTTGCAGTTTTATCTCAGTTTCCGTTCAGTACAAAAAAGGGTACGGGCTCCTCTCAAACACTGGAACTGTCAGTGCAAGAATCATGCCCTAGACTTGAACAGTAATTATAGCTACTTCCTGAAAGTAAAACTCATGAAAAGTCTGGAGAAATGTTCTTTGTCATGGCCTACACATGAGTAATTAGTTCCACATGTGGCCTTCCTATTTCCTGTTAGCTATTTTGGCTGGCTGTCTCGCTGGCTGAATTGTTAGCTGATCTCTATAGAACCAAGATCTTTCGATCTAGCGTACGCCTCCTCCACAATTTCTGTATAATTTCCACACTTAAATGCATCAAGTACAAAAGCAAGATAAAAGGCTGTGTTGAATTTTTTTAGATGGTGCGAGTTTAAGATTTCAAGAGTATTTATCTGTCATTTGCACAGGATAGTCTATTTAACCCAAAATAAACTTTATTCAGAATAAAAATCATATACAAAGCAAAATGTGTGAAAACTCTTCAGACATTTTCAGTATACATTAATTAGTGTCATTCTCAGTAGTGTTCGCACCTATCCTTAAACAAAACAAACCACCCTTGTAATATGCACAGGATATGAACCGGAACAATGAAATTCTTACTTGCTGCAGCTTTACAGTCTTTAAAGTAACTTAAAGTTACAATGCAGTTGAACACTGTTTAGACTAGGGTGAATATAAAGTTGTGGAGTAAGCTGGTGTATATTTCCCAGCTGCTTCAAGTAAGACATTCTTGCACTCTGGACTCTGGCTGCCAAAGTCAGCATTGGATTTTTAATGATATGCTTCAGTAACAAAATACGCTATGTGGAGAGTGAAAACACTGCTTTAAATCAAAACTGAATGTATACATAGAACCATATCTTACAAGCAATATATGTGAATTTGTTCACTTTGAATTTTATTCCCCCAACAGTAACATGCTTTCAGCCACTCATTAACTCCAGAGTGTAGAGCTGGAAATTAGTTGCATGAAACAGATGTTGAAAAGAAATGAAGTCACACATCACACTTTCGCAGAGAGCTTTGGTCTTGAATTTAATACATCTGCACATTTAGGGAAGTAGCATAAAAATGCAAATTATTGAATGTTTAACATTTCATCACAAAAGATCAGGTTTAAAATGGTTCTGGTCCGCCATTTAGAAATGTAATTAAGATATATTAGGTACGAGAAACATTTGTACTATATTAGTTAGAGTACAGTGCATGCTTGTATATTTTTATTGCTGAATTTACCTTTTTGCTCATCCAAATTTAATAGGCACAGTTATAACTTGGAGCAACCTAATCTCACTATAATTTGTTTGATTCACTTCTAAGAGAGTAATATTTTCAGTCTCTTTCATTCAATCCAGCACTTGGTATGGTGAAGATGCACATTGGTGTGGATACAAAGAAAGTTGGCTCGCAGTTCCCATAGATCTTTTTGGGGTTTTGCAAAACACTTTGCAGTCGATGAAGCACTTTTCAGGTGTACTCAATGTGTTAATATAGAAAATAGCAGCCAAGGTACACACAGCAAGCTCCAACCAACAATAAACAATTCAAAGTAACTGAATAATCTGTTTTCTAATGATAGACACAAAATGCTGGAGTAACACAGTGAGACAGGCGGCATCTCTGGAGAGAAGGAATGGGTGATGTTTCAGGTCGAGACTCTTATTCAGACTCGACCCAAAACGTCAACCATTCCCTCTGCCTGCCCCACTGAGTTACTCCAGCATTTTGTGCCTATCTTCGGTGTAAACCAGCATCCACAATTCCTTCATACACAGGTTTTCTAATCATGCTCCCGACCCAATATGTCACCTGTCCATCCCCTCTACAGATGCCATCTGGGCCACCGAGTTCCTCCAGCACTATGTGTTTTGCTCGAGATTCCAGCACCTGCAGTTTCTTGTGTCTCTTCTGACTTATATTGGATTTAATTTTGAGTGCTTAAAGTGAAAGTTGAGCGTGTAATGCAGGAAAGTTATTTACATTATTCTCAAAACTAAAAGATATCAGTTTCAAACTTTAGATGCCTCACCTAGGAGTTCTTCCCTTATACTGGTACTGAATGCATTTTAATATCGTAACAAATGTGTTTTAATATTGCATATCTAATCTACTCTGCCTGAAAACTATTCCATTGAGCTCATGGAAAGATTCAACTCTATGCCCTTGAAACAAAAGGAGATGAATTTGTTTGCATTCATGTTTGCATTCGAGTATTCATAGGACAAGTATTGCATAGACTAATTACATACCGTAATGTAAGATATATTGATAGGAGCAGAATTAGGCTATTTGGCCCATCAAGTCTACTCTGCCATTCAATCATGGCTGATCTATCTTTTGCTCCTAGCCCCATTCTCCTGCCTTCTCCCCATAACCTCTGACACCCTTCAACCCATGATATTTGTGCCAACCATGATGCCAATCCCCACTAATCCCATCAGCCTGCATATGGTCTATATTCCTCTATTCCCTGCCCGTGCATGCATCTGCCTAATCGCATCTTAAGCACCGTTCTCGTAAGTGAACCACCATCCCTGGCAGCGCATTCAAGACACCCACCATTCAATGTGTAAAAAATCATGCCCTGCACATCTCCATTAAATTTATCCCTCCTCACCTTAAACCAATGTTCCCTAGTATTTGACATTTTCACCCTGAGATAAAAGACTCTGATTTTTATGCTGTTTATGTCTCATTTTTTATACTCCTGTCAGAGCACCTCTCAGTGAAAACAATCAACATTTGACCACTCATTATGTTCTATCAGTCTGACAAAGGTTCTACTAAAAGCTTTGATTGAAATCAGTTATTGTACCAATAGCATGCCTTGATGCTTTTCTGCTACTTAAGCCAACCGTCTGTTATATGAGGACAAGATCAGACGTTTGTCGAGATAAAATTGGTGGGTTTACTGTAAGTGAAATGTTAGTTAAGAGGGTACCATAAAGACTGCAAGAAATTGCAGAGATGTGGACACAGCCCAGACCATCACACAAACCAACCTTTCTTCCATTGACTCCATTTACACTCCACGCTGCCTCGGCAAGGCCACCAGCATAATCAAGGACCAGTCTCACCCCAGCCATTCCCTTTTCTCCCCTCTCCCATCAGTCAAGAGGTACAGAAGTGTAAAAGACGCACGCCTCCAGATTCAGAGACAGTTTCTTCCCAGCTGTTATCAGGCAACTGAACCACTCTATCAACAACTGGAGAGCAGTCCTGAGCTCATTCGAGACCCTCGGATTATCTTTAATCGGACTTTACTGGACTTTATCTTGCACTAAACATTATTCCCTATATCATACATAGATACATAGAAAATAGGTGCAGGAGTAGGCCATGCACCTTCGAGCCTGCACCGCCATTCAATATGATCATGGCTGATCATCCAACTCAGTATCCCGTACCTGCCTTCTCTCCATACCCCCTGATCCCTTTAGCCACAAGGGCCACATCTAACTCCCTCTTAAATATAGCCAATGAACTGGCCTCAACTACCCTCTGTGGCAGAGAGTTCCAGAGATTCACCACTCTCTGTGTGAAAAAGTTTCTTCTCATCTCGGTCCTAAAGGATTTCCCCCTTATCCTTAAGCTGTGACCCCTTGTCCTGGACTTCCCCAACATCGGGAACAATCTTACTGCATCTAGCCTGTCCAACCCCATAAGAATTTTGTACGTTTCTATAAGATCCCCTCTCAATCTCCTAAATTCTAGCGAGTATAAACCAAGTCTATCCAGTCTTTCTTCATATGAAAGTCCTGACATCCCAGGAATCAGTCTGGTGAACCTTCTCTGCACTCCCTCTATGGCTATAATGTCCTTCCTCAGATTTGGAGACCAAAACTGTACGCAATACTCCAGGTGTGGTCTCACCAAGACCCTGTACAACTGCAGTAGAACCTCCCTGCTCCTATACTCAAATCCTTTTGCTATGAAAGCTAACATACCATTCGCTTTCTTCACTGCCTGCTGCACCTGCATGCCTACTTTCAATGACTGGTGTACCATGACACCCAGGTCTCGCTGCATCTCCCCTTTTCCTAATCGGCCACCATTTAGATAATAGTCTGCTTTCCTGTTTTTGCCACCAAAGTGGATAACCTCACATTTATCCACATTATACTGCATCTGCCAAACATTTGCCCACTCACCCAGCCTATCCAAGTCACCTTGCAGTCTCCTAGCATCCTCCTCACAGCTAACACTGCCCCCCAGCTTAGTGTCATCCACAAACTTGGAGATGTTGCCTTCAATTCCCTCATCCAGATCATTAATATAAATTGTAAATAGCTGGGGTCCCAGCACTGAGCCTTGCGGTACCCCACTAGTCACTGCCTGCCATTGTGAAAAGGACCCGTTTACTCCTACTCTTTGCTTCCTGTTTGCCAGCCAGATCTCTACCACATCAATACTGAACCCCCAATACCGTGTGCTTTAAGTTTGTATACTAATCTCTTATGTGGGACCTTGTCGAAAGCCTTCTGAAAGTCCAGATACAACACATCCACTGGTTCTCCCCTATCCACTCTACTAGTTACATCCTCGAAAAATTCTATAAGATTCGTCAGACATGATTTACCTTTCGTAAATCCATGCTGACTTTGTCCAATGATTTCACCACTTTCCAAATGTGCTGCTATCCCATCTTTAATAACTGACTCTAGCAGTTTCCCCACTACCGATGTTAGACTAACTGGTCTGTAATTCCCCGTTTTCTCTCTCCCTCCCTTCTTAAAAATTGGGGTTATGTTTGCTACCCGCCAATCCTCAGGAACTACTCCAGAATCTAAAGAGTTTTGAAAAATTATCACTAATGCATCCACTATTTCTGGAGCTACTTCCTTAAGTACTCTGGGATGCAGCCTATCTGGCCCTGGTGATTTATCGGCCTTTAATCCATTCAATTTACCCAACACCACTTCCCGACTAACCTGGATTTCACTCAGTTCCTCTATCTCCTTTGACCCGCGGTCCCCTGCTATTTCCGGCAGATTATTTATGTCTTCCTTAGTGAAGACGGAACCAAAGTAGTTATTCAATTGGTCCGCCATATCCTTGTTCCCCATGATCAACTCACCTGTTTCTGACTGCAAGGGACCTACATTTGTTTTAACTAATCTCTTTCTCTTCACATATCTATAAAATCTTTTGCAGTCAGTTTTTATGTTCCCTGCCAGTTTTCTTTCATAATCTATTTTCCCTTTCCTAATTAAGCCCTTTGTCCTCCTCTGCTGGTCTCTGAATTTCTCCCAGTCCTCTGGTATGCTGCTTTTTCTGGCTAATTTGTACGCATCATCTTTTGCTTTGATACCATCCCTGATTTCCCTTGTTATCCACGGATGCACTACCTTCCCTGATTTATTCTTTTGCCAAACTGGGATGAACAATTTTTGTAGTTCATCCATGCAGTCTTTAAATACCTTCCATTGCATATCCATCGTCAACCCTTTTAGAACTAATTGCCAGTCAATCTTGGCCAATTCACGTCTCATACCCTCAAAGTTACCTTTCTTTAAGTTCAGAACCGTTTCTGAATTAACAATGTCACTCTCCATCCTAATGAAGAACTCAACCATATTATGGTCACTCTTGCCCAAGGGGGCACGCACAACAAGACTGCTAACTAACCCTTCCTCATTACTCAATACCCAGTCTAGAATAGCTTGCTCTCTCGTTGGTTCCTCTACATGTTGGTTTAGATAACTATCCCGCATACATTCCAAGAAATCCTCTTCCTCAGCACCCCTGCCAATTTGATTCACCCAATCTATATGTAGATTGAAGTCACCCATTATAACTGTTTTGCCTTTGTTGCACGCATTTCTAATTTCCTGTTTGATGCTATCCCCAACTTCACTACTACTGCTAGGTGGCCTGTACACAACACCCACCAGCGTTTTCTGCCCCTTAGTGTTTCGCAGTTCTACCCATACCGATTCCACATCCTCCAAGCTAATGTCCTTCCTTTCCACTGCGTTAATCTCCTCTCTAACCAGCAATGCTACTCCACCACCTTTTCCTTTCTCACTATCCCTCCTGAATATTGAATATCCCTGGATGTTCAGCTCCCAGCCTTGGTCACCCTGGAGCCATGTCTCCGTGATCCCGACTATATCATAATCATTAATAGCTATCTGCACGTTCAACTCATCCACCTTATTACGAATGCTCCTTGCATTGAGACACAAAGCCTTCAGGTTTGTTTTTACAACGCTCTTACCCCTTATACAATTATGTTGAAAAGTGGCCCTTTTTGATTTTTGCCCTGGATTTGTCTGCCTGCCACTTTTACTTTTCACCTTGCTACCTATTGCTTCTGCCCGCATTTTACACCCCTCTGTTTCTCTGCTCACCCATTTAAGAACCCCACCACCTCTTATTCTCTGTTTATTATTGTTTTCTTCTTTCCCCCCTACATGTTGGGTCTGAATGCTTTCCTTCTCTGCCTCCTGCCTCACACACTGTCTAATAGCTTTCTCTATTTGAGTCCCTCCCCCCAACCATTCTAGTTTAAAGTCTCCCCAGTAGCCTTTGCAGATCTCCGCACCAGGATATCGGTCCCCCTCAGGTTCAAGTGCAACCCATCCTTTTTGTACAGGTCGCACCTTCCACAAAAGAGGTCCCAATGATCCAGAAATTTGAATCCCTGCCCTCTGCACCAGTCCTTCAGCCACGCATTTATCCTCCACCTTGCTCCATTCCTACTCTCACTGTCGCGTGGCACAGGCAGTAATCCCGAGATTGTTACCTTTGCTGTCCTACTCTTTAACTCCCCTCCTAACTCCCTAAATTCTCCTTTCAGGACCTCTTCTCTTTTTTTACCTATGTCATTGGTACCTATATGTACCACGACCTCGGGCTCCTCTCCCTCCCCTTTCAGGATATCTTGGACACGTTGAGACACATCACAGACCCTGGCACCAGGGAGGCAAACTACCATCCGGGTCTCCCGACTGCGTCCACAGAATCGCCTGTCTGACCCCCTAACTATAGAGTCCCCTATTAGTATTGCTCTCCTCTTCTTTTCCTTACCCTTCTGAGCAACAGGACCGGTCTCTGTACCGGAGGCCCGGCCGCTGTCGCTACCCCCAGGTAGGCTGTCCCCCCCCAACAGTGCTCAAACAGGAGTACTTATTGTCAAGGTATACAGCCACCGGGGTACTCTCTAGTCCCTGCCTGTGCCCCTTGCCTCTCCCAACCGTGATCCACTTGCCTGCCTCCTGTGGTCTTGGAGTGACCACCTCCCTGTAACTCCTATTAATGACTTCCTCGCTCTCCCTGACCAGACGGAGGTCATCGAGCTGCTGCTCCAGGTTCCTAATACGGTCCCTTAGGAGCCCCATCTCGATACACCTGGCACAGATGTGGACGTCTGGAGGGCTATCAGACTCCATGACTTCCCACATCTGACATCCAGAACAGTAAACTGCCCTGGCCCTCATACTCCCCTTACCTAGGATACAATACAAAACAAACAGCTACAATACAGTACAATCAGCAGGGATCTGACTCCCAATCAGCTGCTCCCTCTTGTCTGCTTCCACCAATCAGCGGCTTCCTCAAACCCACTTGTTTTTGAAGTGGAACTTGGAATGTTGCAGATTTCAGCTCCTCCTCTCTCTGCGACCTCTCCAACGGCTCTCGGGCCTCTGTAGAAGCAAGCCCCGCGCTCCTCTTTAAATCCTACCGCTCGGGTGTAGCTCCTCCCTCTGCGACCTCTCCAACGGCTCTCGGGCCTCTGTAGAAGCAAGCCCCGCGCTCCTCTTTAAATCCTACCGCTCGGGTGTAGCTCCTCCCTCTGCGACCTCTCCAACGGCTCTCGGGCCTCTGTAGAAGCAAGCCTCGCGCTCCTCTTTAAATCCTACCGCTCGGGTGTAGCTCCTCCCTCTGCGACCTCTCCAACGGGTCTCTGAACACTGTGGACGACTGAATTGTAATCATGTATAGTTTTTTCTATGACTGGTTTGCATGCAACAAAAGCTTTTGTATCTCGCTACAACAATAAACTAAACTAAATTCAGTATTTCATATCTTTACTTAGCAGAGTCATTTCTCAATTGGAAAATAATTCTGTAAGAAACTTGAGCTCATCACATATATAGTTTCTTAACTTTCTTCTTAGTCTGATACAGAAATGTATCTGTATTGTGATCCTGAGTTGATATTTATGATGTTAACACAAATTACCTGGGAGTGTGTGGGGAGGAACTGCAGATTCTGGTTTACACCAAAGAAAGACACACAATGCTGGAGTAACTCAGCGGGACAGGCAACATCTCTGGAGAGGAGGAATGGGTGAAGTTTTGGGTCAAGATCCTCCTTCAGTCTGAAGAAGGATCACAACCCGAAACGTCACCCAACTTTTTTCTCTATAGATGTTGTTTATCCCGCTGAGTTACTCCAGCATTTCGTGTCCATCTTCAAGGAGTCTTGACATAGATAAGGATGGTTTTTGTATGAAAATTGAGGTTTCATAAGTGGTTACTATAAAATAGGATTTTCACTTTGGTGCACTCAGCAAAAGGTGTAAATTATGTTCAAATTTGCATTCGTTTTCAAAATTAACTTATTTTAACAAGAAGTGATTTCTCAAATTAATTTAGATATTGCTGAACTCAAAATCTTCCAAGAATCAGTAGACGTGGGAAAAATTTTCAAAATGTGATATCTTTCGTATTTAAAATATTTAACATTATTAACTCAGTTTCATGGCTAATAAATGAGCATTTCTAAATAAATTACAAAAAAACCCCCTAAAATAGACACAAAAAGCTGGAGTAACTCAGCAGGTCAGGCAGCAGCTCTGGAAACGTTTCGGGTCGGGACCCTTCTTCAGACCACATCAGAGAGAGGAAGATGGTATTTTCCAGTTGCATTGATTTCAACAAAGTCAGTTTCTTCGAAATTAAAATGTAGTCTTGGTTCATCTAGAGCCAAAAATAAAATCCCTCGACTTTAACAACCCCTTTGAAAACCCCAAAACAGTTGCAATTAATGAAAACTCCCAATGGTAATAATTTGAGCAAAGCATGGCTGTCTTTGTGGCAAAACCCTAAATTCAGTACACTTTTATAAACCAGCACACAAAACTTGCACTACCTGTAATTTATGCTTGAAAATTACTGATCACCCGCACTCGTTTCTTACAAAATAACAAATCCAGTGTGACTCAGGAACAGCTTCTTCCCCTCCATCAGGCTTCTGAATGGTCCTTCCATGAGCTAGGGTACTGTCCGATTCACCTCCATCCAATTATGGACATTGGACTTTGTCGATGGAACAATGTTCAGAACTATATGCTGCACTCTGTATCTTCCTCTTTGCTCTACGTATTGTACTTGAGTTTGACTTGATTATATTTAGGTAGTGTATTATCTGATTTTTACTGGATAGCTTGCAAAGCGAAGTTTTTCACTGTTTCTTGGCACACATAATAAAGCTAAACACTTTGGAAAATGTGGGCATGTGGCTTAAATAAGTACATAGAACATGGAACAAACAGTACAGCACAGGAACGAGCCATTCGGCCCACAATATTTATGCTGAACATGATGCCAAGTTGAACTGATCCCATCTGTGTACATGATCCATGTCCTTCCATTCCTTGCACTTCCACGTGCCGATCCAAAAGCCTCTTAAAGCCACTATTGTAACTCAAATTTCACTGTAGCTTAATTGGTACATGTGACAATTAAATTGAATCTTGCCTCCACCACCATCCCTGGCAATACATTCCAGGCCTCCACCACTCTGCCAATGTAAAATCAATTGAAAGTGTTTTGTCATTTATTAACTAATATACATCATTAACAATTCAGAACACATTGTAAGTAGTATGTTATAAATGTATTCCATCCTATAGCTGGCCCTGTTTTTAATCAGATGCCTTTTTATTTTGACGATGTACGATTGTTTGACTGGAAGTTGGATATATTGCACCAGAGCAAAATATCAGGAGCAATCATTCAATTTTAACATGCTGGTGTGTGTTTTGTTTATATTGGTTGATTGCCCAAGATCCATTTTAGAATTTCATTGCTGCCGCTCCACACCAGGTTATTTTTAAAGTACTTTTCTAACTGATAGATGCTTAACCCATTGTTTTGTGGCTGAAGTTCTAATCAGCTGTAACATTTGAAGCATTTTTACGTTCTCAAGCCCACAGTCATCATGTTAAATGAAGGGAGATTTATTTCAGCGGCTGGGAAAACAATAATCAGAGGGTAGACACAAAATGCTGGAGTAACGCAGCGGGACAGGCAGCATCTCTGGATAGAAAGAATGGGCGGCACTTAGGGTTGAGACCCTTCTTCAGACAGAGTCAGGGGAGAGGTAGATACATAGATATGGAAGGCTAAGGTGTGAAAGGGGACGAAGGTCAAGGAAAATGTAGAATAGATCATTGTTAGCTTAGGGAAGTTGACAACAAAGCAGACAAAGATAAAATTTTATCAGAAGGGCAGTCAGACGAGTGGGAGAACTGGGAAGGGGGAGAGATGGAGAGAGAGGGAAAGCAAGGGTTACTTGAAGTTAGAGAAGTCAATATTCATACTGCTGGGGTGTAAGCTGCCCAAGCAAAATATGAGGTGCTGTTCCTTCAATTTGTGATGAGCCTCAAGGGCCAGTCCCACTTAACGATTTTTTCAGCGACTGCCGGCATCATTGACTAACGTATGAGGTCACCAAAATATTTGTGGCGTGATGCGGCGGTGACACGGCGTGATGATGTATTGACGCGCGGTGTTTTTTCAAGTGTCAATTTTGGATTTTGAAATCTTCAAAACCTTTTGGCAACCCTGATATGACGCCGGCAGTTGCCGAAAAAAATCGCCAAGTGGGACAGGCCCTTCACTCTGACAGTGGAGGAGGCCGAGGACAGAAAGGTCAGTGTGGGAATGGGAGGGGGAGTTAAAATGTTTAGCAACTGGGAGATCAGGTAGGTTTAGGCGGACTGAGCGGAGGAGTTCAGCAAAACAATCGCCGAGCCTGCACTGATATATAGGAGTCCACACCTGGAACAGTAATCAGAGAGCACACATTAAAGGTGACTGATAAAAGAACCAAGGTCACATGAGGGCAAACTTTATTACCCAAAAGAGTCTTAAGGATTGGCTAATGGATATAGATTTAACAGAAGCTTTAGGAAAGGAATTGGGTGAATATATATAAAGTTTAATAAGATCAGAGGAGATTGAGAAAGGCATGAAGTAGAGGGAATTAACTAGATTTCCCAGAGTTTTGCCGATTTTAAGAGCCATATGGCCTACTTCTTCATTTAAACTAATCTCTGATTATATACTGCAAGCAAGAATGTAATACCATCAAATCTACATAGGCATTAAAGCTCTCATATGGTCAAGTAAAATTAAATTGCAAAATAACATATGCACTGAACACTACATCTATGCACTTCTCAAAGTAAAATTGGTGCTGTTCTTAGCAAGGTGCTTAACCTCATGTAGGAAGAGCGAGAATTTAAGAATCTGTTTTAAAGAGGAATGAAAGGTCTCAGGCTTTCTGAAGAATTCCATGAATGATGACAGTTTGATGAATGATGGGGTAAACTCAGGCTAAATTATCACAAAATCTAATTCAGAAGTGAGTGCAAGGCTGGAGATACAGCTTGATAGGACTTTGGCTGCATTTGGAATATTGCGTGCAGTTCTGGTCGCTCCATTACAGGAAAGATGTGGGTGCTTTTGAGACGGTGCTGAGGAGAAATGACCAGAATGCTGTCTGGATTAGAGGGTTTCAGACTTGGATTGTTTTCTCTGGAACGTCAGAGGTTGAGGGGCAACTTGATAGAAGTATATAAAACAATGAGAGGCATAGATAGGGTAGACAGTCAGAACCTTTTACCCAGGGTGGAAATTATCAATACTGGAGGGCATAGCTATAAGGTGAGAGGGGGAAAGTTTAATGTAGATGCGTTGGGCAATTTATTTTTTTACAGAGTGGTCTGGAATGCATTGCCAGGGATGGTGGTGGAGGCAGATACGATAGTGGCGTTTAAGAGGCTTTTGGATAGTTTCATGGAAATGCAGGGAATAAAGAGATATGTGCAGGCAGATGAGATCAGTTTAGCTGGGCATCATGTTGGGCACTAACATTATGGGTTACAGGGCCTGTTCCTGTGCTGTACAGTTCTTTGTTTTATTATTGCAAAGGTAAGCATGTGCGTTGAATTCAAGCAAACAGTTGCAGTATAGATAACCAGTAGAGAGTTTCTAGTTTGGGTAGGATGTAACACGTGCCGAACAAAACACTGGCACCTAGCTTTTGCACGAGTTAGTATTTATGGAGGAACGATCAGCAAGGAAGAGAATGGAAAACTCCAGAGGAAGTAAGTGTTAGGAGATGAATAGCTGTACGTTAGGTGATGATAAGTTCATAAGTTAAAGGAGCAGAGTTAGGGCGGCACGGTGGCGCAGTGGTAGAGTTGCTGCCTTGCAGCGCCGGAGACCCGGCTTCGATCCCGACGACGGGTGCTGTCTGTGGAAGTTTGAGTGTTCTCCCCGTGACCGCGTGGGTTTTCTCTGAGATCTTCGGTTTCCTCCCACACTCCAAAGACGTACAGGTTTGTAGGTTAATTGGCTTTGCATAAAAATGTAAATCGTCCCTAGTGTGTGTAGGATAGTGTTAATATGCTGGGATTGTTGGTCGGCATGGACTTGGTGGGCAAAAGGGCCTGTTTCCTCGCTGTATCTCTAAACTAAACTAAATTAGGCCACTTGACCCAGCAGGTCTACTCTGCCATTCAATCATGGCTGATCTTTCCCTCTCAACCCCATTCTCCTGCCTTCCCTCTATTACTCCTGACACCCTTGCATAGACACCCTTACCCTGATACATAGATCAAAGTTAGCAGTCTTATTCATGAAACAAGTGGTATATGGAAATGTTGATGAAACAGCTTATTCAATCTGAGCATGTTACTGGGGTAGGGCCAGTATGGAGGGATAGGCACGGTGTTTCAGTCCCACTCTGATTCCATTGGTATGTTGTTCACACTTCATGTTCACACTTCATGCGGTTGTCTGAAGGTAAACGTGTTGGGGCAGGAAGGGAGACTCTTCAGGGATAAATGCAAATTGTAATGGGAGAAAATAAAACTATAGTCGGGAACCCTTATACCCTGAGTAGACCGTGTTGAACATTGTGGAAGTAACGTGTAAAATAAGACAGGATGATTTACCTACAATTCCAGGCACTTGATATGACATTTCAGCACAACTCCTCCATTCCGAACATCTAAGCATAATCTCATTTGCCTGCATTTGGCCATAATTCCGCTAAACCTGTCCTGATATCTTTTTGAATGTTGTTATTGTACTTGCCCCAACCACTTTCTCTGACAGCTCATTTCATATATGCCATCCCCCTCTGTGTGAAGTAGTTTAGTTCATTATTATTATTGTCATGTGCACCGAGATACAGTGAAAAGCATTTTTATAGTGTGCTATACCGTCAGCAAAGAGGCTATATGTGATTACTGTCAAGCCATCCACAATATACAGATACAGGATAAAGGGTATAGCATTTAGTGCAAGATAAAGTCCAGTAAAGTCTAAACCTCCAACGAGGTAGATGGGAGGTCAGGACCGCTCTCTAGGAGACTAGAAGTGGCAGAAAGCTTGGATCTGAAAGTAATATTAGTTTTGAGCTGGAGAAGGAGGGTTGGCAGATTGAAGATAATGCCTTGAGGCTCGGGAGCTTTTGAAAGGAATCAGATAGTGTACGGGCAACAGACAAGGGGGCTTTCGTTGCAGTGCAATCATCGGATTTAAGGGACGGAGCGGTGAAACAACTCCAGGTGAAGTTTAGTTTAGTTCAGTGATGCAGCGTGGAAACATTCCGCGACTCGGTGGGCCGAAGGGCCTGTTTCCATGCTGTATTACTAATATAAACAATCACCCGTATGCCAGTACGATCACCAGTTCTATCCTGGACACTGGGGACAATTTACGGAAGCCAATGAACCTCAAAACCCGCACGCCTTTGGAAATGTAGGAGGAAACCGGAGCACCTGGAGAAAATCCACGCGGTCATAGGGAGAACGTACAAACTCTGTACAGACAGGACCTGGAGTCAGGATCGAGCCCGGTTATGTGGAGTTGTGAGGCAGCAGCTCTACCGCTTGGCCACTGTGCCACCCCATTGAATGACTAAACCTAAGAGGACTCACTCTAGGAAAGATTTAAGGTATTGGTGAGGTTGGAGGAAGGCAGTGAACTACCTGATAAAGGAAATGATGATCAGAAATAAGCCGACAGAAAAGCTGGAGAACCTCAGCGGGTGAGGCAGCATCGATGGAGCAAAGGAATAGGCGACGTTTCGGGTTGAGACCCTTCTTCTGCAGTTCCTTCTTAAACATCTGAAATAGGCCTGTCAGTGATTGACGTCTTGGAGAGGTAACAACAGACAAAGATGCATACTGGCCGCCAATTGTCACTGTTTTGGATCGCAACCAAAGCTTATTTGTTGTGATCAGAGTGTGGAACTTCCATTCCCGCTGTTCAGCAATAGATTTGGGGCGGCATGGTGGCGCAGCAGTAGAGGTGCTGCCTTACAGCGCCAGTGACCCGAGTTCGATCCTGACTCATGTTGCTTTCTGTACGAAGTTTGTACGTTCTCCCTGTGACCGCGTGTGTTTTCTATGAGAGCTTTGGTTGCCTCCCACTCTCCAAAGATGTACAGGTTTGTAGATTACTTAGCTTGTTACAAATCTAATTTGTCCCTAGTGTGTGTAGGATAATGTTAATGTGCGGGGATAGCTGGTCGCCGCAGACTCGGTGGGCCGAAGGGCCTGTTTCCACGCTGTATCTCTAAACTAAACTAAACTAAATTAAAATTGTTTTGAGTTTAGAGGAAGGAAGGAAAAGGGAATTTGTTTCTTATTTCACATTGATGAAAATTAATAGAATGTCCTATAACATTGATTCGTATCAGGGAAGTGTGCTCCTATCATTAGATTGGTATCGCTAACTAACTTGAATGTATGAAAGAAAGTACAATGTTGTGTTTGTGTCGAATGTTGAATTGATATCACAGTATCTTTTGAGGAAATACTTTACACAATGCACTTATGTAAGTAATTTTACTTCGGAGTCACGTGAGTGACTACGTGAAGAACCCCGCTAGGACGCATGCGTGTCATATCGCTACACGCATTGCAACGAGTCACAGCAGGGGGAAGGACGTTCCCCTTTAGCGGCAGAATTTAAAAGCCGGGAACAGCAGGTAAGGAGACTCTGCGTTTTCCCACTTACCTTGCAGGTGGAAAGATGAACAGATCCACGAGAAAGAAGGCTGCGAAAAAGCTGGCGGGGGAGAACCGTGGAGTTGCGGACAGCCAGCAGCAACAGCAGCAGCCGACGGCACGCCAATCTCCCGAAATGGGAACAGCTGTGCCAGACTTCGCTCCCGCACCAGCGAAGCCGGGCGGGAAAGCGAAGCAAAAAACGGACCGAATGCCAGACTCCAATGAGTCTGACTTTGAGCAGCCGCGAGCGGCCAGTGCCCGTGAGCACTGGGGCCGGTTAGAGCGGCTGCAGGATGATGAGCAGCCGCGAGCGGCCAGTGCCCGTGAGCATTGGAGCCGGTTGGAGCGGCTGCAGGATGACGAGCAGCCGCAAGCGGCCAGTGCCCGTGAGCACCGGGGCCGGTTGGAGCGGCTGCAGGATGGGGAGCAGCCGTGAGCGGCCAGTGCCCGTGAGCATTGGAACCGGTTGGAGCGGCTGCAGGATCAGGAGCAGCCGCGAATGGCCTATGCCCGAGAGCATAAGAGCCAGTTGGAGCGGCTGCTGGAGGAAATACTCCAAAGTGGCAGGTTCTGGGAGATGGAGGCTAGCCACAGTGGGCGATTAGTAAGCCCCACAGCAGTACCCCTTGTGGGGCTGCACAGTGTCTCTTCCTTATCAGAGGAGAGCACGGAGGATCCATTCTGGGCTGACCCTGAAGAGGGCAGTGCACATGCCCCCAGTATGCCTGGGGTGACAGAAAACATGCTGGACATGGTGTCCCAGTTTATCCAACCAGACCAAACTGGCCAAGACCTGGAGCCGAAAATAGCGGCAAGCATTGACTATATGTCATTTAACCAACTACAGGCACAGGCACTATCAGACACCATGGCACGACATTTACCTCCAGGGAACTGCAAGTCGCTAAATGTTCCCAGTGTAAACCAGTGCATCCGGAAACATGTGGGGACATCAATTAGAACCAGGGACTTGAAAATTCAGAAAGTCCTAAAAGTCCCAACGGCAGGAATTACAGCTTTTGCCCGCACATTGAAGGAGCAAAACATGACCCAAGACCACCAAGATGCACTGGCTTTACTCTGCAACTCACAATATGAGTTGAACAACATCAGGAAAAGTGCTATCCAACCAGCTTTAGACCCCAAATTTGCCGGCCTCTGTAAACCTGGAACCTCCAAACCGCCAATACTACTATTTGGAGGGGATTTACCAAAACAAGTCAAAGAACTTGATGAAGAGGCAAAAACACTGGGGCTCATAAAACCAGCAACCAAAAGCTGCTACGGCCAAAAATATCACCCCTACGGACCCCCTAGTCGGCCAATACAAACCGGAGCTAGCGCAAAAACCAGGAACACCCAACATCGGCATTTTTTAGGCCATGGCCAGACCGACCGTCCTGGAAAATGCGCAAACCTTCAATACAAACGCAACTACAGACCCAGACAACGGCGCCTCAACGTCCACGGAGGATGCCGAAGAAATAACACACCTGCCACTGGTAACCATGGAGGTAGGTGGGTCTGGTTCCTTAAGAATTAAAGGGAGCATGAAAGTTGGTGGGAGATTACGATATTATTTGGATGCATGGAATAAGATAACTACCGACACTTACATTCTAAGCAGTATCCAGGGTTATACCATAGAATTTATACAAAAACATAACCCTCCAGTACAGCATGTACCGAACCGAATGTTCGTGCTCACAGGTATAGAAAAATCTAAAGCACATGCTGAACTACAGCGGTTATATAAAAAAGGAGTAATTGAACACACCCAACACGAATCACAGGAATACGTGTCCAATATCTTTATAAAAAACAAGAAAGATGGTGGTTGCCGCATCATCATCGATTTGACTACTTTAAATACCTTTGTACAATATATTCATTTCAAGATGGAAACCTTTGTTACTGCTAAGCAATTGATTTCCGAAGGCTACTACATGGCAAGCATCGATTTAAAAGATGCTTACTATACAGTACCCATAAGAGGTGACCACAGATGTTATTTAAAATTCAACTGGATGGGTCAGCGCTGGCAATACAGGGCACTACCTAATGTGCTGACATCAGCCCCCAGGTTATTCACAAAAATTTTGAAACCAGTCCTAGCGTTACTGCGAAAACAAAAACACTTGGTAATGGCATATCTAGATGACATATTTATTGTTGGCAAAACTTTGGAATTGACTGAACAAGCAGTAACAGCCACAAAACAATTGTTTGAAGAACTGGGCTTTATCATCCATCCAGTTAAGTCTAAATTAACGCCTTCAACAAAAATGGATTATCTGGGGTTCACCATTAACTCAGTTCTCATGTCAGTGACTTTGCCGAAAGAAAAGGTAACAGCCTTAAAAGAGGCTTGCAGCGAAATCATTGACATCACCAAACCATCCATTAGACTGGTAGCTAGAATAATTGGGAAAATAGTGGCTGCATTTCCAGCCACACAATTTGGACCTTTACACTATCGAAATTTACAGAGAGCAAAAATAAGAGCACTCAAAATTAATGGTGACCATTTTGACAGACCAATGAAGCTACCAACAGAGGCCATAATGGAACTAAAATGGTGGGAACACAACATCAAGTATTGTTCCAATCCACTAATTATCAGCAACCCGTCTATGGTACTACAAACTGATGCCAGTGCACTTGGTTGGGGAGCTACCAATTCCATCTCCAGCTGTGGAGGGAGATGGAATGCACAGGAGGCATCATTATTAAAAACACTGGGCATAAACTACCTGGAAATGTTAAGTGCATTCCATGGCCTTAAGTCGTATTGTTCTGGGTTAAATCACCAGCATGTTAGACTACAAATTGACAACACCACCGTGGTAGCATATATCAACCATATGGGTGGAAATAAATCGACATCATGTGACAATCTGGCCAACACAATTTGGCAATGGTGTATCTAGAGAAATATTTGGATATCAGCTACCTACTTACCAGGTAAACTAAATTTAGTGGCAGACACCAGGTCATGCAAATTCAATGAAAACACTGAATGGATGTTGGATAAAAATGTATTTGCTGAAATTACAGCACGGTATGGAACACTAGATATCGATCTTTTCGCATCCAGGCTCAATCACCAGTTATCAAATTATGTTTCATGGGAACCAGACCCTGGGGCAGCAGCAACAGATGCATTTTCGCTGCATTGGGGGAAATTGTTTATTTATGCATTCCCTCCTTTCTGCCTCATCAGTCGGGTATTAAGGAAAATACAACAAGACTCTGCGTCTGGTATTTTGATAGTACCCGATGGTTCCCGGTGATACTAGACATGGTATTAGAACCATGCATCACCATCCATCATAGACCAAGTTTACTGGTCCATCCGGTAACACAGGAAAGTCACCCCTGTCATAGACATACAAACCTATTAATTTGTAGAATTTGAAAGCGCCACTACAACACCTGGGACTGACGGACCGAACAATGGATATGATTGCATCGGCCCACAGACAGTCCACCAAAAAACAGTACTTGGTGCACATCAAGAAATGGAGGAAGTACTGTCACAACAACAACCTCAACCACAGATCAAACAACATTCTGTCTGTTCTGGAATATCTGGCAAGCCTCCACTATGATGAGGGCCTCAGCTATAGTGCCATCAACTGCGCCAGAAGTGCTCTGTCAAACTACCTGTGGCAAGGAACAGAGCGGCATTCTGTAGGGACACACCCCCTGGTAATCAAACTCATGAGGGGCATTTTCAATACTAATCACCCAAGAACCAGGTACACCCAAATTTGGGATGTGAGCATTTTTGTATTGACCATGTTGAGGAACTGGTCTCCACCTACAGCTCTGTCCCTACAGACACTAACGATGAAAACGGTCATGCTGATGGTTTTGGTCACGGCACAAAGGGTCCAGTCACTACAAAAACTAAGGCTGGACAACTTGACTATTTCATCTGGGAATTTGACTTTTCATATCCATGAATTAATTAAACAGAACAGACAGGGATCAGCAGGGCAAAAAATAGAGTTCCGGGCCTACCCAACGGATGATCTTCTCTGCATAGTAACTCACTTACTATTATATATGGAACATACAAGAATCATCAGAGGTAAAGAAATGGCACTGTTAATCAGCCACAAACAGCCACACAAAAAAGTGACAGTCCAGACCATCTCAAGATGGCTAAAACAGGTCCTAAAAAAGGCGGGAGTAGATTTTAAAATCTCACTCCACCAGGGCTGCAGCTACATCAGCAGCAATACAGTTGGATGTTCCTATGGACCAAATCCTCAAGACTGCAGGATGGTCAACGGAAAGAACGTTCCAACGATTTTATAATAAACCAGTTATTGAACCTGGAACATTTGCAGAAACACTTTTAAGTTCTGTAATATGATGTTACCCCATAAATAGGGGCTATGATTTGGTGTTAATAAAATTTTGTTATTTTGATATCATATTGATATCTAATGATGTTAACACTATTCTCCCCATAATCAAGGCAGATGTGATGCATGGACTCGTTTCCACGGCATGAAATCA
Organism: Amblyraja radiata; assembly: GCF_010909765.2. Taxonomy (NCBI): domain Eukaryota; kingdom Metazoa; phylum Chordata; class Chondrichthyes; order Rajiformes; family Rajidae; genus Amblyraja; species Amblyraja radiata. Next base: position 13,124,548 of record NC_045965.1, read on the forward strand.
CAGAGCTTTAAAATCTTCACGTAGTCACTCACGTGACTCCGAAGTAAAATAGTAAGATTAAACGAGAACTTACCAGTTTGAAGTTTGATCTTTATTTTATGAGGAGTAACGTTGAGGGAATATGTGCCCTCCGCTCCCACCCTTGATCATATACACAGCTGGTATCTCTTCTCTAATCTTACTATGTTTAGTCATTACAGTTATCTGTGATTTCACACCGCTGCTTTGAAGAATGACACGCATGCGTCCTAGCGGGGTTCTTCACGTATTCCCTCAACGTTACTCCTCATAAAATAAAGATCAAACTTCAAACTGGTAAGTTCTCGTTTAATCTTACTATTTTTCAACCTTGGAAATGGAGGTCAAGTGCATTGATCAATTAGGTTTAGGTTTATTATGTCACGTGTACCGAGGTACAGTGAAAAGACTGGCCTTGCATGCTATCCAATCAAATTGGATAATTAAGTCAAACTCAAGTACAATAGGTAGAGCAAAGTGAAAGATAACAGAGTGCAGAATATAGTTCTCAGCATTGTAGCGCATCAGTTCCAGAGACAGACCAATGTCCACAATGGGGTAGAGATGAATTAGACCGTACCCTAGGTTACGGAAGGACCATTCGGAAGCCTGATATCGGAGGGGAATAAACTATTCTTATGATCAGGAAGTTACAAAATATGTACTCGTATTCACTATAGACCAGCTGTGGATTCAGCATGGGTGCAGTATATTGGGGATGAACGAAGATTGCGGGAATGAAAGAGTGAGAGTAGAGATGGGAGTCGGAGATGTTGTGTTCTGATGTTCCATTCACGGAGAGTGAAACTCATTAGTTTGGAAGGGGATGGTGATAAACAGATTAACTTTGTGGATGCTGGATTCCTCAAAGTCCATGTTGGCATTGGCCACTTTCATTTCAATCAGTACATTGTAGGTTCAAGCCTTAAGACACAGGAGCAAAATTAGGCCAAATAGCCCATTGAGTCTGCTCCGTGCCAACTCTCAATATAATTTGTGGGAAGATATCTTTCAGCAGTAGTTGTACTTCAGAGAAGCGTATCCAGTGAATGTCAAGCACTGTGGAATGACCAGGGATCATTTAAAAAAACAATATTCTGAAACAAAGGATCCCGACCCGAAACATCACCCATCCATTCCCTTCATTCTGCTTGACCCGCTGAGTTACTCCAGAACTTTGTGTTTTGCTCAAAATTCCAGCATCTGCATTTCAGGAGCGAAGTGGTACACATTGACAGTGCTGAAGTAGAGATGGTTGAAAGCTTCAAGTTCCCAGGAGTAAATATCACCATCAATGGCCAATAAAGCACACCAACGCCTCTCCTTCCTTAGAAGGCTTAGGAGCTTCGGCATGTCCCTAACAACTCACACCAGCTTCTACAGATGCGCCGTAGAAAGCATTTTGTCGGGATGCATCACAGCATGGTTTGGGAACATCTCCATCCAAGACCGCAAGAAATTGCAAAGAATCATGGGCACAGCCCAGACCATTACGCAAACCAACCTGCCTTCCAATGCATCTATCTACATTTCATGCTGCCTCGGCAAGGCCACCAGCATAATCAAGGACCAGTCTCACCCCGGTCACTCCCTCTTCTCCCCTCTCCTATCAGGCAAGAGTACAGAAGTGTGAAAACGCACACCTCCAGATTCAGGGACAGTTTCTTCCCAGTTGTTATCAGGCAACGGAACCATCCTATCACCAACTAGAGAGCGGTCCTGCCTGAACATCTATTTCCCTGGTGACCCTCGGACTCCCTTTAATCAGACTTTACTGAATCAGAATCGTTTATTGCCATTTGAGCATAAGTTCAAACAAAATTGCGCTTCTGCAGTCATCATCAAAAAAATATATAAAAACACACAATTAACACAATTCCACCCAAAACACAGTGAATCCCCAAAAACCTCCTCACTGTGATGGAAGGCAAAAGTCTTATCTCTTCACTGTTCTCTGTGCCCATTCTCTCCCGCAGTCAAGCAGCCAAACTGCTGCATCGAGCCGATCAAGGCTCCTGATGTTAGATGTAGAGGCCCCCCCCCTCCCACCGGGCGATGGTAAGTCCCGCGGCCTTTTAAGCCGTGCCGGGCGATGTAAGGCCCCGCTCCGGGTTGATTTAAACCCCTCGATTCGGGCGGGCGAAGTTTGCTGTTGCAGGAGCTCCAAAAAGCGGTCTCCCACAAGGGACCCGCGAGTTCCCAAGCTCCACAGGGCCTGCAGCCGGAGCCTCCGAGCTCCGAAGTCGGGTCACAGCCGTGCACCACCACAGTGCTCCGCACTCAGAAGTCCGCCAGCTCCGCGATGGTGAGTCCGCAGGCTCCGCGACTGGAGCCCCAGGTCGATTCCGGTTGGAGGCCGCCAGCTCCACGAGGTTAGGCCCAACAACAACGGCAACGGAGACTCGACAAGAAAAGTCGGGTCCCCGTACAGGGAAGAGATTAAAAGGTTTCCCCCACACCCCACAAATACACAGCTAAAAATAATATAAAAACTAAAACCAAGACATCCACTTAACAGGACAAAAAGAAAAAAAAGACAGACGGACTGCAGAGGCTGCTGCCGACAGGCGCCGCCATCTTGTCCAATCTGGACTTTTTCTTGCGTTAAACATTCCCTTTATCCTGTATCTCTATACTGTGGACGGCTTGATTGTAACCATGTATAGTCTTTCCGCTGACTGGATAGCTCGCAACATAAAGCTTGTCACTGTACCTCAGTACACGTGACAATAATACACTAAACTAAACTTGCTTTTGGCTCCAATGCCCAAGTCTATTTCCCTTAATAAAACATAAATTATGAGCAAGGTTGAATTCAGATTAAAGCTTTAAAATATTTTTATTTTTCACCTAATCCAAACCCTTTGGTTTTTGGGGTTATGACTCCCCATCATGCTCTGGGTTCAATGACCTTTCAACATAGTAGGAAGATGATGGAAATCAGTGGATGATTGAATGTCAAAAAATGTGGTTAATGAAACCAAGTTAAGAAGGGGAGGAATAGTGGAAAGGGAATTAATATTTCAGGTCATTGACCTTTCATCAGATCTTCCCGATGAAAGATTTTCAATCAGAAACATTTCGCTCACCCCAAATGCTGTCTGATGCAGGATTCACATTTTTCTATTTTTACTTCCTATTTTTCATTCACTACGTTAAATTTTGCATTGAATGAAATGGAGGAATTGAGAGGGAACAAATGATGGGGGTTGGGGAAGCACCATAATAGAAAATTGTCCAGTTCTGGTTTCAATTGCCCATTGAAACCAGAAGAGAACAAAACCAAAACAGACCAAAAAAAATGATTGCTTTAAAAGGATATATTTCAGGAAGGCACTCTAAATGGAGGAAAACACTAAGTGCTGGAGTAACTCAGTGGGTCAGTCAGCATCTATGCAAGGCATGGACGGACAATGTTTCAGGTTGGGATCCTTTTTCAGACTGATTGTAGTAGGTGGGTCATCCATTCCCACACAAACTGCTCATCCCTTCCCACCTTAGGTACTTTCCCTTACAACCGCAGGAGATGTTACACCTGTCCCTACACCTCCATCCAGGGACCCCACCTTCCAGGTGAGACAGAGATTCCCTTGTAGTTCTAGGGAAACCCACACTATAATCAGTCTGAAATAGAGTTTCAACCTGAAACGTCACCTATCCATGTTCTCCAGAGATCTTGCCTGACCCGCTGAGTTACTCCAGCATTACTGTTCAAGATTCCAGCACCTGCAGTTCCTTGTGTCTCTAAATGGAAAAAGTTGGATTGTGCTCTGGTAAATAAGATATTGCCAGAGACACCTCTAAATGGTGAAATATGGGAATAAACACAAAATGGTCCACCTTTTCCACAAATAGGACCAAAGGAGCACTTTTCATGTCAAAGAGGGTTAACTATTTAGTTATGGAAATGATTGCACTTCTGGGGTAACTCAATCGTTCATGAATCCTAATACTTTACCCAGAGAATGGGCAACATGTTGCCAGAAGCTAATATAATTGATATCTTTCAAGGAAATCAAGGTAAGTATATATTTGAGAATTTAATAGACGCTTATAGAGATTAAGTGGGAGGTGTCTGAAATATTAAGATAGACAGAGAGCAACTGTTTAGCTTTTTTTAAAGAGATACAGCGTGGACACAGGCCCTTTGGCCCACTGAGTCCACACTGACCAGCAATAATTTGTACACAAATTCTATTCTACACTCTATGGACAATTAACCTGCATGTCTTTGGAATGTGGGGGAAACCAGAGCATCCGGCGAAAATCCACGCGGTCACAGGGAGAATAGACAACAGGTGCAGGAGTAGGCCATTTGGCCCTTCGAACCAGCACCACCATTCACTGTGATCATGGCTGATCATCCTCAATCAGTACCCTGTTCCTGCCTTCTCACCATATCCCATGACTCCGCTATCTTTAAGAGCTCTATCTAACTCTCTCTTGAAAGCATCCAGAGAATTGGCCTCCACTGCCTTCTGAGGCATTGAATTCCACAGATTGACAACTCTCTGGGTGAAAAAGTTTTCCCTCGTCTCTGTTCTGAATGGCCTACCCCTTATTCTTAAACTGTGACCCTTGGTTCTGGACTCCCCCAATATCGGGAACATGTTTCCTGCCTCTAGTGCGTCCAATCCCTTAATAATCTTATATCTTTCAATAAGATCACCTATTATCCTTCTAAATTCCAGAGTGTACAAGCCCAGCTGCTCCATTCTATCAACATATGACAATCCCGCCATCCCGGGAATTAACCTAAAGAACCTACGATGCACTCCCTCAATAGCAAGAATGTCCTTCCTCAAATTTGGAGACCAAAACTGCACACAATACCCCAGGTGGACAACTGCAGAAGAACCTCTTTGCTCCTATACTCAACTCCTCTTGTTATGAAGGCCAACATGCCATTTGCTTTCTTCACTTCATGCTTACTTTCAGTGACTGATGAAGGACCCCCAGATCTCTTTGTACTTCCCCTTCTCCCAACTTGACACCATTTAGATAATAATCTGCCATCCTGTTTTTGCCACCAAAGTGGATGTCCAAACATTTATCCACATTAAACTACATTTGCCATGCATCTGCCCACTCACCCAACCTGTCCAAGTCACCCTGCATCCTCGTAGCATCCCCCTCACAGTTCACACCGCCGCTCAGCTTTGTCTCTCCCGCCTTTCGTAACAAGTAATAATAACATTAGCTACCCCCTAATCTACAGGAACTGATCCTGAATCTATAGAACATTGGAAAATGATCACCAATGCGTCCACGATTTCTGTAGCCACTTCCGTAAGTACCCTGGGATGCAGACCATCAGGCCCTAGGGATTTATCAGCCTTCAGTCCCATCAGTCTACCCAACACCATTTCCTGCCTAATGCGAATTTCCTCCAGTTCCTCCGTCACCCTAGATCCTCTGGCCACTAGTACATCAGGGAGATTGTTTGTGTCTTCCTTAGTGAAGACGGATCCAAAGTACCTGTTTAACTCGTCTGCCATTTCCTTGTTCGTCATAATGAATTCACCTTTTTCAGTCTTCAAGGGTCCAACTTTGGTCTTAACTTTTTTCCTCTTCACATACCTAGAGAAGCTTTTACTATCCTCCTTTATATAGCTGACCTTCGTACCTTATCTTTTCTCCCCGTATTGTCTTTTTAGTTATCTTCTGTTGCTCTTTAAAAGTTTCCAAATCCTCTGGCTTCCCGCTCACCTTTGCCATGTTATACTTATTTTCTTTTATTTTTATACTGTCCTTGACTTTCCTTGTCAGCCACGGTCGCCCCTTACTCCCCTTGGAATCTTTCTTTCTTTTTGGAATGAACTGATCCTGCACCTTCTGTATTATTCCCAGAAATATTTGCCATTGTTGTTCCACTGTCATCCCTGCTAGGGTATCTTTCCACTCAACTTTGGCCTCCGTCATGGCTCCATAGTCCCCTTGGTTCAACTGTAATACTGAGATTTTCCCTTCTCCCTCTCAAATTGTAGCTTAATACTTATCATATTTTGGTCACTACCTCCTAATGGCTCCTTTACCTCGAGTTCCCTTATCAAATCCGGTTCATTACTCAACACTAAATCTAGAATTGCCTTCTCTCTAGTAGGCTCCAGTATGGAGGAACTCCACAAACTCCCTTTCTTGGGGATAGAGATAAAGCTTAGAAACAGGCCCTTTGGCCCACCGAGTCCCATCTCCGCACACTACCACTATCTATCCTACACACTAGGGACAACTTACAATCTTTAAAATCCGCACGTCTTTATAGTGTGGAAGGAAACCGGAGCACTCGGGGAAAACCCACGTGGTCACAGGGAGAACGTACAAACTCCATACAGACAGCACCTGTAGTCAGGATCAAACCCGTGTCTCTGGTGCTGCAAGGCAGCAACTCTACCGCTGTGCCACCCTGCCGCCCTAAATGGTATCGGAAAAAAGCCAATTTATTTACTTTCAATACGTTCTTCATTTGAAAACACAAAGTGTTTTTAATGGAACATAATTCAGATGTTAATGTCAAATAGTTTAGTCATTGAGTTATACAGTGTAGTAACAGGCCCTTCGGCCGAAATTTCCCAAACCAACCAACAGGCCCCATCTACACTAGCCCCACCTGTCTGCATTTGGCCTATATCCCTGTAAACCTATCCTATTCATGTCTTGTCTAAATTATTCTGAAACATTGCGATAGTCGTTGTCAAGGGAACTTCCAAAGACATATTAATTCTGTAATACTGTGCGCAATTGTGCTTCTTATGTTGCATTGAAATCTTTAGTTTCCTCAGCTTCAAAAACAAGTTTGCCAACACCTTTGTACATCTTTTCAATTGTACACTTTTGCACCTTTTCATTTTTTGTACAGGCCAGTTGTAATGTTTAATATTGGCTGTGCCAAGATGAACCTACCTGCTCAATATCCCTTGCAGAATAGGGCGGCACGCTGGTGGTGCGGTAGAGTTGCCGATTTACAGCGGCAGAGACCCGGGTTCCATCCTGATTACGGGTGCTGTCTAAGGAGTTTGTACGTTCTCTCTGTGACCTGCGTGGGTTTTCCCCAAGATCTTCGGTTTCCCCCCACACTCCAAAGACGCACAGATTTGTAGGTTAATTGGCTTGGTATAAATGTAAAATTGTCCCTAGTGTGTGTAGAGTTGTCTTAATGTGCAGGGATTGCTGGTCGGTTCGGACTTGGTGGGCTGAAGGGCCTCTAAACGAAAACTAAACTAAATTAAAGGATAGTAAAATAAGATAGCCGAGTCGTGGCTTAATGAAAGAGCACCACGTGTTGGAAAAGAATGAACTAAAATGTCTGATTCCAATTACATCTTGTAACACATTTGAGAAATCACAGTTTAGGAGTGCCCTCTTTTGTAATTCTGGAAAGACACTAAATGCACAGTTTTCTGGAGGTAAATGAGGGAGGTAATGTAACAACATTTAAAAGACATTTGGAAAGGTACATGGATAGGAAAGGCTTATGGGCCGGTGGAATGGTGTATTTTGGTCGGCATGGTCATGTTGGGCTGAAGGGCATGTTTCCACGCTGTATGGATCAATGACTCTTAAGTAGTCCAAAAAAAAAAGTTGTCATCTATCTCTTACTGCTTTCCTATCATGTCAATATTCTACGCATTATAATTGCGGCCTGTTTCTGCGGAAGAATTCTGCAATAGTATCCCGAAACTAAACTTAAAAAACTGAACTAGCCCGTTACAAAAGCATGAAGAAGGTCAGTGTGGTCACCAAGATGGATTCCAGTGTGGAATTCCAGAAAGACAGCAGGTTTTGGCACAGTGGTCTAAACAGTTCTATGGCAAACTGATTTGAGTTCCCATCATTATTTGCATTTGGTCTCCATACGTGGCATCCTGAGTTAGTTAGCAGTCTTGTTGTGCGTGGCCCCTTGGGCAAGAGTGACCATAATATGGTTGAGTTCTTCATTAGGATGGAGAGTGACATCGTTAATTCAGAAACAAGGGTCCTGAACTTAAAGAAAGGTAACTTTGAGGATATGAGACGTGAATTGGCCAAGATAGACTGGCGATTGATTCTTAATGGGTTGACGGTGGATATGCAATGGAAGGCATTTAAAGACTGCATGGATGAACTACAACAATTGTTCATCCCAGTTTGGCAAAAAAATAAATCGGGGAAGGTAGTGCATCCGTGGATAACAAGGGAAATCAGTGATAGTATCAAAACAAAAGATGAAGCGTACAAATTAGCCAGAAAAAGCAGCCTACCAGAGGACTGGGAGAAATTCAGAGACCAGCAGAGGAGGACAAAGGGCTTAATTAGGAAAGGGAAAATAGATTATGAAAGAAAACTGGCAGAGAACATAAAAACTGACTGCAAAAGCTTTTATAGATATGTGAAGAGAAAAAGATTAGTTAAAACAAATGTAGGTCCCTTGCAGTCAGAAACGGGTGAATTGATCATGGGGAACAAGGACATGGCAGACCAATTGAATAACTACTTTGGTTCTGTCTTCACTTAGGAAGACATAAATAATCTGCCGGAAATAGCAGGGGACCGGGGGTCAAATGAGATGGAGGAACTGAGTGAAATCCAGGTTAGCCGGGAAGTGGTGTTAGGTAAATTGAATGGATTAAAGGCCGATAAATCCCCAGGGCCAGATAGGCTGCATCCTAGAGTACTTAAGGAAGTAGCCCCAGAAATAGTGGATGCATTAGTGATAATTTTTCAAAACTCTTTAGATTCTGGAGTAGTTCCTGAGGATTGGAGGGTAGCTAATGTAACACCACTTTTTAAAAAGGGAGGGAGAGAGAAAACGGGGAATTACAGACCAGTTAGTCTAACGTCGGTAGTGGGGAAACTGCTAGAATCAGTTATTAAAGATGGGATAGCAGCACATTTGGAAAGTGGTGAAATCATTGGACAAAGTCAGCATGGATTTATGAAGGGTAAATCATGTCTGACGAATCTTATAGAATTTTTCGAGGATGTAACTAGTAGAGTGGATAAGGGAGAACCAGTGGATGTGTTATATCTGGACTTTCAGAAGGCTTTCGACAAGGTCCCACATAAGAGATTAGTATACAAACTTAAAGCATACGGTATTGGGGGTTCAGTATTGATGTGGATAGAGAACTGGCTGGCAGACAGGAAGCAAAGAGTAGGAGTAAACGGGTCCTTTTCACAATGGCAGGCAGTGACTAGTGGGGTACCACAAGGCTCAGTTCTGGGACCCCAGCTATTTACGATATATATTAATGATTTGGACGAGGGAATTAAATGCAACATCTCCAAGTTTGCGGATGACACGAAGCTGGGGGGCAGTGTTAGCTGTGAGGAGGATGCTAGGAGGCTGCAAGGTGACTTGGATAGGCTGGGTGAGTGGGCAAATGCATGGCAGATGCAGTATAATGTGGATAAATGTGAGGTTATCCACTTTGGTGGCAAAAACAGGAAAGTAGATTATTATCTGAATGGTGGCCGATTAGGAAAGGGGGAGATGCAACGAGACCTGGGTGTCATGGTACACCAGTCATTAAAAGTAGGCATGCAGGTGCAGCAGGCAGTGAAGAAGGCGAATGGTATGTTAGCATTCATAGCAAAAGGATTTGAGTATAGGAGCAGGGAGGTTCTACTGCAGTTGTACAGGGTCTTGGTGAGACCACACCTGGAGTATTGCGTACAGTTTTGGTCTCCTAATCTGAGGAAAGACATTCTTGCCATAGAGGGAGTACAGAGAAGGTTCACCAGACTGATTCCTGGGATGTCAGGACTTTCATATGAAGAAAGACTGGATAGACTCGGTTTGTACTCGCTAGAATTTAGAAGATTGAGGGGGGATCTTATAGAAACGTAATTCTTAAGGGGTTGGACAGGCTAGATGCAGGAAGATTGTTCCCGATGTTGGGGAAGTCCAGAACAAGGGGTCACAGTTTAAGGATAAAGGGGAAATCTTTTAGGACCGAGATGAGGAAAACCTTTTTCACACAGAGAGTGGTGAATCTGTGGAATTCTCTCCCGCAGAAGGTAGTTGAGGCCAGTTCATTGGCTATATTTAAGAGGGAGTTAGATGTGGCCCTTGTGGCTAAAGGGATCAGGGGGTATGGAGAGAAGGCAGGTACAGGATACTGAGTTGGATGATTAGCCATGATCATATTGAATGGCGGTGCAGGCCCGAAGGGCCGAATGGCCTACTCCTGCACCTATTTTCTATGTTTCTATGACATCAAGATAGCATTTGATAGAGTAGGACTTTTAGAAGCTGATGTTGGAAATTAAATCAAAGAGAATCGAAAGTAAAGCATTAGTAGTTGAAGACAGACCTAACACAAATTAAAATGTATTAATTTGGTCCAGGGAAAAGATTTAATAGGAACCTGAGGGACAACTTTTAATGAGAGGGCGATAGAATATGGTGTATGGAATGAGCCACCAGAGGAGATGGTTGAGGCAGGTCCAATAACAGCATTTAAAAGACACTCTGACAACTACATGGATAGGAAAGGCTTTGAGGGATATGGGCCAAGAACGGGCAAATGGGACTGACAGGGATAGAGCACCTTGGTCGACATGGACGAGTTGGGCCGAAGGGCCTGTTTCCCTGCTGTATGACTCTACCTCGGTTAGGCAACTATGTCGCTATAAACGAGTTGGGCCGAAGGGCCTGTTTCAGTGCTGTATAGCTCTATAACTAGAAGTTATACTTCGGCATAGTTCAATTAAAAAAAATGTTCAGAGTCAAATAGATCAGTCAGAATTGACTTGAACTTTCACCATTTGTTAAATTGGAGCTTAGCATGATTCTCCAAAGCAGCTTTCTGTGAGTCCCTCGTGACTAATACAGTGAACTCCTACAGTGTGGAGAACAAAAGTAAGCACTGTCACTACCCTCAGCTCAGCAGCAATAATGGAGCTGCATGAATTAGCTCCCTTGTTGTCATTTCCCAGCTTGGCTGGAGGCTTTAGTCATCTTTATCACTTTTTACAACAAGCCGTGCTTGACATTGTCGATTTCCAGTGTTCCATGGGTTGCGACTTCACTCGTTCTGACTTAAGGGTGTGGTAACCTTCCATATTCATGAGAAGGTCCACGCGTGCCTCCTGAAAACACTGCAAGCCTCTTAAGGGAACACTGTGTTACTAGGTTATTAAGGTAAGGAACTTGTCTGAAGAAGGGTTCCATCCCAAAATGTCACCCATCCTTTTTCTCCAAAGTTACCCCAGCACTTTGTGTCTATCTGCAGCATTTAGAGATAGTGATGATATAGTTTGGTTTAGTTTAGAGGTACTGCATGGCAATATGCTCTTCAGCCAACCAAGTCCATGCCGACAAACGATCACCTGTGCACTCGTTCTATTCTACACACTTGGGACAATTTATAGGAGCTAATTAAGCTATAAGCCTGCACGCCTTTGGGACGTGGGAGGAAACCGGAGCACCGGGAGAAAACCCACATGGTCACGGAGAACATTCAAACTCCGTACGGACAGCACCTGTAGTCAGGATCGAACCAGGGTCTCTGGCGCTGTAAAGGGGCTGTCCCACTTGGCGACCTAATTGGCGAGTTTAGAAGAATTTGAAAAAATGTCATGTTGAAGACCTCCTTCGACTATGTTGAAGAATAGCTACGACAAACTTCGGGAAAATTGGACATCGAATAGTGGAGAGTGAAGCCGACCTCCTTCGATCTCCTTCGACCTCCCTTCGACCATGTTGAAGACTATCTACGACTACCTTTGACTACCCTCGATTACCTATGACGCCGACCTACTACAACCTACTACGACTAAACGTACGAGTAAAAAAAGTATCGATTTTTTCCATGGCGACCTTTTTTACCCTTGGGCATTTTTTAACATATTGAAAAAAATGCCGCGACCTAGCTGACGCCTCAAGTATGTGAAGACCTCTCTCGAGCTTGGAGAGTTACGAAGACCTACGACCTCGTGTCGACCATGCTGCGAGTATGAATCGAGGGCAACTCGCCAGAACTCGCGGATCATGTCGCCCAAGTGGGACAGGCCTTTAAAGCAGCATTTCTACCGTTGTGCCTCTGTGCTGCCCCCGTGGGAAGGGTAAAATGTAACGGTGCAAAGAAATACTTTATATACTGCCTTTTACACTCATCTGAGAGGCCTGTTCATTTCATCTAGAGATGCTGCCTGACATCACTTTGTGTGTCTTTTTCTTAGTATATCTCAAAATGACTTAAAGCCAGTGAACTATTTCTGATACACAAGGAACTGGAATCTTGAAATCTTGAATAAAACACAAAGTGCTGCAGTAACTCAGGCATCTTTTGTGGAGGGAATAGATAGGTGATATTTCAGGTCAGGACCCTGTTTCAGACGGATTGTCGTGGGGGGAGAGAGCTGGAAAAGAGGTGGGGGTGGGGGGGTAAGACAAAGCCTGGCGAGTGATAGGATACAGGTGGGGGGGGGGGGGGGATTTGATGGGCAAATGGGTGGACAAAGGCTAGAGATGAAAATGAGACAAAAGGATATCAGATAAGGTTGAAGGGGGGGGAGTAGAGGGGTGGGTAGTGGGAGAAATAGGATGGGGTGGGGGTGGGGGGGGGCAAAGAGGCTTGTTACTTAAAATTGGAGAGTTCAGTGTTCATCCCACTGAGTTGTAAGCTAACCAAATGGAATATGAAGAAGATGGGTCTGAAGAAGGGTTTCGGCCCGAAATGTTGCCTATTTCCTTCGCTCCATAGATGCTGCCTCACCCGCTGAGTTTCTCCAGCATTTCTGTCTACCCTGGAATATGAAGAGCTGTTTTTCTGAAATTTTGAAATGCTGCCACCCTTGTAAGGCAGGAAACACTGGAGGCAATTTTGGTAATACTGAAGGAGAGATGAATGTGGCCAGATGATTGAGGCTAACTCATTTGTTTCTCTTTCACGTGCGCCAGCAGAGCATGTAGATGCCAGGCACAAAGAGCTGGAGTAACTCAGCGGGTCAGGCAGCATCTGTGGAGAACATGGATGGGTGACGTTACGAGTCGGGACCCTTCCTCAGACTGATTGTGGGGGTGGGGGAAGAAAGCCAGATGAGAGGAGGGCAGGGCAAAGCCTGGCAGATAATAGGTTAATATAGGTGAGGGAGTTACTCCAGCACTTTGTGTTGTTGTTTTTTTGTAAACCAGCATCTGCAGTTTCTTGTGCCTCCAGATATAAAGCTGCTTTGTATTGTCATTCATAACATAGAAATTCATACATGAATATATTGATACAACTTTGGCCATTTCAAAACCCAGTGGTGTAAACCCAGTTCTCCTACCAACCTCCACTGTACCAGAACCGTGTATGTTATAGTTCAATGAATCCTAACAAAGAATCGTTACACTCGGATTTAAAAAAAGTTTTATATATCATAACATGAAATAGAAATAGACGGTGAAGCACTGAATTATCTGTGGCAGCTTCATAAAAAGACGTTAGCTCCTGTCCCGCTGAGTTACTCCAGCATTTTTTGTCTATAATGACATTCGAAACAGCCGAATACTGCTTTAATTACTAATATCTGGTTTAAAACAGAAAGGAACTCCAAGAAAAGTCTGTAACTAATCATATCATTTTATGTTTTCATAATTACACAGCACCATAAAAATGGATTTTGTGAAGATCTTGAATCTGCATGTTGTGTACATGTAGCAATTGCTGGAAATGTTTGTGATTTTGAATTTTAAGTCAGCTTAGATATTTATTAAACATATTTTTTTTTATTTTTTTTTACATTTTACCAAGACTCAAAGAAATAAAATTGGTCAATTTCCATCATTGTTTCATATTCTTGCATCAGAATATGAAGTGGCATCTCGGATGTTTCAAGACTTTATACCTAAAAGGCCTGACATAAACATTTACCTTTTATATTCAACTTTCTACACAGCGGAAATAGCCGCTCTATTGTCTATTAGTTCCTATGAATATCTTGGAAACTTCAAACAAGTCACCCCTGCTTTCCAAGGCTAAAGGGCCTGTTCCACTGCGGTGACCTAATTTGCGAGTTTAGAAGAGTTTGCCCTCGGCTCATACTCGCAGCATGGTCGACACGAGGTCCTAGGAGGTCTTTGCAACTCTCCTTCATGCTCGAGTGTAGTCCCTGCGTACTTGAGGCCTCAGCTAGGTCGCGGCGTATTTTTCAACATGCTGAAAAATGCCCGCGAGTAAAAAAAGGTCGCCACGGGAAATATCTATATATTTTTTACTCATATGTTTAGTCGTAGTAGGTCGGCATGTTATTCGTAGGTAATCGAAGGTAGTCGTAAATAGTCTTCAACATGGTCGAAGGGAGGTCGAAGGAGGTCGTCTTCACTGTCCACTATTCGGTGTCAAATTTTCCCGAAGCTAGTCGAAGCTAGTCTTCAACATAATAATAATAATAAATTTTATTTGTGGGCGTCTTTCAAAAGTCTCAAGGGCAGCTTACAGAATTTAACAAGAGTAAAAAACATATAATCGGAGTAAAATAAATAATAAAGACATCACCAATACACAAATTAAAGACAGAATTCGATCCAAAGACAAAAAAAAAATCAAAAACACAATGTGAAGAGAGAGCAGCGGCAGCTAAACCGCGCCAGCGTACACTCTCCCTTCCGGCAGGTCTTCTACATAGTCGAAGGAGGTCTTCAACATGACACTTTTTCAAACTCCCCTAAACTCTTCTAAACTCGCCAATTAGGTCGCCGCAGTGGGACAGGCCCTTAAATATCCTGCTTAAAATGTGGTGCCTAGTTCTCCAGACAAGACTAACCAGGGCTGTGTTCCACTAGGGGTGGCGCAGAGATAGAGTTGCTGCCTTACAGCGCCAGAGCCCAGGGTTCAATCCTGACTATGGGTGCTGCCTGTACGGTTTATACGTTCTCCCTGTTACCGCGTTAGTTTTCTCCGGGTGCGGGTTTCCTCCCACATCCCTAAGACGTGCGGGTTTGTAGTTTAATTGGCCTCTGTAAATTGTCCCTAGTGTGCAGGATAGAACTAGTGTATGGGTGATCGATGATCGATGTGGACTCGGTAGGAGGAAAGGCCTTTTTTCACATTGTATCTCCAAACTAAAGTAATCGCAGACTGTTTGTCACATACTTTTTGAACATCCATCATTTTTTACCATTTAATCGCTTGGAAAGTAATCGTCCCTCTCTAAGTACAGTGGATGACCTCACATTTCCGTCAAAAGACACAAAAGTGCTGGAATAACTCAGCGGGTCAGGCAGCATCTAGAGAACATGGATAATTGACGTTTCGGGTCTGGGTCCTTCTTCGGTCTTCCAATCAGTCTCAAGAAGGGTCCCAACTCAAAATGTCGCCTCTCCATATTCTCCAGAGATGCTGCCGGAGCCGCTGAATTACCCCAGCACTTTGTGTCTTTTTTCTCGTAAGCCAGATCGTTATGTCTCACATTTATTTTTAGTTTAGTGATATAGCATTGGAACAGCCCCTTCGGCCCACCGATTCTACACCTTTCATACTAGTTTTAAGTTATCCCACTTTCTCATCAACCCCCTACACACTAGAGGCAATTCACAGAGGCCAACTAACCTCCAAACCCACACGTCTTTCGGATGGACCCTAGACTGTGGTCCTCCTTAGTTGTTCTTGGTCCTCCAAAATATTGCAAATGGAATATTCCAAATGGCTTCACAGAACCTTGGCGATGGCTGCACCAAGCTTGAGTTAAGGGCCTGTCCCACTATGGTGACATAATTGGCGAGTTTGGGAGAGTCTGCGCTCGCCACAAGCTCACAACACGGTCGTAGGTGCTCTCTGGTGAGTCTCCTTCATGGTCGAGAGTAGTTCCCGCATAGTGGTTACTACTCGCGGCCTCAGTATGGTCACGGAAAAACTTTCAACATGTTGAAAAATTCTCTGCGACCAAAAATTGGTCGGCATGGCGATAGTTGATACATTTGTAGTCGTAGGTTTAGTCGAAGTAGGTCGTATTAAGTCGGCATGTTATGATAGGTTATTGTAGGTAATCGAAGGTAATCGAGATAGTTGTAGATAGTGTTAGTATATCGCCTTTGCTCGATTCACTGGCTCATTGATAGTCGAAGCTAGTCTTCTACATAGTCGAAGGATGCCAACTTTTTGGCGATTCAACAAGACCATGACAGTCTCCTAAACTCGCCAATAAGCTCGCCATAGTGGGACAGGCCCTTGAGTCCCTCAGCAGGTACTCCTGCAGTCTGGAATGGGCCAGTCGGCAACATTCCCTATAGATAATACAATTGTGGATAATGAGCAGACTGTTGGACAAAATGCAAAGGAATAAACTCCAACCAAGCTACCCTATGAAGGCTACATTTGAGTTTGGATGGAGAACAAAGTTTACAAGGTGTGGCCTGTGATATATAAATAGATATTGGGCCCAACTTTTCATAACTGGTTTCTATTGGCTCTCTACCAAGTATATTTACAGATCTATACTAAAATGTTAGCTATTACGCTTGGTTAATACAATATGAGCTGACAAGATTGTTTCTTGATTTTTATTGGCAGGAAAAAGAGAACAAGTATATGCTGTCGTTGGATAACTTGAAAATTCGCGATGTGGAGAGGAGTTTCATGTCCAGTAAAAATGCGTTTGCACTTTTTAATACAGAACAGAGGTAGGTATGTCAGAATTTTATTGAATAGAGCTGGAATTAGATCTTTTTCCATTATCTGTAAAAGATTATGCCTCTACATTCGGATGTGACTAGAAATGCCTGTTTTTAAAACGTGCTCAAACAAAATATGTTTCATAGTGTTAGTTTAGTTTTGTTTTGAGATATAGTGCCGAAACAGGCCATTCGGCCCACAGAATCCGTCCTGACCAACGATCCCACGTACACTAGTTCTATCCTACACACTAGCGCCAATTTTCAGAAACCAATTAACCTACAAATGTAGGAGGAAACCGGAGCACCCGGAGAAAACCCATGTGATCACAGAGAGAAGGTGCAAACTCTGTACAGATTGCACCCGTAGTCAGGATCGAACTCGGGTCTCTGGCGCTGTAAGGCAGCAACTCTATTGCAGTGTCATTGTGCGGCCCAAATGTTATAAATTATTTATAAATGTCTGTGCCAAACATGATGTCAACATAAAGTAATCAAATGTGCCATATCCCTTCATTCCCTGCACATCCATGTGCCTATCTATCAAAAAACACTTTTGTACCTGCCTCCACCGCCACCTCTGACAGTATATTCCCAGCATCCACCACCCTCTGTGTAAAAAATCGTGCCCCGCACATCTCCTTTAAATTTTGCCCCTTTCGCCTTGAAGTTGTGCCCTCTGGTATTTAATTTTTCCATCTTGGGAAAGAGATTCTGACTGTCTACCCTGTCAGACCCTCTCATAATGTTAGTGCAACCGCTGTCTCATGATGAATATTAAACAGGGGCAGGCGTAAGCCAATTTGTCCCTTCAAACCACTCACCACCAGACTCAGGAACAGCTTCTTCCCCTCTGTTATCAGGCTTCTCAACGGTCCTTCCATAAGCAAGGCCACTGTCCGATCCACCTCTACCCCATTGCGGACATTGGACTTTGTCTCTGGAACTAATGCGCTACAATGCTGAGAACTATATTCTGCATTCTGTATCTTCCCCTTTGCTCTATCTATGGCACTTGGGTTTCACGTGATTGTATTTGTGTATAGTATTATCTGATCTGAATGGATAGCATGCAAAACAAAGCTTTTACCTGTACCTCGGTACACATGACTATAGTAAACCTAAACCTAAACCCCAAACTTGCTCTGTCATTCTGTAAGACCACGGCTGACCCTGGACTCAGCACTAGTTTCCAGTCTCTCCCCAGATTCCTTTGTAGTCTGAATATCTATCAGTCTACGCCTTCTCTAGATTCAATGACTCTGCCTTCACAATTCTCTTGAGAATTCCAAAGAGTTATAATTCTCTCTGAGAGCAAATTTTTTCTTGTCTCTAATTTAAATGGGGCGGCCCAGTGGTGCAGCGGTAGAGTTGCTGCCTCACAGTGCCAGAGTTCCGGGTTTGATCCTAACCAAGGTTGCTGCCTGTACGGAGTTTGTACATTCCCTCTGTGACGATGTGGGATTTTTCCGAGTGCTCTGGTTTCCTCCCACATTCCAAAGACGTACAGGTTTGGCATCTGTAAATTGTCCCTAGTGTGTCGGACTAGAATTAGTGTAGGAACGATTGCTGGTCAGCGTGGTCACCGGATCTATGGGCCTGTCTCCGTGCTGTATGTCTAAAACGAAACTAAACTAAATATAGGTCCCTTAATCAGAAGTCTAATGGCACAAAAAGTTCTATTTACAATATTTCGAAAGCAGAATCAATGGCTGAAAACTGAAAAATGCATGCAAAATAACAAATGCAATTTGCCTTGACAAGAATCTCACTCCTCCCCAAACTTCTTTCTCTTGAGGAACAGATTCCAGTGGGCGGCGCGACTCACGTCGCAGCGGCCTCTGCAGTCCGTCTGTCTTTTTATTATTTTTTGTCTCGTTTGAATGTAGTTTTTATTATTATTTTTTGTGTATGTGTGTGGGGGGGTGGGGGAAACTTTAAAAAATCTATCCCCTGCACGGAGAACCCGACCTTTTCTCTGTCGGGTCTCCATTGTCGTTGGGGCCTAGCACCGTGGAGCGGCTTCCAGCAGGAACGACCTGGGGCTCCAGTCCTACTCACCATCGCGGAGCTGGCCCAGTTCGGAGCGGGAGGTGCGGTGGTGACGCGCTGCTGCGACCCGACCCCGGGGATTCGGAGGCTTACTGCAGGTCTGGTGGACAGGAACACCGGGAGCCCGCAGGTCCCTGCTGGGAGACCGCTTTTCGGGGCTTCCGCAACGGCGACTTCACCCGCCCGAGTTGCGGGGTTGAAGAGTACCTGGAGCGGTGCCTTACATCACCGCCCCGCGCGGCTTGGAATGGCTGCGGGACTTTGCTAGCGCCCGCTGGGGGCTCCAACAACAAGACCCGGAGCGGCGTAAATGGCCGCGGGACAATTACCATCGCCCACCGGGGGCTTTGACTTTGACTCTGACATCGGGAGGGGAATGGGGAGTGCGGTGGAGAGATAAGTCATTGCCTTCCATAACAGCGAGGAGGAGATGCGCTGTGATGGATGTTTGTGTAAATTGTGTTGTGTCTTGGTTCTTTCCTGTGTGTATGACTGCAGAAACAACATTCCGTTTGATCCTCAATGGGGTTCAAATGACAAATAAATTGTATTGTATTGTATTGTATTGTTTGGGGGCATTTCTGATATCTTGTAACAGTGATATCACCAAACAGTCTGAGCAGTATACTGGTGAAGATAGACACAAAGTGCTGGAGTAACTCATCGGGTCAGGCAGCATCTCTGGAGAAAAAGGACAGGTGACATTTCGGGCTGGAACCCTTCTTCAAACACCTCAGCCATCATCAGTCGTGACCCGAAACGTCACCCATCCTTTTACACCAGAGATGCTGCCTGACCCGCTGAGTTACGCCAGCACTTTGTGTCTATGGTGGAATACCAGCATCTGCAGTTCCTTTAAGTACAGACTACTGGTGAATTTTGACAAACTTTAATAACTTTTTAAAGATCTTACAGAACACAAAATAAAGACTGAAACATGCACCTGGAATTAAAATTGATGCTGAAATACCGTCATTGCATTGTAATTAATTTAAAATGCATGGAATTTCAAGTTAACCATCTGTGGAAATAATAGGCCGTAAAATTAGACTTCAGGGCCAGAAAGGCTCAAGGGAGTCAAGAGTGTTTTATTGTCCTATGTCCCGAATGAAACCATGAAATTCTTACTTGCAGCAGCTCCACAGATAGGTATATATTACAGTATGCAATAGGAAATCTTAATTATTGCAACTAAGTATAAAATATTAAAGGCTTTTTTTTCTCCAAAGCAGCGTATCAATGTTAATAGAATGGATTAATTGTAAATCAGAGTTCCCATCATTGCATTGATCTTTTAGGATTATGCTGGTCATAAGTGAGAGCAGAAAATTAGGCCTTTCGGCCCATCAAGTCTGCTGCACCATTCAATCATGGCTGATCTATCTCTCCCTCCTACCCCCATTCTCATGCCTTCTCCCAATAACCCCTGACATTTGTACTAATCAAAAATCTATCTGTCTCTGCCTTAAAAATATCCATTGACCGGGCCACCACAGCCTTCTGTGGCAAAGAATTCCACAGATTTACCCCCCTCTGACTAAAGACATTCCACCTCCTCCTTCCTGAAGGAACGTCCTTTAATTCTAAGGCAATGACCTCTTGTCCTAGACCCTCCCACTAGTGTAAATGTCCTCTCCACATCCACTCTTTCCAGAAGGTTATGAAGCAGCACTTCTCATGGAGGGATGAATGAGCAGCAGTATTTTCCTGTGCATCTAGAGCCTCCCATTGCCATCCAATGTTATTTAGTAGAACATAGAACAGTACAGCACAGGAGCAGGCCCTTCGGCCACAGTGTCAGAGTTAAGCTAATCTCCTCTGCCTGCACGTGATCCATATCCCACCCCCAATTCCCTGTATATCCATGTGCCTATCCAAAAGTCTCCTAAACACCACTATCGTATCTCCCTCCAGGCATCCAACATTCTCTGTGTCAAAGAAACTTGCCCCCACACATTTCCTTTAAGCTTTACCCCTCTCACCTTATTGCCGTGCCCTCTAATCTTTGACATTTCCACCCTGGGGGGAAAAAAAGATTCTGACTGTCTACCCTATCTATGCCTCAATAGTGTTCGTTCTCACTGTTTATCTGAAGCTTGTGAAAAGTGACCCAAGACTGGGCCTTACATCGCTAGTTTGACACGCAGAAGCTAGGAGCAGTGATGGCAGATAGAGCATTAAGAGTTACTTGTGTTTGTGTGGAAGCTGTTCAAAGTCCATAAATATTAAGATGGCGCCTGCCTGTGGCGACATTTTACCAGCAGCTCAACAGAAGAGAATTATTTATAGCTTCACTCAACTCACCTGGATCAAAGAAACGGTAGAAATCGGCGCCGTAACTGACAAACTGCTAGTGCACTTGAAGGCAATAGCTACAGTGGCTTGCAAAAGTATTCATACCCCTTGAACTTTTCCACATTTTGTAACGTTACAACCACAAACGTAAATGTATTTTATTGGGATTATATGTGATAGACCAACACAAAGTGGCGCATAATTGTGAAGTGGAAGGAAAATGATACATGGTTTTCAAATTTTTTTACAAATAAAAAACTGGAAAGTGTGGCGTGCAAAAGTATTCAGCCCCCTTTACTCTGATACCCCTAAATAAAATCCAGTGAAACCAATTGCCTTCAGAAGTCACCTAATTAGTAAATAGAGTCCACTTGTGTGTAATCTAATCTCAGTATAAATACAGCTGTTCTGTGAAGGCCTCAGAGGTTTGTTAGAGAACATTAGTGAACAAACAGCATCATGAAGCCCAAGGAACACACCAGACAGGTCAGGGATAAAGTTATGGAGAAGTTTAAAGCAGGGTTAGGTTATAAAAAAATATCCCAAGCTTTGAACATCTCACGGAGCACTGTTCAATCCATCATCCGAAAATGGAAAGAGTATGGCACAACTGCAAACCTACCAAGACATGGCCGTCCACCTAAACTGACAGGCCGGGCAAGGAGAGCATTGATCAGAGAAGCAGCCAAGAGGCCCATGGTAACTCTGGAGGAGCTGCAGAGATCCTCAGCTCAGGTGGGAGAATCTGTCCACAGGACAACTATTAGTCGTGCACTCCACAAATCGGGCCTTTATGGAAGAGTGGCAAGAAGAAAGCCATTGTTGAAAAAAAGCCATAAGAAGTCCCGTTTGCAGTTTGCCACAAGCCATCTGGGGGACACAGCAAACATGTGGAAGAAGGTGCTCTGGTCAGATTAGACCAAAATTGAAGTTTTTGGCCTAAATGCAAAACGCTATATGTGGCGGAAAACTAACACTGCACATCACCCTGAACACACCATCCCCACTGTGAAACATGGTGGTGGCAGCATCATGCTGTGGGGATGCTTTTCTTCAGCAGGGACAGGGAAGCTGGTCAGGGTTGATGGGAAGATGGATGGAGCCAAATACAGGGCAATCTTGGAAGAAAACCTGTTAGAGTGCAAAAGACTTGAGACTGGGGCGGAGGTTCACCTTCCAGCAGGACAACGACCCTAAACATACAGCCAGAGCTACAATGGAATGGTTTAGATCAAAGCATATTCATGTGTTAGAATGGCCCAGTCAAAGTCCAGACCTAAATCCAATTTAGAATCACTGGCAAGACTTGAAAATTGCTGTTCACAGACGCTCTCCATCCGATCTGACTGAGCTTGAGCTATTTTGCAAAGAAGAATGGGCAAAAATATCAGTCTCTAGATGTGCAAAGCTGGTAGAGACATACCCCAAAAGACTTGCAGCTGTAATTGCAGCGAAAGGTGGTTCTACAAAGTATTGACTCAGGGGGGCTGAATACTTTTGCATGCCACACTTTTCAGTTTTTTATTTGTAAAAAAATTTGAAAACCATGTATCATTTTCCTTCCACTTCACAATTATGCACCACTTTGTGTTGGTCTATCACATAAAATTCCAATAAAATACATTTACGTTTGTGGTTGTAACGTGACAAAATGTGGAAAAGTTCAAGGGGTATGAAAACTTTTGCAAGCCACTGTACATCGCGATCTCCCGCAGCTGCGGGAGCCCCCGTCTGTCAACGATCCCTCGATCGCTGGAGAACACCTGCGCAGACTGAGGATCACAGGTACTGTACCTGGAAACACCGGGAACACCTCCGGAGCCGACGGGCAGGATCTACCAGGAGCAACGGAGCTGGAGCTGGCGTCTGCAAGGGAATCCCCGTTCCAGCGCAGGTTCGCAGAAAGAGCAGGTACAGTAAACACTGTACCTGGAAACAACGGAGAGGCCTCCATT
The DNA here is from genome assembly GCF_010909765.2 of Amblyraja radiata. Classification (NCBI taxonomy): domain Eukaryota; kingdom Metazoa; phylum Chordata; class Chondrichthyes; order Rajiformes; family Rajidae; genus Amblyraja; species Amblyraja radiata. The sequence goes on from NC_045965.1 coordinate 13,147,447, forward strand.
GAAACATGGCCGACGGGCAGGACTTCAGGTCAGACTGAAGCGCAGGGGACTTCGACCCCCTCTCCCTACCATCGTCCTGGCCAATGTAAAATAGTCCCTTGAAAATAAGGTGGAGGGCAAGGCTGCTTTACCAAAGGGAGCTGAGAGAATGCTCTGTGTTCTGTTTCACAGAGACATGGCTCACCCCCAGCTCCCCAGACTCAGCAGTCCTGCCTGAATATTTCTCCATCCATCGCATGGACCGTACACTGGCATCTGGGAAAGGAAGAGGAGGGGGCGTCTGCTTCATGGTCAACTTTGCGTGGTGCTCAGACATGGCAGTCCTGTCCAACACCTGCTCTCCACACCTGGAACACCTGGCTGTGAAGTGCGTCCCTTCTACCTACCAAGGGAATTCACCTCAAACATCCTGACCGCGGTCTACATCCCACCCCAGGCAGACGTCCATCTGGCATGGCTGCACGCCGTAGTCAACAAGCACCAGACGGCTTACCCCAGCATTTACCACCATTGCCGGGGACTTCAACAAAGCCAACCTGAAGAAATCGCTCCCTAATTTCCACCAACATGTCTCCTGCAGCACCAGAGAATCAAACACCCTCGACCACTGCTACACGACCATCAAAGACGCCTATCATTCTATCCCTTGCCTTTCGGTAAATCGAACAACTACAGGACTGTTTGAAGTGTGTAGACTGGGCAATGTTCAAGGGCTCGGCAACGGACCTGAATGAATACGCCACAGTCATTACAGACTTCATAAAGAAATGTGTGGAGGACTGCATCCCAACAAAAACCTTCTGAGTGGTTCCTAACCAGAAGCCTTGGATGAACCATTCTTGCACTCTTCTGAAGTCCAGATCCCGGGCATTCAGGTCTAGAGATGCAGAGGTTTACAAGAAGTCCAGATATGACTTTGGTAAGGCCATCAAAAAGGCCAAAAGAGACTTCTGCTCCAAGCTGGAGGATGAGACGGATGTTCGGCAACTGTGGCACGGTTTGAATGCTATCACCTCCCACAAGGCAAAATCAGGAGGCAGCTCAAATGTCAGCGAAGCATCACTCCCTGACGAGCTCAATGTGTTTTACGCACACTTTGATAGGGAGAATACTGATGTGCCTTCCTGGACCCCATTCGCCATGACGTTATTTCAGTCACAGTCACAGAGGCCGACGTCAGAAGATTCTTCAGGGGGGGTGAACCCTCGGAAAGCACCTGAACCTGATGGTATACCCGGCCGTGTTCTAAAAACCTGTGCGGACCAACTGGCTGGAGTTTTTACGGACATTTTTAACCTCTCACATCTGAAGTCTGAGGTTCCCAGCTGCTTTAAAAGGGCATCAATAATACCGGTGCTCAAGAAGAGCAAGGTGACTTGCCTCAATGACTATCGACCAGTGGCACTAACGTCTGTGGTGATGAAGTGCTTTGAGAGGTTGATTATGGCGCATATCAACTCCTACCTCGACAAGAACCTTGACCCACTGCAGTTCGCCTACCACCACATCAGAGCAACGGTGGATGCGATCTCGCTGGCTCTCCACTCCGCTCTGGACCACTTGAACAACAAAAATTCATATGTCAAGCTGTTATTCATTGACTACAGCTCGGTGTTTAATACAATCATCCCCTCTAGGCTGGTTACCAAGCTCTCAGATCTGGATCTCTACACATCCCTCTAATTGCATCCTCGACTTCCTCATCCACAGACCCCAGTCTGTCCATATTGGTGGAAATGTGTCATCCTCGATAACAATCAGCACGGGAGCACCTCAAGGCTGCGTGCTCAGCCCCCTGCTGTACTCACTCTATACTCATGACTGTGTACCTGGACATAGTGCGAACTCCATCATCAAGTTCGCTGACGACACCAATGTTGTGGGACGTATCACTGAAGTGAGATCAACCAATTGACCAAATGGTGCCAGCACAATAACCTGGCTCTCAACACCAGCAAAACCAAAGAACTGATTGTGGACTTTGGAAGGGGTAGGATAGGGACCCACAATCCCGTTTATATAAATGGTGGAAAAGGTCAAGAACTTCAAATTCCTGGGCATGCATATTTCCGAAGATCTTTCCTGGTCCCAGAACACTGATGCAATTATAAAGAAAGCACATCAGCGCCTCTACTTCCTGAGAAGTTTACAGAGAGTCGGTACGTCAAGGAGGACTCCCTCGAACTTCTACAGGTGCACAGTAGAGAGCATGCTGACTGGTTGCATCGTGGCTTGGTTCGGCAACTTGAGTGTCCAAGAGTAGAAAAGAATGCAGAAAGTCTTGACCACTACCCAGTCCATCATTGGCTCTGACCTCCCCACCATCGAAGGGATTTATCGCAGTCGCTGCCTCAAAAAGGCTGCCAACATCATCAAGGACCCACACCAACCTGGCCACACACTCATCTCTCCGCTGCCATCAGGTAGAAGGTACAGGAGCCTGAAATCTGCAACATCCAGGTTCAGGAACAGCTACTTCCCCACAGCCATCAGGCTATTAAACTCACCATCAAACAAACTCTGAACTATAACAACCTATTGCACTTTATCTGTTTATTTATGTGTATATATATGGTCTATGCTATAGAGACACACTGAACAGTTCTGTATTTAAGCTTACAATACTCTGTTGTGCTGCAGCAAGCAAGCATTTCATTGTCCTATCAGGGACACATGACAATAAACTCTTTTGACTCTTGACTTGAAAGAGATTTTGGAGGTGCCATAACAAGGAGAAAAGGATAAGCCTTTGGTTTTAAAATAACACATGGGTTCAATCAAGTAGCTGAATATAGAACCATGCTAATCCAGTCCCACTAAGTTTGAATGCAGCAAAAATCTCTTCACACAAAGGGTGGTGGGTGTATGGAACGAACTGCCGGAGGAAGTAGTTGAGGCAGGTACTCAGAGGGTCAGGCAGGTTTAAGAGACATTTAAGATGGACACAAAATGCTGAAGTAACTCGACGGGACAGGCAGCATCTCTGGAGAGAAGGAATGGGTGACGTTTCAGGTTGAGTCCCTTCTTCAGACTGCAAGAAACATTTAGACAGGTACATGGATATGACAAGTTTAGAGGGATATGGAGAAAATGCTGGCAGGTGGAACTAGTGTAGCTGGGACATGTTGGTTGGTTGGTTGGTGTGGGCAATTTGGGCCGAGGGGCCTGTTTCCATGCTGTATGATTATGACTCTAAGACTCTTGATGTGCTCAATTTCTGAAAGATTCAGAGTTAGAGGAAAACAAGAAATCTATAAAGGGCGACACAGCTGGTAGAGCTGCTGCCTCACAGCACCAGAGACCTGGTTCAAACCTAGGGTCTATCTGTGTGGAGTTTGCAAGCTCTCCTTGTGACCGGGTTGGTTCCCTCCAGGTGCTCCGGTTTCCTCCCCCATCCCAAAGACGTGTGGGTTTGTAAGTTAATTGGCTTCAGTGGATTGCCCCTAGTGTGTAGGGAGTGGATGCGAATGTGGGATAACATAGAACTAGTGTGAACGAGGGATCGATGGTCAGCGTGAGTGGGCCAAAGGGCCTGTTTCCATGCTGTATCTCTAAACTAAAACTAAATGTGTGACACAAGGAACTGCAGATGCTAGAGTAAAAAAAGGCACAAAGTGCTGGAGTAACTCAGGGTCAGGCAGCATCGCTAGAGAACATGAATAGGCAACATTTTGGGTTGGGATCCTTGTTCAGACTGACTGGAAGACTGAAGACTGATTCAATCTGAAGATGGGTCCCGACCCAAAACATCAATTATCCATCTTCTCCTCCAGTCCCATATCCAAATATGTACTGGTTTGTAGGTTTCTTAGGCTCCCTTCGGTCATGGCTGACCATGGGTGTCTCCAGGGTGCTATTCCCTGTATGTAGGACGCCTGTGCGTGAGTTTGTTTAACGTGGGGAGACTGGTGCACAGACAACCACCCTACGATCCTTGACAGATCTGGGTCAGGATCCAGTGGCATGGAGTCCAAGACGACCGGAGACCCTTTTCTGCTGCAGCCTTCATCCGCCATCCCAGCCGTTGTGACGCTCCACTTAGGTCAGCCATCGTCCTCCGCCTGTTCCACCGTTGAGGTCTTGGTTGGATTGCTCTTTGTCAGAGACCTCCCCCTCGGCATTATCGCCATGGGTGCCCCGACCAGGAGCAAAACTTCGGACGGCATCGCTCTCAGGCCCACACAAGCTTCTCCACCACGACAAGGTGGCAATCCATGGAGATTGCAGGTTGGCCTCTTTAAAATTGCCTCTAAAGTGTAGGGTGTGGATGTGAAAGTGGGAAACATAGGACTAGTGCGAGCGGGTGATCAATGGTCGGCATGGACCCAGTGGGCCGAGTGGCCTGTTTCCATGCTGTATCGTTTAACTAACGTGTTGCATTGAAAGGAGACAATGCCTTTCAGCCTTTTGTTTTGGACTATTTCAATGCGATTGGAAGTGTGGAAATCTGATGGGAATGTTTGCAGCAGAGATTTGTTGTTGAGCTGCAAGCGGACGGGGAATGGATTTGGCAGCAGCAGTTGGAGAGGACAGCGGGGGGGGTGGGGGTGGGGGGGTGACATCAGTCGTGGAAATGGAATCGACATGCCAAAAAAAGAGAAAGTAAGTTCTCATATCAGCGACACTAGAGGCCAGGAAAGGACGCTGGCTGGTTCTCTGGTTTTATTTAATGAGAATAGGATCAGGGAGCAGAAGATTAATCACATGGGTGGAGGAATCGAGAGGGAAAATAGCGAGAGAAATGATTCAGTGCTAAAATGAGAAAGGAACCAGGGTGGAGGCTTGGCAAAACGCCGCAGAACGAGGGAAGTAATGAAACTAATGTTCTGCCTTGGCAAAAAGGGAATGTACGTGTTTCTTGCACTTGTTAGAAGTTAAAAGCTGAGGGGGCCCAGAGAGGAAGGATTAAACGTGATTGGTACGAGCCAAAGGGATCTTGGATGATTCCGTGGTTTAACTGAGTTTAATGATACAGCATGGAAACAAGCTCTTCGGCCCACCAAGTCCATTCATGACCCCTTCACTCTAGTTCTATGTTTTCCCACTTTCACTTCCACTCCCGACGCACCAGGGACAGTTTTACAGAGGACCAATTGCCCGACAAAGCCGCACGTCTTTGGGACGTGGGAGGAAACCGGAGCACCCGCCCGGTCACACGGAGAACATGCAAACTCAATTCCTCACAGGCGCCAGCCGAGGTCAGGATCGTACCCAGGTCTCTGGTGCTGTGAGGCAGCGGCACTACCCGCCGCACCACCATGCCGCCATTTACTAGAGTGATACCTCATGCTTGAGGATGGCGGGACCCCATTGAAATTGGGCCAGATCTGTTGAACCCTTTGCTCATTTGTAACCCCTGCATTTAACGTCTGGCAGTCATTGTGAGTTTGTTTTTCAAAAGAAAAAAACCCAACACAGAATGCAGAAGGTAATAATTAATTTTTAAACGCTAAAAACTGCAAGTGCTGGAAATCTAAGATGAAAACAAATTATGCTGCAAATACTCAGCAGGCCAGCGGCAGTAATTCTCTTTTAATGCTTTCTACATAGTTGTACTTCCTGTCCTCTTGTGATTTGTTGTTGTTGAGCATTCAAAAATGTAGGGTCACAGAATCATGGGTCATTACAGTACAGAGGGAGGCCATTCGGCCTACTATGTGGAGCACCCTGCCAGAATCCACACAATCTGACAAGCCAGTCCCACTGCCTGACTGAAGAACGGTCTCGACCCGAAATGTCACCTATTCCTTTTCTCCAGAAATGCTGTCAGACCCACTGAGCTCTGGCTGAAGTTTATGGAACCAAGCAGCATCTCAGATGGACACCCAATGCTGGAGTAACTCTACAGGTCAGGCAGCACCTCTGGAGAGGAAATAGGTGACATTTCAGGTCGTGACCCTTCTTGAGACTGAGTGTCAGGGGATGAGAGGGAATGTGGAGGTGTGAAAAGGTACAGGACAAATCAGAGCCAGCTGAATGACTCGGGAAAGCTGGAGCCCACAATGGTCCATTGTTGGCTGTGGAATAGATGCTAACGAAGGGTTACGAACAGTGAAACTAGCAAAACAATGAGGGTGGGGGAGGGACGGAGAGCGAGGGAATGCAAGGGTTACTTGAAATTAGAGAAACTAGAGAAATGATTAGTACTACAGATGTCGTACTGAAGACATCTGCTTCACATACTGATCTTTCTGTCCTGGGCCTCCCCCGGTGCCAGAGTGAGGCCACACTCAAATTGGAGGAACAGCCCCTCATATTCAGCTAGGGCAGCTTACAACCCAGTGGTATGAACATTGGATTCTCCACATTTAGGTAACTCAGCATCAACAGGAGGAGGAGCCATCGACTAGGAGGAGGAGCCATCTTGGTGAACGGCTGCTAGCCAGCAGCCGTCCGTTTTAAATCCGTTTTTTTTAATAGTTTTTAGTGAGTCCTGTTTTTTGTTTGTAGGGGATATGGTCTTTTTAATGTGGGGGGTAGGTATTAACTGAATTTCTAGGTCCCTACCTGGTCGGTGTGGCAACCTTTTCTCCGGGCTGCCCGTTGACCCGTCCTCGTGGCCTACCTGCGGGCTTGGAGCGCCGTTTCCTGGCGGGAACCGCCCAGCGCCTCGGCCTCGGCGGCGGCACAGCATTGGAGCGCTGGAGCGGAGCGGAGTGGAGCGGGCGATGCCTTGCCTGGGTCGCCGCGCTGGAGCGACGCGCTGGAGCTTTACCAACTTTACCAACGGGAGCCTGGGCGCTCCAAACCGGCGCGGCCTTGTCGGCTTCGGCAGCCGCGGGCTCCAACCAGGAAGCGGCCGTTCCAAGTGGCCCAGCCGCCAAAAGGACTCTCCCGACGCCGGGGCAAGACCACCCGGTGAGAACGGCCAGGAACATCGGGCCTCCGTAGAGGCAATTGCGGTGGCCTCAATAGGCATGACTTTGGGGTGAACATGGGGTGGGGACTGGACATTGTGCCTTCCTCCACAGTGCTATCCACTGTGGGGGGATGATTTTTTTGTCTAATTGTAGTCCTGTAGGTCTGTGTCCAAGATGGCTGCCGTGAAGAGAGAGTGGACGCTGGCGCGAATTGGTTGCCGCTGCTCCCTCTTCACACTGTTTTTGATTTTCTGTTTTTGGATTGAATCCTGTTTTTAATTTGTGTCTCTGTGATGTCTTTATTACTTGTTATATTCCGATTATATGTTATTATGTAAGGTGTCCTTGAGATTTTGTATGAAAGGCGCCCATTAAATATAAAATTTATTATTATTATTATTAACATCACCACCTCCCTTTTCCCCTCTCTCTTCCCCTCGTGCCAACTGGATATGTACCCATTTCTACTATCCGGGCCCCTTTCCACTTCCCCCCATCCATTCGGCCCTTCGAGCCTGGACCGCCATTCGATATGATCATGGCTGATCATCCAACTCAGTATCCCATCCCTGCCTTCTCTCCATACCCCCTGATCCCTTTAGCCACAAGGGCCACATCTAATTGCTCTTCTCTTTATCGCACAGCCTTTTGTCTTCTTTTTACCTCTGGCCTTTGTCCAACCATCTGCCATTCTCCCCATTATGATAATGTTGCAATTAGGCCGAAAAAGATTCCCAACCTGAAACGTCACCTATCCATGTTCTCCAGAGAGGTTGCCTGTGTCTCTTTTTGTAAACCGACATCTGCAGTTCCTTGTACCTTTATATTCTCCTACAATTTGCTATTATTCTCCTGACTATCTATAACACTTCCAAGTTTTGCATCTTTACTCATGTTTACTTTAGAGATACAGCGCAGAAACAGGCCCTACGGCCCACCAGGTCCGCTCCAACCAGCGTCTACTCCATACACTGACACTATCCTACAGACAGGGCCAATTTTCACCGAAGCCAATTACCTTACAAACCTGTACATCTTCCGAGTGTGGGAGGAGACCGGAGTACCCGGAGATAACCCACGCAGTCACAGGGAGAACGTACAGCTCCGTTCAGACAGCGACCATAGTCAGGATTGAACCCGGGTCTCTGGTGCTGTAAGGCAGCAACTCTACCGCTGCGCCACTGTTTCAGTTTTGAAATTTTACTTTGTGCATCATAATCAAGTGATTAGCTTACACCGCGGCTTGAATGCAAACAATAGAGCTGTACAGCACGGAAACAGCCCCTTCGGTCCATCTTGCCCATGCCTTTTACAAGGTGTCATCCCAGGCTAGTCCCATTTGCCTGCATTTGGCCCATGTAATCCTCTAAAGCTATCCAGTCCATCGCACTGTTCAAATGTCTATTGAGTGGCTTAGTTTGTGCAGTTTATTTGAATAAAGGAAACAATAATGATTTTCTAAGAATCATTCCAAACCACATTCTTTGTTGCCTCTGGAAGTTAGTAATTATTTCCAAATTGTTTTGCTGGAGACCTAAATTCCTTTGTTAAAGGCAGCCAGCTTGGGCAGCTTACAACCCAGCGGTGGTATGAGCGCTGATTTTTTTAATTTCAAGTAACCCCTGCATTCTCTCCCCTCCCCTCCGCTCTCTCAACCCCATCTCCCACCCTAGTCGCCCGACCAGTTCCGCTGTTTGCATCCTCATATTCCTCTTGTTATCCCCAACCATTATGGGCTCCATCCTTCCTGTGGTCATCTGTTGCCTGCCCTGATATGTTCTGACCTTTTCTCGCCTCTATTCCCCAACCAACCCTACTTTCAGCCTGAACAAGGGTTCCGACCCAAAACGTCACCTATTCCTCTTCTCCAGAGATGCTGCCTGACCCGCTGTTACTCCAGCGCTTTGTGTCTATCTTGGCCACAGTGTTACTTCTGACTCACTGTGGCAAAGAAACTAGATCTGCTAATAAGCAAAATATATCTTGCACCAATGTCTGCCACAGAATGGTTCTATGAGAAAATTAAGCTATCCACGTCTTGCTGATTTCTCTGACATTTCAATAACCTTGCCTCTGCCCAAGGAAGGGAGCCCAACAGCTGGCAAAATGGAGGAAGATTTGAACACAACAGTAATCAGACTCCTAATTGACTTCAGGATGTGCCCCTTTACACTAGTCACCCATAGAGGAATTCCACGCCTGCCACTTTTGCGGGCTGGAAGAGTCTGTGTACCATGTGTATATGGAGTGTGTGAGGCTGCAGCCTTTCCTTCTGGCTGCATTTTTCACCCACCATCCTCATCTTTGGACACCCTGTGAAAAGTGTGAAAACGCACACCTCCATATTCAGGGACAGTTTCCTCTCAGCTGTTAGCAGGCAACTGAATTATTCTATCTCCAACAAGAGAGCAGTCCTGTGCTACCATCGAACTCATTGGAGACCCTCAGAGTATCTTTACCGGACTTTCACTTGCACAAAACGTTATTCCCTGTATCCTATATCTGTACACTGTGGACTGCACAATTGTAATCATGTATAGTCTTTCTGCAGACTGGATAGCACGCAACAAAAATGCTTTCCACTGAACCTCGGTGCGTAGGGCCAAAGATGTCCTGGTTGGGTTGCTCCTGGGCTAGGCCAAGCTGGCCATCCATGAATCACGGCGCCAAGCGGAAGTGGGCTCTGCCCGAGCCAGCTACCTGCCCCTTTTCCGGGGTACGTCCGTGCCCTAGTGGAGTTGGAAAGGGAGTGTGCCCTGTCCACGGGCACCCGGGGGATTTCCGGGACCGCTGGGCACCGAGGGGGGTTGAATGCATCCTCAATAAGGATTGTAACACAGTTGTATAGTAGTTTATTTTGTATATTTGTTTGTATTGTATTATGGTGATGGGTTCTGGTTTGTTTTATTGTATTGTAAATATTATTTTTAATAAATGAATCAATTTATTGATAAATAAAGAAACAGGGGAATTCCTCAGAAGCAGCTTCAAATACTTGGGCAAGTTTAGCAGTTATGCAGCTTAACTGTGCTCTCGATCCCATACTATCCATGAGTAATGTCCCAGGAGTTCAAATCTGTTGTGCAAACTCAGGTCCTGGTGACCGTCTTAAGAGTAGAGATGAGAATTCCCTCTTCTCCCCTCTCCCATCAGGCAAGTGGTACAGAAATGTGAAAATGCACACCTCCAGATTCAGGGACAGTTTCCTCTCAGCTGTTATCAGGCAACTGAATTATTCTATCACCAACAAGAGCGCGATCCTAAGCTACCATCTACCTCATTGGAGACCCTCAGAGTATCTTTACTAGACTTTCACTTGCGCTAAACGTTATTCCCTTTATCCTATATCTATACACTGTGGACTGCTTACTTGTAATCATGTATAGTCTTTCTGCAAACTGGATAGCACGCAACAAAAATGCTTTTCCACTGAACCTCGGTACACATGACAATAAACTAAACTAACTTGCTTCCCAGCAAAGCATTCGACATAGTTCCACATGGTAGGCTGCTCTGGAAGGTTAGATCGCATGGGATCCAAGGAGATATAGCTGAATGGATAGCAAATTGGCTCCATGGAAGGAAGCAGAGGGTGATGGTAGAAGGTTGCTTCTCGGACTGGAGGCCTGTGACTAGTGGTGTGCCTCAGTGTTAGGTGCTGCGCCCGTTACTGGTTGTCATCTACATCAATGATTTGGATGAGAACATATATGGAAAGATTAGCAAGTTTGCAGATGATGCAGAGTGGTTTTGCAGATAGTGAAGATGTTTGTGAAAGATTGCAGCAGAATCTTGATTGATTGGCCAAGTGGGCTGAGGAATGGTTGATAGAATTTAATACAGAGAAATGTGAGATGTTTTGGGAAGTCTAACATGGACAAGACCTACACAGTGAATGGTAGGGCTCTGGGGAGTGTTGTAAAGCAGAGCGATCTAGGAGTGCAGGTGCATGGTTTTTGGAGGTCGAGTTGCAGGTGGATTAGGTAGTCAAAAAGGCTATAGAATTGAATTGAATTTCCTTTATTGTCATTTAAGCAGGTTTGAATGAGATTTCATACCATGCAGTCATGACAGAAGAAAAGCAACAAAACACACAATGAACACAATTTAACACAAACATCCGTCACAGTGAAGGAAGGCAAAAAGTCTTATCTCTTCCATGCTTGTTCTCCCGCTGCGTCGAGGCGATCGAGGCTCTCGATGTTGAAGCCCCCGCCGGGTGATGGTAAATCCCGTGGCCGATTTTTAGCTCCGTGAACAGGCCGATTCAAACTCTGCGATTCGGGACGGACAAAGCTGCTGTTGCGAGAGCTCCCGCAACATTGGCGTTCATTAGCCAGTGTTGAGTATAGAAGTTGGGAGGTCATGTTGCAGTTGTATAAGACATTGGTGAGGCTGCATTTCGAATATTGTGTTCAGTTCTGGGTTATAGGAAAGATGTTGTTAAGCTGGAAAAGGTACAGAGAAGATTTGCGAATATGTTGCCAGGACAAGAGGACCTGAGCTATAGGGAGAGATTGAGTAGGCTGGGACTTTATTCCTTGGAGCACAGGAGGATAAGGGCTGATCTTATAGAGGTGTATGAAATCATGAGTGAAATAGATCGGGTAGATGCACAGAGTCTCTTGCCCAGAGTGGGTCGGTTGGGGGCGCTGCGAGTCAGCTGCCATGCCAGCAGCATGTTCGTTATTTCAACTTTTTTCTCTTTTCGTCACATGCAACAACCAAGGTAGAGTGAACATTTTTTCTCTTCTCTTTGGTATGGCCGAGTGTTTGTTTTGGTGTTTCTCGGTATGTCTTATGTGGGGGGTAGAGGAGGGGGAGGAAAGGGGGAAACCGTTTTTTAGTCACTTCCTCGACGGAGAGGCGACTTTTTCCATGTCACTTCTCCGCCTCCCTTCTCGCGGCCTAACAGCTTGGATTGGAACGGCCTTTCCCGGTGTCGGGCCCAGAGCTTCAGCAATGGGTGCAGCGTGGGCTTTTCCATCGCGGAGCGTGGGCGAACCCTTGCTGGGGGTCGCCAGAGAGGAGTGCTCCAATCGCTGGCCTGGTGACTTTGACATCATGGGGCTGTGGTCTGCGGAGCTTCTAGCCGCAGGCATGGCGTGGACTTACCATCTGGAGCCTGAGATCCCTTGCCGGGGATCGCCGGAGAAGAGCTCCGACCGCCGGGCTGCAGCCTATAACATCCCGAAGCCGCAGTCTCCGGTAGGAAAGTGGCACTCCAGGCCGTGGAGTGCGTTCACTCTACCTTGGTTGTTGCATGTGACGAATAAATTTGACTGACAGAGTAGGTGAACCGAGGACCAGAGGACATAGGTTTAAGGTGAAGCGGAAAAGATTTAATAGGAATTTGAGGTAACTTTTTTATAAAAAGGGTGGTAGGTGTATGGAACAAGCTGCCAGATGAGGTATTTGGTGTGAGCAGGTTGGGCCGAAGGGCCTGTTTCCACACTATATCACTCTATGACTCTATGATACATTTAATCTTAATACTGAAACTAATGAAAACAATATGTATGCATGCATTGTATTATATTCTGTGTTCTCTTGCCAAATATGTAGATTCTTAAACTTTTTCATTTCTTAAATGGTTTTAATTTAGTCAACTTTTCCATCAGTCCTGTTTCTCCAAGTTGTTTAATTTAAATTTTGTAATTATCACCGATAATTTATTTTCCTAACATTTGATCTTTTTAAGGATGATATTTCTGGAAAAATGTTGTATTTTAAATTTGTCCTTATTTATTTATGTTTATATAGCAATTAGTTTTACGTTAAAATGGCTGGCATTGGAACTGAAAACCTCCAATCCTTCTCTTGGAGACCTTTGATCCTTCTCATTGGAGACCTTTGATCCTTCTCATTGGAGACGTTTAAACTTTCTTAATCGGACTTTAATGTTATATCTTTGCACTAAACGTTGCACCCTTTATCTTTGCACCATGTTCAGCTTGATTGTATTCATGTCTAGTCTTTCTTTGACTGGATAGCACGCAAACAAAAGCTTTTCACTGTATCTCGGTCCACATGACAATAAACTAAACTACAGTAAACTCAGTGTTTATTTATGGACTAAACATTTTATGGCAAGGTGAAAACTTCCAAAATTGTGTATCAAAATACAGGAAGGATAGTTTTTTAGATGTCATTATGTCCTTTTTACATATTTCTAACCATGATTAGATTTTACAAAGCAAACTTTTATTATGGCTTCTCGAAAAATGAGAGGAACATTCCTGGCGCATCGCATAGTTCAACTGGTTTCAATCTTTGAGTTTCCTCTTCAAATAGGCTAATTATTGACAGATTTCTATCCTGCTCATATAAAAATAGAGGACACGAGGTGGATGCTACAGTGAAGTTTGCTCAGAAGTTCTTGCAGCCATTTTGAAGAAGATTTTCTTGTAGTTTAAACCATGAACCAAAACAGTGTGAGAATGGGGCAGTAAGTTGTAAAGTTACTGAGAGCAAAAAATAATTTATTAATACATTTTGAAATGTATTTATTTCAGTATTTAACTGATATAAATACATTCCAGTTAAACTTGAGAAAATCACAGACTTGGGGCAAATAGCTTGTTTCTTTGCCTCAAATGCTGAGTGATATTTGCAGTGTTTGTAAGATCAGACGATGCATTTTTGATATAGTGATTAAATTCTGAATATCGTCAAGGTGGGCTTAGTTTAGCTTAGTGTAGAGATACAACTTGGAAACTGGTCCTTCAACCCACCAAGCCCTCGTTGATAAGTGATCACCCGTACACTAGTTCTATCCTGCACAGGGCAGCACTGCGGCGCAGTGGTAGAGTTGCTGCCATACTGCACCACAGACCCAGATTCAATCCTGATTATGGGTGCTGTCTGTACTGAGTTTGAACGTTCTCCCCGTGACCCGAATGGGTTTTCGCCGGGATCTCTTGTTTCCTCCCACACTCCAAAGACATACAGGTTTGTAGGTTAATTAGTTTGGTAAAATTGTAAATTGTCCCTCGTGTGTGTAGGATAGTGTTAGTGTGCGGGGATTGCTGGTTAGTGCAGACTCGATGGGCCGAAGGGCCTGTTTCCCCGCTGTAGGATCGATTGTAATCATGTATTGTCTTTCTGCTGACTGGTTAGCACGCAACAAAAGCTTTTCACTGTACCTCGGTACACGTGACAATAAACTAAACTCTAACTAAACTAGGTGCAAATTACAGAAACCAATTGACTTACAAACCTGTACGTTCTTCTGAAGAAAGGTCCCGACCGAAAATGTCAACCATTCCTTCAATCCAGAGATGCTGCCTGTCCACTGAATTACTCCAGCATTTTGAGTCTTAATAAAAGTTTGCTTGATAAAACCCAATCATGGTTAAAATGTTTCCTCAAGACCCGCTGAGATACTCCAGCATTTTGTATCTATCTTTGATTTAAACCAGCACTTGCAGTTTCTTAGTGTGAAACATCGGGAACAATCTTCCTGCATCTAGCCTGTACAACCCCTTAAGAATTTTGTAAGTTTCTATAAGATCTCCCCTCAATCTTCTAAATTCTAGCGAGTACAAGCCGAGTCTATCCAGTCTTTCTTCATATGAAAGTCCTGACATCTGTTCGAGGTGGCCCATCCCACATTCTCAGAATAATTGGCCACTAGCAATTATTTTTGAAATTAAGACAAAATGCTCCAAATACTTGACTAAGGAGGCGGCATCTCCACAGATCACGAAGAGTAATTGAAAGTAAGCAACTTGGTCACATCACTAAACATGCACATAATGACCTGTGTCATGCTGAAAGATGTGCAGATTTGTAATACTATATTAAACCAAAGTGAGAGTTAGATTGAGCTCTTAGAGGTAAGGGAATCAAGGGATATGGGGAAAAGCCAAAACGGGGTACTGATTTTGGATGAGAGACACGAGGAACTGCAGATGCTTGTTTACAACATAAATACACAAAGTGCAGGAGTAACTCAGCAGATGAGACAGCATCTCTCGAGAACGTAGATAGATGATGATTCGGGTCTGAGGAGGGTTCCGACCCAAAAGGTCACCTGCCCTGACCCACTGAGTTACTCCAGCACTTTGTCTCTTTACTTGAATATCTACACAGAGAAAACTATAAAGATATGGGGCACATTACTGGATGCCACTTATTATTTGACGATCGGAGTTAATTAGATAAATAAGGTTTAAAAGCTGCTTGCCATATCCTCTGTATGTTGGCTTTTCTTTTTGGTTCAAATTGTACAACACCAAACACACCAAACAAGGGAACTGAGTCATCCTTCAATATTGGCCATGTTTATGAATGAATTTGTTTGAATTGGACTTCCCTAAACGACACGTGAATTGCATATTAAACAATTGGTACCCAATTCCCCAGTTGTACATCCTTCATCATTTCTGTCACACAATTTATTGTTGAAATCTTGGTGTAATTTAGATAAAATGTAATTCTGGATTAGGCACACTTTTTTTTTGTTTTGTTTTTGTGCCTAAGAACATAATACACTGAATACATATCAGATTAGTCTTTGACTTCATCATATTACTGAAGCCAAATCACTAATTGTGTTGAGATATTTTTTTCTAAATTGCTAGATTTATGCTTCTTTAATCAGCTCACTTTAAAAAATATATATATATATTTGTTTGCTATATTTCAAGTATTGTACTTAATACAGTCTAAAAAGATTTACGAGCAGTTTCGATCGGGAGAGATTGTTGCTTGGTACTTTAGATAAGGGAAGATTTAGGGCCACTCTGATAGTGAGCTTTAAAATTATGATTTGATGAGACAACGTAGATAAGTGGAGGCTATTTCCAAGCGTGAGAAACCAAAATGATAACTACAGGTTATCATTTTAAATCTTTTAAAAATAAGATGATTAGAATTTGGAAACAAGGAACTGCAGGAGATGGTTAACACACAAAATGACATAAAGCACTTAAGTAACTCAGCGGGTCGGGCAGCGTCTCTGGAGAACAAGGATAGGTGACTAATCGGGTTGACCCTTCTAAACCTCAATGTAAAATTTTCCATAAATGGTGGTTGAGGCAGCACGGCTGCGTAGCGGTAGAGTTGCTGCCTTACAGTGCCAGAGACTTGGGTTTGATCTTGACTAACTGCGGGTGCTGTTTGTACAGAGTTTGTACGTTCTCCCTGTGACCGCGTGGGTTTTCTCCGGGTGCTCCGGTTTCCTCCCACACTCCAAAGACGTGCAGGTGTGTAGGTTAATTGGCTTTGGTAAGTTGTAAACATGTCCCCAGTGTGTGTAGATTAGTGTACGGGGTGATCGCTGGTCGGCGCGGACTCGATGGGCCGAAGAGCCTGTTTCCGTGCTGTATCTCTGAAGTCTAAAGGCAGATAGCATGGTTGGAAACTGGCTGAGCACGTGGGCGAAATAATGTAAAGATGTGTTGAAATGATGTGATGTTACAAGTACAATTTGTATATCTTTAATAATATTAAAATAAAAGTTTTTTTCCAATGTGTGGCTTACAAAATACAATGACATACCTGCGTCATGTAATTCATGTCAATGTGTAAAGTTGATACTATTGTGTGAATGTTCTCCCTTTCACCAGGAACGTTTATAAGGATTATCGATTATTAGAGCTTGCTTGTGAATCTCAGGAGGACCTAGATGGTTGGAAGGCATCGTTACTTAAGGCTGGTATTTATCCAGATAAATGCACTGTAAGTCACCAAACAGTTAATTATCAATATTGTTTAGAATTTAAGGTGGTCAAATAGAGTGCAATAGTGAAACAGTACATATTCGGCCGAGAACATTTCTGTTGCTGTTGTGATGTCTCACTATTTATGAGTCTGCAAAGATGAAAGACGAGTTATCCACAATTGGCATTTTCAACTTTTTTGATTATAATGCAGTTATAAACAAATTATAATGCAGGTGGAGGCCAATACAATAGTGGCATTTAAGAGGCTTTTAGATAGGCACATGGATATGGAGAGAAATGGATTAGGCCCATCAGACCCTGAAACCTGGTGGGTTTCCTTCGGGTGCTCTTGTTTCCTCCCAGATCCCAAAGACGTACGGGTTTGTAGGTTAATTGGCTTGGTATAAATGTCAATTGTCCCTAGTGTATGAAGGATAGTGTTAGTGTGCAGGGATCACTGATCGGTGGGTGAAAGGACCTGTTTCCATGCTGCATCTCTAAACTAAAACAAAACACCACTTGTTACAAGTTCCAACCAGAAAATGACCCATTTTGTCTCGTCTCCACTCGCATTATCTTATGCACTAGGGACAATTTACAATTTTACCAAAGACAATTTAGCTACAAACCAGTACGTCTTTGGAGTGGGAAACCAGAGCACCCAGAGAAAACCAAAGCATAACGTGCAAACTCTGTACAGACAGCCCCCGTAGTCAGGATTGAACCTGGGTCTCTGGCGCTGTTAGGCAGCAACTCTACCACTGCGCTGTTGTGCTGCCCTTTATTTTGATGAATATGGGCCAAATGCTGGTAAGTGGGACTAGCTTAGATGGGGCACCTTGGTCACCATGGACGAGTTGCTCAGAGGGGCCTGATTCTGTGATTCTAACCTTTAATGCAGCAGCTCATCAAATGCTTCCTGGAAATCTAAATTCATTGCGATCCACCACCCTTCTCCTTTATTCAGCACATGTTAATTCTTCAAAGAACTTCAGTTAATTACTTTGACTACTTTTTTCCCAACCTAACCAAGGTTGCTAAAGTATATTCATAAACTTAGCAACCACCCCTTCAATGCCGAGAGTAATGTAATTCCACTTTCACAAAACCTTTGTTGCTTTGCCTGATCAGCTTGACTTTGTTATCCAAAAGTGCTCCGTCTCTCTGACATTTTCCCCATGGCAGATGTTAAGATGGAGACATAAGTAACTGCAGATGCTGTAATCGGGAGCAAAAACAAACAAACTGCAGGAGGAACCCAGCGGCCCAGATGTTAACTAGCCAGTAGGTTCCTGCTTTTCGAAGAGGGAGGCGGGGGGAGGGGTGTTCCGCCCCCGAAAATGCAGCACTTAGGCCAAATAAGGCGGCCGATCTCAACCTCATCGGCACTTCTGCGGCCGATCAGTGGGTGGAATTTGTCCCCTGCAGCCAAGGCTCTGGAACTCTGGCCCGGCCGGAGCCGGCAGATCCGTTCCCATAGCCGACTTCCACGGCCGATCGGTGGGTAGAATTTGCCCACTGCAGACGGGGCTCCGGAACTCCCTGGCGGCCTAGGCAGACCGTTTCGGTACCGTTGGATTGCTCTCGGAGGCTGTGACCTCTGTTATTCCGGCAAAATGGATAATCCAGAAAGGCTCTGGAAGCAAGGGTGTCGGAAAATGGGTGGTGAACCTGTACCTAATCATCCCTTTAGTACACTATGAAATCCCACAATTTCCAACGTTGTCATATCTATCCTGGGATGGGCACATCTCGTATTTCCACCACTTAGGTTTGGGTTTATTATTGATACATGTACCAAGATACAATCAAAAGCTTTGTTTTGCATGTCATCCAAACAGATCAAATATACCACATAGATACGTACATTCAGTCCAAACTCAAGTGCAAAAGATAGAGCGATGGGGAAGATACAGAATGCAGAATATACTTCTCAACATTGTAGAGCTTCAGTTCTATAGACAAAGTCCAATGAACAATGGGGTCGAGTTGCATCAAGCAGGACCATAGCTCATGAAAGGACCATTCAGAAGCCTGATAATAGAGGGGAAGAAGCTGTTCCTGAGTCTGATGGTGCGCACATTCTAGCTTTTATAATGTCTGCCAGACGAGAGCAGAGTGCGGAAGGAATGACGGGTGCTACAAGTCTTTGATTGTGTTGGCTGCTTTTCTAAGGCAGCATGAAGTACAGGTGGAGTTCATGGTGGGACATTGGTCTGTGGGATGGACTGGGCTACATCTACAACCCTCTGCAATTTCATTACTTTAGTTTCGAGATACAGCGCGGAAACAGGCCCTTTAGCCCACCGAGTCCGTGCCGACTAGCGACCCCCTATACTAACGCACACTACACACTAGGGACAATTTTTAATTTTTATCAAAGCCATTTAACCTACAAACCTGCACATCTTTGCAGTGTGGGAGGAAACTGGCGTACCCTGGGAAAACCCACTCGGTCACAGGGAGAACAAACAAATTCCGTACAGACAACACACGTAGTCAGGATCGAACCCTGCTCTCTGGCGATGTAAGAAGGAAACTCTATCGCTACGCCACCGTGCCACTTAGTTCTAGGATTTCGACCAGCCTAGAAGAAAGTGAACCTGGGAACTCGGAGTAATACAAATTATACAAGACCTATAGATAACTATAGGTCATAAGGTCATAAATGATAGGAGTAGAATTAGGCCATTCAGCCCATGAAGTCAACTCCGCCATTCAATCATGGCTGATCTATCTCTCCTAACCCCATTCTCCTGCCTTCTCCCCATAACCACTACTAATCAAGAATCTATCTGTCTCTCCCTTAAATATGTCCACTGACTTGGCCTCCACAGCATTCAGTGGCAAATAATTCCACAGATTCACCACCCTCTGACGAAAGAAATTCCTCCTCATCTCCTTCCTAAAGGAACGTCCTTTAATTCTAGGGCTATGACCTCTAGTCCTGGACTCTCCCACTAGTGGAAACATCCTCTCCACATCCACTCTATCCAAGCCTTTCATTATTCGGTAAGTTTCAATGAGGTCCCCACTCATTCTTCTAAACTCCAGTGAGTACAGGCCCAGTGCTGACAAGATATGGTACCCAAAATTGCTCACAATATTCCAAATGCGGCCTGACCAGCGCCTCATAGAGCCTCAGCATTACAGCCTTTATTTAATAGTTTTATTGAAAGTTACTAAAATCACCATCTACATTCCCAAACCAGGTTGTGATGCAACCTAATGGCAGGCTTTATGATGATACATGATAAACGTGGCAGCTATTTTCAGTTTTTTGTGTGTTTCTGCTTTGCACAGATTGAGGAGGAGACAGAATGTATACATAGCTTCTCCAAGGACCCTCAGCTGGAGAGACAAGTGGAGACCATTCGCAGCCTAGTCGACTCGTACATGTGCATCATTCACAAGACCATCCAAGACCTTATACCAAAGATAATTATGCACCTCATGATCAATAATGTGAGTTTCATTTTGTTTAAGCGCTACTACAGATAAGTAGAAAATGAGCATTACTTTTTACCACATCTGAGAATGAGCTTCACTTCTTTTTAAAGTTCCCATATATATAGAAATTGTCACCTTTGCCTTGTAATTGAGTTTGCTGTGTGAAGAAGGCATCCGACCCGAAACGTCACTTATTTATTTTCTCCAGAGATGCTGCCTGACCCGCTGAGTTACTCCAGCACTTTGTGTCTATCTTTGCTTATGTCAACCTTTATAGATTTTTGAAAGGATTTTACAATACTTGGTTCATATATTTCACACCATTATTATCTTAAAATTAAATCCCATTTGCTGTCATTCTTTATTTTGCGCAGATGTGTGTTAATTTACTCACCTTTTATTGCCATTATTTGGTGTCTTGATGTACATATATCTCTAGTCCCTCTAAAGTCCATTGCTGATCTTTTCCCAAAGTAACAGATCATAAGTTGAAGCATAGAAACCAGCTGATCAACCCAAAAAACTTATGTTAGCATTGATGTTCCACAAAAGCTTCCTATCACCCTTCTTCCTCTAACAATATCAATAGATCCTTATGCTGTCTCCAAACAAATGGGCCAATCTTTCACCAATTTAGATGCACAGAGTCTCTTGCCCAGAGTTGGGGAATCGAGGACCAGAGGACATAGGTTCCAAGTGAAGGGGAAAAGATTTAATAGGATTTTGAGGGGTAACTTTTTCACACAAAGGGTGGTATATGGAACAAGCTGCCAGAGGAAGTAGTTGAGGCAGGAACTGTCCCATCGTTTAAGAAACAGTTGGACAGGTACATGGATAGGACAGGTTTGGAGGGATATGGACCAAGTGCAGGCAAGTGGGACTAGTGTAGCTGGGACATTGTTGGCCCGTGTGGGCAAGTTGGGCCGAAGGGCCTGTTTCCACACTGTATCATTCTATGACTCTATGACTAACTGGGAAGCAATTACTGAAAACAATGACAGAAAAAGGCTAGAGATGATACCTCTAGTTATCTGCACAGTGATGATTGGTCAACGATTTTAATTTGGGTTTCAATTGAATGGGTACAGACCTTGTCAGATAACTAAATGAGTCTTTTGGTTATCTTTCGACTTCAGACTTCAGAGATGCAGCACAGAAACAGGCCTTTCGGCCTACCGAGTCCACGCTGACTAGCATTCACCCCATAAACTACACACGAGGGGCAATTTACAATTTTTACTGAAGCCAATTAACCTACAAACCTGCACGTCTTTAGTGTGCGGGAGGAAACTGGAACACCCAAAGAAAACCCACGCAGTCACAGGGAGAACGTACAAACTCCACACAGACAGCACCTGTGATCAGGATCGTGCCCAGGTCTCTGGCGCTGTAAGGCAGCAACTCGACTGCTGTGCCTCCGAGCCACCCTAAGCACATAGAAATTATACACCATTCATAATCTTTATCATGAGTAAAAGCCTAGCCATTTATGTAACGGTTGTAATTTTGTTCCATAGACGAAGGGATTTATTAACACAGAGCTTTTGGCAAAACTGTATTCAGAAGACCAAACTGCTCTAATGGAGGAATCTCTGGAACAGGCCCAAAGGCACGACGAAATTCTTCGAACATATAACGCTATCAGTGAAGCACTGAATATTATTGGCAACATTAACGTGAACACAGTATCAGTTCCATTGCCGCCTCCTGTGGATGATTCCTGGTTACATACAAGCCACAGGTATGGTTGCAGGATTGATAGCTTCATAGTTATTTGTTGTACGGGTCGGGGGGAGCTTCCCCCGCCACGGGTACCATGTAATCCCATGCTACCTGCTTGCGCCATGGTCGGATAGTCGGCGACTAAACCGTCTCCCCCCAACCTGGTTTGCCAGGTGAGGGAGCTGTGGACCCCCAGCAGGACCAAAATCAAGACCTGTCAAAAAGGGCGGATGAGCTTCTAGAGAGCCAACGGCCATCCACACTTCAGTAGAAGTTGCGATCACTGTCGTACACAGCATTGTAAGGAATTATGATAAAGCACACACACATCTCATATGTGTATGTGACGAATAAACTTGACTTGACGACACCAAAATGCTATACTTCCAGTGACGGAACTGGAAGACAGAGATGTGTGGTGCATCCGTCACCGTTCCTGTCGGAAACCAGCACCACTGTGTCGCTAACATTCTTGTATCTTGTGCTTTAAGGAATTTTATTGAAACATCTCCTACACCAGTTCTCCACAGATGCTGCCTGACCTGCTGAGTTACTCCAGCACTCTGTGTCCCGTGTATTAACCAGCATCTGCAGTTCTATGTTTCTTAGGAATTTTATTTATTGTGCGCCTTAAAAGTAGTTGGTTTTGTTAAGATGAGGGACTAGTGTGTTTCTTCACATCACTGGTACTCTCTAAGAGTTAATATGTACACCTGTGTGCGGCACAGCTGGTAGAGCTGCAACCACACAGTGTCAGAGACTCGGGTTCGATTCTGACCTCGGGTGCTGTCTTTGTGGAGTTCGCACGTTCTCTCTCGGTGCTCCAGTTTCCTCCCACATTCCAAAGGCTTGTGGGTTTATGGGTCAATTAGCCTCTGTAAATTGCCCCTAGTGTGTAGGATGCAAAACTGACATAGAACTAGTGTGAACGATGATCGATGGTTGGCGTGGGCACGGTGGGCCGAATAGCTTGTTTCCATGCTGTATCTCTACACATAGAACAAGGAATAGTGCAGCACAGAGGTAAACTGATCTCTGTGTGGGGATGTGTATGAAGGAATTGCAGATGCTGGTTTAAATCGAAGATAGACACAAAATGCTGGAGTACCTCAGCGGGACAGGCAGCATCTCTGGAGAGAAAGAATGGGTGATGTTTTGGGTCGAGACCTTTCTTCAGACTGATCTCCTCTGTCTGCACATGATCCATGTCCCTCCATTTCCTGCATATTCATGTTCCTATCTAAAATCCTCAAACGGCCTATTGTATCTGGGAAAGAATTGCAGATGCTGGTTTACACCGAAGATAGACACAAAATGCTGGAGTAACTCACTGAGACAGGCAGCATCTTTGGAGAGAAAGAATGGGTGATGTTTCGGGTCGAGAAGGAAGGATATGGTGTGAAAACGACAGATCACAGCAGGCGATGATCAAGAAAATGTAGAATGGTTCATTGTTAGCTGAGGGGAACGTGACAGCAAGGCATAAAATCAGAAAAAGAAATCAGGAAGACAGTGAAACTAGTCGGAGAACTAGGGCGGGGATGGAACTGAGAGAGGCAATGCAAGGGTTACATTGAAGTTAGAGGTAGCGGCAATTCAACCCAGCAGTATGAATATTGCTTTCTCCAGCATTTTGTGTCCGTTGCGCCTGCCTGTTTATTCTGGTTGTTTATTCATGGTACGTGTCATTACAACAATTTTAAAAGACAATAATATATAAATGGTAATGGACCTAAAAATCTGTGGTAACAGTGTATCGTGTTGGATGGCCGATGCCAACTTAATGTGAGGCCATTATCATTCATCAGCAGGGCACAGGGGATGTATGTGACAGAATGTGTTGCTTTAAATTAGGAATATTGTTCTTGGAACATTAAATATTTTTCCAATCTGCTCAGCCCAGTAGACTAGAGTCATTATTCATTGATATAAAACCTGAACCAACCAATGGGCAATAAAGTTCCCTGTGAATGCACTCCAAGATGGCGCCCAACCCAGGTGACTATTTGCGTCCCAGCCACAGAAGCAGATCGACAAACTCATATTACAATCGCTCCACACTCCAACGACTTACTCCGACAGTGACATTTACCTTGCACTAAATGCTATTCCTTTATCATGTATCACTGTAAATGGATCGATTGTAATCATGTATTGTGTTTCTGCTAACTGGTTAGCATGCAACTAAAAGCTTTTCACTGTACCTCGGTAAACGTGACAATAAACAAAACTAAACTATACCTCTTAGTCATAGAGTAATGGAGCACGGAAATAGGCCCATCGTCCATGCCAACCAAGATGCCCCATCTAAACTAGCCCCATTTGTCTGCGTTTGGCCACTATCCCTTGAAACCTTTCCTATCCATGTACTTTCACTACAGAAGTCCCGATTATAATTATTTCAATGTTTTACTCCCCAATTTGTAGCCTTTTTATGTGGGCCTTTCACTTTAGTTTTGTAGTGTGGGCCCACATCCAGGATACATTTTTAAAAGCTACTCAAGACCTACACTTATGATTGTTGTGACCACTGTGATTATTAGAATGTAGAACAGTGCAGCACAAGAACAGGCCCTTCGGCCCAACATGATTATGCTGCACATAATGCCAAGGAAAATTCATCTCATCTACCTGCTCATGGTCCATATCCCTCCATTCTCTGCATATCCATGTGCCTCTCTAAAAGCCACTTAAACGCCACCAACGCATCTGCCTCCACCACCATCTCCAGCAGCGTAATGCAGACACCAACCTTTGTAAATAACTTGCCACAAGGCTGAAGAAGGGTCCCGATTCGAAATGCCACCCATCCTTTTTCTGTGGCTTCTCCCGTGTTTGGGGCCTTGACCCTCCGCAGTCGCCTCTCGTCGGGATGATCGAAGCTCCGATGTCAGGACGGATGGAACACACTCCGAATTGGCCACTTTCTTACCGGAGACTGCGGCTTCTCAACGTTATTAGCCACAGGCAGGCCAGCGGTCAGAGCTCTTTTCCGGTGATCCCCGACAAGTCCACGCCGCGCCTGCTGCTGAAGTTCTGGGCCGATCTCTGAAAAGGCTGCACCAATCCAAGTTGCTAGGCCGTGAGCAAGGGCGAAAAGAGAAAAGTCGCATCTCCCCCGAGGGGAAAACGGTTTCCCCCTTTACCCCCCACCACCCCCACATAAAAACATACCGAGAGACATTAACACGTACATTTAGACATACAAAAAAAAAAAAAAAAGTCAAAATGACTGACAAAATGCTGTCGAGGCTGCCACGCGCGGCACCACCCGATGACGGCTTTAAACCAGCATTTGCAGTGCCTTCCTACACATTTTGTCTAACAATAATATGATTGTTATTATTTTTTTTGGTCCTAGTACGAGCTCTTCGCACTGGCAACCATTCTCTGGTCGTCCACCATACAACCAATCTGGACAAGCTCCCATCTTACCCGTTGAATCAAAAGGCTCGTCTTCAAGTGCCCCTCCCATCCCAACCCACCATGGCATTCCACAGTCGCTCAGTGGTCCGAGTAGTGCAGGAACATCAGTGTTCACCCAACAGACCCGCTCAAAGTCCACTCATGCTCCCACCACCCCCAGGTAAGTCCATAACTTGATTGCTACTGCTTTTAGTTTAGTTTGGTGTAGAGATACAGTGCGGAAACGGGTCCTTCAGCCCACCAAGTCCACGCTGACCAACGATCACCCCCAACACTAACCTACACAGGCCAGGGACCTTTACAACTTATCAAAGCCAAACAACCTACAAACTTGTACATCTTTGGAATAACTTAGCACTGGAGCACGTGGATAGGAGATGTTCTCCAGAGATGATGTCTGACCCTCTGAGTTACGCCAACAGCCGTAGTTAGGATCGAACCTGTGTCTCTGGCGTATGCGTGTGTGTATATATACATATGTAATATATATATATATGTGTGTGTGTGTGTGTGTGTATATATATATATATATATATCACATATTATACTTATTTATAATACAATATAAATTGTATTAAGATATACATATTCATATATATATATACAGTATATATATATATATATATACTGTATATATATATATATGAATATGTATATCTTTATATATATATATATATATATATATATATATATATATTTATGCGCGCGTGTGTGTGATATATAAGAATACTACACTAAGTGGGACCCGTTGGGTCCCAGCATCACACGGGAGAGCTGGTCCCTGAACGCAATATTCCACCTCTCCACCAATTCCAATATTGGTGGCCAGTGGGGGGCTCTCTGGAGCACTAGTATGGGTGTTGTGGGCTGAAGGGACTGGTTTCCAGAGGGCTAGTATGGACATTGTGGGCCGAATGGATTCTTGGGCTGGCGGCTCAGTCACTCAAGCCTGTTGTGCTGGCAGCTCACGGCTATTCACGGCTGGTGGGCTGGCAGTTGACTCACGGCTATTCCTTGAAATTCCAAGCAGGGTGCAAGGCCACTAAAGACAGCGAGTCGTGACCTCTCCCCCCACCATCTTGCAGAGACTGAGCCACGCCCACATTTCTGGGTTTTATAGTCCCTCCCCCTCCCACCAGAAGGGGCTTCGCCTTCATGGTGTGATTGACAGGAGAGAGAATCTCAACATTTTTTTAAACATTAATAACTTTTATTTTTCATCGATGGGAAAAATCCTCGGCACCCGATGAGCGGAGGGAGACTGAGTAGGATGGCCAAAAATCACAGCCGTACGTGGTAGCGTTTTTTCTAAAATCAATATAAAGCGCAAACAGGAAGTGGTCAAGATTAGACTTTTAATTATATAGAAGGCAAGGCAACTTTAATCAGGCCTAAAAATACTGTTGTTTAGTATAGCTTTTCCATAACCCGACATGCAGGTAATCTTAACCGTCTAATTTTAACCCTTTTATGTGCTTTTTAAAATCGTTTTATTGTTTCATTGACGTTGTTTTATTATTCATACATTTGTCGTATTGCTTATTTTGCAATTTTTAATTATTGACTATTTTATTTTTTCTTTCCTGTAAAGCACCTTGAATTGCAGTTTGCACGAATGGTGCTATACAAATAAATTTGCCTTGCCTTGCCTTGCCTAGGCAAGGCAACTTTAATTAGGCAAGGCAACTTTAATTAGGCAACACAGCTTTATCATTTCCAAACCAAAGGCAACACAGCTTTAGCATTTCCAAACCAAAGGCAACACAGCTTTAGCATTTCCAAACCAAAGGCAGCACAGCTTTAGCATTTCCAAACCAAAGGCAACTATATTTTCAAACCACATTAAGCGCACTGACAGGTCAGTAAAACCACTCACAGTTTAGTAGACATGTGTTCAGTATTATTCACAGCTCAGACTGAGAGACGTGACCCTCTCGCTCCCCCATCTTGCAGAGACTGACTGAGGCACTCAACACTTCCGGGTTTTATAGTCCCTCCAGAAGGAGCGTGGCCTTCAGGAGAGAGAATCTCAACATTTAAAAAAAACTAATAACTCTTTTATTTTTAATCGATGCGAAAAATCCTCTTATCCTGCGCAGCGGAGGGGGTCTCTGAGTAAGATGGCCAAAAATCACTGCCGTAAGGGGCAGCGTTTTTTCTAAAATCAATATACAGAAGAACAGGAAGTGGTCAAGATCAGACTTTTAGTAATATAGAGAAGGTTCATAATATAAGGTACTTATATATCAAGCATTCCATTCTTGATCTAATTTCAACAGTCCGGAGGCCTGGTTCAATAATGTGATCACTGTTGTGTTGCTTAAGTGGCAGCAAAACCAGAAAATCAGGTGGAAAATAATTTGGGTGTCCACCTCTGACTTCCCAAGTGCTTGATATCGGTCAGAATGGTTTCAAAGAGATTAAAACACAGAAACAGATAGAGGGATTGTCCTGAATAATTATCAGGCAACTGAACCATCCCACCAACAACTAGAGAGCTGGCCTGAACTACCAACTACCTCACTAAAGACCCTTGGACTATCTTTAATCTGACTTTAATGGACTTTACCTTGCACTAAACATTGTTCCCTTTATCATGTATCTGTACATTGTGGATGGCTCGATTATAATCGTGTACATTCTTTCCGCTGACTGGTTAGCACGCAACAAAAAGTTTTCACCTTCTTAGCTCTCCCTCAGTCCACTGGCTCCACCTCTTCCTTTCTTCTTCCCGTCCCCCCCCCACCCTCACATCAGACTGAAGAAGGGTTTTGACCCGAAATGTTGCCTATTTCCTTTGCTCCATAGATGCTGCCTCACCCGCTGAGTTTCTCCAGCATTTTTATCAACCAAAAAGTTTGTCACTGTACTTTTGTTCACGTGGCAATAAACTAAACTAAACTAATTAATTCAGTAAAGAGGATGACAGGGTGGCACAGCTGGTAGAGCCACCGCCTCATAGCAGCGGAGACCCGGTTTCAATCCTGACCAGGTGTTGTCTGTGTGGAGTTTGCACGTTCTCCCTGGGACTACGTGGATTTTCTTTGGGTGCTCCAATTTCCTCCCACATCCCAAAGATGTGCGGGTTTGTGGGTTAATCGGCCCTCTGTAAATTACCCCTAGTGTGTAGGGAGTGGATGAGAAAGTGGGGTAATATAGGACTAGTGTGTTTGGGGTGACCACTGTATTTCTAAACTAAACTAAAGTAAGTTATTAATTTTCCGTTGCAGGCAGTACATTAAATTCACGTTGACTTCTGTTTAAATTACTGTTGCATCTACATAGTTCTTACATTTGGTGTTCTGACATCCTGAGTTACTAATTCTGTTTAAAGAAGAGGCACTGCTTGGCTGCAAGGGGTCGGAGTGTTTTGGGAGTGTTGTGATACTATAGGGAATTTTCTGGCACCTAAAGATAGGCACAAAATGCTGGAATAACTCAGCGGGTCAGGCAGCATCTTTGCAGAGAAGGAATGGGTGATGTTTTGGGTCGGGACCCTTCTTCAGACTGAGAGTTGAGGGAGACAAGGCATGGAAGGCTAAGGTGTGAAAACGACAGATCAAAGCAAACGATTATCCAGGAAATGTAGAACGGTTCATTGTTAGCTGAGGGGCCGGTGACAACAAGGCATGCAATCAGCAAAATTAATCAAGAGGACATTGAAACTAGTCGGAGAACTAGGGTTGGGAAGGGACGGAGATAGAGGGAAAGCAAGGGTTGCTTGATACTAGAGACATCAAAAATCATACCACTGGGTGGTAAGCTGCCCAAGCGAAATATGAGGTGCTGTTCTTTCAATTTGCGTTGGGCCTCACTGTGATAGTGGAGGAGGCTCAGGACAGAAACGTAGAGGAACATAGAGGAGGAGGACTGAACTTTTATTGCCTTCACTCACAGTAGAAAACGTTAATTCTGCTGTGGGGGGACGTTCATGTTCAATTCTATAGTATGTTGTGCTTTTCTTTTTATTTGTATGGCTGTATGGCAACCCAAATTCTTCTATGTACAGCACTTTGGTCAACGTGAGTTGTTTTTAAATGTGCTATATAAATAAAAATTGATTGATGATTGATTGATTGATTGAGAAAGGTCTGTGTGGGAATGGGAGGGGGAATTAAAGTGTTTGGCAACTGGGAAATCGAGTAGGTCTAGGTGGACTGAGCAGAGGTGCACCAAGGCTAATTTTCTTCTATGACAATTAACGACTTGGACAGGAGAGGCATTGTTTCCTCAATAGTGTCTTCCAAACATGCTCTGGAGGCAATGAGGTGGTGAGGCTCAATATCAGGAGTGTGGTTCCTAGTTCATGGATGCATGGAAGTAGGAGTTCTAACAATCCTACTCATGAATAAGGACGGCACAGTGGTGCAACGGTAGAATTGCTGCCTTTCTGCCACTGTGCCTCTCAAGTCTTGCTGCACTGAAAAGCAGTGAGAGAACATGCACAATGTCAAGGAGGAGTCCAGCAATAAATAAGCAAAGGGTTTTGGTCATACTTTGGAGCTCACGCTCTCCAACACGGGATATCCATTAGCAGAAGATAGAAACAAAATGCTGGAGTAACTCAGCGGGACAGGCAGCACCTCTGGAGAGAAGGAATGACTAAAGAGACCCTTCTCGGCCCAAACGTCACCCAGGGCCGGATTTAGATGAAGAGAGGCCGTAGGCTATTCCACTTGTGAGGCCCTTCCCAATCCCCTATGTAAGGCCCCTCCCAATCAGTCTATGAAGCCTATAGGTAAATCCGGCCCTGCCGAGGCCCCCCTAGATCTCGAGGCCCTAAGCTTAAGCTTGTGAAGCTTATACGTAAATCCACCCATTCCTTC
This sequence comes from Amblyraja radiata, assembly GCF_010909765.2. Classification (NCBI taxonomy): domain Eukaryota; kingdom Metazoa; phylum Chordata; class Chondrichthyes; order Rajiformes; family Rajidae; genus Amblyraja; species Amblyraja radiata. The sequence goes on from NC_045965.1 coordinate 13,177,399, forward strand.
TCTCCAGAGATGCTGCCTGTCCCGTTGAGTTACTCCAGCATTTTGTGTCTTATCTTCGATGTAAACCAACATCTGCAGTTCGTTCCTACGCGTCCATTAACAACCCTGTGGAAGCTGCCGCAATGACAGATATCCAACCTCCAACTGCAGTACCTACACAGATTTGCTGAAAGGTCTGAGTGCAGCAGGTGTAAGTTTGGTTTGCTGCCACAATTTCAGAGCAACATCACAGTCCAGCAATCTACCCGGCAACAGGTAACTAAAGTTAGCAGGGCACTACCCTAGCTTGTGACAGTGGTTGCATGGAGCACAGAGATGTCATCAGAAAAGTCCAGACCAAGAAGGCCGCAGCGGTAGAGTTGCTGCTTTACAGCGCCAGAGACCCGGGTTCGATCCTGACTACGGTGCCGCCTGCATGGAGTTTGTACGTTCACCCGTGACCACCTGGGTTTTCTCCGGGTGTTCCAGTTTCCTCCCATATTCCAAAGACGTATAGGTTTGTAGGTTAATTAGCTTAATTGTAATATGTCTCCAGTGTGTAGGATAGTGCTAGTGTACATGTTGATCGCTGGGTGGCATGAACTTGGTGGGCCGAAGGACCTGTTTCCACGCTATATTTCTGAAGTCTAAAGATTAAAGTTGTGGTCTGAATTTGGGATCAGATCTGCATAACATTACCCCATGCCCCTTGCAACCTTCCACCATCCATGCTGTAATCAGTGGGAAAGCAATGCGATACCTACTTGGCGGAATATTGAGAAAGAGCCACAATTTGCCATTCTATAGTGTTAAATCTTTAAAAGAATCACACAACATTGTTTGCATGATTCATTCATTCCAAACAATGGAATTGTATAAAATCAATTGGAGGCACAAGGAACTGCAGATGCTGGTTGACAGAAAAAAGGCACAAAGTGCTGGAGAAACTCAGTGGGTCCAGCAGTAGCACTGGGGAACACAGACAGTTCAAGTTTCGTGTCGGGACACTTCTTCAGAGTCATTGTAATGGGGAAATTAAATAAAATCACATCTTCTGCTCACTATTAGATTATGAAGACCCCATATATGCAACAGTATCTCAAGTTAACACAAAATTAATTTGTTACGGGGCTGTCCCACTTGGGCGACCTAATTGGCGAGTTTAGAAGAGTTTGAAAAAATGACATGTTGATGACCTCCTTCGACTATGTTGAAGACCTCCTTCAACTATGTTGAAGACCAGCTTCGACTAGCTACGACTAACTTCGGGAAAATTAGACATCGAATAGTGGAGAGTGAAGACGACCTCCTTCGACCTCCCTTCGACTATGATGAAGACTGTCTACGACTACCCTCGATTACCTACGACTAACATGCCGACCTACTACGATTAAACCTACGAGTAAAAAAAGTATCGATTTTTTCCATGGCGACCTTTTTTTACTCGCTGGCATTTTTTAACATATTGAAAAAAACGCCGCGACCTAGCTGAGGCCTCGAGTACGCGGAGCCCACTCTCGAGCATGAAGGAGAGTTACAAAGACCTTCTACGACTTCGTGTCGACCATGCTGCGAGTATGAGTCGAGGGCAAACTCGCCAGAACTCGCAGATTAGGTCGCCCAAGTGGGACAGGCCCTTTAGAAATGCCTACCACTGAATGTAATTGTAAATGCAGTGACAGTAAAGGCCGGTTTGCTCTGGAAATTCTAGGTTTAACCCCGGTACTCTTAAATATGATCTTTAAAATCAGCATTATAGTCATTGTCTCCATTTCTGGGTGCTACAGTTATCCATTGGCACTGAGGTATATTGGTTTAAGAGTTGAAGTTAATTCAGTTCCCCAGGAGAGATTGGAATCCTTAGTTTTGCTAAAATAAAACCCTTGGTTCTGCTCTAGCTTTATGTATGTATGTCCTCTCCAGCCATGCCTATTGTACAGAGGGAATGACTTCAGATTTGCTGCGACTTCAGAGATTCAATTCTTGCCAAATTATTAACTGCCTTCCACCCTTCACAAAAACGAAGGAATCAAACACTAGACTTATTCAGTCGTGCTTTCCTCGGGAGAAAATGAGATGAATAAGTTAAACATTCCTGCTCCGTAATTACCTATATTCCACAAGTACTGTATTATTTTACACAGAAAGTTTAAATTGCTTAAACCCTGGCACATTTTTACAAAGCAGTTAATGCAGAGAGCATAGTTTTCTGTACTTGTGTCATTGTGTTCTCCATATGTTTCTCATAGACATTCCAGCCTTTAGTACTTATCTATCTTTTCAGTGATTGGTGCCCAAATCTCTTTTTACTTAATGGCTTTAAGCAGATTACACATTTAAAGTAAAGCTGAAAACCTATTTTTGCACAAGAGAGCATATCTTCTCAGCAATAAAACGATGACTATAATTGCCATTACATTTGAACTCCAACCATAAAACATATTGCAGACAGAGAGAAGGGAGATCTTCTGTGGACTATAATATCCACAGCAGTCATCCCCCAACATTCATGTACATAACATGATCTGGCACAGTGGCCTTATGGGCCTGTCCTACTTAGGTTTTTTTTTAGGAGACTACAGACGATTAGGCTGTCATCACATAGTCACTGGGATGTCTCCATTATGGTCGTGAGTAGTCTCCTCAGTTGCCCAAAGAATTGTAGCGTTTTTCTGGTTGCCGCTGGATTTTGAAATGTTCAAAACTTTTCAGTGACAGTTGGTTTAACGCCAATGAGCATAGCTTGACTTCTCTTGACATAGGTGCTGTCGTAGGTTGTCGCCGATGCTGACTTCGGTGAATTCCATTGGCGACTATCTTTGTCAACCTGCATCAGGTGGCGACAGGTACTGGTGACTTCTGTTGTCGCCGACAGGGTCGTACCTTGACGTAGCTTGTCGCGGGTGGACGTAAGTTGTCGTAGGTGGACGTCCTAATGGGTCGCCGGTTGTCGGTAGCTTGCCGTAGCTTGACATCGACTAGGTAGTAGGTTGTTGTGGACATTGTCGTAGACATTGTCGTAGGGGAGTCGGGTCGCCGGGTTTTTCGTCGACCTGCTTAGGACTATGACAGTCGCCGATAAAATCGCCTAAGTGGCTTATTACAGCGCTAGAGTCCCGGGTTTGATCCTGACCACGGGTGCTGTCTGTCCGGAATTTGTATGTTCTCCCTTTGGGTTTTCTCTGGGTGCTCCGGTTAGTTCGCAGTCTCCAAAGATGTGCAGGTTTGTAGGTTAATTGGCTTTGGTAAAAATTTCAATTGTCCCTACTGTGTGTGGGATAGGGATAGGGATCGCTGGTTGGCACGGACCCGGTGGGCCGAAGTGCCTGTTTCTGCGCTGAATCTCTAAACTAAACTAAACCAAACTAAACACTGGTGAATTCCTCTGAATTAGTGCCTATAAATATTCTGAGGTAGTAAAACAGTGCATTGCGTGGACCATGCAGAACTCCTGCATTTCCGTCGGCATGCGTTGCCTAGCTCAGAAAAAGGGGTCCTGACCAGAAACGTCACCTATCCATGTTCTCCAGAGATGCTGCCTGACCCGCTGAGTTACTCCAGCACATTGTGTCTTTATCTGTACATGCTCCATATTAAACTCCACATGCCAACCACATCTGGAGAGATATTACATTTACTAGCTTCTAGCTTGCTGGAGATATACTAATACATTTTAGCAGATCACCAAAAATGCATCAACTATTTAAGTGAAACAGAAACAGATCATTGAAACTGATACAGCAAGGAAACAGCCACTTCGGCCCATCGAGTCCATGCCGACCATCGATCACCCGTTCACACTGGTTCTATGTTATCCCACGTTCTCATGCACACCCTACACGCGTGGGGCAATTTATCAAGGCCAATTAACCTACAAACCCACACATCTTTGGGAAGTGGGAGGAAACCCACCGGGTGATAATAATTAAATTCCTTACTGTTATACACTGCTGCCTACTCAACTGCCCGCTATTTTGACCATCTCATGATTTCTGCAATGGATTTCAGACATAATATTTGCTTAATACGTTAGTCTTATCTTTATTCCTCATTATGTTTTTCCATGTCATTTTCTCGATGCTGTCCGCAATCATTGAATTTACTCTCTTCCTTTTTAATTTGTCGTGAAAGCTCTCAAGAGACAACAGATAATAGATAATAGGTGCAGGAGTAGGCCATTCGGCCCTTCGAGCCAGCACCGCCATTCAATGTGATCATAGCTGATCATCCCCAATCAGTACCCCGTTCTTGCCTTCTCCCCATATCCCCTGACTGCTATCTTTAAGAGCTCTTGAAAGTATCCAGAGAACCGGCCTGTGAGTCTGAGGTAAAGAATTCCACAGACTCACAACTCACTGTGAGAAAAAAGTGTTTCCTCGTCTCCTTAGGGACAATTTACATTTATTCCAAGCCAATTAACCTACAAACTTAGGAGTGTGGGAGGAAACCGAAGATCTTGGAGAAACCCACGCAGGTCACGGGGAGAACGTACAAACTTTGTACAGATAACACCCGTAGTCAGGATCGAACCCGGGTCTCTGGCCCTGTAAAGCAGTAACTCTACCATTTTGAAGAAGGGTCCCGACCCAAAACGTCGTCTGTCCATTTCCCTCCACAGATGCTGCCTGACCCTCCAACACTTTGTGGTGTTTTACTCTGATTTTCAACATGTGGCATACACATGATACACAATTCTATGGTGACTGCCTTCTTCCAATTCTCACCCTTTCCCAAAATTCTTTAACAGTATTACTCATTATCCCTGCTTATTATGCAATGGACGGTTCCATCATGTCTTGTTCACAAAACTGTCCTAAATGATGAACTAATTCTCCAAACTAATTCTACCGCTGTGATCTGTGTTGAAAAACAATAAAGTCCCCCCAAGGATTACCATATTCTCTGCCAACAAACATTTCTGACTTTTTCATTCATTCTTAGTTTAATTTAGTTGATTGGCATGTGTGGGAGGAAACTGGAGCACCCGGAGAAAACCCACGTGGTCACAGGGAGAACGTACAAACTCCATATGGACTCTGTGTCGTTTTGCATTACCCGCATTTGCAGTTCCTTGTTTCTGCAATTTTTCTCTGCAGGCTGACCCTTTAATTTTAAATCTGCCTCATTCACCTCTACCCGATTGCAGACATTGGACTTTGTCTAGGGAACTGCTGTGCTGCTAAGCTGAAAACTATATTCTGCACTCTGTATCTTCCCCTTTATGTGTTTAACCTGATTGTATTGATGCATAGTCGTTGCTGATCTGTTTGGATCACAAAGCTTTGCAACACAGAACATATGACGCTAATAAAGCTAAAGATGCAGGATCTCGATCCAAAACATCAGTATCCATTTCCCTCCATAGATGCCCGCCTGACCTGCTGAGTACCTCCAGAAGTTTAGTTTTTTGATACTGACTTAAAAGTCAGATCCGTAAACATGTTCAATGACAATGTGCATGGAACATTCAGAAAGCCACAGTGGAAGGTAGTAGTCAGAGGTTAAAGAGATTAATTAAGGCAACAATATTCACTGATGAGAGAGGCATAGCTTGCTCTCTCTCCCTTTTGTATTATCTAAAATGAGATTGTACTAAGGAATTAAATGAGGCTGCTATTAACTACAGTGGAGGTAAAATCCCCACTATATTCCCGAATATGTAAATACTTTGATCAGGATAATTAATTATGGCTTGGATGGAGGATTTGAGTTGTGTTGCATGGCATCATCATTCATATATAGCTTGAGATCACAACACTAAACCAGGCGCAAAGCCAGTATCACAGGAGACAGAATTAGAACTACAGGATGAGAGGCTAGAGAGAAGGCTGGTATTGACATTTCAACTGAATGTCAACTATTTGACGTTTATCCAAATGAAACTTAATCTGCCATCGCTCACCATATGCTGAATATCATCGCACAGCGGTAGCACATGGACTGTTGAGCCATTTGGCCATAAATTCAAGGGAAACTTGCTTAATCTGTAACGGTTTTAGCAGATCACACATTGAGTTAGTTACTGATTAAACACCAGTTGATCCATCGTCCTCACTGTAGTTTACATTAAACTAAATTACCCAAATTATTTTAATTCCAGTCAAATATTACTTCCCTCAGTCTGAAGAAGGGTCTCAAACCGAAACGTCACCTATTCCTTTTCTCCAGAGATGCTGTCTGACCCGCTGAGTTACTACAGCTTTTTGCGTCTATCTTCGGTTTAAACCAGCATCTGCAGTTCCTTCCTACACAAAAAATGTTACCCTTACCTAGGTCAAAGGTAAATGAATTTTTTTGCTGCCAAGTACATTCAAGATAGAAATCAATAGATATTTGGATGATGAGAAAATAGACCAAGGGGTTAGAGATTGATCATGGTCTTCCCACCATCGATCCCAATCTTCACCTCGCTACCTCAAAAAAGCAGACAATATAATCAATGTCTTGTCCCACCCTGACCATTCTTTCTTCTGAAGACAGACACAAAAAGCTGAAGTGACTCAGCGGGTCAGGCAGTATATCTGGAGAAAAGGAACAGGTGATGTTTCAGGTGGAGAACCTGCTTCAAACTCTACTCATTCCTCTCCCCGCCCCCGTCCAGCCAAAGGTACAAAAGCAGGAACAGCTTCTTCCCTTCTGTTTTCAAGCTCCTGAACGGTCCTTCCATGAGCTAAGGTCAAGTATTATTCATCTCTACCCCATTGTGAACATTGGACGTTGTCTCTGGAACTGATGCGCTGCAATGCTGGGAACTGTATTCTGCCCTTTGCTCTACCTATTGTACATGAGTTTGACGTGATTGTATTTATGTGTAGTATATCCCATATATTCGGATAGCATGCAAAACAGCACAGGAACAGCCCCTTTGGCCCACAATGTCCATGCCATACACGATACCAGGCTAACTTAATCTCCTCGGTCCATATTTCCTGCCTGTCCAAAAGCCTGTCGTAGCTGCTTCTACCTCCACCCCTGGCAGTGGGTTCCTAGCACCCACCAACCTCTGTGTAAAAAAAAATCTTGCCCCGCACATCTCCTTGAAATGTTGCCCTTCTCACCTTAACGCCCTCTAGTCTTTGACATTTCCTTCCTGGGGAAAAAGATTCTGACTGTGTAATGTATCTATGCCCCTCATACTTTTATATACAGGTCCACCATGGATTTTCCGGCACCTTTGGTTCCAGAGCCTTGCCGGATTACCCATTTTGCTGGACCAACAGAGGTCACATAATAATAATAATTCAACAATACTCCTCTGACCCGCTAATTATACCCCTCCCTTGTCTCTAAACCACCATGGGCTGCTGGAAACTTAAATAAAGAATTCACAATTACCAAATAAATAAACAATTAACTCTTTCAGGAGAGAGGCACAGATCCCGATGGAGCATGCAGCACACACTCTCGGAATTTGGTCCGGATTTAAGGAGGTGCCGGACAAAATTAGTTACTGGAAAATTGGTGGGAAGGAACTGCAGATGTTGGTTTACTTTGAGGACAAACACAAAATGCTGGAGGAACTCAGAGCGACAGGCAGCATCTCTGGAAAGAAGGAATAGGTGACGTTTCGGGTCAAGAGCCTTAGAAGGTCTCGACTCAAAAGTTACCCATTCCTTCTCTCCAGAGATGCTGCCTATCCCACTGAGTTACTCCAGTATTTTGTGTCTATCTTCGCCGGAAAATCAGTGGCGGACCTGTCCTTCTATGGGGTCTCCCATCAGCCTCCGACGCTCCAGAAAAAACAACCCAAATTTTCCCAAACTTTCCTCATCAGTCCCACAAATTGTGTTGGAAGAGAAAATAATGGCTTGAAAGATATTTGATTGTGCTGTTTATGGGAGTGGGCTGTAGTTTCATCTTCCACATAGATAAGAGTGCCCCCTGGAGGCATTTCGTAATGCACCTCTCTTCATCACACCTGTACTCCTGCCCCAGGCCAGGCTTGTGGTCGATTTGAAACCTCACACTAACATCTTACAGAGTCGCCATTAACGTATATTTCTATAGGAACTGTTGTTTGAACCAGTCCCATGTCAGTAAAAGACATTTGCACAAAATAGACTGAAAGTGCTGGAGTAACTCAGCGGGGCAGGCAGCATCTCTGCAGACTTGGTCTGAACTTTGGACTTCACACTGTAGAGACACAGGCAAGGAGTTTGTACATTCTCCCTGTGACCGTGTGGGTTTTCTCCGGGTGCTCCGGTTTCCTCCCACACTCCAAAGAAGTAAAGGTTTGTAGGTTAATTGGTTTTGATAAAGATTGTAAATTTTGCCTTGTGTGTAGGATAGTGCTAGTGTATATTGCGTGGACGAGTGGGCCGAAGGGCCTGTTTCCACAGTATATGTCTAAAGTCTGAAGAGAAGTCTAAAGACTAAATGAACCTCGGTAAGTTAAAAGCGCACTGACAGAGGAGCATGCGGTCTGGATCAAATCTATTCTAGACACCAAGAATCACTGAGGAACCTTTCAGGATTGTGCTTACGTGTGTGCATTTAATGCAATTTTTTCTTCAGAAGTGAACTGAAGCTTAAAGCTCCAAAAGTTGGTGTAAAAATACTTTCAGATCAACAAATCGAAAGGCATCTTTTGACTGCCAAAAGTCACTGAGTTTGTAAATGAGCAATAGTTGCTTGTTTTATTTTTCTTTGAGCTGCAGAATAGCATAAAATGTCCAGTAAACTGCTTTGCAGAGCTTGGCTTGGTGTGGAGAAAGGCCCCTTGCATTCCATTCAAGCTTGCAGGAGGGGGAAGGGCCAGGGGAGGAGTGTAAAACCACACGGGATTTTTTTCTCTCTCGTTCTTTCATTCACTGGGCCCGCTATTGTGGAGGGACCAGACTCATCCTGACTTCTTCTTCTTGCGTATGGCGTGCACAGCCTAAAGTTGTAGGTCAACTTGTTCTGTTTGATCTATTTGTTTGTGCACGTCGGGTTGATTGCATTAGTCGAAACAGGGTGGACCACGAGAATGTTGCAATCTCCCAAACCTCATCCTAAATTAAGAAGACAAAATCGTGGCATGCAAGCCAGCTGGTACTGCTTTCCGTCTTTTAACAAATAATGCTTGTAGATACATAAAGTTACGAAATGCCATTCCTTCTCTCCAGAGATGCTGCCTACCCTGCTAAGTTACTCCAGCATTTTGTGTCTATCTGCGATATTTAGTGATCTACTAATGGGGAACCTCTCGAATTCTCCAGAGACTGGCTCATTGGACATATTTATAGAAAGGGAGATCGTTTTGAAGGATTGGGGGATTGAGTGCTGTCAGAAACTAGTACAGAATACAGTGCCAGTCTGTGGCAAAACTTGTTAAATGTCACTAGGAGCAGCAAATGATGATTCCATCCTGTATAACTCTTAACATCTCAGGTCACCAACACAAACATTAGTATTTAGGCAAAAGATTTATTTCATGAGGATGTTGCCAGGACTCAAGGGCCTGAGCTAAAGGGAGAGGCCAGGCAGGCGAGGACTTTATTCCTTGGAGCTCAGGAGGCTGAGGGGTGATTCTATAGAGGTGTGTAAATTCATGAGGGGAATAGATAGGGTGAATGTACGGAATCTTTTAATCAGGGTAGCAGAATCAAAAACCAGAGGACAGAGGTTTAATGTGAGAGGGAAAAGATTTATAAGAACCCGAGGGGCAACTTTTCCGCACAGGAAGTGTGGAACGAGCTGCCAAAGGAGGTAGTTGAGGCTCCATCCTGTATAACCAGACTCATCCTGACTTCTTCTTCTTGCGTATGGCGTGCACAGCCTAAAGTTGTAGGTCAACTTGTTCTATTTGATCTATTTGTTTGTGCACATCGGGTTGATTGCATTAGTCGAAACAGGGTGGACCACGAGAATGTTGCAATCTCCCAAACCTCATCCTAAATTAAGAAGACAAAATCGTGGCATGCAAGCCAGCTGGTACTGCTTTCCGTCTTTTAACAAATACTATAACAACATTTAAAAGACATTTGGACCGGTATGTGGATAGCAAAGGTTTAGAGGGATTATGGGCCAAACGTAGGCAGGTAGGACCAGCAATGATTGGACATCTTGGTCGGCATGGCCAAGTTGGGCCGAAGGGCCCTATTCCTTGCTGACCTCCAGTAAATTAGCTCCATTTGTATTATGTTACAGTTGATTTATTTTTCTGTTTGAATAATTACCATAGAAAAGTATTAAAAGATAGACAAAAGTTTTATGAGGGGGGACTCATTGAAACTTACCGAATAATGAAAGGCCTGGATAGCGTGGATGCGGAGAGGATGTTTCCACTAGTGGGAGAGTCTAGGACCAGAAGTCATAGCCTCAGAATAAAAAGATATACCTTTAGAAAGGAGATGAGGAATTTCTTTAGTCAGAGGGTGGTGAATCTGTGGATTTCTTTGCTACAGATGGCTGTGGAGGCCAAGTCAGTGGATATTTTTAAGACGGAGATTGATAGATTCTTGATTAGTACAGGTGTCAGGAGTTATGGGGAGAAGGCTGGAGAGTGGGGTTGAGAGGGAAAGATAGATCAGCCATGATTGAATGGCGGAGTAGACTTGATGGGCCGAAAGGCCTAATTCTGCTCCTATAACTTGTGAACTTTAAATGACTTGGAGATTTCTTTCATTGGCTATGCACAAAAGAAAAGAAGAATATACAAATGTAATATTTTTGTTGATCTGTTGTTCCTAGTGATATGTGGCTGGTCCGAGTAATCTCATTTATCGTCTCTGTGTAAGATGTTGCTTCATTCACAGCTCACTGCATTTTATTCTCTTTATTATTAGGAGACCTCCTCCTGCAGTACCTGGAAAACCAACTTCATGAAGACACTAATCTAACTCAGTATCCATGTTTATAATGTATTTGTAGTCCGAAGTTCTATCTCACGTATTGCACAATATCTTTGTATATAATTGTTTAATTAATGCTGCCAATAAATCCTACTCTATTCTATATTGCAATGCATGGAACTTTTCCATTTTTATAGTTGTTATCTAACAAGCACAAATGTTTACAACGTGGCCATAAATAACCTGGATGCCATTGATTAGTAGAGATCCATTGAAATTTACCGAATAATGAAAGGCCTGAATGAATAGAGTGGATGTGGAGAGGATGTTTCCACTAGTGGGAGAGTCTAGGACCAGAATAAAAAGACGTTTCTTTAGAAAGGAGATGAGGAGGAATTTCTTGAATCAGAGGGTTGGGAATCGGTGGAATTCATTGCCCCAAAAGACTGTGGAGGCCAAGTCAATGGATATTTTTAAGGCGGAGATTGATAGATTCTTGATTAGTACGGGTGTCAGGGGTTATGGGGAGAAGGCAGGAGAATGAGGTTTAGAGGGAGAGATAGATCAGCCGTGATGAATGGTGGAGTAGACTTGATGGCCTGAGTGGCCTAATTCTCCTCGTTATGAACGTTAATGACGCGATTGTGGAGATTTCTTGGACTATTTCTATGGATAGTTTTTTGGTTGTTTTCCATGGAGCAGTAAAGGCTGCAGGTAGTTCTGATTGAGATATACGAAGCTATGAGGCACATAGAAGAGCTAGTGGGAAACTTTTCCCTGAAGCCGAGCATATTGGTTGTTGGAATCTGGAGCACACAGTCTGAGGCGTTCATGGAGGCAGGTAGTCTCAAAATGTGGAGTCATAGAATCATACTGTGTGGAAACAGGCCCTTCGTCCCAACTTGCCCACACCGACCAACATGTCCCATTTACACTAGTCTCACCTGCCTGCGTTTGGCTTCTTAAACATTGTGATAGTACCTGCCTGAATTACTTCCTTTAGCAGCACGTTCCGTACACCCACAGCCCCTTGTGTAAAAATATTGCCCCTCAGGTTCCTATTAAATCTTTACCGCCTTACCTTAAACCTATGTCCTCTGGTTCTCGATTCCCCTACTCCGGGCAAAAGAATTCTGTGCATCTACCCGATATGTTCATAGAGTCATAGAGTGATACAGTGTGGAAACAGGCCCTTCGGCCCAACTTACCCACACCGGCCAACAATGTCCCAGCTACACTAGTACCACTTGCCTGCGCTTGGTCCATATCCCTCCAAACCTGTCCTATCAATGTACCTGTCTATCTGTCTCTTAAACAATGGGATAGTCCCAGCCTCAACTACCTCCTCTGACAGATTGTTCCATACACCCACCACCCTTTGTGTGAAAATGTTACCCCTCGGATTCCTATTAAATCTTTTCCCCTTCACCTTGAACCTATGTCCTCTGATCCTTGATTCCCCTACTCTGGGCCAGGGACTTTGTGCATCTACCCGATCTATTCCTCTCATAATTTTGTACACCTCTATAAGATCTCCCCTCATCCTCCTGCGCTCCATGGAATAGATACCCATTCTACTCAACCTCTTCCTATAGCTAACACCCTCTAGTCCTTGCAACAGCCTCGTAAAATTCCTCTCATGATCTATAAGGTCACCCCCTCATATTCCTGTGCTCCAAGGAATAAAATCCTAGCCTGCTCAACCTCTCCCTACATCTACAATGTAGTCCTTCACACAGATTGGACACCCCACCATTGACTCCATCTACGCTTCACGCAGCCTCAGGGTACCAGCCAAATAATCAAAGACTTGTCCCACCCCGGTCATTCCGCCTTCTCCCTGCTCCCATCCGACAGAAGATACAGAAACCTGAAAGCTCACACCACCAGACTCAGGAACAGCTTCTTCCCCTCTGTTATCAGACTTCTGAACGGTCCTTCCATAAGCTAGGGTACTGTCCGATTCACTTCTACCCCATTGCAGACATTGGACTTTGTCTCTGGAACTGATGGTCTACAATGCTGAGAACTATATTCTGCACTGTGTATCTTCCCCCATCGTTCTGCCTATTGTATAGTTTCATTGTATTTATGTGGACTATTATCCGATTTGATTGGAGAGCATGCAAAACAAACCTTTTCACAGTACATATAACAATAATAAAATGTATTCAATAATACTTTATTCGATGATACTTTATTGTCACAAGTTACAGTAAAATTCTTTGTTTCTGCGCACACTCTGGTAAAACCACGCAGCAGTCCTCACCGAGACAGTACACAAGTGTCGCCATGTATCTGGAGCTGAGTTTCAAAAGCTCTTCATACTGTCTGGTCTTGTCGCAGTGGTGAACCAGTCACCTCACGCCTCTTGCCTGGGCCCCTCGCAGTTTTCGGCGGTAACCCCCCCCAACCCCCGACAGGTCCTTCTTCATTGTCGACAGCCCAGCCAGGTCTCTGTTCATTCTTGGTTGGTGGCCCCCTACCGGGTCTCTCTTCACGTGTAGGAAGGAACTGCAGATGCTGGATTAAACCAAAGATAGGCACAAAATGCTGGAGTAACTCAGCGGGACAGGCAGCATCTCTGGAGAAAAGGCATTCTCGGCGGCCTCTCCCGCAATACCCCCACCTCCCCTCTGCCGGGTCCTTCTTAGTTGTCGACAGCCCTCTGGATCCCGACATAAACATGCGGACGAACACTTGTGGAAGGCTACTGGGAAGGTCGGTGGGGGCGCTGCGAGTCGGCTGCCCTACCAGCAGCGTGTTCGTTATTTCGACTTTTTTTGGTGTGTCTAAATGTTAGTTTGGGGGTCTTTTGGTGTGTCTTGTATGGAGAGTGGTGGGTGGGGGGAGGGGGGGAGAGGGAAGAACCGCTTTCGGTCACCTCCTCAACAGAGAGGCGACTTTTTCCATGTCGCCTCCCTAGTGGCCTAATAGCATGGATTGGAGCGGCCTTTCCCGGAGTCAGGCCCAAGAGCTTCAGCAGCGGGTGCAGCGTGGACTTTTCCATCATGGAGCGGACAAACCCTTGCCGGGGGCCGCCAGAGAGCTCCGATCCCCGGCCTGCGGCCTGTATAATCCTGAAGCTCTCTGGTAGGAAAGTGCCGATTCGGGCACTCCAAGCGTGTTTGACCGTGCCGACGTCGGAGGTTTGATCATCCCGACGAGAGAGCATGTACATCTGGCCGTCCGTAGCAGCGACTACGGAGGGTTCATGGCCCCGACCACGGATGAACAAAGGAGGAGGACTGACTGAACTTTGTTGCCTTCCATGAAGAATGATGTGGTGGATGTTTGTGTTAAATTCTATTGTGCATTGTGTGTTCTTTTCAAGTGTATCGCTGCTGTCAAATTCATTTCACTGCACCTTCGGGCGCCTGTGACAAATAAAATTGACTTTGACTTTGACCTACTGACTGATTGGCAATGTCACGGTGTGTTTGAAGGGACAGTGTCTGTGCTGTGTGACTATGATTCATCACCAGTGAAGGTCACCGTGATGCATTGGCTGAAGAAGGGACCCTACCCAAAACGTCACCTATCCATGGTGTCCAGACATGCTGCCAGACCCGCGGAGTTACTCCAGCACTTTGTGTCCAGTTGTGTGTTAACCAACATCTGCAGCTCCTTGTTTCTACATTTGTCCTGCCCCACCGTTCTTGCAGCTTACTCTCCCAGCCCCAACCCACCCCCAGCACAAGCAGTCTGAAGAAGGGTCCCAAAGATGCTGCCTAGACTGCTGAGTTACTTCTGTACTTTGTGTCACTTTTATACTAGCATTATTTGCCGAATGTAGGCGTAGTGAACATTGTAAGAGCGTTACTGTGAAATTATGACTTAAATCTATACACATTTTATGTCTGGCAACCGCTCCGAAATAAATTCTATTGCGGGATTGAAATGCATGTGTGGGACCCTTCCATCACAAAATTACCCTGTGCTGCCGTGCACACAAATAATTCACGGTGGTCTGCATGTAGCATCTGTATAACGTTGGGAAAGTCAAGTGGCAGGGAGATTGTGAACAAGATGTTAGTTCCACGGATCCCAATGGCCATTATTAATTGCTTTGCAAGATCGTTTGTTGACGATTTCTCTTTAGAAATTAAAAGGAAGGGCAATCATTTTTAATGGTCTTTAAGAAGGAACTGCAGATGCTGGAAAATCGAAGGTAGACAAAAATGCTGGAGAAACTTAGCGGGTGCAGCAGCATCTATGGAGCGAAGGAAATAGGCAATGTTTCGGGCCAAAACCCTTCTTCAGACTGATGGGGGACCATTTATAATGGTCGTTAGAAGGTCAGTTTGAAGCCACTTACTTGGTGTGGGAAGTTATTGATTTTGCCTATATTGGAAACAAACAACGATGCTATATTAATGTGCATGTCACTATTTTTAGTTTAGTTCAGAGATAAAGCATGTAAGGCCCTTTGGCCCACCGAGTCCATGCCGACCAACAATCACCCATTCGTTCACCCAAGGGGACAATTTATAGAAGCCCATTAACCTACAAACCCGCACGTCTTTGGAGTGACGGCGGAAACTGGAGCGCGCTGAGAAAACCCACGCGGTCACGGAGAACATGCAAACTCCACATGGACAGCACACGTAGTCAGGATCAAACCTGGGTCTCTGGCTCTGCAACACATTTAAAAATGCCGCCCATTTAAAAATGAGGAATAGAATTTGCTTTGGATTTTCACTACAGGTATCGCACAAAGCAAAATATATGGAAATAGCTGATAGTTTATAATTAAAATATATTATCCATATACTTATTTGGAAATATACCAACATCATTCTAAAGTGGTGGAGCCTTACCAAAAAGATTAATTATTAAACGAGAGAATATGGCAAATGCCCAACTTATTTTTTCATTTCAATGCTTTTAAGGGTATATTAATCAATGTGTGTATAAAAGAAAAATGAAAGGGTAACAATAAGCTTATGAATTAAAATCAATCTTTTGAATTAAAATCATAAGGTGAGCTTTCTTCAGAAGTTAACCAACAGCACTCAAGTTGTACTTGAATTTATATTCTGGTCTTTCTTCCGTTGCAGAATCACCAAAAAAAAAATGTTTTAAAAAGTGAGCTCATTGTGAAATAATGCATGGATCGGCACTGTTTCGTGAGAGTTCAGACCTACTCGTGGCACTGTTGACATTTAAAACACTCGCCAAAATATATTCCCAAGTATCGGAATTGGTCAATGAGCTCCTGGACCATTCAGTAAGATCTTGGCTGTTCTTTGACCCAACTCGTATAAATGCCCCTTTCCCACATCCTCTGTACCTTTGGCTAACAAACATCCATCAATCTACGATTTAAAATTAGAAATTGGCGGATCATTAATTGCAGCTGGCTGAAGGAGTTCCAGATTTCTACCACCCTCTTCGCAAGCCTTTCCTAACCTCACTCTTACAGGGCCTGGCTTTAATTTTTGAGCCGTTTCCACCCCACCTCCAGTAACAGTCTCCCAAACAATGATAACAATGCCTTTCAATCAAAGACATTTCAACAGCCCCCAACAATATCTCAAAGTCAAGCTGGAAAGGGTACAGAGAAGATTTACGAGGATGTTGCCAGGACTCGAGGGTCTGAGCTATAGGGAGAGGTTGAGTAGACTGGGACTCTATTCCTTGGAGCGCAGGAGGATGAGGGGTGATCTTATAGAGGTGTATAAAATCATGAGAGGAATAGATCGGGTAGATGCACAGAGTCTCTTGCCCAGAGTAGGGGAATCGAGGACCAGAGGACACCGGTTCCAGGTGAAGGGGATTTAATAGGAACCTGAGGGGTAACTTTTTTATACAAAGGATGGTGGGTGTATGGAACATAGAAACATAGAAAATAGGTGCACGAGTAGGCCATTCGGCCCTTCGAGCCTGCACCGCCATTCGATATGATCATGGCTGATCATCCAACTCAGTATCCTGTACCTGCCTTCTCTCAATACCCCCTGATCCCTTTAGCCACAAGGGCCACATCTAACTCCCTCTTAAATATAGCCAATGAACTGGCCTCAACTACCTTCTGTGGCAGAGAATTCGACAGATTCACCACTCTCTGTATAAAATGATTTTTCTCATCTCGGTCCTAAACTCGGTCCGGAACAAGCTGTCAAAGGAGGTAGTTGACGCTGGGACTATCCCAGCGTTTAAGAAACAGTTGGACAGGTACATGGATAGGACAGGTTTGGAGGGATATGAACCAAACGCAGGCAGGTGGGACATTGTTGATCGGTGTAGCCGAGTTGGGCCGCAAGGCCTGTTTCCACACTGTATCACTCTATGACTAAATCATATCACTTACTAATTTTCGTACTTCCGGGGATCCGTTAGTGTCATCAGACATCGTGTTCTCGTGAAGAATGTTTGACCCAAAGTGTGATCACATACTGCTGCACCTGGTACATATTTCCACATTTGATGCTTATAGTTGAAAGTATATTTCAAGTGCAATGTGTTGTTTAAACTCAATTGATGTTTATTCTTTACCAAAGCAGGCTGTTCCTAATTTACTCCTCGTAGCCTTCTCTTCAGATAAAGATGGTTTTGCTTTACATTATTAAAATGCTTGGAACATTTCCTTCAATAAAAACTTTAGAAAACTGCTGGAGCTGCTGCCTCACAGGGCCAGAGCCCTGGGTTTAATTCTGAGCTTGGGTGCTGCCTGTGTGGAGTTTGCACGTTCTCCCTGTTACAGCGTGGGTTTACTCCCACATCCCTAAGACTGGTTTTGCCAGCACCCTTCCAGCAGTGCAGTAATTCAGTGGGCAATGCCCTTTAAGTGCTGGCCCTGTACAGCAGACAATAGGTGCAGGAGTAAGCCATTCGGTCCTTTGAGCCGGCACCGCCATTCAATGTGATCATGGCTGATCATCCACAATCAGTACCCCATTCCTTTCTTCTCCCCATATACCCTGACTCCGTTATCTTTAAGAGCTCTATCTAACTCTCTCTTGAAAGCATCCAGAGAACCGGCCTCCACCACCTTCTAAAGCAGAGAATTCCACAGATTCACAACTCTCTGGGTGAAAACGTTTTTCTTCATCTCCGTTCTAAATGGCCTACCCCTTATTCTTAAACTGTGGCCCTGGTTCTGGACACCCCCAACATTGGGAACATGTTTCCTGCCTCGAGCGTGTCCAATCCCTTAATAATCTTATATGTTTCAATAAGACTTCCTCTCATCCTTCTAAATTCCGGAGTGCACACGCCCAGTCGCACGATTCTTTCAACATTCTACAGTCCCGCCATCCCGGGAATTAACCTGGTGAACCTCCTCCCTCAATAGCAAGAATGTCCTTCCTCAAATTTGGAGACCAAAACCGCACACAATACTCCAGGTGTGGTCTCACTAGGGCCCTGTACAACTGCAGAAGGACCTATTTGCTCCAATACGAACTCCTCTTGTTATGAAGGCCAACATGCCATTAGCTTTCTTCACTGCCTGCATGCTTACTTTCAGTGACTGATGTACAAGGACACCCACATCTCGTTGTACTTCCCTTTTTCCTAACTTGACACCATTCAGATAATAATCTACCTTCCTGGGTCAGAGCCGTCTGTACTTTTTTAGAATGCTTCACTCCTTCAACGTCTGCAGTGAGATGCTGCAGATGTTCTACCAATCGGTGGTAGCCAGTGCCATCTTCTACGCTGCCGTGTGCTGGGGCAGCAGGGCGACGCCAATAGGATTAACAAGCTCATCAGGAAGGCTGGCTCCATCCTGGGGGCGGAGTTGGATTTATAGGAGGTGGTCTTGGAGGGGAGGATGCTCCTCAAACTGCGGAGCATCCTGGACAATACAGCTCACCCCCTCCATGACACCCTGGCCAACCTGAGAAGCACCTTCAGCAACAGACTGGTTCTGGCTAGATGCAGCACAGAACTCCACAGGAGATCCTTCTTCCCTGTGGCTATCGAACTGGGAACAGAAGAAAGGAGCGATCCTGTTTATGTCAAGAGGTATAGAAGTGTGAAAACGCACACCTCCAGATTCAGGGACAGTTTCTTCTGAAACGTTATCAGGCAACTGATTCATCATACCACAACCAGAGAGCAGTGCTGAACTACTATCTACCTCATTGGTGACCCTCGGACTATCTTTGATCGGACTTCCCTGGCTTTACCTTGCACTAAACGTTATTCCCTGATCATGTACCTATACACTAAATGACTCGATTGTAATCATGTATTGTCTTTCTGCTGGTTGGTTAGCACGCAACAAAAGCTTTTCACTGTACCTTGTAACAATAAACTAAACTGAACAGAAAATAGACCATCAGCACCTCCATCCATCATTCAATGCCTCCTCTGATCTGATCTCCACATTGAAGTGCGGTTCCTACACGAGAGACATCTTTCACTCCATCCATCAGATGGCAGGAAGGATGATGGATTCCTGTGTCATTTCCTAATGTAAAGTCCAAAAAATCTCACACGTTAGCACTGCGTCAATAGAGAAACCACCTGTATCCATTTTATTCTTCATCAAATAGAAATAAATTATTTCTCAACATTTCTTTTCCCAACATATACGAGTTTTATATTAATTCTGCACATAAGTTCTGAAAAGCTCATTTTAATTTCCACATTCCAAAGAGCAGCATTAGAATTTAGAGACAGAGTGGAAACAGGCTGTTCGGCCCACAGAGTCCGTGCCGACCAGCGATCACCCCGTACACTAACCTACACATGCTGGGGATATGGGGAGGCACGGTGGCGTGCATTAGAGTTGCTACCTTATAGAGTTAGAGTCCCGGGTTCGATCCTGACTACGGGTGCTGTCTGTACGGAGTTTGTACGTTCTCCCCGTGACCCGCGTGGGTTTTCTCCGGGCGCTCCGGTTTCTGGAAGAAAGAAAGCACATCAGCGCCTCAACTTCCTGAGAAGATTACGGAGAGTCGGTATGTCGAGGAGGACTCTCTCTAACTTCTACAGGTGCACAGTAGAGAGCATGCTGACCGGTTGCATCGTGGCCTGGTTCGGCAACTTGAGCGCAAAGGAAAAGACTACAAAAAGTAGTAAACACTGCCTGGTCCATCATCGGCTCTGACCTCCCTTCCATCGAGGGGATCTATCGCAGTCGCTGCCTCAAAAAGGCTGGCAATATCATCAAGGACCCACACCATCCTGGCCACGCACTCATCTCCCCGCTACCTTCAGGTAGAAGGTACAGGAGCCTGAAGACTGCAACGTCCAGGTTCAGAAACAGCTTCTTCCCCACAGCCACCAGGCTATTGAACTCAACTCAAACAAAACTCTGAACATTAATAGCCCATTATCTGTTTATTTGCACTTTAACTGTTTTATTTACTCGTGTGTATATATTTATACAGTGGTATATGGACACACTGATCTGTTCTGTATTCATGCCTTCAATATTCTGTTGTGCTGAAGCAAAGCAAGAATTTCTTTGTCCTATCTGGGACACATGACAATAAACGCACTTGAATCTTGAATATTTCTCCCACACTCCAAAGCCGTGCAGGTTTGTAGTCTAATTGGCTTAGGTAAAATTGTAAATTGTCCCTAGTGTGTAGGATAGTGCTAGTGTACGGGGATTCTGGTCGGCGCAGACTCGGTGGGCCGAAGGACCTGTTTCTGCGCTGTAGCTTTAAACTCTAAACATTCTTGCCGCTTGTAAGCTATCCAAGCAAATGAATTTCATTGTTCTGTTATGGTACACATCTTGGCTCTTGATTCCCCTGTCACTGATATCAATGGCGGAAGGCTAAAGGGGATGCATCACACAAAGATGGTTGTACCAGACCCAACTTTATCTACAATTTCATTATAAAAAAATCTTGTAAACAACGCTAAGAATTGCTAACTGGTCTTGAGCCAGTGAATATTATTGAAGCCATATCCACCTCAACTCAGTGAGAGCTGGGAGCTGCAGGGAGGTTACTGAATTATCTCCTGACGCTCGAAGATGGGCACAAGATGCTGGAGTAACTCAGCGGGACAGGCAGCATCTCTGAAGAGAAGGAATGGGTGACTTTTCGGGTCGAGACCCTCTGCGATTTTGGGTCACGTCTCCCTCCAGAATCTGGGCATCAAATCACAAACAGACACAACAGTTTTGGACTGTGCTTGGACTTTAAAGTAGAACCAGGACAGACATTCGGAGACACAAGGAACTGCAGATGCTGGAATCTTGCGTCGAACACAAAGTGCCGGAGTAACTCGGTGGGTCAGACAGCATCTCTGCAGGGATATATGACCGGAAACATTGCCTATCCATGTCCTCCAGAGATGCTGCCTGACCTGCTGACTTACTCCAGCACTTTGCATTCTTGGGAAAAATACTTTCTTTGCCAAAATGTATCACCCCCATCCACATTGCTGAAGCTGGTAGAGTTGCTGCCTCACAGGGCCAGGGGCCCAGGTTCGATCCTGACTCTGTCTCGGGCGCTGTCTCAGGGGAGTTTGCACGTCCTCCCTGTGACCGCGTGGGCTTCCTCCGGGTGCTCCGGTTTACCACCCATATCCTGAAGACGTGCGGGTTTGTAGGTTAATTGGCCTCCCCTTGTGCTGGAAGTGGATGAGAAAGTGGGATAACATAGAACTCATGTGAAGTGGTGATCGATGGTCGGTGTGGACTCAGTGGGCCGATGAACCTGCTTCCATGCTGTGTCTCTAAACTAAACTAACCTAAACTAAACTAAACTCAGCAGACTGGGCAGCATCTCTGAAGAAGGTTCGCGACCCGAAATATCATCAATCCATGTCCTCCAGAGATGTGTAGGAGAGAACTGCAGATGCTGGTTTAAATCAAAGTTGCTGCCTGAACCCGCTGTGTTACTCCAGAACTTTGTGTTCCCTCGAAAAATATTCCTTTGCCAAAATATACCACTCTAATCCACACTGCTAAAGCAAGTTATCTGATCGGTATCTGCGAGAGCATGTGTACACAAACTAACTGCGGCATTTTCTGAATCAAAACAAAAAATTACTTTTACCCCATAGATATTTCAGAACAATTAAAGGCACAATACAAATGGAAATCACCAAGTTTATGCAACTTTCAATCGAGCGTCAAATGTTGTGAATGGTTGAATGATAATTTGGATAATTAACGATGGCGTAGCGGTAGAGTTGCTGCCTTACAGCGCTTACAGCGCCAGAGACCTGGGCTCGATCCTGACTACGGGTGCTGTCTGTATTTTTCTTTGGTATCCATACTTTACTCCGGGTGCTCCAATTTCCTCCCACACTCCAAAGTGGCTTAGGTTAATTGCCTTCAGTAAATTTTAAATTATCTCTAGTAAGTGTAGGATAGAACTAGTGTACGAGGTAATCGCTAGTCAGACTCGATGGGCCGAAAGGCCTGTTTCCACACTGATCACTAAAGTCTAAAGAGAGATTGGGGCTGGACAAAGCCTGGCAAGTGATAGGTGGATAGACTAAGAAAA
Source organism: Amblyraja radiata (assembly GCF_010909765.2). NCBI lineage: Eukaryota > Metazoa > Chordata > Chondrichthyes > Rajiformes > Rajidae > Amblyraja > Amblyraja radiata. The sequence continues at coordinate 13,199,576 of NC_045965.1, forward strand.
GAAGGAATGTGTGACATTTCAGGTCGAGACCCTTCTTCAGTCATCCATTCCTGCTCTCCAGAAATGCTGCCTGTCCCGCTGAGTTACTCCAGCATTTTGTGTCTTATCTTCAGTTTAAACCGGCATCTGCAGTTCCTTCCTACACAAGTGATAGGTGGATACAGGTGAGTGGGGGGAGGGGTATGATGGGCAGATGGAACCAGGCGGGGGAAGGGAGGGGTGGAGTTGGGAGTCAGAGGCTGATGAGTGATAGGTGGAGACAGATAAGGAGAGGTACTAAAGGCTGACAGATGGAGACATGTGGGGAGAAGGGAGGGGTGAGGAAGATACAGAGAGCTGAATGGTGTATCGAGACCACAGACGCTGCAATCAGATGGAACCAGTTGGCGGAGGGTGGCCAACCATCGATCACCCGTTCATAAGTTCATAAGATCTAGGAGGAGAATTAAGTCATTCAGCCTATCGCATCTGCTCCGCCATTAAATCGTGGCTGATCTATCTCTCCCTCTCAACCCCATTCTCCTGCCTTCTCCCCATAACCCATGACACCCGTATTAATCATGAATCTGTCAATCTCCGCCTTAAAAATACCCACTGACGGCCTCCACAGCCATCTTTGGCAATGAATTCCACAGATTCACCACCCTCCGACTAAAGAAATTCCTCCTCATCTCCTTTCTATTCGGAGACCGTGCCCTCTGGTCTTACTCTCCCCCTAATGGAAACATCCTCTCCATATTCATTCTATCCACTCTCTACACACAAGGATCCACTTACACAGGGCTAACTAACCTACAGACCCGCACGTCTTTGGGATGTGGGGGGAAACCCATGCCCCCGGAGAAAACCCGGGGAGAACGTGCGAACTCCACACACACAGACAGCACCCGAGGTCAGGATCGAGCCCAGGCCACTGGTGCTGTGAAGCATCAGCTCTACCTGCTGCGCCACTGTGCCGCCCCTGAAAATCTGACCAGTTATATGAACATTACGAATGAATTTAAACTTAAAGTAGCCCTTGTTTTCCCTCTCTCTCCATCCCCTCCCCTTTCCCAGTTCTCCCACCGGTCGTGCTGTCTATGACCATATTTAATCTCTGTACCGCCCATTCCCCTGACATCACTGAAGAAGGGTCTCAAAGTCAAATTTATTTGTCACATGCACCAACTAAGGTGCAGTGAAATGAATTTGCCAGCAGCGATACACTTAAAAAGAACACACAATGCACAATAGAGTTTAACACAAACATCCACCACAGCATTCTTCACTGAGGTGGAAGGCAACAAAGTTCAGTCAGTCCTCCTCCTTTGTTCATCCGTGGTCGGGGCCATAAAACCCTCCGTAGTTGCCGCTACGGACGGCCGGATGTACAGGCCCTCTCGTCGGGATGATCGAAACTCCGGCGTCGGGACGGTCGAACACACTCCGCGGCTTGGAGTGCCCAAATGGGCCACTTTCCTACCGGAGACCACGGCTTCAGGATGTTACAGGCCGGCAGTCGGAGCTCTTCTCCGGTGATCCCCGGCAAGGGATCCCAGGCTCCGGATGGTAAGTCTATGCCACGCCCGCGGCTAGAAGCTCCGCAGACCACAGCCCCATGATACCAAAGTCACCAGGTCAGCGATCGGAGCACTCCTCTCTGGCGACCCCCGGCAAGGGTTTGCCCACGCTGCGCCCACTGCTGAAGCTCTGGGCCCGACTCCGGGAAAGGCCGCACCAATCCAAGCTGTTAGGCCGCAAGAGGGGAGGCGGAGAAGTGACATGGAAAAAGTCGCCTCTAAGTTGAGGAAGTGACTGAAAAACAATTTCCCCCTTTTTCCCCCTCACCACCCCCCACATAAGACATACCGAGAGACACCAAAACAAACATTTGGACACACTAAAAAAAACTAATGTCGAAATAACGAACACGCTGCTGGCAGCGCAGCCGACTCGCAGCGCCCTCAACCGCCCTCGACCAGAAACATCACCCATTCCTTCTCTCCAGAGGTGCTGCCTGTCCCGCTGAGTTACTCCAGCACTTTGTGTCTATCTTCGATACGAATCAGCATCTGCAGTTCTTTCCTACACAATGTATTTTAGCAACTTGCTTCAACAGTAACTAAATGGCTCCAAACATCACAAAACACGTTTACCATTCGCAGCAATAAAGCGCCAACCGCCTGGGTTGGTAGGGTGGTTCTGCTCATGTTTAGCTCGCAGTAAAATAACACTAATAAAGCTGCTCAGACATCTGAGCTGGCTCTGTAACCAAACCTTCCAACCAAAATAAATAGCTTAAAAAAAATAATTGCTAGCTTTAATTTCCCACAATCATTTTCCTTTTCTTTCTTTGCTTTCCGACTTTTATCTCTAATCAAATTTTCTCAATTAATTATCTCACTCTTTTACTGCTAGGTTTATGCAGTATTAATATATGCAAATGTCTGAAGGCCGCACACATTCATGGATCCTCTCTTGAAGACATTGCCTGGGACTTCTAGACATTGTTATGAGAACGTTGTACTATTGAGTGATTGAATTGATTGAAAGGTACAGGATAGAAACAGGCCCTTCGGCCCACCGAGTCCATGCTAACCATCGGTCACCATGCACACTAGTTCAATGTTGTCCCACTTTCTCATCCCCACCCTACACACTAGGGGGGGCATTTACAGGGGGCCGATTAACCTACAAACCCGCACGTCTTTGAGTTGTGGGAGGAAACCAGAGCGCCCGGAAGAAACCCACGCGGTCACAGGGAGAACGTGCAAACTCCACACAGACAGCACCTGAGGTCAGGATGGAACGCGGGTCTCTGGCACTGTGAGGCAGCAGCTCTACCCGCTGCGCTGCTGCATTGCTCTTGTATGTTGTGTGAAAATTTAAAAATCCTTCACAGTGTGATGGTTGAACAAATTTAACTTTCAATATTAAGAGACAAAGAAAACTATCAAAGGCTGAGAGCAGTTCGATCCTGACCTCGGGTGCTGTCCGTGTGGAGTTTGCACGTTCTCCCTGTGACTGCGTGGGTTTCCTCCGAGTGAGTTTTTTAAACTAAACTAAACTAATCCCAAACTGCAGACGACGACGAGCAGATTAAGCTGCAAGGGGGGGAAGGGAAACCACAAGGCAGTGTGGATGTGGGCAGTGTTTGTGTCACCTTCACCTAGGCAGCAACGCACACCATGGGAACATGCACAATGACAGCAACTCACAAGCCCTGGGTTACCTTCATAGACGTTACTGAGTGTGTATGCATGGTTGCACTCCACCCACAGCAGTGTGTGTGATTCAGAGACAGAGACAGAGAGAGAGAGAGGTGTGAGGGTTGTGTGAGTGTGACAGAGGGGTGTGTGTGAGTGTGAGGGAGAGCTGTGTGAGTATGAGAGAGGGGTGTGTCAGTGTGTGTGAGAGGGGGGTGTGTGTGTGTGTGTGTGAGGGCTTTGTTAGTGTGAGAGGTTTGTGTTGGTGTGAGAGGTGCGTTGGTGTGAGAGGTGTGTGTGAGTGTGTGAGAGAGGGGTGTGTGTGTGCGAGGGGGTGTGAGTGTGCGAGGGGGGTTAGAGAGATGGAACAACCGCACAGTACCACAGTGTGTGTGCCCGCCCTTGTGCAGACGCGACCCTCAGCTGGGAGCAGCAGACACAGCAGTCGATGCAAGGTACGTCTGGTAGCTGCCCCGATTACATCCAGGCTGATCTCCCCCCCACCCCGACGTTACAAACCCCCAGTGTGTGTGCATGTGTGTGTCCGTGTGTTTGTGTATGTGTGTGCACATGTGTGTATGCATGTGTGTGTGAGTGTGTGTGTATCCATGTGTTTGTGTGCATCCATGTGTGTGTGTGTATGTTTGTTCATGTGTGTGTGCACATGCGTGTGCGCGTGCATGTGTGTGAGTGTGAGAGTATTTGTGTGTATGTGTGTGTGTGAGTGAGTATGTGTGAGACTGTGTATGTGTGTGCGTGTGTGTGTGTGCGTGTATTTGGGTGTATGTGTGTGCGTGTGTGTCAGAGAGTGTGTGTGTGTGAGTGTATGTGTGAGTGAGTGTGTGTTTGTGTGTAGGTGTGTGCGTGTGTGTGCGTGCATGTGCGTGTGATTGTGTGTGAGTTTGTGTGACTGCGCGTGCATGTGAGTGTGTGTGTGTGAATGTGCGCGTGCATGAGCGTACATGTGTGTGCACGCGTGCATATGTGTGTGCATGTGCATGTGTGTGTGAGTATGTGACTGCGCGTGCATGCATGTGTGCACGTGCATGTGTGTGCGCGCATGCATGTGTGTGCGTGTGCATGTGTGTTTGCACATGCATGTGTGTGCACGTGCATGTTTGTGTGAGTGTGTGACTGTGTGCGCATGCATGCGTGCACGTACATGTGTGTGTGCGCGTGTGCGTGTGTGTGTGACTGTGTGTGCGTGCGCATGCATGTGTGTGCGCGTACATGTGTGTGTGAGTGTGTAGCCCAATAACTAGGTAATACTATCTGAGCCAGCTGTGGGAGAGGGGAAGGGGGCAGGGTGGATGGTAATGTTATTTTGAATGTTTTTACAAGACCGCTGCAGAATATTAATAAAATCGGGAAACAGCTTGTTGCAAAACATTGGAAAAATGTGCTCACCTCCAGCATCCAGGAATGCTGACCTTTCCCTGCATTGGCACTGTTTCTAGTTCGGAAGGGCTGTTAGTGCGGAGTGCTGCACTCACCTATGGTCAGAAGGTTATAAGTGATAGGAGCAGAATTAGGCCATTCGGCCCATCAAGTCTGCTCCACCATTTAATCATGGCTGATCTATCTCTTCCTCCTAACCCCATTCTCCTGCCTTCTCCCCATAACCCCTGACACCCGTACTAAACGAATAAAGTATTGAGAAAGGTTAGTTTAGTTTAGTTTCGTTTAGAGATACAGCATGGAAACAGGCCCTTTGGCCGACTGAGTCCACGCCGATCATCGATCCCTCGTTCACACTAGTTCTATGTTATCCCACTTTCTCATCCAATCCCTACAGACTAGGGGCAATTAACCTACAAACCCGCAAGTCTTTGGGGTGTGCGAGGAAACCAGCGCACCCGGAGGTAACCCACGCGGTCACGGGGAGAACCTGCAAACTCCACACAGAGAGCACCCATAGTCAGGATTGAACCCAGGTCTCTGACGCTGTGAGGCAGCAACTCTACCACTGCGCCACCGTGCCGCCCAGTAGTATGTGCCATTAGAATAGGTCAGGTCTTAATAATAAGACTGAAGGGTAATAAGTCTGAAGAAGGGTTCCGTCCCGAAACGTCGCCCATCCTTTTTCTCCCGAGATGCTGCCTGACTCGGTGAGTTTTCCCAGCACTTTGTGTCTATCTTTACTAATAAGATTATTGAGAGGCAGAATGGACTGCAGATGGCGAAACCATTGAATGTGGAGAAAGTCACCCAGCAGGAAATAGCAACTTGTAGCATCAGAGGGGAAGAAGCTGTTCCTGTGTGTGGTGGTGCGTACTTTCAAACTTCTGTACCTTCTGCCGGACGGGAGCGGGGAGAAGCAGGAATGACCGGGGTGGGACAAGTCTTTGAATATGTTGAAGGTAGACACAAAATGCTGGAGGGACTCAGTGGGTCAGGCAGCATCTCTGGAGAATAAGGATGGGTGACGTTTCGGTTCGGGACACTTTCAGACTGAAAGTTGGCTTGATTGTGATTCTGTTATAGAGTCATAGAGTGATACAGTGTGGAAACAGGCCCTTCGGCCCAACTCGTCCACACCGACCAACAATGTCCCAGCTACACTAGTCCCACTTGCCTGCGCTTGGTCCAAAACCCTCCAACCCTGTCCTATCTATGTACCTGTCCAACTGTTTCTTAAACTATGGGATAATCCCAGCCTCAACTACCTCCTCTGGCAGCTTATTCTGTACACCCACATTGTGTGAAAATGTTGCCCCTTGGATTCCTATTAAATCTTTTCCCCTTCACTTTGAAACTATGTCCTCTGGTCCTCAATTCCCCTACTTTGGGTAAAAGACTCTGTGCATCTACCAGATCTATTCCTCTCATGATTTTGTACACCTATATAAGATCACCCCCCATCCTCCTATGTTCCATGGAATAAAGACCCAGCCTACTCAACCTCTCCCTATAGCTCACACCCTCTAGTCCTGGCAACATCCTCGTAAATCTTTTCTGAACCTTCTCAAGCTTGACAATATCTTACCTATAACATGGTGCCCCAAACTGAACACAATACACAAAATGCGGCCTCACCAACGTCTTATACAACTGCAACATGACCTCCCAACTTCTATACTCAATACTCTGACTGGTAAAGACCAAAGTGCCAAAAGCCTTTTTGACCACCTTATCTACCTGCGACTCAACCTTCAAGGAACCATGCACCTGTACTCCTAGATCCCTCTGTTCTACAACACTACCCAGAGGCCTACCATTTACTGTGTAGGTCCTGCCCTTGTTCAACGTCCCAAAATGTGAACCTTGTTGAAAGTTGCTCCTGTGGAGGCTGCTTTTCCGAGGCAGCGTGAAGTGTAGATAGTCAATGGCGGGGGTCTGGTCTATGTGATGGATTAGGACGTTATCTCTCTTCAATCTGCTGTTCGTCTAAGTGGACCGCGCATTCTTTAGCCCGTGCAGGCTGCAGCAATAAACATCGACAAAATACAAGCTCCAACAGCATGTTTGACAGGCAGAGAATCGAAATCATCGCAGGCACAAACTACTCAAGGAGCTCACAGGCAGCAACTTCTTCCCCCTGGGCGGTAAGTTCAAACATAAAATACGCAAACCAGCTCCATTGTACTTTGTGGCATCAAACCCATCCCAATAGGTTTACAAATGAAAGGATCAACCCATAGAACATAGACCATTGCAGGAGAAACATAGAAACATGGAAATTAGGTGCAGGAGTAGGCCATTCGGCCCTTCAAGCCTGCACCGCCATTCAATATGATCATGGCTGATCATCCAACTCAGTATCCTGTACCTGCCTTCTCTCCTTACCCCCTGATCCCTTTAGCCACAAGGGCCACATCTAACTGCCTCTTAAATATAGCCAATGAACTGGCCTCAACTACCTTCTGTGGCAGAGAGTTCCAGAGATTTACCACTCTCTGTGTGAAAAATGTTTTTTTCATCTCGGTCCTAAAGGATTTCCCCTTTATCTTAAACTGTGACCCCTTGTCCTGGACTTCGGGAACAATCCTCCTGCATCTAGCCTGTCCAACCCCTTAAGAATTTTGTAAGTTTCTATAAGATCCCCCTCAATCTTCTAAATTCTAGCGAGTACAAGCCGAGTTTATCCAGTCTTTCTTCATATGAAAGTCCTGACATCCCAGGAATCAGTCTGGTGAACCTTCTCAGTACTCCCTCTATGGCAAGAATGTCTTTCCTCAGATTTGGAGACCAAAACTGTACACAATACTCCAGGTGTGGTCTCACCAATACCCTGTACAACTAGGAACGGGGTACTGATTGGGGATGATCAGCCATGATAACATTGAATGGCGGTGCTGGCTCGAAGGGCCGAATGGCCTACTCCTGCACCTATTGTCTATTGTCTATTGTCAATGCTGAGGTCTGAAGAAGGGTCTCCAATTCTTTTTCTCCAGAGATGCTGGAGAAAAGGAATTTGTGCCTATCTTCGGTTTACACCAGCATCTGCAGTTCCTTCCTACACATAGACCATGACAGCACAGGAACAGGCCCTTCAGCCCACAATGTCTGTGCTGCCAAGTTAAACTAATCTTCTCAGCCTGCAAATGATCCATTCGCCTCAATTCCCTGCATATCCATGTGCTTATCTGAACGCCACTATTGTATCTGCCTCCAGCACTACCTGGTGGGTTCCAGACACCCACCACCCTCTGTGTACAAAAACTTGCCCCGCTTTAAATTTCTGCCCTCTCACCCTAAAGCTATGGCCTCTAGGATTTGACATTTCCACCCTAGGGAAAAAGGTTTTGACTGTCTACCCTATCTACACCTCTCAGTCTGGATCTGTGAGTGGGAACCTGGAATAGGAACCAGTCCCATTATTTCATTAACGTGCGGCACGGTGGTGCAGCAGTAGAGTTGCTGCCTCACAGCGCCAGAGACACGGGTTCGATCTTGACTACAGATGCTGTCTGTACGGAGCTTGTACGTTCTCCTCTGACCCGCGTGGGTTTTCCCCGGATAGGCTCCGGTTTCCTCCCACACTCCAAAGACGTACAGGTTTGTAGGCTAATTGGCTTGGTGTAAATGTAAAATTGTCCCTAGTGTGTGTAGAATAGTGTTAGTGTGTGGAGATCGCTGGTCGGTGTGGACACGGCAGGGGTGAATGGCCTGTTTTCAAACTGTATCTCTATAACTATACTAAACTCGTTATGCTTCTTGTTCCGGATGGTGGGCATTGACCAGAGGCGTTTCCTGTTTAAATGTTTTTCTCCAGGGCATATCAGGGGACTTGACCAAACAGAGTCCTGGAGTCATAGAACGTGGAAACAGGCCCTTCGGCCCTACTTGCCCACGCCGACCAAGATGCCCCATCTACACTCGTCCCACCTGCCTGTGTTTGGCCCATATCCTCCTAAACCTTTCTGATCCATATATCTGTTCAAATGGCTTTTAAAATGGTGTTATAAGGAGTGAAAAAGGGTCTTGGTGTGAGAAGAATCAGGAGTCACGAGAGATTAATTGTCACGTGCCAACAATGGAACAATAAAGGTTCTTTCTTGCAGCAGCATAACATGTCTGTAAACACAATATGCACAGATGATATATAATGAACACAAATTCAATACATTAATAACTTCAATATTTGTCCAAATAAAAGAAGGTCTTTAGTGCAACCGTAGACGTTCTGTGGTTCAAGGGTGAGGTTAGTATTGTGCGGTGATCGAGAACCTGATGGTTGTTGGGAAGAATCTGCTCCTGAACCTGGTTGTCCTGGTTTTCAGACTCCCGTACCTTCTTCCTGATGGTAGGAAGAGCCTCCTCTATGATGGTAAATTTGATGGGCAATATCTACAAAAGTTATAATTTCTGCTGCATTTTTCTGACACAAAGTCGATATTCGCTGAAAATGACATTCAGTTTGGATTTACAATTGAAAGACAAACAAAAGTGCTGGAGTAACTCAGCGGGTCAGGCAGCATCTCTGTGGAGAACGTGGACAGGTACAAAGTGCTGGAATAACTCAGCGGGTCAGGCAGCATCTCTGTGGAGAATGTGGACAGGTACAAAGTGCTGGAGTAACTCAGCGGGTCAGGCACCTCGATTGAAGAAACGAAGTAGGTGACGTTTTGGGTCAAGATCTTTCTTCAGAATGAAGAAGGGTCCCGACCTGAAACGTCATCTATCCATGATCTCCAGAGATGCTGCCTGACCCGCTGAGTTACTCCAACACTCTGTATCTTTTTTTGTAAACCAGCATCTGTAGTTCCTAGTTTCTTGGGCGGCAAAGTGGTGCAGCGGTAGAGTTGCTGCTTTACAGCGCCAGAGACCCTGGATCGATCATGACTACGGGTGCTGTATGTACGTGGTTGGTAGGTTCTCCCTGTAACCGCGTGGGTTTTCTCTGGGTGCCCCGGTTTCCACTCACACTCCACAGATGTGCAGGTTTGTAGGTTACTTGACATCTGTAAATTGCCCTTTGGATGCAAAGTTGGGATAAGTTAGATCTAGTGTAGGGGTGATCGTTGGTCAGCGCGGACTCGATATGCCGAATGGTCTGTTTCCATGCTGTATCTCAAAACTAAACTAAACTATATTCTGGCATTACAATTTGTTTAGTCTAGTTAAGTTGAGAGATAAAGCACAGAGGAGGCCAAATCATTAGCTATTTTTTAAATGGAGATTGACAGATTCTTGATTAGTGACAGTCAGAGATTATGGGGAGAAGGCAGAGGAATGGGGTTGAGAGGGGAGGATAGATCAGCCATGATTGAATAGTGGAATAGGCACGATGGGCCAAAGGGCCTAATTCTGCTCCTATGACATGTGACCAAGAACTTAGGCCCACCACTGGTCTGTTTTCTTGAGGGTGGGACAAAGTGGCTGTGTGACACAGCAGGTTAAGTGAATTTACCAGACTCCAGGCTCCCATAACACCAGTGGCTTGATCACACTACTAAATATCATTGGGCTCTCCATATTGTAGGTAGCGAGTGAGACTGTTGACTCAATGGCATAAACAAACCACCACTGGCAAAGTGCACAGCGGTAGTTTAGTTTAGAGATACAGCATGGAAACAGGCCCTTCGGCCCATCGGGTGCACGCCGACCAGCGATCCCCGCACATTAACACTATGCTACACCCACTAGGGACAATGTTTACATTTACCAAGCCAATTAGCCTGCAAACTTGTACGTCTTTAGAATGTGGGGGGAAACCGAAGATCTCGGACAAAACCCACGCTGCCACAGGGAGAGCGTGCAAACTCCGTACAGACAGCACCCGTAGTCGGGATCGAACCCGGGTCTCCGGCGCTGCATTCGCTGTAAGGCTGCAATTCTACCGCTGCGTCACGGTGACTGCCCATAATATGGTAGAGCCGCTGCCTCACAGCGGCAGAGACCCGGGTTCCATCCTGACCACGGGTGCTGTCTGCACGGAGTTTGCACGTTCCCCCTGTGACAGCGTGGGTTTTCTCCGGGTGCTCCCACTTCCTCGCACACTCCAAAGACGTGCGGGTTTGTAGCTTAATTGGTTCTGTAAATTGTCCCTAGTGTGTAGGATATAGTGTACGGGTGATCGATGGTCGTTGTGGTCACGATGGGCTGAAGGGCCTGTTTCTACACTGTATTACTAAACTAAACCGCCACATTACACCACTATCTACACCCATTTACTATCAAGCTGCACCCATTCTGAAATTCAAGGTCGGCCTCGATGATTCAGTTTCATTGCTTTCCATTTTTCCCCCCAACTATGTTCCAGCCACATATTTAAGAATTTGTTAAGACAGCTGGTTTCACTTTATGGCAGAACAAATTCTGATTTCTTGGAAAGAAAAACATTTGGTTCTCCTCTTAAATATCACGTTTAATTTTTTTTTCAAACTACCATTTTTAAACAATGGTAAATGTGATCATTACTGCACGAGCTCTTTGGTTTTCACGAGCTATGGTTTATTAATGGGGCTGTAATGCATATTTGTACCATGCATTTAGCATGCAGTTTGGAGGGAGCATATTATGCCGCATGGCTAATCTGGCGGCGCAGCAGTAGAGTTGCTGCCTCACAGCCCCAGAGACCCAGGTTTTTGATCCTGACTATGGATGCTGTCTGTATGGAGTTTGCACGTTCTCCCTGTGACCGTGTGGGTTTTCTCCGGGTGCTCCGGTTTCCCTCCCACACTCCAAAGACGTGCGGGTTTGTAAGTTAATTGGCTTCTGTGAAATGGTAAATTGTCCCTAGAGTGTAGGATAGTGTGAGTGTATCGCTGGTCGGCACGGACTCGGTGGGCCGAAGGGCCTGATACTACTCTGTATCTCTCAGTCTACAGTGGGTGTTTAAAACATCCCCTCCCATGGTACGAGTACCTCTCTTTCCATTTGCCCATCTCTTCCATGGTGCACTCCCTCAGCTGAAAGAACAGAAAGAAAAAGCAGCTATTCCCCAAGCCCCTAGTAGCTGGCTGCCATAAGTCTCCTTTCTCCAGCACCGGTTACCTTGTACCCACTTGGCACACGTCCCAAAGACGTGGCTTTGAATGGGAAATGTCTGGGCATTTAATTCCTCTTGTGTCCCATAGGGGCTTGTATCTCTGTTGAATCAGTAATAGCCCGCAGATCTTGGTGGGCATATTTTACTAATTTTGTTTCCTCTCTGGCTTTATCCCGCAGTTTTCCTGCTCGCCATTCACCAGGCGGAGTGAATTTGGGGACCGGCTCGGATGGATTTAGCTCTGAGTTGCTTAGGTCTGCAGAAGCAAAGATCAATCATCTGGTTAGCTCCCCTTTCAAGCAGAGCACTGCTCCTCACTCCCGTCAAACAGTGAGTCATTGCAGTTTCTTCGTGGAAAGAGTGAATCATGCAGGCTTTATTATGTCTTGGCCGGCTCCACGGCCTGCTCTTTATTATGTTTACCCTCAAACGCTCATAGAGGGCTCTCTATGGGTGTTACCAGTGGCTTATGTTCATGTGTCTTGCAAAATACCTCCGGCTGTGGGAGTGCAGAAGAGTGTTCAGCCTAAGTTTCAGTTTTAGTTTACTTTACAGACACAGTGCAGAAAACAGGCCATTCAGCCCACTGAGTCCGTGCTGTCCAGCGATCCCCGCACACTAGCTCCATCCTACACACTGGGTGCTTGCCTGTACGGAGTTTGCACGTTCTCCCTGCGTGGGTTTTCTCCAAGATCATTGGTTTCCTCCAATTGTCCCTCGTGTGTGTAGGGTCGTGTTAATGTGCCGGGGTCGGCACAGACTCGGTGGGCTGAAGGGTCTATTTCTGTGCTGTATCTCTAAACTAAACTAAGCTATAGACAAGTTACTAATTTAACAAAGTCAATTAATCTACAAACCTGCTGGTCTTTAGAGTGTGGGAGGAAACCAGAGAACCTGGGGAAAACCCACGCGGTCACATGGAGAACGTACAAACTCTGTACAGACAGCACCCATAGTCAGGATCGAACCCAGGTCTCTGGCGCTGTGTGGCATGAAGTGCTGGAATAACTCGGTTGGGTCAAAGGTTTAGAGGGATATGGGCCTAACGCAGGGGAGGTAGGACTAGTGTGGTGGAGATGGGGCATCTTGGTTGGCATGGGCAAGTTGGGTCGAAGGGACATAGAAACATAGAAACATAGAAAATAGGAGCAGGAGTAGGCCATTCGGCCCTTCGAGCCTGCACCGCCATTCAATATGATCATGGCTGATCATCCAACTCAGTATCCTGTACCTGCCTTCTCTCCATACCCCCTGATCTCTTTAGCCACAAGGGCCACAAGGGCCACATCTAACTCCCTCTTAAATATAGCCAATGAACTGGCCTCAACTACATTCTGTGGCAGAGAATTCCACAGATTCACCACTCGATGTGTAAAAAATTATTTTCTCATCTCGGTCCTAAAAGATTTCCCTCTTATCCTTAAACTGTTTCTGTGCTGCATAAATCTATAAATCGAATAGAAAAGTGCCACCCAGCAGCCTTCAGTGCAATAGTTGCCCAGGTAATGATGTCTGTTCCTTTGAGAGTGTCTGTGGAAATGAGTCCTTGGTGTAGTTTTGGAGATGCAGTGTGGAAACAGGCCTCTCAGCCCCAAGTGTGGAAAATGTACAGAAGCCAATTCACCTACAAACCTGTGCGTCCTGAATGTGGGAGGAAGCCGGAGCACCGGGGAAAACCACGCAGTTACAGGAAGAGCGTACAAACTCCGTACAGACAGCAATCTACCGCTGCGCCACTGTGCAGTCTAGTGCAATAATAAGCAGCAGAAGTTTGGTGCTATGATTCAAATTTCACCCTGATATCTCTAAAGGATGTTGCTTTCCTCACGCATCCTCTTCACAATTCATAAATTCATATTCATAGGTTATAGGAGCAGAATTAGGCCATTCAGCCCATCGAGTCTACTCTGCCATTCAATCATGGCTGATCTATCTTTCCCTCAACCCCATTCTCCTGCCTTCTCCCCATAACCACTGACTACTAATCAAGAATCTGTGAATATCAGCCTTAAAAATATCATGGAAACATAGAAATAGGTGCAGGAGTAAGACATTTGGCCCTTCGACTCATTCAATATGATCATGGCTGATCATCCAAAATCAGTACCCGTTCTGGCTTCTCCCCCATATCCCTTGATTACCTTAGCCCTAAGAGCTAAATCTAACTCCATTGACTTGGCCTCCACAGCCGTCTGTGGCAATGAATTCCACAGATTCACCACCCTCTGATAAAAAAAATTCCTCCTCATCTCCTTTCTCAAGGTATGTCCTTTTATTCTGAGGCTGTGCCCTCTGGTCCTCGACTCTCCCACTAGTGGAAACATCCTCTCCACATCCACTCTATCCAGGCCTTTCATTATTCGGTAAACTTCCTTTTCTTCACCATTGGTGATATTTAAGCTGAGTTTGGGAACTCCCAGGCAAACTCGCCCCTCCCTTTTGAGGCAATCTGTAATTAGACCATGATTCTGTGGCCACCGTAACCTCTCTTTACACTGTTCAATGTCTAATTTTGTCTGGCGGTAGTCTTGTGAAGTTTCTTGCAGGATTTCACAGTGTCGACTGCAGTATGTTCAACAGCTTCAGGTACAGCTTCTCCCAACCTGTTATCAGACCACTGAATGGTCTTGCACTGTATGGTCACAACTCTCCCACTCTGCCACTATGCCGCCCCTGAAGGATGTTGTATCGATCTTCCAACCTATTCAATTGCAGACCTGACATTTTTGAAAAAACCTGCACTTTCTTCTTCTTCTTCTTCTTCTTCTTAGGCCCCCTTCGGTCATGGCTGACCAAGGGTGTCTCCATGGTGCTATTCCCTATACGTAGGACACGGTGCGTGACTTTGTTTAACGTGGGGAGACTGGTGCACAGACAGCCAGATCTGGGTCAGGATCCAGTGGCATGGAGTCCAAGACGACCGGAGACCTTTTTCTGCTGCAGCCTTCATCCGCCATCCCAGCCGTTGTGACGCTCCACTTAGGTCAGCCATTATTCTCCGCTTGTTCCACCGTTGAGGTCTTGGTTGGATTGCTCTTTGTCAGGGACCTCCCCCTCGACCTTTCTCTGTGACTGTAACACTCTAACTCTCACACAGTATATTCTGCATTCTGATATTTTTCTCTTTGCACGACCCAATGTACTTGTGTATGGCTACATTGCTCTCATGTATGGTGTGATGTGACCATATAGCATGCAAATAAACCCCTTCACAATTTCTCAGTACTTGCGGCAATATTAAACCAATACCAATTCCAATGTTATGGCGAATGTAATTGCTGCCTCTATATTGGATGGATCATTAAGAGTATATTTGATGGACGCTTCGACAATTGGTTCTTCCACTGCATGGTGGCGCAGCGGTAGAGTTGCTGCCTTACAGCGCCAGAGACCCAGGATCGATCCTGACTACGGGTGCTGTCTGCACGGAGTTTGTACGTTCTCTCCGTGACCTGCGTGGGTTTTCTCCGGGATCTCCGGTTTCCTCCCACACTCCAAAGACGTGCAGGTTTGTAGGTTAATTGCCTTTGTTAAGAAAAATTGCAACTTGTCCCACGTGTGTAGGATAGTGCCAGTGTATGGTTGATAGCTGGTCAGCATGGACGTGGTGGGCTGAAGGATCTGTTTTCGCACTGTATGCCTAAAGCAAAGTCTAGAGTCTAATCAAACGTGGAATAGAGAATAGAGATGGGAGAATAGAGTGTGTCACAGTACTAGGGTTGCCAACTGTCCCGTATTAGCCGGGACATCCCGTATATTGGGCTAAATTGGTTTGTCCCGTACGGGACCGCCCTTGTCCCGTATTTGACTGCTGCTACTCGGGTCGAGGGGACTGTCGGGTCGGAGAGCCGCGTCCAGCCCCGCCTCACCCGTCCCGACGTAGTGCAGCCCATGGAGCGCAGCAACAGCACCTCGCCCGTGGCCCCGTCGGTCGGCAGCCCGGCCAGCTGTCCGACCCTCGAACCTTCGCTTACCGCCAACACCACCACCCCTCCTTCTCATGGCCGATCATCGGTTCATGAGTTGGACGGGGTGCCGGACTTTGCGGCCCGGGCCAAAACTCCTCAGCTGGCCCGCCGGCTGGGCTTTGTGTGCAGTCCAGCACCCGGGCCAACTCATCATTCACCCAGCCACGAGGAGTCGGTCAACAGATTGCCGTCGGGAAATTGTCCCGTATTCTGTCCTTTTGTCCCTTATTTGGGAGTGAGAAAGTTGGCAACCTTACTTAGTACCCTATAGACTGCTGTCTAGAATGAGAGCGTTTTTAAGTGTAGGATGCCTAAGGATCACTTATATTCACTTTATTAATCAGGTTTACATCTCATTGATACTGTGCTAATGATGCTGGGTGCAAATGCAGCAACTTTGCAAATTTCCAAAGGTTTCTCTGTGAAGTATGAGAAGAAGTGTGCCACCTTGTGGACAGGAGGTCACCTCTCCCATCTGTTCCAAAATATGTCTGAGGCAGTTGGACAATCTAGCACTTTATTCCTTGGAGCGCAGGAGGCTGAGGGGGTGATCTTATAGAGATGGGCAAAATCATTAGGGGAATGTCTTTTTCCCAGGGCAGGGGAATCAGGAAGTGGAGGGCATGGGTTTAAGGGAAGAGGGGAATGGGTTAGGGACAACTTTTTCACACTGAGGGTACTGGGTATATATCCAAGCTGCCAGAGGAGGTAGTTGAGGCAGGTACTATCACAACATTTAAGTCATTTGGACAGGAACATGGATAGGAAAGGTTTAGAGGGATTGGGCCAAATGTGGGCAAAATGGGTATAACACAAAGTGCTGGAGTAACTCAGCGGGTCAGGCAGCATCTCTGGAGGTCATGGATAGGCGACACTTCAGGTCAGGACCCTTCTTCAGCATCTGCAGTCTCCATAGATGCTGCCTGACCCACTGAGTTCCTCCGGCACTGTGTTCTTGGCAAGAATCCAGCATCTGCAGTTCCTGTGCCTACACTGTGGGGAAGTGAGACTAGCTGTGATGGGGCATGTTGGTCAGCATGGATGGGTCGGACTGAAGGGCCTGTTTCCGTGCTGTATGACTCTACCTAATTGTAGATCAGTGTGAAGAAGTAGAGCCCAACGACACTAATTGCATGTTAAGTCTTCAAATTTCCTGGCGCGCACAACACAAGTTTGTCGTGCATAGAATCACAACACAAATACATTGAAGAGAGAATGTTCCATGTTTAAAGACTTTAAACCCAGCATGCCACCTCAGTCTGAAGAAGGGTCTCAACCTGAAACAGCACCCATTCCGTCTCTCCAGAGATGCTGCCTGTCCCGCTGAGTTACGCCAGCATTTTGTATCTATCTTATGCCACCACAATGCTGTGTCGCATAAATGATCCAAGCGACTAATAGGTCCAGTGGCTAAATCGCCTGTTGATTAATGATCCTCATTTGCATTATTGAGCTCTGTCCCAGGCAGTCTGAAGACCCGTACGCACCAGTTCTGCTTTCCAACGTTCTCATCCACTCCCTACAAACACTATAGGGCACTTTCAGAGTGCAATTAGCCTACAGACCTGCACGTCTTTGGGATGTGGGAGGAAACCGGAGCACCCAGAGGAAACCCACGCTGTCACAGTCTACACACAGTCTATCTAGTCTTAAGATCGCATGTATCAACCCCTTGTTCTTGTTTTAGAGGCAGTGCTTTACCCCAGGAGACGAACTGAAGTATGAAGTCCTTCACGAGATAGAACAAATGAGGAGTCTACTAAATGGCCAGAGGCCTGTTTGTGAGAGGCATCGTGTGGCTGGTCAGCTGCTCAAAGCCAGGTATGTCGCACCAAGACCCCCTCCCCCCCCCCCTACCTCCCCACCCCCCCACTCTCATGGGATCTTGTTTCAATTTTAGTTTATTGTCACGTGTACCGAGGTAGAGTGTAAAGCAGTAACTATCTATTGATACCACTATTGTTGGACGAATAATAGGCAGGGATATTGTTAATGTGATTGAATGGTGCCGGGGCAATAATCTTGCTGTCAATGTTTGCAAGACTGAGGAACTGATTGTTCAGTTCAGTTTAGTTTAGTTTATTGTCATGTGTACTGAGGTACAGTGAAAAGCTTTTGTTGCGTGCTAACCAGTCAGCGGAAAGACTATACATAATTACAATCGAGCCATTCACAGTGTACAGATACATGATGAGGGAATAACGTTTAGTGCAAGGTAAAGCCAGCAAAGTCCAGTCCGAGAGTCACCAATGAGGTAGATAGTAGTTCAACACTGCTCTCTGGTTGTGGTAGGATGATTCAGGAAGAAACTGTCTCTGAATCTGGAGGTGTGCGTTTTCACACTTCTATTCCTTTGACCGGATGGGAGAGGGGAGAAGAGGGAGTGGCCAGGGTGCAACTCGTCCTTGATGATGCTGCTGGCCTTGCCCAGGCAGCGTGAGGTATAAATGGAGTCAATGGAAGGGAGGTTGGTTTGTGTGTAAGAAAGAACTGCAGATGCTGGTTTAAACCAAAGTTCTGCACAAAAAGCTGGAGTAACTCAGTGGGACAGGCAGCATCTCTGGAGAGAAGGAATGGGTGATGTTTCAGGGCCGAGACCCTTCTTCAGACTTGTGTGATGCTCAGGGCTGCGTCCAATTTGCTGCTATTTCTTGCGGTCTTGGATGGAGCTGTTCACAAACCAAGCTGTGATGCATCCTGATAAAATGCTATCTGCGGCGCATCTGTGGAAATTGGTGAGAATTGTCGGGGACATGCCGAACTTCCTGAACCTTCTAAGGAAGCAGAGGCGTTGGTGTGCTTTCTTGGCCGCCGCTTCAATATGGCTGGTCCAGGAGAAGTTGTTGGTGATATTGACTCCAGGGATTTTCTCAACCATCTCTACTTCAGCGCATTCGTTGCAAACTGGGATATGTGTATGGCTTCACGTGTACAGGATAGATTGCTGCATTTAAGTTACCCCTACAGATATTCATTTGGTTGCTCAGTACTATGCAATGACCCATATCCCTCAGAACCTTTCCTGTCCATGTACCTGCCCAATGTATTTTCATTTATTAGTGACATGAGAGTTTAGTTAGTTTAGTCAGAGGGTGGTGAATCTGTGGAATTCTTTGCCTCTGAAGGCTGTTGTAGGCCAAGTCAGTGGATATTTTGAAGGCGGAGATAGGCAGATTCTTGATTAGTACGGGTGTCAGGGGTTATGGGGAGAAGGCAGGAGAATGGGGTTAGGAGGGAGATCAGCCAAGATTGAATGGCGGAGTAGACATGATGGGCCGAATGGCCTAATTCTGCTCCTAGCACGTGGGTGGTGCTAATAAAATGGGTGCAGCAATGAGATGATTTGATGTGGGACGGGTCCTGGATTAGACATTAGCTGGTCCTGTATTGCCTAACCATCTTCTCCTGAATGGCGGACTGCAGGAGTGGAGCGCCGTTGTGTATCGCAGCTCTCCCTGCAGTCCGCCCTTTCACCCTTTTTTATTTTTATTTTTAGTCCTGTCAAAAAACAAATGTTAGTTGGAGGTCTTTTATGTGGTGGGTGGGGGAGGGGAAGGGGGAAACTTTATTTCTTAGTCCCTACCTGGTCGGAGAGGCGGCTTCCCTCCGAGCTGCTTCTTCGCCCCTTCCTCGCGGCCTACCGTCAGACTGGAGCGGCGTTTCCTGTAGTGACCGGCCGGGACTACAGCTTCGGCGGCAGCACAGCACTGGGATACCAACACGGAGCGGGCGATGCCTTACCGGGTCGGCGTGCGGTAAGATCCGGAGTGCGGTGACCGCCGACTCCAACATCGAGGAGCTGTGGCTGCGGATTTAAAACACCGCGGAGCCTGGGATCCTGGGATCCGGATCGCCAGAGTTGGAGCTCCAACCAACGCGGCTCTCCGGGGGGGAGCGGCCGCTCCAGACATTTTCCAAGCAGCTGAGGAGTGTTTACCTGACGCCGGAGTTCCAGCTTTCCGGCAAAGAGGGCCTGAAAACATCGGACTGGCTGTGGAGGCCACAAATAGGCCCCGAAGGTACTGGAAGAGAGAAGGTGGGAGACAGTGAGAACGGGAGGGAAGCATGGAATGCCAACGTCCCCGGGTGTTGTACCTCTTGTGAACAGGTTCACCCACTTAGAAGCTGTCGGGACAGAAGAGGTGTTTACACTGGGCGGCGGACTGGCTTGTGATGCGAATAGGGCTGTTGAGCCAAAACCAAAAAGTCCTAAGGCAGGCAACGCCATTGTAGTGGGAGACTCCATTGTGAGAGGTACGGACAGGGGTTTCTGCGGCAGCAGACGGGATGCGAGGATGGTGTGCTGCTTTCCTGGTGCCAGGATCCAGGATGTCACGGACAGAGTGCAGAAAATCCTCAAGGGCGAAGGTGAACATCCGGAAGTGGTAGTGCTTGTTGGCACAAACGATGTCGGAAAGAAGGGGATGAATATTCTGCAGCGTGACTTTAGAGAGCTCGGAAAAATGCTGAAAAGCAGGACCTCCAGGGTTGTTATCTCCGGTGTGCTTCCAGTTCCTCGTGCTGGCGAGAGCAGGAACAGGGAGATACGGGACCTGAACGTGTGGCTGAGGAACTGGTGCACGGGGCAGGGATTTAGATTCTTAGATCACTGGGATCTGTTTTGGGGTAAGGGGGAACTGTACAAAAGGGACGGATTGCATCTTAACAGGTGTGGGACCAGCATTCTGGCAGGCAGGTTTGCCACTGCTACACGGGTGGTTTTAAACTGAATAAGGGGGGTGGGGTGTCGAATGGGATAGTGGAGGATGGAGTTAAAGGGAAAGGGTTTCTTAAATGTGTGAGCGCAGAGACAGAGGGGTGTAAAATGAGGGTAGAAGCAATAGGTAGCAAGGTGAAAAGTAAAAGTGGCAGGCAGACAAAACCAGGGCAAAAATCAAAAAGGGCCACTTTTCAACATAATTGTATAAGGGTTAAGAGTGTTGTAAAAACAAGCCTGAAGGCTTTGTGTCTCAATGCAAGGAGCATTCGTAATAAGGTGGATGAGTTGAATGTGCAGATAGCTATTAATGACTATGATATAGTTGGGATCACGGAGACATGGCTCCAGGGTGACCAAGGCTGGGAGCTGAACATCCAGGGATATTCAATATTCAGGAGGGATAGAGAGAAAGGAAAAGGAGGTGGGGTAGCGTTGCTGGTTAGAGAGGAGATTAACGCAATGGAAAGGAAGGACATTAGTTTGGAAGATGTGGAATCGGTATGGGTAGAGCTGCGAAACACTAAGGGGCAGAAAACGCTGGTGGGTGTTGTGTACAGGCCACCTAACAGTAGTAGTGAAGTTGGAGATGGTATCAAACAGGAAATTAGAAATGCGTGCGACAAAGGCAAAACCGTTATAATGGGTGACTTCAATCTACATATAGATTGGGTGAATCAAATTGGCAGGGGTGCTGAGGAAGAGGATTTCTTGGAATGTATGCGGGATAGTTATCTAAATCAACATGTAGTGGAACCAACGAGAGAGCAGGCTATTTTAGACTGGGTATTGAGTAATGAGGAAGGGTTAGTTAGCAGTCTTGTTGTACGTGCCCCCTTGGGCAAGAGTGACCATAATATGGTTGAGTTCTTCATTAGGATGGAGAGTGACATTGTTAATTCAGAAACAATGGTTCTGAACTTAAAGAAAGGTAACTTTGAGGGTATGAGACGTGAATTGGCCAAGATTGACTGGCAATTAATTCTAAAAGGGTTGACGGTGGATATGCAATGGAAGACATTTAAAGACTGCATGGATGAACTACAAAAATTGTTCATCCCAGTTTGGCAAAAGAATAAATCAGGGAAGGTAGTGCATCCGTGGATAACAAGGGAAATCAGGGATAGTATCAAAGCGAAGGATGATGCGTACAAATTAGCCAGAAAAAGCAGCATACAGGAGGATTGGGAGAAATTCAGAGACCAGCAGAGGAGGACAAAGGGCTTAATTAGGAAAGGAAAAATAGATTATGAAAGAAAACTGGCAGGGAACATAAAAACTGACTGCAAAAGTTTTTATAGATATGTGAAAAGAAAGAGATTAGTTAAAACAAATGTAGGTCCCTTGCAGTCAGAAACAGGTGAGTTGATCATGGGTAACAAGGATATGGCGGACCAATTGAATAACTACTTTGGTTCCGTCTTCACTAAGGAAGACATAAATAATCTGCCGGAAATAGCAGGGGACCGCGGGTCAAAGGAGTTGGAGGAATTGAGTGAAATCCAGGTTAGCCGGGAAGTGGTGTTGGGTAAATTGAATGGATTAAAGGCCGATAAATCCCCAGGGCCAGATAGGCTGCATCCCAGAGTACTTAAGGAAGTAGCTCCAGAAATAGTGGATGCATTAGTAATAATCTTTCAAAACTCTTTAGATTCTGGAGTAGTTCCTGAGGATTGGCGGGTAGCAAACGTAACCCCACTTTTTAAGAAGGGAGGGAGAGAGAAAACGGGGTATTACAGACCAGTTAGTCTAACATCGGTAGTGGGGAAACTGCTAGAGTCAGTTATTAAAGATGGGATAGCAGCACATTTGGAAAGTGGTGAAATCATTGGACAAAGTCAGCATGGATTTACAAAAGGTAAATCATGTCTGACGAATCTTATAGAATTTTTCGAGGATGTAACTAGTAGCGTGGATAGGGGAGAACCAGTGGATGTGGTGTATCTGGACTTCCAGAAGGCTTTCGACAAGGTCCAACACAAGAGATTAGTATACAAACTTAAAGCACACGGCATTGGGGGTTCAGTATTGATGTGGATAGAGAACTGGCTGGCAAACAGGAAGCAAAGAGTAGGAGTAAACGGGTCCTTTTCACAATGGCAGGCAGTGACTAGTGGGGTACCGCAAGGCTCAGTGCTGGGACCCCAGCTATTTACAATATATATTAATGATCTCGATGAGGGAATTGAAGGCAATATCTCCAAGTTTGCGGATGACACTAAGCTGGGGGGCAGTGTTAGCTGTGAGGAGGATGCTAGGAGACTGCAAGGTGACTTGGATAGGCTGGGTGAGTGGGCAAATGTTTGGCAGATGCAGTATAATGTGGATAAATGTGAGGTTATCCATTTTGGTGGCAAAAACAGGAAAGCAGACTATTATCTAAATGGTGGCCGACTAGGAAAAGGGGAGATGCAGCGAGACCTGGGTGTCATGGTACACCAGTCATTGAAAGTAGGCATGCAGGTGCAGCAGGCAGTGAAGAAAGCAAATGGTATGTTAGCTTTCATAGCAAAAGGATTTGAGTATAGGAGCAGGGAGGCTCTACTGCAGTTGTACAGGGTCTTGGTGAGACCACACCTGGAGTATTGCGTACAGTTTTGGTCTCCAAATCTGAGGAAGGACATTATTGCCATAGAGGGAGTGCAGAGAAGGTTCACCAGACTGATTCCTGGGATGTCAGGACTGTCTTATGAAGAAAGACTGGATAGACTTGCTTTATACTCTCTAGAATTTAGGAGATTGAGAGGGGATCTTATAGAAACTTATAAAATTCTTAAGGGGTCGGATAGGCTAGATGCAGGAAGATTGCTCCCGATGTTGGGGAAGTCCAGGACAAGGGGTCACAGCTTAAGGATAAGGGGGAAATCCTTTAAAACCGAGATGAGAAGAACTTTTTTCACACAGAGAGTGGTGAATCTCTGGAACTCTCTGCCACATAGGGTAGTCGAGGCCAGTTCATTGGCTATATTTAAGAGGGAGTTAGATGTGGCCCTTGTGGCTAAGGTGATCAGAGGGTATGGAGAGAAGGCAGGTACGGGATACTGAGTTGGATGATCAGCCATGATCATATTGAATGGCGGTGCAGGCTCGAAGGGCCGAATGGCCTACTCGTGCACCTAATTTCTATGTTTCTATGTTTCTATGACCTCGGGTGATTCACAGAGGAAGAAGACTTACCTTTTTGTTGCCTTTCCCCACAGTGGAAAAATTTGATTCTGTTGTGGGGGGACGTTCTTGTTGAATTCTATAATGTGTTATGTCATTTTTCTGATTTTTTAATTTTTCTATGGATGTACGGAAACTTTATTATTTCTTTTATTATTTATTTTATGTAAAGCACTTTGGTTTCAACGCAAGTTGATTTAAACGTGCTATATAAATAAAATGTACTTACTTACTTACTTACTTACTTACTTACTTACTTACTTACTTACTTACTTACTTACTTACTTACTTACTTACTTACTTACTTACTTACTTACTTACTTACTTACTTACTTACTTACTTACTTACTTACTTACTTACTTACTTACTGAATATTCTTGTTCATCAGACTGAAGCCACTTTTCCCAACAACTGCTGATGGACCAAGTATCGATCAGTGCACGGGCATTTTACCAGGTTGGTTCCACATGGTTTGGTTCAGTTTCGTTTATTGTCGCGTGAGCCGATGTGCGGTGAAAAGCCTTTTTTAATTTTATTTTCTCTCTCTTTTCTATTTTTTTTGTTGCGTTACTATACATGATTATTATACACAACTCTGGCAGGTTGAGTTCAGTCCTGATCTTAAATGCTGTCTGCGAGGAGTTTGCATGTTCACCCTGTGACCGCATGGGTTTCCCCTGGGTTTCGTCCCACATCCCAAAGACATGCAGGTTGGCAGGTTCATTGATATCTGGAAATTGCGCCTAGTGTGTATGTATGTGTGTGTGTGTGTACGAGTGTGTGTGTATGTGTGTGTGTGGGAGTGTGTGTGTGTGTGTGTGTGTGTGTGTGTGTGTGTGTGTGTGTGTGTGTGTGTGTGTGCGCAGTGCATGTGTGTTTCTGTGTGTGTGTGTGTGTGTGTGTGTGTGTGTGTGTGTGTGTGTGTGTGTGTGTGTGTGTGTGTGTGTGTGAGTATGTGCGTGCGAGTGTGCTGTGTGTGTGCAAGTGTGTGTGTGCATGTGAAGAGAGTGTGTGTATGTGAGTGTGTGTGGCTGCGAGTGTGGTGTCTGTGCGAGTGTGTGTGTCTGCGAATGTGAGTGTGTGTGTGGCTGTGCGAGTGTGTGTGTGTATGTGAGTGTATGTGTGCGTGTGAGTGTCTGTGTCTGTGCGAGTGTGTGTGTCTGTGCGAGTGTGTGTGTGTGTGCGATTGTGTGTGTGTATATGTGTGGGAGTGTGTGTGTGTGTGTGTGTGTGTGTGTGTGCGTGCGCGTGTATGTGTGCGTGTGCGCGTGGTGCATGTGTGTTTCTGTGCGAGTGTGTGGGTGCGTGCGAGTGTGCGTGTCTGTGCAAGTGCGTGTGTGTGTGTGCAAGTGTGTGTGTGCATGTGAGAGAGTGTGTGTATGTGTGTGCGAGTGTGTATGTCTGTGCGAGTGTGTGTGTCTGTGCGAGTGTGTGTGTCTGTGCGAATGTGTGTGTGTGTGTATGTGAGTGTATGTGTGTGTGAGTGTGTGTGTCTGTGTGAGTGTGTGTGTGAGTGTGTGTGTGTGAGTGTGTGTCTGTGCGAGTGTGTGTGTGTGTGTGTGTGTGTGAGTGTGTGTGTCTGTGCGAGTGTGTGTGTGTCTGTGCGAGTGTGTGAGTGTGTGTGTGTGTGTGTGTGTCTGTGCGAGCGTGTGTGTGTCTGTGTGAGTGTGTGTGTGTGTGTGAATGTGTGTGTCTGTGTGAGTGTGTGTGTGTGTGTGTGAGTGTGTGTGTCTGCGAGTGTGTGTGTCTGTGCGAGCGTGTGTGTGTCTGCAAGTGTGTGAGTGTGTGTGAGTGTGTGTGTGTGAGTGTGTGTGTGTCTGTGCGAGTGCGTGTGTCTGCGAGCGTGTGTGAGTGGTAGAAACTGGGGAAAGTAATGGGAATGTGGGGGAACAGGTTACAGGGAATTGCTACGTGAGCTGGCATTGTCTTCGTTTAGTTTAGTTTAGTTTAGTTTAAAGATACAGCATAGTTCAGAAGGATGAGGGGCAAACTTCATTACAACATGAATAGTGAAAGGCCTGGATAAAGTGGATGTGGGGATAATGTTTCCACTAGTGGGAGAGTCTAGGACTAAAGGTCATAACCTCAGAATAAAATGATGTTCCTTTGGGAAAGATATGAGGAAGAATTTCTTTAGTCAGACGGTAGTGAATTTGTGGAATTCTTTGCCACAGAAGGCTGTGGAGGCCGTCAATGGAATTTTTTAAGGCACAGATTGATATATTCTTGATTTGTATGGGTGTCAGGGGTTACGGGAAGAATGGAGGAAAATGAGGTTGAGAGGGAACGATAGATCAGCCATGAATGAATGGCAGAGTAGACTCGATGGGCCGAATGGCCAAATGCTACTTGGAACTTATGAACATATTGAATTGAATACATTTTATTGGCCAAGTACGTATACATACAAGGAATTTGCCTTGGTGCTTTGACAATAGACAATAGGTGCAGGAGTAGGCCATTCGGCCCTTCGAGCCAGCACCGCCATTCAATGCGATCATGGATGATCATCCACAATCAGTACCCCGTTCCTGCCTTCTCCCCATATCCCCTGACTCCGCTATCTTTAAGTGTTCTCTCTTGAAAGCATCCAGAGAACCGGCCTCCACCGCCCTCTGAGGCAGAGAATTCCACAGACTAAGAACTCTCTGTGTGAAAAGGTTTTTCCTCATCTCCTTTCTAAATGGCTTACCCCTTATTCTTAAACTGTGGCCCCTGGTTCTGGACTCCCCCAACACCGGGAACATGTTTCCTGCCTCTAGGTGTGTCTGAGGAGTTAACCATATACTTTGTATTTCCAGCATCCTGGCCCTAGAATGTCAATGGAGACAACGAGATTGCTGCAAGGAAATCAACACTGAAGATCTCAAGTACTTCTCTCTCAGTATCTCTGATATCCCCCTCAACCCCAATGCTTGTTGCATGGCGCACACTTAATACTGAGGTGCAGAGACCCTGGTTTCACAGACTGTGGGATTCTTGGTTTCTCTACCAGAAAATATTCTACTGAGAATAGTTTCATTTAGATTAATTTATTATTTTACTATTATTATTAGCTTAGTTTATTTTTAGCTTAGAGATACAGCGCAGAAACAGGTCCTTCGGCTCTCCGAGCCCTCGGCAGCCAGCGATCACCCTGTACTCTAGCACTCCCCTGCACACTAGGGACAATTTACAATCTTAACTGGCTAAATGCCCTACAAACCTATCCAATGTGGCTTTGGAGTGTGGGAGGAAACCGGAGCACCAGCAGAAAACTCATGCAGTCACGAGGAGAACGTGCAAACTCCATACAGACAGCAAACTTGGTCAGGATCGAACTGGGTTTCTGGCCCTGTAAGGCTGCAAGTGGAGCAAGGAGATAATTAACCACAAATGTTTTTGGTTTAGAAGCACTCCCTCTTCTCCCCTCTCCCATCGGGCAAAAGGTATCAAAATGTGAAAACGCACACCTCCATATTTAGGGACCTTATCAGGAAACGGAGCCATCCTACCAACAACTAGAGAGCGGTCCTGAGCTACCATCTACCCCATTGGAGACCTTTGGACTATCATTGTACAGACTTTATCTTGCACTAAACGTTATTCCCTTCAACGTGTATCTGTACACTGGGAACGGCTCGATTGTAATCATGTATTGTCTTTCTACTGACTGGATAGCACGCAACAAAAGCTTTTCTCTGTACCTCAACAATAACCTAAACTAATTAAGTAAATGACAAGGAAAAGAAACAAGTCTATCGGCATCTTAAGGTTGAAGTTCAACAGGAAAGCTAGGATGTATAGAACAGTGGAGTCAGCACTGAGCTCTGCGGCACTCTGCTGGACACAGGCATCGAATCAAAATGATACTGAACCTGGACTAGGGTTGCTAACTTTCTCACTCCCAAATAAGGGACAAACGGTCAAAATATGGGACAAGTTCCCGACGGCAATTCATTGACTGACTCGGCCGTGGCTGGGTGAATGATGAGTTGGCCCGGGTGCTGGACTGCACACAAAGCCCAGCTGTCGGGCCAGCTGAGGAGTTTAAGCCCGCGCGACGTCGCTCGCAAAGTCCGGCAACCCGTCCAACTCATGAACCGATGATCGGCCATGAGAAGGAGGGGCGGTGGTGCCAGTGGTAAGCGAAGGTCCGAAGGTTGGACACCTGGCCGGGCTGCCGACCAACGGGCGAGGCACTGCTGCTGCACTCCATGGGCTGCACTATGTTGGGATGGGTGAGGCAGAGCCGGACGTGGCGCTCTGACCCGAGAGTCCCCTCGACCCGAGTAGTTGCAGTCAAATACGGGACAAGGGCGGTCCCATATGGGACAAACCAATTTAGCCCTATATACGGGATGGCCCGGCTAATACGGGACAGTTGGCAACCCTAGAAGTCGGTGAGTCGAGGATAGGCTGAGTGGGTGTTGAAGGTCGGTGGGTCGAGGACGGGACGCATGAGTGGGAGAGGTCGGTCGGTCCTGGATGGGCTGCATGTGTCGGAAGTCGGCCGAGGATGGGTTGCCAGGAGAACACAGACGGGCCCGGCGTGGGGGGGGGGGGGGGGGGGCACTGGACAAAGAGGGACCATCAGGAACACAGTGAATACTTTAGTAACTTTGTCAGCACTCTATAAGTGGTGACCCTACATACTTGTGCATTGTATGCAAAACAAAGAATTGCACTGAACCTAGGTACAGGTGGCAATAAAGTTCCTTTAATTCATTCATTCATTCATTGAGTTTTTCTTGTCCCATTTATTTAACTGTGTCAAGGCATTTTAGATTCTCATGTGACATTGGGATTATTGATCTTGGTTAGACATTTAAACACTTAGCTTATGTGTTTGTTAACATGTAGACAGCTTATTCCTGAATATGAAGTTAGTTATTGTCCTCTTGTACAGCATGTATAGGTAGTTATGCTGGAGGACAACAACTGACTTCATATTCATACGGGTAGTTTAGATACTACTTTGGCTTTGGGCTTGGTTGTCTTGTTTGAGCGCTTATCCTGGTGTTACAGCTCAACTTCATTTGTGTTTTAGCAGTAATTCGAACTGAAACTATGCTGACCCCCTTTGGTAGATCGTTGAGTGAAACTGAGCAACACAGACCGGACATAATACAAATATAGAAACAGTGACTCTCACTAATCTACTCATTCCCTTTCCCAGTGTGACGTCTATTTCGATCTGTGGTCACCAGTTGATTTTAGTTCGTGCCTGTAACATAGACACATAGAAAAATAAGTGCAGGAGTAGGACATTCAGCCCTTTGTGCCATCACCGTCATTCAATATTATCATGGCTGATCATCCAAAATCAGTATCCCCCCCCCCCCCCCCCCCCATTCCTGCTTTTCCCCCATATCCCTTGATTCCTTTAGCCCTAAGAGTTAAATCTAACTCTCTCTTGAAAACATCCAGTGAATTGGCCTCCACTGCCTTCTGTGGCAGAGATTTCCACAGATTCACAACTCTCTGGGTGAAAAGTTTTTCCTTTTCTCAGTCCTAAATGGCTGACCCCTTATTCTTAAACTGTGACCCCTGGTTTTGGACTCCCCCAGTGAGGGGGACTGACTACCATCAGGGAAATTTGCTCTCCTGAAACGTCTTATCAATTCCATTGCCCTAATTAAAATCTGCAAGGAGGAATAACAATTATTTAAAATGTAGATAGACAGGGCTTGAGGCCTATATATATATATATATATATATCAATATATATATCACATATATATTAAAAAATATATCACACACACACACACACACACACACACATATATATAATATACATTTATAGAGCCACTAGTTTAGAATACAACAAGGGTTGTATTTGGCATGATTCCTACAAAGGCATTAATTTCAGGTTATAAATTTCCTTCAGATTTTTTGTGTCATTATCACACTACAAATAAATGCCCGGTTCATGTATCCTCTGTCATTTATCTGGTATTTGTGCTGAGTGTATCCTGTAAGTTTGCTCACAGGATGCGTTCTATCCCCTGCCAAGTCTTTCCGGAATGCCACTGGAATTTGAGCCGTGATACTCCTCAGATTTAGTCAGCGCGTTGAATCTGCTGCCGGATCTGCTGAAGGATTAGATGTTTCCGCTGCACCACCTGACCTCACCCATTTGCACATAGTACCAGTGTGAGTCAAATGACACCACCAACAAACCGTGATAATGAATCGATAGAAAGCTTCCTGTTTGAGATATGGTGCAAAAGATGATTGCTAAAGGTTACTCTTTCGATCTAGTTGGCATGGAAGAATATCCTGTATTTAGTCATAGTCACACAAACATACAGATGTACAGCACGGGGGGGGGGGGGGGGGGGGGGGGTCGGGGCGGCATGGTGGTGCAACGGTAGAGTTTGTGCCTTAC
This sequence comes from Amblyraja radiata, assembly GCF_010909765.2. NCBI lineage: Eukaryota > Metazoa > Chordata > Chondrichthyes > Rajiformes > Rajidae > Amblyraja > Amblyraja radiata. The sequence goes on from NC_045965.1 coordinate 13,229,416, forward strand.
AGTGCCAGAGACCCGGGTTCGATCCTTACTACGGGTGCTGTCTGTATGGAGTTTGTACGTTCTCCCTGTGACCACGTGTATTTTTTCGGGGTGCTCCGGTTTCCTCCCAAATTCCGAAGGCATGCAGGTTTGCAGGTTAATTGGCATCTGTAGGAATTGTCCTTAATGTGTAGAATGGAAATAGTGTACGGCTGATCGCTGGTCGGTGTGGATTCGGTATGCTAAAGGGCCCGTTTCCACGCTGTATCTCTAAACTAAACCAAACTAAAGCACAGAAACAGGCCCTTCGGTCAAACTTGTCCATGCTGAATAAGATGCCCCATCTAAACGAGCCCCATTTGCCTACATTTGGCCCATATCCCTGCAAACCTTCCCTGTCCAAGTATATTTTATATGAAAGATATACACAAAATGCCAGAGTAACTCAGCGGGACAGGCAGCATCTTATTATATACAAGATTGTTTACCTATCTCAACCACTTCATCTGTCAACTTGTTCCATATATCCATCACCCTCTGTGTGAAGAAGTTGACCCTCAGATTCTTTTAAAAACTCTCCTCTCTCACAAACCCATGCCTTCTACTTTTCTATTCCCCTTCCCTGGGTTAAAGACTATGCTATTCACATAATAATAATAATAATAATAATAATAATAATAATAATAATAATAATAATAATAATAATAATAATAATAATAATAATAATAATAATAATAATAATAATAATTATTATTATTATTATATTTATAATAAGCCTTTATTGTCATTGTACTTAGAAATACAATGAAATTAGGAGAGCTACTCCTGATCAGTGAAACCAAAACAAGTCCAAACAAGACAAAAACACAACCAATACATTATTTAACTGCTTAAAATAGTAGATACATTATATTTGTCACACCTAGGTAGAACATTGCACTGGGAGAATATTACACTTTAAAATTTAATAAATACTTTAAAAGATTTTTTTTTAAAAAGAAGAAATATTAGCTGTGGTCTGTTTTATAGTGGAATGGATGACAGCATCTCTCATGTCGTGTGGATATTTGAGGAATTTAGAGCTCTGATGGCCCAGGGAAAGAAACGGTTCTTGAGTCTGTGTGTCCGGCTTTTGACACACCTGTATCGCCTACCAGAGGGCAGCAGATTGAATAGGAACTATCCAGGATGGGAGGGGTCTTTGATCATTTTCCTGCCTCTACAGATGCACCGAGAGCTGGAGATGTCTTCCATGGAAGGCAGAGGGCAGCCGATGATTTTCTGGGCAGTTTTGATCTCTCTTGCCCCTCATGATTTCATACACCTCCAAAAGGCCATCCCTCAGTCTTCTACACTCAATGTCAATTTTCCACAGTTAACGCCCCTGTAAAACACTTCAAAACATTTTACTTGTTGAAGGCATTATATGAATATATGCTATGGCTTGAATATCTATTGATACCACTATTGTTGGACGAATAATAGGCAGGGATATTGATAATGTGATTGAATGGTGCCAGGGCAATAATCTTGCTGTCAATGTTAGCAAGACCAAGTAACTGATTGTTCAGTTCAGTTCAGTTTAGTTTATTGTCATGTGTACCGAGGTACAGTGAAAAGCTTTTGTTGCGTGCTATCCAACCAGCAGAAAGACAATACATGATTACAATCGATCCATTTACAGTGTATAGATACACGATAAGGGAATAACATTTAGTGCAAGGTAAATCCAGTAAAGTCCAATCAAGGATAGTCTGTGGGTCACCAATGAGGTAGATAGTAGTTCAGCACTGCTCTCTGGTTGTGGTATGATGGTTCAGTTGCCTGATAACAGCTGGGAAGAAACTGTCCCTGAATCTGGAGGTGTGTGTATCTGGAGATTCAGGGACAGTTTCTTCCCAGCTGTTACCAGGCAACTGAACCATCCTATATAACCATATAACCATATAACAATTACAGCACGGAAACAGGCCATCTCGACCCTTCTAGTCCGTGCCGAACACGTATTCTCCCCTAGTCCCATACACCTGCGTTCAGACCATAACCCTCCATTCCTTTCCCGTCCATATAACTATCCAATTTATTTTTAAATGATAAAAACGAACCTGCCTCCACCACCTTCACTGGAAGCTCATTCCACACAGCCACCACTCTCTGAGTAAAGAAGTTCCCCCTCATGTTACCCCTAAACTTCTGCCCCTTAATTCTCAAGTCATGTCCCCTTGTTTGAATCTTCCCTACTCTCAGTGGGAAAAGCTTATCCACGTCAACTCTGTCTATCCCTCTCATCATTTTAAAGACCTATCAAGTCCCCCTTAACCTTCTGCGCTCCAAAGAATAAAGCCCTAACTTGTTCAACCTTTCTCTGTAACTTAGTTGCTGAAACCCAGGCAACATTCTAGTAAATCTCCTCTGTACTCTCTCTATTTTGTTGACATCCTTCCTATAATTAGGCGACCAAAATTGTACACCATACTCCAGAATTGGCCTCACCAATGCCTTGTACAATTTTAACATTACATCCCAACTTCTATACTCAATGCTCTGATTTATAAAGGCCAGCACACCAAAAGCTTTCTTTACCACCCTATCTACATGAGATTCCACTTTCAGGGAACTGTGCACAGTTATTCCCAGATCCCTCTGTTCACCTGCATTCTTCAATTCCCTACCATTTACCATGTACGTCCTATTTTGATTTGTCCTGCCAAGATGTAGCACCTCACACTTATCAGCATTAAACTCCATCTGCCATCTTTCAGCCCACTCTTCCAACTGGCATAAATCTCTCTGTAGACTTTGAAAATCTACTTCATTATCCACAACCCCACCTATCTTAGTATCATCTGCATACTTACTAATCCAATTTACCACACCATCATCCAGATCATTGATGTACATGACAAACAACAGTGGACCCAACACAGATCCCTGTGGCACCCCACTAGTCACTGGCCTCCAACCTGACAAACAACCATCCACCATTACTCTCTGGCATCTCCCATTCAGCCACTGTTGAATCCATCTTGCTACTCCACCATTAATACCCAACCATTGAACCTTCTTAACCAACCTTCCGTGAGGAACCTTGTCAAAGGCCTTACTGAAGTCCATATATACAACATCCACTGCTTTACCCTCATCAATTTCCCGAGTAACCTCTTCAAAAAATTCAAGAAGATTAGTCAAACATGACCTTCCAGGCACAAATCCATGTTGACTGTTCCTAATCAGACCCTGTTTATCCAGATGCTTATATATATTATCTCTAAGTATCCTTTCCATTAATTTGCCCACCACTGACGTCAAACTAACAGGTCTATAATTGCTAGGTTTACTCTTAGACCCCTTTTTAAACAATGGAACAACATGCGCAGTACGCCAATCCTCCGGCACTATTCCCAATCCTCCGGCACACATCCTACCACAACTAGAGAGCAGTCATGAACTACTATCATTGGTGACCCTCGGACTATCGTTGATTGGACTTTGCTGACTTTACTGGGGTGGCCTGTGTTCACCACTCTCTGCAGGATCAATAGTCAAGTGGCCCCAATGTCAACCATCAGCAAGAATTGTGGGATATGCACAAGAAAAATAAATTGTTGAAACATAATTTGGTATTCAATAAAAATGTTCCAAGTTCCTAGATAGATTGGCTACAAGGATGAGCAAATTTAGATTGTTTTCTGTGGAGCATTGGATGTTGAGGTGAGACATGATAGAAGTATATAAAACTAGGAGAGGAATAGGTAAGGCAGACAGAACCTTTCTCCCATGTGGAAACATCAAAGATTAGGGAGTGTAGCTATGTGAGAGGGGCTAAGTTTAAAAGAGATGAGCGGGACATGTTTTTTTTCCCAAAGATTGGTGGGTGTCTGGAATGTGCTGTCAGGGGTAGTGGTGGTGGTAACCAGAGAGCAGTGCTGAACTACTATCTACCTCATTGGTGACCCTCGGACTATCCTTGATCGGACTTTGTTTGCTTTATCTTGCACTGATTGTTAATCCCTTGTCATGTATCTATACACTGTAAATGGCTCGATTGTAATCATGTCTTGTCTTTCCGCTGACTATAGCTCGCAACAAAGGTGTACCTCGGTACACATGACAATAAACTGAACTGTAACTCAAAGCAGATATGATAGTGGTGTTTAAGAGGCTTTTATGTAGGGAAGGAAGCCGCTGAGGTTGTTCTCCCGTTCCGACGTCGGAGTTCCACCATCCCGGCGAGCGGGCCTGAGCATCGGGCCGCCCGTAGCAGCGACAGCGAGGGGTTCGGGAGCCCCCCTGACCACGAGTGAACAACAGAGGACAACAGAGGAGGAGGACTGAACTTTGGTGCCTTCCCTCACAGTGGGAAACTTTGATTCCGCTGTGTGGGGATGTTTATGTTAAAGACTATCGTGTTCTATGTTCTTTATTTTATTCATTTGGCTGTATGGTGACAAATTTCACTGTACCAATTGGTACATGTGACAATAAATGTCTCTTGTCTCTTGTCTTGAAGGGATATAGATCACACGCAGGAAGAGGAAATTAGATAATTAGGCATCGTGTTCAGCACAGCCATTGTGGGCTGAAGGGCCTGTTACTGTGCTATACTGTTCTACGTTCTATGAAAGCTATTTGGCGGCTTCAGAAATACTAGCATTTGGGAAAACATGGATTGTGCTGCCACCTAGTGCCATTAACATTAAATTACAGATTTAAAAGCTAGTTGAAAACTAAGTCTGAACCAATTGGGATTGAAAGTTATTAGGAGGTGGCTAGCTCAGATTTCAAAACACGTTTGAATTGAAGTGAACTTGTCTTATTCTTGCAACAGGGTGAGCCCATTTCCAAATGCTGTCTGAAGAAACCAAACCGTTTTGGGTGATCACTTTGCCCGTGTTCAGTCAACAGGAGTGACCCAACCTGCAACTTTGATGCACCAGCCCACTCCCATTTTGAACGTCGTGTTCAGTTTTGGTCACCCTATTACAAGAACGATGTTGTTAAGCTGGACAGAGTGCAGAGGAGTTTTCTGAGGATGTTGCCAGGACTCGAGGGTCTGAGCTATAGGGAGTGGTTGAGCAGTCTGGGAGTCTATTCCCTGGAGTGCAGGAGGATGAGGTGTACAAGATCATGAGGGATAGCTAGGGTAAATGCACAGATTTGTTTACTCAGAGTAGGGGAATCAAGAACCAGAGGACATAGGTTTAAAATGATGGGGGTGGGAAGATTTAATAGGAACCCGAGCGACCATTTTTGTTTTAACACTAAGGGTGTTAGATGCACGGAATAAGCCACCAGAGGAGGAATTTGTGGCAGGTACTATCACAATGTTTAAGAAACATTTAGACAGGTACATGGATAGGACAGGTTTAAAGGGATATGGGCCAAACAAAGGCAGATGGGATTAGCATAAACGGTGCATGTTGGTCAGCGTAGGCAAGTTGGGCCGAAGGGTCTGTTGCTATGCTGCATGATTCTATGACTCCTCCACTATCATGGGTCTCTCAGAGCTCCAACGATGAAGAATGTGAACCTCTCTTCATAATGCCTCCAGTGACGAAGAGGAGAATTTACATTGATATTCAGTGATATAAACTAAAACAAGAAACATAGAAAAAATATAGGAGTAGGCCTTTCGGCCCTTTAAGCCAGCACCGCCATTCAATATGATTACGACAGGGCTGCCAACTCTCATGCTTTGAGCGTGAGACTCACGCCCTCAAGCAAACTCTCACGCACTTCACGCTCATCAGAAATTTCTCACGCTCAGTGGTGAGAAATTTTGAGATCAACGAAAATTTCAAAACTCGGTTAAACTACATGGTCCACGGGCGTTGGAGAGCAGGGGCTGCGGGAGGGATGGGAGCAGAACCAGCGGCGGGAACAGATGCGGGGAATCGGGACTTGCGAGTGTTTGCGGCGCTGTCGAGTGTTTGCGGCGCCGCGAGTCGCTCGCTGCAGCTCCGGCCATGGAGCACTCCGGGCAGTGCGAGTGTCCCGGGCCGTCGGGGGCGTCGGAGGCGTTGTACCGCTGCCGCGAGAGTCTCTGTGCCGAAGAGACAGACTCTCAAAGGGAGGTGGAGAGAGAGAGGGGAACGAGACAGGGAGGCAGGGGGGGGGGGAGAGACAGAGGGAGTGTGAATGGAGAGAGAGAAGAGAGAGAGGGGGAAGAGTGAGGTGGGAGGGGGGGAAGAGAGCGAGGGAAGAGAGAGAGGGGTGAGAGGGAAGAAAGGGAAGAGAGGGGGTGGAGGAGAGGGTAGGAGAGCATGGGAGAGAGGGGGAAGAGGGAGGGTGGTAAAAGAGAGGGGGGGGAGAGAGTGATGGGGGGGGCAAAGAGAAAGAGGAGAGAGAGAGGAGAAAGAGAGAGGGGAGAGAGAGAGCCAGGGGGAGAGTGAGGTGGGAGGGAGAAATGGGGGAGAGTGGGAAAGAGAGATGAGAGAGAGAGGGGGGGAAGAGAGAGGTGAGAGGAGAGACAGGGAGAGAGGGGAGTGTAGAGAGGGAGAGATAGAGAGGGAGGGAGAAAGAGAGAGGGGGGAAGAGAGGGAGAGAGAGAGAGAGAAAAGAGGGGAGAGAGAGACGAAAGAGAGGGGGAGAGAGAGTTAGGGGAAAGAGGGGAGAGAGAGTAAGGGGAAAGAGAGGGGAGAGAGAGTAAGGGGAAAGAGAGGGGAGAGGGGGAGAGAGAGGAGAGAGGGGACGAGAGAGGGGGAGAGTGAGGTGGGAGGGAGAGAGGGGGAAGAGAGAGGGAGAGAGAGAGGGGAGAGGGGAAGAGAGGAGAGAAGGGGGAAGAGAGAGGGGGGAGAGAGAGAGAGGGGGAGAGAGAAGAGAGAGGGAAGTGGAGAGTGAGAGGGGTGAGACAGGGGAGAGAGAGAGGGGGAGGGGAGAGAGAGGGGGGGTTGAGAGGAGAGAGCGGAAGAGAGAAAGGGATGAGAGTGAGGTGGGAGGGAGAGAGAGAGGGGAGAGAAGGAGAGGTGTAGAGAGAGGGGAGAGAGGGGGAGAGAGGGGGGAGAGGGAGAGGGGGATAGAGAGGCAGAGCTGCCAACTCCCATGCATTGAGCGTGAGAATCACGCATTTCACCAAATTCTCACACTGATCACAAATTTCTCTCGCTCTGTTGTGAGAAATTCTGTGATCAACGAAAATTAAAAAACTCATATCAACTGCATGGGCCGCGGGTGTTGGAAGCGGAAGCAGCGGCGGGGACAGATGCGGACGGGGAGCGGGGCTGGTGAGTGTTTGCCGGGCTGGCGAGTCGCTCACTGCAGCTCCGGCCATGGAGCAGCCTCAGTGCAAGAGTCCCAGGCCGTCGGAGGTGTTGAAGCGTTGCGCCGCTGCCGTGAGAGTCTCTGTGCCGAATTCGCCCAGGTGACCAGCATGGATCAGGCTGCGGCTCGGTGCATCCTGGAGGACAACCAGTGGCTGCTGGAAGTATGTACCAAGCACTGGGTAGATACGGTGGAAGATAGTGGACTTCAAATGGGGGTGGTTGGTGAAAGCCTAGATTTTCACTTACTGTAACTGCAGGAAAAATGTTCCCGATGTTGGGGGCGCTCAGAACCATGGGTCCCAGTTTAAGAATAAAGGGGGGGCCAGTTAGGACTGAGATGAGAACAAACTTTCTTCACGCAGAGTTGTGAATCTGTGGAATTCTCTGCCACAGAAGGCAGTGCAGTCCAATTCACTGGATGTTTTCAAGAGAGAGTTACATTTAGTTCTCGGGGCTAACGACATCAAGGGATATGGGGAAAAACAGGAAAGAGGTACTGATTTTAGATGAATAGCCATGATCATATTGAATGGCAGTGCTGGCTCGAAGGGCCGATGGCCTATTCCTGCACCTATTTTCTATGTTTCTATGCTTGAGTATATGGCAATAAAACTCGATCACTTGATTTTGAAGCATTCATGCATGGTGGAGGTATAATGTAGTCATAGAGTGATACAGTGTGAAAACAGGCCCTTCGGTGCAACTTGCCCACACCCACCAACATGTCCCAGCTACGCCACCTGCTTTTGGTCCATACCTCCAAACCTGTCCTATCCATGTATCAGTCTAACTTTTTCTTAAATGTTGGGATGGTCCCTGCCTCAACTACCTCCTCTGGCAGCTTGTTCCATACACCCATCACCCTTTGTGTGGATAAAGTTACCCCTTAAAAAGTTACCTCTTAAAAATACTTCATACAAAAAACATTGAAATCATACTTCTACAGTGCACTAAAACATGATTTTAATACATCAAATTTCAAAAAGTTCCTACCCTGGGAGGGGGGACACCCTTCTTCCACACCCTCTCCCCACTCGGTTGCTCCACTCCCTCACCGGGTACCCCCAAGGCCAGTGATCAGTGATCGCACAGCCTCCCCCCTTTCAAAAACGCTCCAATCCACAGCACGAGGACCCAACTGAAACTTGAACTCAGGAATAGATGAAAAGCTATACTTTATAACCTATGAACCTATCTCCATTGATGTATTACAGGTAACCCATTCCACCTCCCTTGTTTTTCTGTTGTGTTTTTTTTTTTTTTTGCTTTCTTTTTTATTTGTAACTTTCTACCCTCTCTTTTTCCCTCTTTCTATAAAAAATAAAAACACTAGAAGCAGAAGTAATTGATAATGGAAAATTTTAATAATGTATGACTGATGTATATGAAAAGTTTTTTTACTATAATATGTAACTACATTTTATAATATGTCTACTTCTAATAAATAAATAAAAAAAATAAAAAAGAATACTTCATACAAAAAACATTGAAATCATACTTCTACAGTGCACTAAAACATGATTTTAATACATCAAATTTCAAAAAGTTCCTACCCTGGGAGGGGGGGACACCCTTCTTCCACACCCTCTCCCCACTCGGTTGCTCCACTCCCTCACCGGGTACCCCCAAGGCCAGTGATCAGTGATCGCACAGCCTCCCCCCTTTCAAAAACGCTCCAATCCAATTTAAAGCATATATATTGCATTCAAGTGTAAGTTAAAAGACTCGCTACAGTATGCACCATATTGCACAATTTCAAGCTGAAAAATGCAAATGTTCTGTACCAATGGGAGGAGGACACTCCCCTCCCCCCCCCCCCCCCCGGTCGCTATACTCCCTCGGGCTTGGTCTCTCGCAATTTCTCACTCCCAACTGTCACTCAATGTTGGCAGCCCTGTTATGATCACCCTAAATCAGTACCCCGTTCCTGCTTTCTCCCTTGATTCCGTTAGCCCTGAGAGCTGTATCTAACTCTCTCTTGAAAACATCCAGTGAATTGGCCTCCGCTGCCTGCAGTGGCAGAGAATTCCACGAAACTATTGCGACAGTGGGCAAACTAACCAGGGCACTGTTATTTGCAAGACCACTCAAGTACCAGTAACGTCAGGAACACTGCTGTTACAGTTGCAGACCACAATTAGTGCCAATGGGTGTGTTACAGTGTACGTTGCTGCAAGTAAAATCTTTGTTGTTTTGTTCAACAATTGAATTACAATTAAACACTGTTGACTCTTGATTCATACTGCATGGTGGCGCAGCGGTAGAGTTGCTGCATTACAGCGTCAGAGACCCGGGTTCAATCCCAACTGCAGGTGGTGACTGTTCGGAGTTTGCACGTTCTCCCAGTGACCACGTGGGTTTTCTCCGGGTGCTCTGGTTCCAGCCCCCACTCGAAAGACATACAAGTTTGCAGATTCTACAAAAATTGTAAATTGACCCTAGTGTGTAGGGTAGTGCTAGTGTACGGGGTAATCGTTTCCATGCAGTGTCTCTAGAGTCTAAATTACTAAAAGGAATCAACAAGCACCACTAAGTGGCTGCTTCTCCAGAGAAAAAAACTGCTTAAGCACCCGTCTGTCCATCTCTCTCCACGGATGCTGCCTGACCCGATGCGTTTCCCCAGCAGTTTCTTCACTCAAGATTTCAGCATCTGCAGTCGCTTGTGCCATAGAACTTGGCTGAGCTGTTTCTATGTGAAATACATGATTGAAATGATTCTGCTGGGGCTGTCCATAGCAATGAAGGTATAAGAGACTGAAAGCTGTTACTTCCACGTTGAGGAACAGCTTCTTCCCTACACCCATTAGGTTATTAAACACTGCAATCTCCAACTAGGCTCCAAACTATAGACTTAGAAGCATTTATTTTTACTTATTGAAAAAAAAATTGTTGTTGTTGTTTATTGTGAGTTTTTAGAGTACCATGTTTAAATGTTAGTTGTGCGGCTGTAAGAATTTCATCATGTATGAAGGAACTGGAGATGCTGGTTTACACAGAGGATAGACATAACTGCTGGAGTAACCCAGTGGGTCAGGAATAGGTGACGTTTCAGGTTGAGAAGAAGAGTCTCAACGCGAAACGTCAGCTATTCCTTTTCTCCAGAGATGCTGCCTGACCCGCTAAGTCACTCCAGTAAGAATTTCATTGTTCCATTTCAGGGCATATGACAATAAAACATTCTTGACATATAATCAAGAAACCCAATGTACAATAAACCAGTTTCTAGCTCTGAATTTCTTTTTTATTAAAATTGTACACAAAGGTCAAACAGGATTAAGTCACTTTATTTGAAATGCTTGAACTCTTACAAACAGTGCATTTTGTTCATTTACCACTAAGCACACGGTCGAAACATTTGTACATGGCAGTGAACAACTTTGTTGGTGTTAATGGCTCAGTCTAATTAACAATGCTTCAGGGCACCGTCTGCAATTTATGAACTTGCATTTATGGACAAACATCAGAAATGTTCTGAAACAAACATTTCGAACTTGTGGAGATGGGCTTCACAAATTCAAAGCTGTAATTACACCTGCAAATGTACATAACATGTTACACAATTAACGGTTTTAAATGGAGAAAGAGAAAAAAATGCCAGGCTTTGTTCAGTTTTCTACGTTAATGGTGCAAACACACGAGATGCAAGAATCTTTCGATCTGTCAAGTGTGATTAATGGAAACTGGCAAATAGCACTTGCAGGGGTTACTAGCAAATTTATAATTACATGTCACAGTACTTGGTCAATCACATATCGATTTGGGGAGATTATTGCCTGATATACCTTTTAAATATTTAAACCGATTCATTCCAGGTAACAAATTCATTCATTCGTTGATCATTCCACTCTAAATGTATTTCCATCCCTCTGGTTTGACTACATTTAACATGATTCCATTTAATGATTCAATGAATGAGGAATTTTCACCCCTCTGGTTTCAATACATTTAACATGATTTGGTTGAGTCATATGTAGATGTCAGATATATTCCATGATACCAACTCTATGCTTGCCGATTATTTAGCGGACATGTTGCACAAAACGTATCTCTGGAATAAATCTACAATATTTATAAACATGTGCAAAGTCTTCTGTGGACTTCCAGACAATCAGTTGCACCTAATGAATGGAGGATTCGATCTAGTTCCAAAGCATCAACAGGATCATTTAAAAAAGTTAGTTCAGATAATAAAACATCACAATCTCAGAAGTTTAGTTAAGGTTCGGGCAGCTTTTCACTGTAGGCTACTGGTCCAATGATGTCGTTGGACAGAGGGAGCTTTTAGGCAAACAGGGCAATTGGGAAAGTTGGCACATTGCGAAAAAAAGTGCTGAAACTACGATCACATGGAACTTTGAAATGTTAGCTGCAATTGTGTTCTATGAAGATGCTGCTGGCTATCAGAACCCATCAGATAGTTTTGTTCAGCGTGGATCCGTAGGTGGCAAAATGGCAACTGGATTGTAGATTTGACGATGCATTTTCCATCCCATTACACTTCACACCAATCAATGATCGGTGTAAAATGATATTATAGGTTCTTTTCGGGAAATTGGGGTCACATTGTCCCAGGACCTAACCATGTTGCATTCATGCCACGTGGGATGGGACCGCGGTAGGTCCATACATTTTGATCCAGACCGGACCGGACCAGACCCACGTGGAATGGATCCAACCACCTATCCCTCGTCCCCACACCCCCAGGTTGCCCGTCTGACTCTTGATCGCACCATCACAGTGTATCACAAAACCCCAGCCACATCCCCTAGGTTTGGTATGTACCCCGTCCTCCCATTCACAAACTCTCCCCCCCAACTTCACCAAGAGCCTTCATGGACTTCCAAACAGCTTTAGTCAACCGCCTTCAGTGCTTCCCAATATAAATATGTTAGGGTTCCAACCTAACCCGTAGGCCCGTCACATCACTTGATTTGTATACTGCTACCGTGACATTCTCCAAAAACTGGGCTAAGATTTTTTTTTTAAAACCTGTACATAGCACAACCGTGCCCTTTTATAGCCCTAACTGTCCTCATAAGTAGTACTGATACATGGACATTATGTATGGACAAGAGTTTCTTTTTATACAGTGTCATTAGTTAGTCTGATACAAACCATTTGTTTTCGAGTAGTGGATTGTGCAGCTGTAAACGTTCAATTAAACAAAATTATGCACGAGTAGACTGTCAATTTGTTAATTTGTGGCTTGTTTTCCTTGGTCAGGAGGAGAGATGACACCAGTGAAAAGTGCCCCAAAGATGTTTAAACCAGTACATTTAATAGCTCTACAATCTAGTTCCATTGTTCAAATTGGTTGCTAGATCATTAATGAGGTGGGGGGGGAGGGGGGAGAATTTGGTTCAATCACATCAAGATTATTATAGCGATGCTTTGAGGTGCCCAAGTAAAATGTTTTAACATTTTTTCATGGGAACAAGAACAAAGATATTTATAAATAATCCTGCTTCTACAAATATGCACATATACTTAAGACGATTGTCTATGAAACTACAATACTGCTCTGAAGCCACAATTTACGGGACTGAAACACTCTAAAGCATTTCTGATAAGGCAGATTCTAATAATAATAACAACCATCTCGCCAACCAACAATTTGCAAGATAGTTGCAGAAAGTATGCCCATAACAAATAAACTCAGATTATTGTGGGCTTCTCGACGATGGATCATAGAATAGAGTACACCTGCTGACCTGTTCACTCTGTACAAGTCCACTCTATGTTAGTTTCCTTATATTTTGTCTTCAAGTTTTTTTATTACTTTACTTTAGAGATACAGCACGGAAACAGGCCCTTCGGCCCACCGATTCCGTGCCGACCAGCGATCAGCCTGTATACTAACACTATCCTACACACTTGGGACAATTTTACCAAAGCCAATTAACCAACAATCCTGCACGTCTTTGTAGTGTGGGAGAAACCGGAGCACCCGGAGAAAACCCACGCGGCCACAGGGTAAACATGAAAATTCTGCCCCTGTGTCAGTGCCGCCCTTTTTTTATGTGAAAGAATGGACAGTCAGGAATTGAAATGAATTGAATTATTAAATTGCTGCGAATCACTGGATCATATTATAAACATTTACAAATTCTACCATAACAGGTCATTATGAATTCAGTAGCCTGTTTGCTCTGCATGAAAGCTAGATAAAACATATCACATGATTTCTACATTGTGTAAACTTAGTTTGCAAAACACTTCAAAAACAAAAAGGCGGACCCAGTGATTAGAAAGATGATTTGTTCTTTGGACCACGTCACCACATATTGTCACTGTGGACTATGAAAAGTTCATGTACAACTCAGTACACTATTGCTCATACATAACAATGCACCGGCCTTTGTACTTTAGTCGTCTATCACACGTCTTAAAAAGCTCAGACATACAAGTCCAAATATGTTGCTGACAGAAACAAAGCTTGTGGCATAACACCACAACCTTGAAAAGTAGTGAGATAAATTACCTGTCCAAAGTAACTTTCAGGATATAGCACAGGGTGACTGGCTAGGGTCCAGCATTATTTCATTTATTTCTGTGTTATCACCAGCTTGTTCGGCAGTGAGTTTAAGGCATTAAGTTCTTAGGTTGCGTCACCAACAGTATTAAAGTTCAGATGTACCCAATCAATTATTTTTTTTACCGTGTTGCTTAGCTGCAGCCCTATAGAATATTATTTTTTTAATATAAAAGTATCTCGTAAAGGAAATCCCTGCATACATGATTTTTAATAAATGCAGTGCACTTGCAAATGCCACCTGGGCTGTGAACCAACAACTTTCCAGGCACTACGTTTGGCTTCTTCTGTTGTCGTTGAATAAATGTTTCAGCATGTATACCTGCAGACACGACACTATGAGCATCACAGCAAGGTTCACTATCGACCAGAAATTCACACAATCATAGTTGCCTTCTTGGAGGTTCCGATCACGTGCCTCAAAGGCTCGGAGCAGCCCCTGTATCTGGTTGCTCTTACTAAGTCTCCCTTTCACGCTGTTTATCGTATCCTGAAAAAGCGTCCCAAAAGAAAATAAAATCACATTTCACAACAAAGAGATCCAAGCTGAGCAAAGAGTTAAAACAGTGGCAGTGGGTGGGCATTCAAGAGCAGCAGACTTTAATAGCAGCAGAGTTTTTGAACGTTGAATATTCTGCTTTAAGATGAAATGCCTAATGATCTATAATACTTTATATTATATTCATTGTATAGACACACAGTTTCTCTCCAAGAAATCAGTTGATCAATTCTCCTTACTGTAGAACCGCAGATGCTGGTTTACAAAAGAAAGACACAAAGTGCTGGAATAACCCAGCAGCTCAGGCAGCATCTCTGGAGAACAAGAATAGGTGACGTTTCGGGTCGGGGCCCATCTTAGTCAGGAGAAGGGTCCCGACTGGAAAAGAGATGCTTCCTGACCCGTGGAGTTATTCCAGCTCCTTGTGTACTTCTCCTTTCTGGTGGGCTGAATACTACCTGTAATAGTGGACATCACCACAACTGAATTAGTCATGGTGAACTTACTTCCCTCCCAATTAAAGTATGTAGAACAAGAGACTTGTAACATTTACATAATTCCACTTATTTATGAAAGAAAAAGCTCCCAAAAACCCAGCTAACACAAATTCTACCCTCTCTGGTATGCAAATCCAATCATTTCATTACTTTATGCATAACATGCTCTCTTGAACGCTTACCCCTTTTTGTCATTTCCCCTCACATTCCCATTGCCAATGGCAAACAGAAATAGCAGAAATTTAATTCCACCTGTGATCTTATAAAGTTGTACAAAATCAGGTCAGGTCGGGGGGGGGGGGGGGGGAGTTTCCCCCTGCCATGGGTACCATGTAACCCCGTGCTACCTGCTCCATGGTCGGATAGTCGGCGACTAAACCGTCTCCCCCACCTGGTTTGCCAGGTGAGGAGGGGGCTGTTGACCCCCAGCAGGACCAAAAACAAGACCTGTCAAAGGGCGGATGAGCTCCTAGCGAGCAATTGGCCATCCACACTTCAGTAGAAGTTGCGATCACTGTCGTACATAGCATTGTAAGGAATAATGATAAAGCACACACACCAAAATCCTATACTTCCAGCGGCGGAAGACCGCAGGAACTGCAGGACAGAGATGTGTGGTGCGTCCGTCACCGTTCCTGCTGGAAACCAGCATCACTGTGTCACTAATGTTTTCAACGATGATGCATGAATAACAAAATCATGAGAGGAGAATCTCTTGCCAAGAGTGGGGGAATCAAGAACCAGAGGACATGGGTTAAAGGTGAGGGGGGAAAGATTTAATAGGAACCCGAAGGATACCTATTTCACACAAAGGGTGGTGGGTGTATGGAATGAGCAGCCGGAGGTGGTAGTTGAGGCAGGGACTATTGCAACATTAAAGAAACATTTAGACAGGTACATGGATAGGACAGGTTCAGAGGGATGGGGGCCAAATGCAGGCAGGTGGGACTAATGTGGATGGCACATGTTGGTAGGTGTGGGCAAGTTGGGCCAAAAGGCCTGTTTCCACACTGTATGACAATGCATATTGCCTTACTATTGATCTGAGACAAACAGTGACAAAGGGTGTGAGGCTAATACGCAAGTGATATGTAGCTCAAGGTTGAGCCGTATTGAAAGCAGGGAAAGCCAAAAGCTGAAGTGACATGGATTATAAAATGTAAGAATCTGTACTGCATTGGTTTAAGTAGACTAACAAGATGCGTATCAGGAATGTTACTGGCTGTTAAATAGCTAATTGATTTCTGTTGTACCTGCCTCCGATTTTCTCAATCCATTCCTAATTTTGTATCACACTAGTGATTTTGATCAGAAAAAAAGACACATGCAAGTTGCCACCTACCAGAATATCTTCCAGTTTCATATCAAGCAGCTCTCCTCCTGGTAGAATATCGTTCCACTTGGTTGAGTCACCCTCAGGTTCCATGTTGTCCAGAATAAGCTCAAAGAACACTATCTTTTCTGATATGGAACTAAATGAGTTGTCGAAACAAAACATGTAGTCCCCATTCTCAGTTTCGATGCTAAAAATGATAGAGAAACTAGTCAATTTGAAATGAATGGAGATAATGGAGGTAGCAGCTAAATGGAACTATTTTATACATTTGTAACTATTTATAAAATAGGCTACGAATGTCACTGCTTTGCAAGTCGACTATATACAGTGCCCTCCATAATGTTTGGGACAAAGACCCATCATTTATTTATGTGACTTTGTACTCCACAATTTGAGATTTGTAATAGAAAAAAAAAATCACACGTGGTTAAAGTGCACATTGTCAGATTTTAATAAAGGCCATTTTTATACATTTTGGTTTCACCATGTAGAAATTACAGCAGTGTTTATACATAGTCCCCCCATTTCAGGGCACCATAATGTTTGGGACACAGCAATGTCAAGTAAATGAAAGTGGTCATGTTTAGTATTTTGTTGCATATCCTTTGCATGCAATGACTGCTTGAAGTCTGCGATTCATGGACATCACCAGTTGCTGGGTGTCTTCTCTGGTGATGCTCTGCCAGGCCTGTATTGCAACCATCTTTAGCTTATGCTTGTTTTAGGGGCTAGTCCCCTTCAGTTTTCTCTTCAGCATATAAAAGGCATGCTCAATTGGGTTCAGATCGGGTGATTGACTTGGTCACTCAAGAATTGAACATTTTTTTTAGCTTTGAAAAACTCCTTTGTTGCTTCAGCAGTAGGTTTGGGATCATTGTCTTGCTGTAGTATGAACTGCCGGCCAATGAATTTTGAGGCATTTGTTTAAACTTGAGCAGATATGATGTGTCTATACACTTCAGACTTCATTTCGCTACTACCATCAGCAAGTGTAATATCAATGAAGATAAGTGAGCCAGTACCTTCAGCAGCCATACATGCCCAGGCCATAACACCCCCACCACCGAGTTTCACAGATGAGGTGGTAGGCTTTGGATCTTGGGCAGTTCTGTAGGCACTGGGAGCAGCAGTCTGTCATTTCTATCTTTTTTTTAATGTTCAGTTAGTCCAAAGTCTGTTTTGGGGGGGAACTTTTACTTTTCTATGTGGGGGAGGGGGGCAGGGTAAGGGGGAAACCGTCTCCCAGTCTCTTCCTGGCGGGGACGCGACTATTTCTCCGAGTCGCGTCCTCGCTCCCCACCTCGCGGCCTACCAGCTGGATCGGAGCGGCCTTTCCTGCCGGGGACCGGGAACCGGGAACCGGACCGGGGCTGCTACAGCGGCGGCGCAGCGCTGGAGTCACCGCGGAGCGGGCGATGCCTACCTGGGTCGCCGTTTGGAGCTCCGGAGCGCTGGGCCGTTGCTCCAACATCGTGGAGCTCTGGTGCGGAGAGCTTCAAACGCGGGCGGCGCTGAACAACATCGTGGAGTCCTGGGGCGCCTTGCAGAGGGTCTACAGCAGCAGTCTCCACCCGGCACGGTCTGCGGACTTTGGAAGCTGCCGACTCCGGTAGGAGGGGGCCGGCTCTGGTGTCCACGCCGCTGAGGACGTCCCGCAGCCCCGACGTCGGACTTGTATCACCCCGGCGAGCGGTCCTGGACATCGGGCCGCCCGTAGCTGCAACTGCGGAGGGCTTGGGGAGGCCCTGACCACGAGGAACAGTGGAGGAAGAGACTGACTTTGGTGCCTTCCCACACAGTGGGAAACTTTGATTCTGCTGTGTGGGGATGTTTTATGTCAAATTCTATAGTGTGTTGTGTTCTTTATTTTTATTGTATGGCTATATGGGAATTTCATTTCACTGCTGTATAATTACAGCAGTCATTTCTACATGGTGAAACCAAAATGTATAAAAATGGCCTTTAATAAAATCTGACAATGTGCACTTTAACCACATGTGATTTTTTCTATTACAAATCTCAAATTGTCGAGTACAGTGGCAAATAAATAAATGATGGGTCTTTGTCCCAAACATTATGGAGGGCACCGTATGTATTAGGAGGAAAAGGGGGCACAGGCAATTGAACCATCCTATCACCAACTAGAGAGCGATCCTGGCCTTCAGAGTATTTTTTTAAATGACTCTTTACTGGACATTATCTTGCACTAAATGTTATTCCCTATATCTGTACACGCCGTGGTTGTAACCATGTATAATCTTTCCGCTGACTGGATAGCATGCAACAAAAGGCTTTTCACTGTACCTCAGTCCACAGGACAGTAAGCTAAACTATTACAGATGCACAGCCCTAAGTCAAAAGGCAGTGAAACTTTAAAAAATAATTATTAAAATAATCAATATTCATCATTATTTTATCGCTGCAAAAAGGCCAGAGATTTAATTTCTGTAAGCTACCTGCCTTTAAAACTGAGAACATAGAAATCATTGTTAGCATTCAACTTGTGCACAATTGCAACATGCATGCACATTTCTGCAAAATCACTGATCTTCAGTCATCTCTGAAATGCATTCTGCATACTTGAACTGAAGAAGATTTATTGTAAACACAAAAAGGATTGAGCAGTTTGTGACCAGGAACAGTTTATTTTCTGTAGTTGAACATTTCTCACTGGTGCTCTCTTTAGTTTAGTTAGGTTTAGAGATACACCAGGGAAACAGGCCCATCGACCCACCAGGTCCGCGCCGACCAGTGATCCTCGCACATTAACACTATCCTACACACACTAGGGCCAATTTATACATACAACAAGACAATTTACCTACAAACCTGTACATCTTTGGAGTGTGGGAGGAAACTGGAGATCTTGGAGAAAACCCACGCAGGTCATGGGGAGAAGTTACAAACTCCGTACAGACAGCACCCGTAGACGGGATCGAACATGGGTCTCCGGCGCTGCAAGCACTGAAAGGCAGCAACTCTACCACTAAACCTGTCCTTGGCAGAGCAATTCCCAAACCAGATGGTAATGTTCCCGGACAAGATGCTTTCCACAGCCGCTGCGTAGAAGCACTGGAGGATCCTCGGAGACACTCTGAATTTCCTCAATTGCCTGAGGTGGTAAAGGCGCTGCCTTGCCTTACTCACGAGTGCTGAGGCGTGTGATGCCCATGTCATATCCTCGGAGATGTGGACTCCCAGATATTTAAAACAGTTCACCCTATCCACAGGATCCCCATTTATCCTCAATGGAGTGTACGTCCTCGGATGATGTGCCCTCCTAAAGTCCATGATCAGCTCCTTCGTTTTTTTGATGTTCAAGAGGAGGCTGTTATCCTAGCACCAGAGTGCTAGACCAGCCACCTCCTCCCGGTAGGCCTTCTCGTCGTTGTCTGAGATCAGGCCCACCACCACAGTGTCATCAGCAAACTTAATTATTGAGTTGGAGCTGAACCTAGCCACACAGTCATGTGTGTACAGGGAGTACAATAGGGGGCTGAGGACGCAACCCTGGGGCGATCCTGTGCTCAGGGTGAGGGACTTCGATGTATTCCCTCCCATCTTGACTACCTGGGGCCTGGCGGTGAGAAAGTCCAGGACCCAGGCACACAGGGAGGTGTTGAGCCCCAATTCCATTAGCTTCCCGGCCAGTCTGGTGGGGACTATCGTGTTGAAGGCTGAACTGTAGTCTATGAACAGCATCCTCACGTAGCCCCCCTTCTGGCTGTCCAGATGGGAGAGAGCGGTCTGCAAGACCTGGGAGACCACTAGGCAGTAATAATGGATTTAGGATTGAGGATAATTTGTCTCCAATATATATATATATATATATATATAAACAAGGAACTGCAGATGCTGATCTACAAGAAAAAGACACAAAATGCCTGAGTAACTCAGTGGGGAACATTGATAGGTGATGTTTCTTCA
This sequence comes from Amblyraja radiata, assembly GCF_010909765.2. Taxonomy (NCBI): domain Eukaryota; kingdom Metazoa; phylum Chordata; class Chondrichthyes; order Rajiformes; family Rajidae; genus Amblyraja; species Amblyraja radiata. The sequence continues at coordinate 13,249,448 of NC_045965.1, forward strand.
GTGTACAGTGCGGTCCAGACACGAACTGTCACCTATCCATCTTCTCCAGGGATGATGTTTGACCTGTTGAATTACTCCAGCACTTTGTGTCTTTTTTTTCTGTCTCCGCTCTAGTTTTGTGGATTCTGAGGTGGCTAACAAGGACAACACAGGAATTGCAGACCCTTCCACGGATTGGGTAGTAGATGCCTTATGGCAGCTGGGCAGTCTGTGAGGTGGTTCACCTCTTTAGGTTTGCCCTTCCACACATGGCACTTCGCATCTTGTCCTGTAAACTGGCCACCACCTATGCTGCGCTGATGTCAAAGAGTCGGTGTCTCTAGGTTGTGATAGCAGAGGAGCATTCAGGTCTGTCACTGTTTCGGGTTGGGACCCTTCTTCAGACACTTCGGAACTACTCTGAAGAAGGGCCCTAATCAGAAACCTTATCTATCCATTCCCTCCACAGATGTTGCCTGACCAGCTTTTTGTGATTTGCTCAAGATTCCAGCATCTGCAGCATCTTGTGTCTACTGTCAGTGCTGTACTTGTCCAGGCAGATCCTGGTATTCCAGGTCCTGAACCTCATAAAATGGAGTGAAACTTGCCTGTGCATGCTTTCTTTTAACCTGGGGCAGCCATAGCATAATAGATTCATAAGGATAGTGTTAATGGAGTCTATCAATCTTTATCCCCTGTACCCGACTCCCCAGCATCTACTCCACCACCTACCAAGGCCCCTCCTTTGAACATCTCCACTGACCTCCTTACCCCTCCTCCACACTGCTTCCTCTCCCAGTTTGACCTGGTCACCCCTATTGAAATCTCCAAACTCATCAGCTCTTCCAAACCCACTACCTGCTCCCTTGACCCTCTCCCCACTCCCCTGCTGAAGTCCTGCCTTCCCGTTCTCTGCCCCTACCTCACTAATCTCTTCAACTCCTCATTGTCCCAAGGAATTGTCCCCTCCGCTTTCAAAACTGCTGCTGTCACACCAATCTTAAAGAAACCTGGTCTTGATCCCTCCTCTCTCATTAACTACCGCCCAATCTCAAACCTCCCCTTTCTTTCAAAAACCTTGGAACTTATCGTTGCGTCGCAACTTCATTCCCACCTCCTTGTGTATAACCTACTTGAACCCCTCCAATCTGGCTTTCGCCCCCTCCATAGCACAGAATCTGCTCTCCTCAGTCCTCAACGACCTCCTCACCTCTGCTGACACTGGTTCCCTCAACATCCTCATCCTCCTCGACCTGAGCGCAGCCTTCGATACAGTGAACCACAACATCCTGCTCACCAGACTCAAAGACCTCGGCATTGAAGGCTCTGCACTCAGCTGGCTCCGTTCCTACCTTTCCAACAGATCCCACTTCATCTCTCTCCACAACCACACCTCTGCTACAGCCACAGTCACTCAAGGCGTTCCCCAAGGCTCCGTACTCGGCCCCCTCCTCTTCATCATCTACATCCTCCCCCTTGGTCAGATACTCTGCCACTTCAACCTGGACTTCCACTGTTACGCCGATGACACCCAGATCTACCTCGGCACCAAATCCCCCCACAACCCCCCCCCTCTCCCATATCAACTCCTGTTTGTCAGCTATAAAAACCTGGATGCAACATAACTTCCTCAAACTCAACAGCGATAAGACAGAATTCCTCCTCATAGGCTCCAAAGCCACACTCAGCAAAATCAATAACCATCGACGGCACCACTGTCTCCCCATCTCCCAAGGCCCGCAACCTTGGCGTGATCTTTAATTCTACCCTCTCCCTTGAGCCTCACATCCTCCATGTCATTAAAACCTCCTTCTTTCATCTCCGCAACATCGCCAAACTCAGACCCTCTCTCACACCTCCCGCTGCTGAAAGACTCATCCATGCCTTCATCTCCTCCCGACTGGACTATTGCAACTCACTTCTCCTTGGCATCAGCTCCACCTACATCAGCCGACTCCAACTGGTCCAGAACGCAGCCGCCCGACTCATCACCCACACCAAATCCTGGCATCACATCACTCCAGTCCTCAAACAACTTCACTGGCTTCCCATCTCCCACCGGATCACCTACAAAATCCTGATCCTCACCTACAAAGCCCTCCACCATCTGGCCCCCCCATATCTCACTGACCTCCTCTCCCCCTACCAACCCTCACGGTCCCTCAGATCCACATCAGCCGGTCTCCTCTCCATCCACAAGTCCAACCTCCGCAGTTTTGGGGACAGAGCCTTCTCCAGGGCAGCTCCCAGGCTCTGGAACTCCCTCCCCCAACTGATCCGCAATTCCGTGTCCCTCACCATCTTCCAGTCCCGCCTCAAGACCCATCTCTTCACCTCTGCCTATCCTTAGCCCCACGTCCCCCTCCCTTTTCATCTGTGCATTAATTGCCTCATATTGTGTTTTGAATTGTATTCTGTCTTTACTTTGTGTACTAGTCATGTCTCTACTATTTATTTCATTCCCCTTACATGTTTTTCCTCTACCTGCTAAATTTTTGTAAGGTGTCCTTGAGACTCTTGAAAGGCGCCCATAAATAAAATTTATTATTATTATTATTATTAATAGCCCTGTCCCACGGTACGAGTTCATTCCAAGAGCTTTCCCGAGTTTAAAAAAAATCAAACTTGTGGTAAGCACGGAGAATGAACGTAGCGGGCACGTCTGAGCTCAGGAACGTCTCTTAGCGGCTCGTAACGCTAACGGCAGGTACTCGGGAAGACTCGCTAACGGCAGGTAAGCACGGGAAGACTCGTGAAGATTTTTCAACATGTTGAAAAATGTCTACGAGAGCCCCGGGTAATGACGAGTGGTCATTACCGTAAATCTCCGAGTTCGAATCAGGGCAAATTCGGGAGAGCTCTTGGAATTAACACGTACCGTGGGTCAGGGCTTTAAGACAATTGGAGTCAAGACCCTGTGGCATGGAATTTATGACTTGGCCACTGTTTTAGTTTAGAGATACAGCGTGGAAACAGGCCCATTGGCCCACCAGGTCCACGATGACCAGCGACCCCTGTACTCTAGCACTATCCTACACACTTGGGACAGTTTTCAATTTTTACCAAAACCATAGACTGCTTCTTGACACAATTGCACGTTCTCCCCGTGTCTGCACAGGTTTCCTCCGGGTGCTCCAGTTTCCTCCCACAACCCAAAGACGTGTGTGTTTGTAGGTTAATTGACCTCTCAATAAAATTGTCACTTGTGTGTAGAGAGTGGATGGGAAAATGGGATAACATAGAACTAGTGTGAATGGGTGACCGATAATCGGCTTGGTCGGACGAAGGACTGATTTTCATGCTGTATCGCTAAACTAAAATAAGCCCACAATTATTATTTACATAATTCAACTTTGGTTCTTGCTCATCATTTGAAATTTATTTAAAACTGTTTAAACACATAATTGTCATTATATGAGCATTCTCTCAAAATGTTGAAAAACAAACACCAGGTATATCACAAATCACATGCAATTCAAATGAATGCTTTGCAGCAGTGTCAATAAACACCTGCTTATTTATAATTCACTTTTGCAATTCAATAGTTTAAGCCTCCATGAGCTGCTTTTAAATACACACGCCCACATTTGTAAAGGAATCTGTCATCATTTAATTAATACAATTGCTACCTGTGATGGATCTTTGGCAGCCTCTTGGCCAGTCCCGAACAGAAATCTGCTGGGCAGGGTTAGTGCGGGTTGGGAAGAGATGGGGATTGGTTTGTGGGGTATTAGAAATTCATTTGCCTTCTGGCAATCAAATACATTGATAAATGCCTGCCAAAACACATAACACTAACCAACCGATAAATATAGAAAGAAGGAACTACTGATTTTGCTTTACACTAAAGGACACAAAAGGTCCTGACCTGAAACGTCACTTATTTTGTGACCACGTAGGCTTTTTCTGGGTGCTCCGGTTTCCTTCCACATTCCAAAGACATACAGGTTTGTAGGTTAAGTGGCTTTGGTAAGATTGTAAATTGTCCCTAGTGTGCAGGACGGTGCTCGTGTATGGGGTGATCGCTGGCCGGCGCGATCTCGGAGGGCCAAAGGGCATGTTTCCGTGCTGTATCTCAACAGTCTAAAGATGCTGCCTGATCTGCTGAATTACGCCAGCACTCTGTGTCATTCCATGAATGTATTAATAACTTGACGATGTTACCTGCTGCAAGGCAAACAAGACATGTGGAAATAATACGTTATTATGGTTGTTATGTTGATTCAGATTCTGTTCACTGCTGTCTGTAATTTAGGTCACAGCAGTTTTTCTGCTGATATGCACTAATTTCTTTGGCATCTGTGGAACATGGTTCTGCACAATTTTACAGCCATGTTTCCTGCATTACACAATAGCTAAACAGCGAAAAATAATTAATTGCCATTAGAATCCGAAATATTTGAAGCTGCTGGAGCCTCTCTTTACAGTCTCTTTGATCCAGATAATTGTGGGAGCAAGCTATCTGTAAACTAGGTTCCAGATTTTATGTTATCATTCTGTATAGCATAACACCATTTGATAGCACATATTACTAGGAGCAGGGACCATGTACATGAGTGCACATAACATTCAATGTGTTCACAAATTATTCAATGCGCGCACAACTGCAATGTTTATTTTAGTATTCGATGGATTCAGAGCAATAAGCTGGAGTAATACAGAAAATAGTGGATGGCTCGGCTTGCCCTCTGTAGAACCGGGAGAGGGAAGCCGCCGAGTTTGGCCCCTGAAGTCGGGAACCAGGGAGAAGGTGGAAGGTGTTGGCGATGGTGGCGGACGCTGGACAAAAGGTCCAACCTTCTTGTGCCTCACCTCGCACCACTATTCTGCCACAAAACAAATGAGCTAGTCAGTTTAAAGTTCAAATGGAATCCAATGACAAAGCATGTTTGATGTTTTTCAACAAGAGTAACTCCCATGACGAATAATGAACATTACAAAGTCTGTCACTCACCTGTGTACTCCATCAGACTTTCTTTGATCAAAATAGAGAACCTTTCCATTTGGGGATGAAATGTAGAAATCCACATCTAATCCCGCCCCATCGATCACCTAGAGGGCAGGGGAGAATATTAGTTTTGTCCAAAATCGTACAATGGATTCACTTGGTCACTGTCAAATTGATCTTTTCATAATAATTTAAAGTAATAAAGAAATTTAAATAAATGCGCACCTCCAGATTCAGGAACATTTTTTTCACAGCTGTTATCAGGCAACTGAGCCATCCTATCACCACCTAGAGCTACTATCTACCTTAGTGGAGATCCTTGGACTATCTTTGATCGGACTTTACTGGACTTTATCTTGCACGAAATGTTATACACTTTATTCCCCTTATCATGTATCTGTACATTTTAGATGGCTCGATTGCAATCATGTATTGTCTTTCTGCTGACTGATTAGCACGCAACAAAAGCTTATCACTGTACCTCAGTACATGTGACAATAAACTAAACTCATAATTAAATCCAGCTGAAAACAATAATAGTTTTTAAATATTTAATTAGTATTTAAATACATAAAACTGCAGATGCTGGTTTACAGAAAAGGACACAAAGTTCTGGAGAAGGGTCCTAACTTGAAACGTCGCCTGTCCATGTTCTCCAGAGATGCTACCTGACCCACTGAGTTACTCCAGCATGTTGTGTGCTTTTCAATTTCATTAAATTGTCGCTAACGTCAGCAAATATTATGGATCATTAAAATATCAGTAGAAAATCTGCAAGGCAAAACCTCCTACAACAATTGCAACTGGTGGGTTTTAACATTTTGTGTTGCAGGTAAAATATTGGCACAGAATTCTGTGCTACCGTCTCATTGCTTCAAAGGCCCAGAGTTGATGCTAACCTCAAGAGTGCGGAGCTTCTCATGGTTTCATGGATTTTACCGGGTGCTCTGGTTTCACCCCAAATTCGACATTTATGCTGGTAGGTCAATTGGCTACTGTAAAATTAACCCTCAGTATAGTTATGAAGCAAAAGAATCAGCAGAGAGTTGATGAGCAAGGCTACAGGGAAATAAGCAGAGGGGAAAGAGGACTGGTAGGTTTCTTTGGGGGGGGTGATGGAAATCAGGCATAAGACCTTATGACACAGCAGAATAAGGCCATTCAACCCATCGAGTGAACTCTGTTATTGATCTATTTTTCCCTCGTAACTCCATTCTATGCCTTCTCCCCAGAATCTTTGACGCCCTTCCTACTCAAGAACCTATCAATATCTGCCGTAAAAATACTCAGTCGATTGCGGCAATGAATTCCTCAGATTCACTGCCCTCTGGCTAAATAAATTCCTCCTTATCTCCATTATGAAGGTACATCCTTCTCGTCTGAGGCTGTGCCCTCTGGTCCTAAACTCTCCCATTTTCACATCCTTTTCACATCCATTCTAACTGGACCTTTAATTATTCAGTTGGTTTCAATGAGAACCCCGTCATCCTTCTAAACTCCAGTGAGTACAGGTCCAGTAGAGGCCTTCAAACGCTCCTTGTACGTTAACCCAATCATCTCTGGGATCATTCTCATAAACCTACTCTGTATCCTCTCCAAAGCCAGCACATCCATCCACAGATATGGGGCCCAAAACTGCTCACAATATTCCAAATGTGGCCTCACCAACCTCTGATAAAGCCTCAGCATTACATTCTTACTTTTATATTCTAGTCAGCATTGCCTTCTTTACTACGGACTCAACCCACAAATTAACCTTTCGGCACAGCCTCTCCCCATTTAGAAAGTAGTCTACATTGTCCTTCTACATTCTATTCTATTTGCCACTTCTTTGTCCACTCTCCTAACCTGTCCAAGTCCTTCTGCAGCTTTTCTGCTTCCTGAACATTACCTGGTCCTCCACCTATCTTTGTATCATCTGCAAACTTGGCCACAAAGCCATCAATTCCCTCATCCAGATCATTAACATGTAACGTGAAATGTAGCGGACACAACACCGGTTCCTGCAGAACACCACTAGTCACTGGCAACCAACCAGAAAAGGCCCCTTTATTCTCACTCTTTGTCTCCAATCTTCTATTGACTCTTCAGTTTGGAAGGGCTTGCAAGAAATTACCAGCTACAAGAGGAAAGCCCCCTGCTCTTTGGACAATCGTCAGCTGGCCAACGACCTGAATGAGTTTTACTGTAGGTTTGAAAATCAGAAACGTAACCCTGGTACCCACTCCCGCCTTCCCCAACCAACACAGCCAGACCCCAGTCTGCAAAGAATGGACCCTGCACCCTCTCCTTCCCATTCACCGCTTCACACCTACTTAAGGCAAGACTCCAGTATGAAAAGACCACCCCAACCAACACTTCACACCCACTGACCTCAGTCTGCAAAGACTAGGCCCTTCTACACCCACCCCCCCTCCAATTACCACTTCACACCCAATTATCCACACCCTCCTTGCTGAACAACATCACTTCATCAACAATAAAAATAGAGGAGGTGGAGAGTCTTTTCAGAAGACAGAAAAGCCGGAAATCTCCAGGACCTGACAATGTTTCCTCCTCTACTCTCAAGCTCTGCGCCAAACAACTGACACCGGTCTATACAGACATTTTTAACCAGTCCCTGCAAACATGTACTCTCCCTGCCTGCTTCAAAGTCTCCACTTTTGGCCCTGTACCCAAAAAGGCAAGGATTACTTGTCTTAATGACTACAGGCCTGTCGCACTGACCTCTGTAGTCATGAAGACACTCGAAAGGCTTGTGCTGGCCAAGCTGAAAAATATCACAATCCCCCTGCTGGACCCTATGCAGTTTACATATCGGGCCAATAGATCTGTGGATGATGCAGTGAACCTGGGCCTGCACTTCATCCTACAGCACCTAAACGGCCAGGGGACCAATGTGAGAATTTTGTTTGTTGATTTTAGCTCTGCATTCAACACCATTGTGCCAGAGCTACTACACTCCAAACTTTCCGAGTTGACTGTGCGTGAACCCCCTCTGTCGGTGGATCTCCAGCTTCCTGACAGACAGGAAGCAGCATGTGAGGCTGGGAAGGCACATCTCGGACCCGCAAACGCTCAGCATAGGAGCACCGCAAGGCTGCGTACTCTCTCCTCTCCACTACTCTCTCTACACCAACGATTGTACCTCCACAGACACCTCTGTCAAGCTTCTCAAGTTTGCAGACGACACAACCCTGATTGGGCTGATCCAGGATGGGGAGGAATCTGCCTACAGACAGGAAGTGTCACAGCTGGCATCCTGGTGCTATCGCAACAACCTAGAGCTCAATGCTCTTAAGACAGTGGAATTGATTGCACACTTTAGGAGAGCTCCCCCTCCCCTCACCCCACTCACCATCAACAACACCACAGTGACATCTGTGGAGTCTTTTAAGTTCCTGGGAACCATCATCTCCAAGGACCTTAAGTGGGGGACTACCATCGACTCCACAGTCAAAAAGGCACAACAGAGGATGTACTTCCTACGGCAGCTGAGGAAGCACAATCTGCCACAGGCAATGATGGTCCAATTCTACACGGCCATCGTAGTCTGTTCTCACCTTCTCCATCACTGTCAAAGCTGCCACAGCTAGACATAAAAACAGTTTTTATCCACGAGTAGTTGCTCTACTCAACAGCCAAAAATCTGTAGGCTCCCTTTGATGTGGTATTTTGTTGGTTCACATCAAGTCAAGTCGTCAAGTCAAGTTTATTCGTCACATATGCATACGAGATGTGCAGTGAAATGAAAAGTGGCAATGCTTGCGGATTGTGCAAAAAAACTACAAAACTTGATCAATTGATCAATGGTGTTTTATCATTAATGTTTTATTATTATTAATCTTTAGTGTTTTCTGAGTCATTCGCAACTGTCACTATATGTCATGTTGTTATTTATGGGCGGAGCACCAAGGCAAATTCCTTGCATGTGAATACTTGGCCAATAACCTTACTTACTTACTTACCTACCCATGCTTGTACTTTGCCTATAATAAATACCATGGACTCTCATCTTTCTTAACAGCCTCACATATGGCAACTTGTCAAAGGCCTTCGGAAAATCCAAGTGAACAACATCCACTGACTCTTCTTTGTCTATCCTGCTTGTTAGCTCCTCAAAAAACAGATTTGTCAGGCAGGTTCTCCCCTACGCAAAACCATAAAGGGAGAGGAGGGCAATGGGGGAGGTGAGGAGGGATAAGCAAAACCGTGCTGAAGTCCGCCTATAATATCAAGTGCTTCCAAGTACCTAGAAACCTCTTTAATAATGAACTAGACTAAGTGTGACCCATTGGAGGCTTGGTCCCCCAACGCAATGTTCCACCACTCACCCATAGTCCCCAACTGCACAGGCGCAGCTCATTTCCCCTCATCCCTAGCAACTCTCTCCTCGCCATTCCTTCCTCCCTCTTCTTCCTCTCTCCTCCTCCCACTCCCCCATCCCTCCCCGCACCCCGCTCTCCTCTCCTTTCCCCTACCGTCAGTCATGCCCTCCGCCATAACTCCTCTCGCTCACATCTCCCACTGCCCTTCTCCCTCATCTCCCCACTTCCTCTCCCTCTATTTCCCCCTCCTACCTCATCTCCCTCTCACCTCAGCCCTCTTCTTTCCCTCGCCTCCTCCACTCCCCAAATCCATCCCTCACCTCTCCCTCCTCTCCTTTCCCCTACCCTCAGTCACTCCCTCCCTCCCGCCATAACTCCTCTCCCATCCCTACTCCCCTCCTCTCCCTCTATCCCCTCTCCTCCCCCACTCTCCCTCCCCAGAATCTCGAGGTTGCCGCTCCTCTCCTTTCTTGCGTGCCCTGGAGGAGCATCAGCTGTCGGCGCCCTCAGAGCCAGGCCTCAGTTCGGCCCAGAAGCACCAGCAGCTACGGCCGCGCCGGCGTGTGAGCGGGAGGGGGGGGGAAGAACCCGGAGAAGAGATGGGGGGAAAACCCACGGGGGAGAGGGGGGTATCACGGGGTAGGGGGCAGGAGCCAGAGAAGGGGACCAGAGGGGAAGGGGGTGGACCTGTGGGCCGTTGCGTTTGGGACCGATAGCAGGAGCTAGATGCTCTCCTCCGCCGGGATCAGAATGCCGCTTTCCGTTTGGTGACATTGCCGCGATGCTGGGCTGCTGCTTGGGGCAGGGCTGCTTCGGGTCCCTCCGAAAGTCCGGTTGGAAACCTCCGCCGGCTTTCCTCAGCTCCAGTAAAGACGCGATGGCGCAGGAAGGGGCGGACCGTCCCGGGGAGTGACAGGGGAAGAGACTAATCCGCGCGGCGCTGGAAGGCAGAAGAGATCGATCTGCGCATGCGCGGTTTTTAAGGTTTTTAAACCTCGCTAACTGTGACGACATTCAACCGATCGGAACGAAACTTGATGGACTCGGAGCATAGGATGAACGGTGAGTGAACTGGCGGAAAATCGTAGCGCTTTCGCGAACCGTTTTTGCGCTAATAGAATGACCGCCAAACCGTAAGATAAAAAGATCAGAGTTTTAGTTATGTATAGATTCTAAAATGTTTACCAACCACAGAAGTCAGACTAACTAGCTTATTATTTTCTTTCTTTTGCTTTGCTCACTTCTAAAACATTGAAGATAGACACAAAACTGCGATTTTCCAGTCCTCTGGAACAATATTCTTGAAAGATCACTGCTAATGCTTCCACAATCTCAACAGCTACCTCTTGTTGAACCCTGGGGTATAGCCCATCTGATCCAGGTGACTTATCCACCTTCAGTCCTTTCAGCTTCCCAAGCACCATCTCCTCAGTAATAGCAACTACGCTCACTTTTGCTCCCCTGACTTACATAGACCAGAGAGGCCGAGTGGCTCTGTCTGTGTTGCAATAAGAAAATTACATCTGTTAAAATGAGGAAATGAATACTGTGCACATCTGGAGATTGCAGTACATTCTTCCTCTAACGTACAAATGCAAGGTTGTTCTTTCCACTGAATGCTCCTCGTCACAGCCAATTTGAAAGCTAAACAAAGAAGGGTATTTCCATATCTAGCAATGCACAGTTGATTCCTTTATGCAAGGTCAAACAGAATCTGGTAAATTTGGGTTGCAACCTGTTCACCAACAGAACTCCGCACCAAGAACTCACAACTCTGTATCAAGGATCCAAAGGCATCGCACAGAAAATAGTAAAGCTCCAGGGAGCAATCTGCCAGAGTCTGTCCTATAAGTAATTGGATAATGTACAGTGAAAACAGCACAGCAACAGAAGGGTCTCGAGCCGAACCGTCACCTATCCATGTTCTCTAGAAAAGCTGCCTGACCTGCTGAGTCACTCCAGCACTCTGTGTCCTTCGGCACATCTTGTGACATTTACCGGCACAATGATTTGTTTAATATGCATATGCAAATCTATAGGAGTGAAGTAAGGTCTCAAACAGCATTTTACACATTTGAATTGAATTGAATTTCTTTGTCATTCAAAAACAAGTTTGAACGAAATTTCGTTACCATGCAGTCATAACAGTAAGAAGGCAAAAAACACTCAATTAAACACAAACATCCATCACAATGACTCTCCTCCAGGCACCTCACGGTGATGGAAGGTAAAAAAAGTCTTATCTCTTCCTTGCTTCTTCTCCCACGGTCAGGCATCAAACTGCTGCGTTGAGGCGATCGAGGCTCCTGATGTTGAAGCCCCCGCTGGACGATGGATGATGTCACAGTCCACAGGCTCTGCGACCGGAGCCCTCAAGGTCGATTCCAGTTGGAGGCCACCAGCTCCTCGTGGTTAGGCCACAGCGCAAACGGAGATACGACACGGAAAAAGGTTGCATCTCCGTTGAAGAAAGAGATACAAGTCTCCCCCCCCCATATACAACTAAAGACTATAACATACATCTAACATTAACAATAAGACAAAGAAGAAAAAAAAGAGACAGACGGACTGTAGGCGAGCCGCAGCTGTAACAGAGCACCTTAAAATCAGGTATAAAGAGCAAACAAACAGAAGATCATCCAACCTCCTAAAAGCCTGTCTCACTATTTAACTAAGTCTGCAAATCCATCTTTTCCTTAGTTATAAAGCTTTGCTGCATTAAAACTGCCCTTTTCGCTCAATTCATCTATGGCAACCCAGTTGTCTGACAAAGTCCCACTTGCCTGTGTCTGCCCATATCCCTCCAAACTTCCCTACACATGTACCTGTCCCAGTATCTTTCAACTGCTGTAATTGTTCGTACTTCTACCACTTCCTCCACCAGCATGTGCCATCTATGCACCGTCTGAATAATGTATACAGACCCATACATTAACAGTTAACTAAAATATATTCATTTCAAGTATAAAGTTATTTATGAATGTTTTCCATATTTCTTCCAATCTTTCCCAACTTTACTCTTAGTTTGAATAGGTCTACCTGTTCTAGATTTCACAATCAACAGAAGTAATTTCTCCTTATCTTCCCTGTCAGTTCCCCTTAAGGTCTTGAAAAGCAATCTCGACTGTCTACATTTCAACTTAATAATCTCTTGTCTCTTCTCGAAACTTGACCTCCAAGAAAATATGTCATTCGAGCTGCATTTCCAAAGCCAATATATCCTTCTCAAGCTGTGATGCCTAAACTGCTCGAACTATCCAAGTGAAATCTCAGAAGTCTGAAGAAGGGTCCTGACCCTAAACATCATCTGTCCATGTTTGCCAGAGATGTTGCCTGATCTGCTGAGTTACTCCAGCACTTTGGGGTTTTTTTTCAAGTGAAATCTAAGTTGGGCTTTATACTGTGCATCTGCAGAACATTAAAAAATAAATAAAGGCCCCCCCCATTTGGATTATTTTCTATATTCAGAAGATAAATAAATTGTTTGCCTTTAATGATCTAGATACCTCTCCAAGCTTTCACAAACCTTACCCACTTCATGTACATTATCCAGTTCTGATCAGGTCCAAGTTGACATTCACATTTTGCTCACATTAAAATCTATTTTGCCCAAATCCTGCCCATTCTCCCAAGTTAATAATGTCTTTACAATTTAATGTTGCCATCCACACTGCTTATAATGCTGCCTATCTTTGTCTCATTGGCAATGGTGCAAAGGTAAATTTTTGTGCTATTATCCAGGTTATTTATAAATACATCGAACAGTTTCAATTCCACCTGCCACAATTTTATAACTTAAGACACAAAAAGTTACTCAGCGGGTTAGACAGCATCTCTGGAAAAAAGGAATAAGAAACATTTCGGGTTTGAAGAAGGGTCTCGACCCGAAACGTTACCTATTCTTTTATTCTCCAGAGATGCTGAGTTATTCCAGCTTTCTGAGTCTATCTTTGGTTTAAACCAACATCTGCAGTTTCTTTCCACACAATTCTCTAACAACTTGCATATTATTGCTGCCTTCTACCATAATTTCCCAATCGTGTCAATAACCTTCTACTAATGGACTCTGATAACTAGTATCCATTAACATTGCCCTGTTCATCATTTTTGTCACCTTTGCACAGAATCTTGTTTTATCAGGCATACAAAATATACCTATCAAGCAAAAACTTACGGTCACTCTGTCTTTAATTATAAGCTTAGCAATCTCTCAACAATATGGCTAATTAGGCCATAGCAGCTTCCCTCTTTCACCTTCCATAAATAGTGGACTGACATCCACTATTTCCCAACTTAAAGCAAAAGCTAAATGAGGAAACATTAGAAGATTATAATAAGGTCTTCTGAATGCTCTTAGTTCCCTTTAACATGGAAAATTGATTTATTTTAAAACAGTTGAGTTGCTGCTTAACAGCGCCAAAGACGCGGGTTCGATCTTGACTACGGGTGCTGTCTATGCAGTTTGTACGTTCTTGCTGTGACTGCGTGGGTTTTCTCTGAGTGCTCTGGATTCTTCCCACATTCCAAAGGCCTGCAGGTTTGTACGTTAATTGGCTCCTGTAAATCGCCCTTGGTGTGTAGGATGCGAAAAGTGGGATGACATAGAACTAGTGTGAACGGGCGATTGTGGTTGGCATGGACTTGATTGGCCAAAGAGCCTGTTTCCACGCTGCATCTCTAAACTCTAATAAAAACATTCTGTTAGGGTTCCATCAACTGAAACGGAAATTATAAAGGACTCACTCATAATTAAATATTACAAACATTTATTCCACGTGGATATGTCAAATTTGTTGCTTGGTAAATCAGAAAATGGACCAGGGAGAGCCGGTGGATGTAGTGTACCTGGACTTTCAGAAAGCATTTCATAAGGTCCCACATAGATTAGTGGGCAAAATTAGGGCACATGGTATTGGGGATAGAGTGCTGACATGGATAGAAAACTAGTTGGCAGACAGGAAACAAAGAGTAGGGATTAACGGGTCCCTTTCAGAATGGCAGGCAGTGACTAGTGGGATACCGCAAGGCTCAGTGCTGGGACCGCAGCTATTTACAATATACATTAAGGATGTAGATGAAGGGATTAAAAGTAACATTAGCAAATTTGCAGATGACACAAAGCTGGGTGGTAGTGTGAACCGTGAGGAGGATGCTATGAGGATGCAGGGTGACTTGGACAGGTTGGGTGAGTGGGCAGATGCAGTTTAATGTGGATAAATGTGAGGTTATCCACTTTGGTTGCTATAACAGGTAGACAGATTATTATCTGAATGGTGTCAGGTTAGGAAAAGGGGAAGTACAATGAGATCTGGGTGTCCTTGTTCATCAGTCACTGAAAGTAAGCATGCAGATACAGCAGACAGTGAAGAAAGCGAATGGCATGTTGGCCTTCATAACAAGAGGTGTTGAGTATATGAGCAAAACAGTTGTACAGGTCCTTAGTGAGACAACACCTGGAGTATTGTGTGCAGTTTTGGTCTCCAAATTTGAGGAAAGACATTCTTGCTATTGAGGGAGTGCAACGTAGGTTCACGAGGTTAATTCCCGAGATAGCGGGACTGTCATATGTTGATAGAATGGAGTGGCTGGGCTTGTTTACTCTGGAATTTAGAAGGATGAGAGGGTATCTTATTGAGACACATAAGATTATTAAGGGTTTGGACACGCTAGAGGTAGGAAACATGCTCCTGATGTTGGGGGAGTCCAAAACCAGGGGTCACAGTTTAAGAATAAGGGGTAAGCCATTTAGAACGGAGATGAGGAAAACCTTTTTCACACAGAGGGTTGTGAATCTGTGGAATTCGCTGCCTCAGAACGCAGTAGAGGCCAATTCTCTGAATGCTTTCAAGAGTAGTTCTTAAAAATAGAGGAGTCAGCGAATATGGGGAGAAGGCAGGAATGGGGTAATGATTGTGGATGATCAGCCAAGATCACTGTGAATGGCGGTGCTGGCTCAAAGGGCTGAATTGGCCTACTCCTGCACCTATTGTCTATTTTAAGAGAAACAGCTTCAAAGGATACTGCAATGAGCAATGTTAGAGTATGAATCTAAAGGCTAATTATTCGAATGGAATCATATATTGTCTTTCCGCTGACAGGTAAGCACCTCGGTACACGTGACAATAAACTAAACTAAATACTTTTCTCCTGTGTGGTAGTTTGTCCAATTAATGATCGAATGTTATCTAAATTTTCTTCAACATCCAGCCGGAAAACCAAATGTTGAAAAATCCATTAAAGGAAAATGCACAAGATAAGATTTCACAGTATTGCTGGGGAAAGAGAGTGTTTTAACGTTGATTGAAAATTGGTAACCACACAGAAGGCAACCACTTGGTAACCACACAGAAGTCAGAATAGGTATTTTTCATGCTAGATGGATGCAACTCACGAGTCTGGTAACTCACAAGGCTTAGGTATTCATTATCTACAGTGGCTTGCAAAAGTTTTCATACCCCTTGAACTTTTCCACATTTTGCCACGTTACAACCACAAACGTAAATGTATTTTATTGGGATTTTATGTGATAGACCAACACAAAGTGGTGCATAATTGTGAAGTGGAAGGAAAATGATACATGGTTTTCAAATTTTTTTACAAATAAAAAACTGAAAAGTGTAGCGTGCAAAAGTATTCAGCCCCCCTGAGTCAATATTTTGTAGAACCACCTTTCGCTGCAATTACAGCTGCAAGTCTTTTGGGGTATGTCTCTACCAGCTTTGCACACCGAGAGACTGAAATTTTTGCCCATTCTTCTTTGCAAAATAGCTCAAACTCAGTCAGATTGGATGGAGAGCGTCTGTGAACAGCAATTTTCAAGTCTTGCCAGAGATTCTCAATTGGATTTAGGTCTGGACTTTGACTGGGCCATTCTAACACATGAATATGCTTTGATCTAAACCATTCCATTGTAGCTCTGGCTGTATGTTTAGGGTCGTTGTCCTGCTGGAAGGTGAACCTCCGCCTCAGTCTCAAGTCTTTTGCAGACTCTAACAGGTTTTCTTCCAAGATTGCCCTGTATTTGGCTCCATCCATCTTCCCATCAACTCTGACCAGCTTCCCTGTCCCTGCTGAAGAAAAGCATCCCCACAGCATGATGCTGCCACCACCATGTTTCACAGTGGAGATGGTGTGTTCAGGGTGATGTGCAGTGTTAGTTTTCCACCACACATAGCGTTTTGCATTTAGGCCAAAAACTTCAATTTTGGTCTCATCTGACCAGAGCACCTTCCTCCGCATGTTTGTTGTGTCCCCCACATGGCTTGTGGCAAACTGCAAACGGGTCTTCTTATGGCTTTTTTTCAACAATGGCTTTCTTCTTGCCACTCTTCCATAAAGGCCCGATTTGTGGAGTGCACGACTAATAGTTGTCCTGTGGACAGATTCTCCCACCTGAGCTGTGGATCTCTGCAGCTCCTCCAGAGTTACCATGGGCCTGCTTCTCTGATCAATGCTCTCCTTGCCCGGCCTGTCAGTTTAGGTGGACGGCCATGTCTTGGTAGGTTTGCAGTTGTGCCATACTCTTTCCATTTTCGGATGATGGATTGAACAGTGCTCCGTGAGATGTTCAAAGCTTGGGATTTTTTTTATAACCTAACCCTGCTTTACACTTCTCCACAACTTTATCCCTGACTTGTCTGGTGTGTTCCTTGGGCTTCATGATGCTGTTTGTTCACTAATGTTCTCTAACAAACCTCTGAGGCCTTCACAGAACAGCTGTATTTATACTGAGATTAGATTACACACAAATGGACTCTATTTACTAATTAGGTGACTTCTGAAGGCAATTGGTTGCACTGGATTTTATTTAGGGGTATCAGAGTAAAGGGGGCTGAATACTTTTGCATGCCACACTATTCAGTTTTTTATTTGTAAAAAAATTTGAAAACCATGTATCATTTTCCTTCCACTTCACAATTATGCGCCACTTTGTGTTGGTCTATCACATAAAATCCCAATAAAATACATTTACGTTTGTGGTTGTAACGTGACAAAATGTGGAAATGTTCAAGGGGTATGAATACTTTTGCAAGTCACTGTACATCAGTGACTTGGAAGAGAGGTATAAAGTCTTCAAATGTGTAGTATCCAAGTTTGCCTGTAATGTGAATATAGATTGACAGGCAGGCTGTGATGAGGATACATGTACTCTGCAGCTGATTATAGATAATTTGAGTGGCTAAAATATGGAAAATGACATTTAAGGTACAAAGTCATTAATTTACGTAAGAGCAATCAAAATACAGGCTATTATCTAAATGGCGAGAGATGGCACATGAATGAAGTATAGAGTAAGAGTTCTGGTCACAATAACAAAGGGTTAGAATTTAGATGCAGCAAGTAGTTGGAAAATGGCATGTTGGGCTTTATTGCAAGGGAAATGGAGTAAAGAGTAGCGGGCGGCACAGTGATAGAGTTGCTGTCTTACAGAGCCAGAGACCTGGGCTCGATCCTGACTACGGGTGCTGTCTCTACGGAGTTTGTATGTTTTCCCCGTGACCTGCGTGGGTTTTCTCCGGGATCTTCAGTTTCCTCCCACACTCCCATTCCCTTTGTCCTGTTTTCACACCTTACACTTCCTTATCTATACACCTCCTTTTCCATGTACCGCACACTCCCCTGATATCAGTCTGAAGAAGTCTCGACCCGAAACGTCACCCATTCCTTCTCTCCAGAGATGCTGCCTGTCCCGCTGAGTTACTCCAGCATTTTGTGTCTATCTTCGATTTAAACCAGCATCTGCTATTCTTTCCTACAAATTTTGAGATGTTTCCACTTGTGTGAGAGTCTCAAAAAAGTGTAGATGGTTACAAGATATGAAGACAGCCATTTATAATAGAGACATGAAGAAAACTATTCTCCTAGAGGACCGTGAATCTTTGGAATTCTTTATCTTGGAAGATTGTGGAAGCTAGTGCACTTTGAGAAGTTGATACATTTTTGAAATATTTGGGAATTGAGGACCATGAAGAGCTGGCACAGAAGGGGGGTTGAAGCCTGGATCAGATCAGCCATGATGGTAGTGAAGAGCAGGGCAGGTTGTAGGGGCGAGGTGTCAACTCCTGTTTCCATTTCCCGATCCTGGCACAATCATCAGATTTGGATATCAAACACCAGAACTATGATGAATTTTCCAGCCAAACATTAGTGGAAATATTGATTATTACTCTTAAAGGATTACACTCAATTTTCTTAATAAACAATGACAAAAATAACTGTTTTGATTACAGGGCAAGTGATATTTGCAATGTAATGGCATGTAAACTTGCTGACACATGGTAAAAATGATTGGATTAACTCCATTACGCAAAGACCAAATTACATCGAATCTACCCAGCTATTTCTCCATTATGTGACAGATGCAAAGGTGCAGATGGGTCTTTAACACACATTTTTTGGTCCTGTTCTCATATACAAAGATACTGGTCTGAAATATTTAAGTGGTTCTCTGGGGTCTATGGAAAAGATATTCCCCCTGAACATTTTTCACACAGAGAGTGGTAAATCTCTGGAACTCTGCCACAGAAGGTAGTTGAGGCCAGTTCATTGGCTATATTTAAGAGGGAGTTAGATGTGGCCCTTGTGGCTAAAGGGATCAGGGGGCATGGAGAGAAGGCAGGTACAGGATACCGAGTTGGATGATCAGCCATGATCATATTGAATGGTGGTGCATGCTCAAAGGGCCGAATGGCCTACTCTTGCACCTATTTTCTATGTTTCTATGATCCAGAACTGGCACTTTTTGGATGCTCAGAGACTGCTTTGTACTTCACGTCTGAAGAACAACACACACTGATGCTTGGTATGGTGGCAGCCAAGAAAATGATCCTAACAGACTGGAAATCATCCACACCCCCCTGCTTCAAAAAATGGCTCAATGAAATGATAATAGTCATACAGATGGAAAGGATACGCTTCTACAACTCCAAGGTACCCAACAACTTTTTAAGTGTTTGGGGACCATTTATCAACCATCTCAAAGACCAATAATTTCATATTATCTGTAGAGATGTAGTCCTGTGCTCTTTACTTATGCTCTTGCAATGCCTGACTGTGTAGCACCATGTGGATTGCACCAATACTGTTATGTCTGGCGGCTTTTTTCTGTTGTCTTTTGTTTCTTTCTTTTCTTTCTCTTTTTTGTGTTGTTGTGTTAAATAAAACATCGAAAAATAGTTTAAAAAAAAAAAAAATTAAAAAGCACATAGTAAAAATGATTGGATTAACAAATAATTTTGCAAATCGTAAGTTAGAAGCCCGTTCTGCCTTTTCACAGAATTGCTACAGAATATTGCGAGAAAGAACGAGAAATAGGTAACTGGTAATATCACTGTTACACTGTTTCAATTGTTTGGGAGAGCAGATAGATATATGTCAATTTAAAATGATGAAACTACTTTTAAAAATCTTTGATGAGCTCCAAGTCATTGTTTGCAGACAAACAGAACTTTGACATGACATTTTTAAACCTCACCAGCTAAAGATATAGGTTGCAAAATGTTGTGGCTCATTACAAGCTAAATATCAAAGTTCAAAACTGGAACACCCTTGACCTATTGGCCCATCCAAATTAACTTACAACAGGTGGTTAGGTCATAATGACCCATTCAATTTAAAGTTCAACACCTCATAGTTAGGTTGGGCAGCTTACAACCCAATGAGTATTGTTTCCTCTAACTTCAAGTAACCCTTGCTTTCCAGCTCTCTCCATCCCTCTGCCACCCTAATTCTCCAATTAGTTTCACTGTCCTCCTGATTAATTTAACTGTTTGTATGTCTTGTTGTCATCCTTCCCCATAGCCAACAACGAATTACATAGCCAACAACTACATTTGCTTGATCATTGACTGCTTTGATCTGTCGTTCTCACACCTTGTCCATCCACATCTCTAGTTTCCCTCACCCCTGACTCTCAGTCTGAAGAAGGGTCTCAACCCAAAATGCCACCCATTCTTTCTCTCCAGAGATGCTACCCGTCCCGATGAGTTACTCCAGCATTTTGATGTATCTTTGGTGTAAACCAGCATCTTCCAGTTTCTTCCTACACATTCACAATTTCAGACTGGATGCAATCGTTTTTTTTTCCACATAGAAACAAGGAATAGTAGATATTGATTAATACGCGAAGGGACACAAAGTGCTGGAGTAACTCAGGTCAGATAACATCTCTGGAGGACATGGATTAGGTGAGGTTTCAAGGAGAGGTGCCGCCTCTCTTCTATGGCTTTGTGGCAGCCTAAGAGAATTGCTTGTTTGGGAGACCTTCTGTAAAGAATATTGAATGAGCACCAATGTTTTATAGACATGGTCTTTTTAAAATTGTTTGTCATGTGCCTGCTTATTGGCTGTGGTCCTCTAAAAAGTGGCATTTTTACAGTTAAAAAAAAAAATGTGATTGTATGTCTATTTCCCATTCATTTTATAAGTCCCTGACATGCCTCAGACAGTTGCAAACACAAAGCTAGTAAATTGAATAACCTAGCTTAGGTAAAGTCTACTTGTAAAGGCTGACAGAATCTGGGTGTTCTGTTGAGCTCAAGACCATGAGGAGATCTTGCAGAACAGACACAATGGCCTGGATGTTCAACTCAAGCTCCTAAACCTTATGTTGGAATAACCCCATGAGGAGTTATAATATCCTGTCTAGAAAGTGATAGCTTGAATGAAGTAGTGCTCCCAGAATACTTAAGAGTCATACAGCATGGAAACAGGCTGTTTAGCCCAACTCACCCAAGCCGACCAAGATACCCCATCTAAACTAGTCCCATTTGCCGCTTTTGGCCCATATCCTTCTAAACCTTTCATATCCGTGTACCTGTCCAAATGTCTTTTAAATGCTCTTATGCTACCTGTCTCAAAAACTTCGTCTGGCAGCTTGTTCCATATACCCAGCATTGAGTCCAGACCAAAAGGATACAAAGTGCTGGAGCAACTCAGCAGGTCAGGCAGCATCTCTGGAAAACACGGATAGGTGAGGTTGAGGCTCTTCTTTAGAGCCCCCCCCAGGGGTGTGTGTGTGAGATGTGTGGGTGTGAGATGTGTGGGTGTGACATGTGTGTGAGATGTGTGTGTGTGTGCGAGATGTGTGTGTGTGTGACGTGTGTGTGAGATGTGTGCGTGTGTGTGACATGTGTGTGAGATGTGTGTCAGAGATGTGTGTGACGTGTGTGTGTGACGTGTGTGTGTGTGAGATGTGTGCGTGTGTGTGACATGTGTGTGAGATGTGTGTGTGTTACGTGTGTGTGACATGTGTGTGACGTGTGTGTGTGTGTGACATGTGTGTGACATGTGTAATTACGTGTGGTTGAGAATGCATGTGCATACGCACATGTGTGGTTCGCACACACGTGGGATAGATAGATGGATCAACAAGATAACTTTGAGCAGGGAAACAACCCAGTGGCCAACCTGATACTCGATCTCCAGGGTGGCATCTTTCTTCATAGTTTGGTAGAAACATTCCTTCTGCCCCGCCGGCAGAGTGAAGGTGAAGTCGCTGTCAAAGGACTGAGAGAAGCCGAAGCAGAGCGGGGCCCAGCAGCAGCACAGGAGGAGGAGGAGGGGGGGCAGCCCCAGCCCCGGCCCCAACATGTCCGTGGGTCGCTCGCTCGCTCGCTCGGCGGGACGGTTGGTGAACGGACGGACAGACGCCAGCCCGCGAGGCTCAGGCGCACTCACCGGACACCGCGCGTCATCACGCCACTACGTCCGTCAGCTGGCCCAGGCCGTCATTACGTCACTGCGTCCGTCAGCTGGCCCAGGCCGTCACACGTCACACCCCCCTTGTCCGCAACTTCCAACCAAAGATCCTATAGGATATTTGCTTCGTTCAATCAATCAATCAATCTTCCAACCTTTTCCCACGACTGTCTGTCATTTAACAAAAAACAAACGAAGTCATGATCCGTCACATCGATCAAAACCAAAATGCAATAAAACCACACTGCCAATTCACCGCACACGTGTCAATGGAGAGCTCAGGCCTCGCCCTTTCCCCCACGTGGAGCACCGCTAGCCGCAGTGGAACTACAACCCCCAGACTGCATTGCGGCAGGATGGGGAGCTGACGCAACAGTGGGGGAGATTGCTGAGTGGCTGCTTGTCGTATGACGTCAGGAGTTAACGAGGGGGCGGGTGACTTGAATTCCATCCTCCCCTTCCCCCCGCTGCTCCTTTTATTCGCTTCCGACTTCAATGCGGAGACGTCCGCGATGCTGGCGGCGGAGGAGGAGGCGGGGCCGGATGGAGGTGAGGGAGGGGAAGTGGGCGTGGCCTGGGGAGGGGGCGTGGCCGCGGCCGCGGGTTTGAATACTAATGAGGTTCTAACTCGACAGCGCGAAGAGTCGGCGGCGGCGGCGGCGGAGGACGCGGCTCCCGCTCCCTCCATGTGCGGCCCGGCCTCCCTGGCTGCCGGCCTCAGCCCAGGCCCCGGCCTAGGCCCAGGCCACTGCCTTCATGGAGGCCGCTGATCGCACCCAAGGCGACTGAACCCGGCGAGCGCGGCGCACCGAGCCACCAAGGCCAGGAGAATGTCAATTGCTGTGAGAAGATGAACCAGCGCCGCTTCTTGTTTGTATGTCTGATTATCTCCGTGTTATACTGGTGAGTGTCCTCGATCAACCCCCTCCCCTCCATCCCCATCTCGGTTAGGCCCCGGGACGCCCTTTCCTCCCCACTAGCTCTCCACCTCTTTTTTTAAAAAAACACAGGACAAGCCCCCACATGGTGGAAGTTTCATGGCGTGACTGGGGGCTTTCTGTTGGGGGAGGATAAATCCGCAGTTCCTTCCCGCACAAATATAAATCTAACCTTGGCTATAAATCTAATCTCTTCAGTGGCTTTCACTCCTTGACATGAAGAGGTTTGTCTCATTCTGACAACCCCTGTGATATCTCATTCTTCACCATCCCTTCCCCCCCCTCCCCCCCATTCTGATTCAGAAGTTTATTTTCTTAAACATCTCTTTAACGTTGCCTTCCCTGTGTACAGTTGTTTCCATTGTTATGGAATAATAGCGGGTACTTAGAACATATAACAGTACACAAGGTAGACTGGAGTAACTCAGTGGGTCGGGCGGCATCGGGTGACTGAAGAAGGGTTCTGACATGAAGTGTCACCGATTACTTTTCTCCAGAGATGCTGCATGACCAACTGACGTCTCCAGCATTTTGTGTTTATCGTTGGTGTAAACCAGCATCTGCGTTTCCTTCCTACACAGAACAGCAGAGGAGCAGGCCCTTTGCCCCACAATGTATATGCTGAACATGATGTCAAACCAGACTTATCTGCTTGCACATGATACATACCCTGCATAATTCATGTGCCTTTCAAAAGCCCTCTTCTTAAAGACCACTCACTATTGTATCTGCCTCCGCCACTGCCCTCTGGCAGTGTGATCCAGGCACACCACCCTCTGCATAAAGAAACAAGTACTGCCCTTCTCCTTTAAACGTTGTCCCTCTTAATGCTATGCACTCTTAGTATTTGATATTTCAATCCTTGGTAAAATTTTCTGATTGGGTCCAGGCGTTGCTTTCAAAGGTGTACAACGCTCACAATCTACCTTCTTTACGTATTTCACACTGGCATATTAACTTGTAAGTCACAATTTGAAAGAATTGTTTTATATTTACAGTAGCTTCCTAAGGAGTTATTGACATCTGTTTACAGGTTAAGAATAGGTTTGGTTCACAGTGTAAAATTATAGTTGGCATCTTCAGTTTCTGTGCTGAGGCTTTCACTTCTTGTTCTGGAGGTTATTCTTTCTTTCTGACAACTCTTTTAATTTTTCTCCTGACTGCTTGTAGTTTGTCATTCTTCATTATCTTTCCCTCCCCCATTCTGATATCCTAGCTTATTACTGTCTTTAAAATGTATCGGTACTACTGGCATTCAAGTCCTGTGCATCTTTTCTGGCCTCTGATGAAATACAATGCCACTTCTTCTTTTTTACTCCGAATCAAACCTTCTGCAAATAGACACAAAATGCTGGAGTAACTCAGCGGGACAGGCAGCATCTCTAGAGGGAAGGAATGGGTGATGTTTCGGGTCGAAACCTTCTGCAATCTTGATATGGTTATCAAAAAAGAATTCCTGTGGAATATACTGTAAATATAAAAATAGCTTTTAAATAGTGTCTTGTGTGATAGCATGCCATTGTGTGATAAGTGGGTAAGAAGATATGCTGTGAGAATTGTATGCCTCTTAAAAATAGTCCGTTCGTGCTGTTATATCATGTAGAAGCCGAGAGTGGTGAATGAGGCAAATAGATTGCATACTACCCTTGAGCAAGAAAACACTTGGATCCTTGACTGTCGTGTCAACATTGCCAATTGCATTCAAGGTCACCTAGCTTAACTTTCTTGCCTCTGACTCTTTCCAGGCTGACATATATCATCTGCAGTGTCAGCTCGTTTGTGGCCCAGATCAAACAAGTGACCGATTGTTGAGCAAGGCCATCGGCTTCATATCTTTTTTTTCCTCTTGAATAGCTGCTTAATTTCCCAGCGCTGTTGAATTTTCCAAAGCACAGTGAGCCTTGCATTATTTATGCATTGCCCTTTGGGCCTGCATTAGCAGAAGTGGTACACAGGTTACACAGTGTTAGCTTTAAATTGCAATTAGCATGCAACGGTTATGGTGTAAAGAAGTTAGTAATGTAGTTTGAGTTTAGTTTATTGAGGTTTTGTTGCGTGCTAACCAGTCAGCCGAAAGACTTTGAGATGGATGTTATTAATACAATATGAATATTTGTCAATGAGTGATTTGACATTTTAGCTAATTAAAATTTTAGCAAAACTATGTTTTTATTACCGAATTGGCAGTGAGGCAAATGATCCTTGCAATTAAGTACAAATGGGAGAACAACTATAAACAAGGGAGCAATGTGTGGATAAAAGTAACTTCCAGAGGTTGTTGAAATAATTGAAGCATTCCACATTTGGTTTCTGAATATTTCAACTCACTGACCATCTTGAAATGCATTGAATTGCTGAAGTTGCAAAGTTATTTTAATTTAACCTTCTGGTGACTGCATTACGATGCATATATTACTCAGATACTGCAAATTGACCATTATAATTGTTTCTATGTCCCAAGTTTTTAACGTGTATTTTTCTCCCTCCATGTTCTTCCCCATTTCTTTTAAAATCTTTCTGTATCTGATTTGAACTGAATTTGTCCAATTAAATTTGCACACATCATCATGACATTTGATGCAGCTAATTCAGTTGCTGCCACACACTTCCAGTGATCCTGATTCAATGCTAACCTCTGGTGCCATCTGTGTGGAGTATGCATGTTCTCTCTGTGACTGCTTGGAAATGTTTATAATACCTTGCTTTACAGAAAGAGTAATAAAGCAAAAGATGTTCGTGAGGGTAAACCGAGAGAAGTATAAATGATTTAAACTTTCATTGGAAAGGAAAGAACTACAACATGGTGTCCAATGCCCAACTGTGACATGAGTAATAAAAAAGAAACTGCTGGTTTAAATCAAAGATAGGCACAAAATGCTGGAGTAACTCAGCAAATCATGCAGCGTGTCTGGACAACATGGATACATGTTTTAGATTGATTTTCAGATTTTTACCTGAAATGTCACCCTTCCATTTTCTCCAGAAATGCTGCCTGACCTGCTGAGCTACTCCAGCATTTTTGTCGACCTGTGATATGAGTCATTTGTGTAGTTTTTAAGACTTCCCAGTGGAGATTCTAAATGGCCCAGTAAAAAAAACAGTTGTATCCAAAAATTTACAATCTTCACTTGCTATTTTTCTTAAAGGTTGGCAAAGATTTAAACTGGAATATACTGAGAAAGTTAGTATATTCTGATTTGATATTTAAAATTGCATTGTATTTTCTGATTTCTTACAGGTAATCCATTACAATACGTCATAGCGGCTTGTTATTTTAGTTTGTTAGTGCAAGATTTTCATGCTTTATAATTGGTGTACATTTGGACCGAACTCGGCCATCTTCCATGACCTACGTGAGACTCGAGTCCTTTGCTGCTTAATAATTTGTAGGATTTTATTGCTCAAAGAGCCAGCATTCTGTGGCCTTTCTAACTGCCCTTAAGTTGACAGTGAGGCATTTTTAATGCATGTGGTTAATGATATTCAGGACCATAGTGGTAATATATAGTTTAAAAAAGATTATCGAGATGGTCTGTATCTTGGGGCGTTTGGAGATTGTAAGATTCCCACTAGCCTGTTATTGTTTGATTTTCTCAGTGGTAGGTGGCTTTGGCAGATGCCATTGATGTCTTGGTGGGTTTGCTTTAGTGATGCCCTGTGGGAACAAGCCTTTCGGCCCACCGGGTCTGTGCTGACCAACGATCCCCGTGCACTAATACGATCCTACACACTAGGGCAAATTAGCATACAAACCTGTACGTCTTGGAGTGTGGGAAGAAAACCTGAGCTCCCGGAAAACACCCATGCGGTCACTCGGAGAAAATACAAATCCATACAGACGTAGTCAGGATTGAACCCGGGTCTCTGGCGCTGTGAGGCAGCAACTCTACCGCTGTGCCACAGTGCCGCCTGCCTGTGCGGCTTGTAAAGAAACAGTAATAATGTTGTGGCTTCGGAGAGTGTCAATTTTGGGGCAGTAGATGAAATGACAATCCAAGGTTGAAAATGTAATTGTTCATGGAAGTGGAAGGAACATTCCAACTCTCTCCTGACGTCTAGATGGTGGTTCAGTGGTACAGGTCCATCACTGATTTTCTGGCAACTGGTGGCGGCACCTCCTTTAATTCCCACAAGATTATCAGAGCGCACTTGAAATTTCCCCCCTTGGAAGTTCCCCCTAAAATGTTGCGCCTAGGCCAGGTGAGGCGACTAATCTCAACCTAATCGGGACTTCATTTGGCCCTTCGGCTGGGGCTCTGGTATTCTGGCCTGGCCAGAGCTGGCAGATCCATTCCCATAGCCAACTTCCACGGCTAATTGACTGGTCACATTTGTTTCCTGTGGCTGGAACTCTGGAACTCTGGCCTGGCTGGAACTGGCAGATCTGCTCCTATAGCCAACTTTGCGGGCCGGTATCTCTGCCCCTGGGTGGCCTAGTACCACTGGACTCCCCTCGGAGGCTGTGACCTCTCTTGGTACAGCAAAACGGGTTATCCAGAAAGGCTCTGGAACCAAGTGTGCCGGACAATCGGTTGGACCTGTGGGCCTGTGCTTTATTATCACGTACTGAGGTATAGCAAATTTATTTTGCATATAGTTCTGCAACAATATTACTATACATTAGGCACAATTTAACAGTATAGTAGATTACACTGAGGCAGTATACAAGTTTGGCGTCATCTTGTATAGAAAAAGAATAGCATGCCACAGGATAGCCCCTTATTTGCTGGAGTTGTGTAATTGGTGGAGCTAAGCTTCATTCCAGTGGTCAATTGATAAACCACCACTCTCCATGAAACCTCTCCTTCCCCAACTGCCAAAATGTGTTTGTAACTGTTAAGACTGTGGCAACAACTGTTGGCAACAAGACATTAAATCCAGTGCATATAATCGGGTGATCTTAACTGTTCATGGATTATTGGTTATAATTTTGCTGCGCTTCACTGAATTCGTACCCAAATGTTTCTTGGCTTCTTTACCTTTTGAATTGAAGTCTTTTTTTTCTTCTTTTTTTTTTAACTGGGGTTTACTGGTTGATATGAATGAGTCAGTCTCCTGACCCTGAGAACAACAAAAGGTGTCTCAGTCAGTTTTCACATGGGCAACATTACCAGAATGGTTATCTCTACAAATGCCAGCCACGTTGCAGCTCTTTGTATCGGCTTTTTAGCAGCTTCCTGCTTCTAAGATTCTGCACCCTTTTTAGTTCTGTTGGCCATGTATAGTTAATTTAAAGAAACAATAATGACAAACTTTTTAGTTTAGAGATACTGTGTGGAAATGGGCCTTTTGGCCCGCCGAGTCCACGCCAACCAGCGATTACCCCGTACACTAACACAATCCTCCACACTAGGGACAATTTACAATCTTTTCCGAAGCCGATTAACCTACAAATGTTTACACCTTTGGAGTGTGGAAGGAAACCAGAATACCCGAGGAAAACCCACGTGGTCACGGGAAGAATGTACAAACTCTGTGCAGATAGCACCTAGTCTGGATTGAACCGGTGTCTCTGGTGTTGTGAGGCAGTAACTCTACCACTGTGCCACCGTGCAGCCACAAAACTTTCTCTCATTTTTTTTGGAGTTCTGATGGGTTTAAAAAAAAAAAATTGTTTTTAATCTGATTAAAGACAACTCATCCAATGATTGAAGAATAGAAACCGCAAACAAGACAGCCATTTGATCATTTGTGATCGCACTAGCCCTTCCTGGTAGAGCTATCCAGTCAGTTCCCCTCCACCCTCTTCGCTCAGACCCTTGTAAAGTATTGGCTTCCAA
Source organism: Amblyraja radiata (assembly GCF_010909765.2). NCBI lineage: Eukaryota > Metazoa > Chordata > Chondrichthyes > Rajiformes > Rajidae > Amblyraja > Amblyraja radiata. The sequence continues at coordinate 13,278,120 of NC_045965.1, forward strand.
TAAAAGACTTCAGATTTGTGTTAGAGTAGTGATAAATATGGCCAGGGCGTAGCTCAATGCTGATTATTTTTTTTAAGTTGAATGCTTTACTGCTCTAGAGATGATAATGAAAGTTTATAGTTCACTAATGCAAGATAAGATATCATGGGGATGAAATGTGTTGAACCAGGACTGTGGCTTGCAGTTCATCTGCCATCTAACCTGCCTAATGTGCCTTCTGCATTTAAAGTCCAGCAGAACGGTACGAGTAAAGATCGGGTTGTGCAAGACAAATGTCCTGACAGGATTTCACAGCCAGCAAAGTCAGGGGTGGAGCATTGCCAGGTGTGAAGACTGTAAATAGTTTTAAATGTCAAGTTTACAAAGTATTATTAAGGCAAACAGTTGTAAAGCATGTAGTTCAATGCATTGAACTGAGGCAAATCTAAACAAAACAAAACTTTGCTACCGACTCCTTTGCCTCAGAATCCATGTGTCAGAATTAATGTTGTCTGATGGTGCACAATCCAGAACTGTTGGTCCACCTCGTCTCCTCTTGGTATAATATTGGTAGAACCTCAGTAAGACTGGCAAAACCACTAACTGCCATTCAATAGGTTAGTGCAGTTTTCTAAGTTTGCAAGCACTATTGAGACAAAGTATTTAAAATGGTTGATTTCCAGACGTTTTGGTTGGAACTGCCTGCAAAACTCAATGAGACCCAATTCTTGGAAATTTATGGCTGAGAAGGAGGCTGATTGTCCACCATGTCCCTCCCTGTTGTAGGTATGTGGTCCCTTGATCATCTCCTTGAGGATTCCAATCCATAGCAGTTGTTGTTCTATGAACAGAGAGCAGTTTTAAATTATCTTGTGCAATTTGCTGCTTCTTTTATACTATAGCCTGTTATTTTATTCATTAACATTTAAACTGTTTAAATATCACCTTTTAAACATATTTAAATATCACATACTTTCAAAACAAACAATAAAGGTTGTAAAGAAGATCGACACAAAGCTGGAGTAACTCTGCGGGACAGGCAGCACTTGATAAATGGCCCAAAATGAATAAAATATCTGTTTTAAGTCAACTACATTTATGGGGGAATTTGCCAGTTTTATTGTAGGAAAAGTAAGGAATAATCACTCAATTTCTGTGGTAATTAAGGCATAGAAGAACTAAACACACTTTTAAAGAATGTGCCAGGTATAGATTAAACTAATGGGAACATTTTAAATGCTCAAACATGCCAGCACTAAGATTTAGACACCTGTGTATGCTGAAGTACATTCTAAGGTGCCCACTTTGTAGCTTGTTAAATCTTGACATGGAAAATTACAGCACAGGAACCAGCCATTTGGCCTTCGTACGATGTTAATGCTGACCACTATGCCAATTAAATTAATCTTATCTGCCTAATAATACCATCTGTGGTCAATATTCTTCCATCCCTGCCTGATCATGTGCCTGTTTAATTGCTTCTTAAACATTGCTGTTGTATCTGCTTCTACCGATACCCTCTTGTATTTTACATTTCTGTGCTGGGAAAAAGACTCTGTCTACCTACCTATGCCTCGCATAATTTACTTCCATCTGGTTGCTCCTCGATCTCTGATGCTCCAGAGAGAAAACAATCCAACCTCTCTTTGTAGCTAGTTCCCTCTGAACCAGGTAACATCCTGGTGAGCCTTTTCTGCCCCGTCACCAAAGCCACTGCGTTCTTCTTGTAATCCTCTTTGTGATTGTGCACAGTACTCCAAGTGAGTCATTATAATTTTATAGGGAGTCAGACGGGCTTGTGTAGACGAGGTGCCACTGTGCCACGCACCTGCACTCTGGGTGCAAAGTCCACCTGGCATGGGATCCTTTTTTATTTCCCATCCCATTTTCACACCTTGGCTAAACAAAACAAACCAGTGGTTTCTCCACTGCCAGAGTGAAGCCAACGCAATCATACACCTCAAACGCCACCTGGGTAGTCTGCAACCCAATGGTATGAACATAGATTTTTCTAATTTCAGGTAACCATTATCTCTTGTGTTTTTCCCCTGTCTCTGTCCTGCTGATTCAACTCTGGTCCTTTCATCTTTGTTCCCTTTTTGATGCCCTTCCTCCAGCCTCATCACCTATTTGTCTCCTCCTTGGTTTCATTTACCGACTATATATGCACCTCACCCATTGGATCCCCTCTCTATGTGGTTGCAGCTGCCCTTCACCTCTGTCTTTATTGTTCCCATTGTCACCTTCCTTGCAAATTCCAGTACTTACTGCCGTTGTGTCGCTGCTTATCACCCTTGAGCCCCTGTCTCCATCTTCACCCTTCTCCCCCATTTGCCTTTTTTTGCTGCTGCACCCGCTGAGTTTCTCCAGCTTTTTTGTGTACCTGCCTTTTTTTTAATGTCTGCTTCCACCTATCAACTTCAGGCCTCTCCACTCCAACCCTCATGCTTCCCCACTTTGTTCCTTCTGCCCATGATCACCTGCCCCTCTGTCCACTTATCGTCTACTGGCTTGTCCCTCGACTCTTTATCCCTCTCCTTTTTTAATACTTCTATTTCCTCTCCAATCCTAATGCAGAGTCACCAATTTCTCCCCCCCCCACCTCCTATAGTTGCTTAACCTGCTGAATTCTTCCAGTATCTGCTTTTTAACTCCAGATTCCATCATCTGCAGTCTCTTTTGTTTCCTGATTATTAACTGTACCTTCTCCTGTCCGCTTACTGTGAACATTTAGTTCTGTACTAAATCCTGCTGATGGAAACAAAATGAAAACAGTAGAAATCTATCAATGTGATGATTACATTTATATAATGGACCAAATTTTGCTGGTACAATCTCGGAATTGGAATCTTCTCTTTTGGCTTGAAGAGATTTGCAGCGTAAATTATTATTTTTTAAGTCTCAATTTGATTTTGTGGGCCTCTGGAACCTTTGGTGAAATACAGGATCAATGGTACATGTATCTCAACTAGTGAGGTTTAAATAGTGAGTAGGATCTGCTAATGATTATGATGGAAATAGATAATTAAATCTAAATTAGAGATGGATAGCAAATGGACACACAGGAAAACCTAAGGGTTGGGGATGGAGAAAGAATTGGTCTCCTTGGAGTAATTTGCTATTTGCAGGTGAGGCTCTAGTTTTAATACTTCCCTTCATGGGGCCCATGGGACAGTGATGTTGCAGGTGCATATGTTTTGTCACTTAAAGATATCCTCGAATTAACAGAATAGAACCAGGTGGGGAATTTAGTTTATATTAATGTTGCCTATTCTGTTATTCATTAAAAATAGTGAAGATGTCGATAGTGAGATCATGTTTTAGTGAAGTTCACTGTTACAGATCCTTTTGCAAGTTGTATTGATTTACTGATATGTGTCTGCTCCATGCAGGAAGCATGTGATTTCATCTATCCATTTCATCTATCCATGTGATTTCATCTATCCATTTCTGGGTCGTTTATTTTTTTGCACAATGGATAATAAATGAACAAGGTTATTTAAATTGTCTCTTCAATTAAATCAAATTTACAGCACACTGATCTTTATTCACTGCAGCCCACTACTTCATTCAACCTATTCTTTTTCCTGCTATTATGTAGCTTCTCCATTGCTACTTGCTCTTGAATTTGATTTGTTTTATGATTTGATCTAAAGCAGTTTGATATGTATTTCCAAGATAGACACAAAAAGCTGGAGTAATTCAGCGGGATAGGCAGCATCTCTGGAGAGAAGGAATGGGTGACATTTCAGGTCGAGACCCATCTTCAGACCCTTCCCAATGTTTTCAGTCTGAAAAAGGGTCTCTACCCGAAACGTCACCCATTCCATTTCTCCAGAGATGCTGCCTGTCCCGCTGAGTTACTTCAGCTTTTTGTGTCTATCTTCGGTTTAAACCAGCATCTGCAGTTCCTTCCTACACATAGCTGGGGGCAGAATGCATCTGCAGATTCCTAAGATGCAAGCAGATGTAGTGCATAAATATTGCATTTAAATTGATTTGCAACTTCCTTAGTGGACATGAATGGAAATATTTTCAGTGTGGAAGATAAAATTCCCGTTCACTGAAAATTTGTGCATTTAATATAAAATCTGGAAATCCTATCCCTGAAGTTTGTGCTAAGCCAAACTGTTTTAAATTTAAAGACAAATGTGCATGCATTAACATTTTCTTATGGTTATTGTGCACTTGGCAACTGTAAACATTTAAAATTTCCCAAGTATGCATTATTTCAATGTTTCCCACTTGCTTGAACATCATTTGAGAAATGTGAAGTAAGTTTTTAAATATACATTGGTGCTCCAATTGCAATACTTGTTTACCAATTGTAGAAACTGACATCTCCCGTGATTTGAGACTTTTATGTTCAGAGGGATTTGAACATTTTAAGGCCTCTGGTGTGTTTCTTTGCACATCCATGTATTGTGGCCTGAGTTTGCACAACATAATAAAACATTGGTTAGGCAGCATTTGGATGATTGGGTACAGTGTTGGTCACCCATTTGCAGGAAGGATGAGGCTTTGGAGAGCGTGCATGAGAGGTTTACCTGAATGCTGCCTGGATTAGATGGTATTAGCTACAAGGAGAGTTTAGACTAATTTGGACACACTGATCTGTTCTGTATTCATGCCTACTATATTCTTTTGTGCTGAAGCAAATCAAGAATTTCATTGTCCTATCTGGGACATGACAATAAACTCTCTTGAATCTTGAGCGTTGGTGGTTGAGGGGAGACTTGATAGAATGTATTAAAAAAATATCTAAGGCATAGATAGAACAGACAGTCAGAACTTTTTGGTGGGTGCCTGGAATATGATGTAGGGATGGTGCAGGAGGCAGATTAGATAATGGCATTTAAGAGGATTCTAGATAGGCCCATGCATATGCAGGGAATGGAAGCATATGGATCATGTGTAGGCAGAGGAGATTACTTTAACTTGGCATCATGTTCGTCGTTGACATTGTGGGCCTACGGCCTTGTTCCCGTGCTGAATGCTCGATGTTCAAATACTGAATGCAGCTTAATTTGTGTAAACTGTGCAGCTTTGTATTCTTATTTGCATTTGCCTTGCTTTATCAAATCCATAATTGTTGGAAAACTTAAATTACTTCACGATTAGTTAACTGAAATGCAGCAAATTCATATCTATATTAATTTGATGTGCCCACATTATTTTTCAATAGTTTTTGGTATTTGTATTATAATTCTTAAATTATTTTTCTGCAATTGTTTCTCCTTTAATTAATTGGAAAAATAACTCTTCCTGCATTTGCCTTAAAACTACCTAGATCTGTTGAGAGAGCCTCCACATGTTCTACACACAGTAAAGCATTGTGCTATCTTCCTTCACAGTTGCCGTGCCTGAAAATTGGTTAAGCTGTTAGTCTGCGTTTTTTAGCTGTAATGAAGTGTCTAATGGGTCAGGACAGATTGCCAGTAATTACTTTTTACAGTACATAATGTGGATTCATTCTTATAATTAATGTTCTGATGCCAGTAAACATTGCGCACTTTTTATTTCCTGTACATTGGTGAGACCAAGTGCATGCTTGGCGATCGTTTCGCTGAACACCTCCGCTCAGTCCGCATTAACCTACCTGATCTCCCGGTTGCTCAGCACTTTAACTCCCCCTCCCATTCCCAATCTGACCTTTCTGTCCTGGGCCTCCTCCATTGTCAGAGTGAGGCCCAGTGCAACACCCCAACGGTATGAACATTGACTTCTCTAAATTCAAATAGCCCTTGCTTTCCCTCTCTCTCCATCCCCTCCCCTTTCCCAGTTCTCCCACCAGTCTTACTGTCTCTGACTCCATTCTATCTCTCACTCCTCTGAAGAAGGGTCTTGACCCGAAACGTCACCCATTCCTTCTCTCCAGAGATGCTGCCTGTCCTGCTGAGTTACTCCAGCAGTTTGCGTCTACATTCGATTTAAACCAGCATCTGCAGTTATTTCCTGTGCACTTTTTTATTATAAGATTATCATCAATATGAACAGCAAGCATTTGAACTCCATGTCGTGTACAGTTAAACTCTGAATTCTGGTGTATCACCAAATTCAGAAGTAAGCTGTAGTTGCTAATTCCCAAGACTTACCAGTGTTGGGTAATGCATGCCTTCTGTTTGGTGCCCATGTCTGTTTCTTCATCAAGATTTAATTTATTTATGTAATTTGCTGTGGTGCACCCATGTATTAACAATTCTAAATTGTGGTACTTGGAATTGTGTGCACAATTAGTCTTGGTGATGAATAAAATTGAGGAAATGCTTTGCCCAGCTTTTTAATGTCAATGTTGATGTCTGAGCCTCGTTGTGTTTTTCCTGACATTTTGCTATCTTGTAAATTGTAATTTCTTCTAAGTAAAAGTTAAATTTGCGAAGCAATTGAACCATCAAATTTCATACTGTTTGTGGGACTGTTGTCACATTTTTTTAAGGATTTGAATGCAGGGTTGACTCCCCAGGGCTGGGTACTGAATGTGCCTGGACCCAAATAGGTTGATTTGCCTTAACTTGTTTAGAATTTTAATTTTTTGCATTAGTAGTTTTTTTACTGTGAATTAGCTCTCGTACACCTTGGGTTTAATAATTATAAACTGGTACTGGGTAGAGCACATGCAGTACTCAAATATTTTTTTTGTTGTTGTCTTCTCCATGTAAACAAGATACTTTTAGTAAAACTACCGAAACAATATTAAATATTAAGTTTGCTGGAATAGTGATGAGTAACTTTAAGATGCGACTTATTTCAGTTATGTTAGTTGGAATTTGTTGATTCAGCGAAAAAATCCTTTAATGTATGGCCGCTAAGATTTCTTTTTACTGTGGAGATCGTGAGGAGGCTTTTTCATTTTTACAACACGTCTTTGTTAAGCCCTTGTTCCAGAGACAATGGCATGAATTATGTCATCAATAAACCAAAGTGCAATTTTTTTTTTTTGCTGAATAACAAATCCTGTTCCTTGCAGTTGATATTTTAAATGTGAATTCACAGATTTTTTAAATTAAAAAAAAAAAAAAAATCCTGGTTTACCAATGTGAAGAAGGGTCTCGACCCGAAAGGTCACCCATTCCTTCTCTCCATAGATGCTGCCGGTCCCGCTGAGTCACTCCAGCATTTTGTGTCTACCTAGTTTTTAAAAAAACAACCCAACATGATATATTTAAAATGCAATGCAAATAACCAATAATTGGAAGAATTAGTAACAACATTGTTTGGCTCTATTGAAATGTAAAGTCAAACTAAAGGGATTGAATATAGAAACATAGAAACATAGATATTAGGTGCAGGAGTAGGCCATTCGGCCCTTCGAGCCTGCACCGCCATTCAATATGATCATGGCTGATCATCCAACTCAGTATCCCGTACCTGCCTTCTCTCCATACCCTCTGATCCCCTTAGCCACAAGGGCCACATCTAACTCCCTCTTAAATATAGCCAATGAACTGGCCTCGACTACCCTCTGTGGCAGAGAGTTCCAGAGATTCACCACTCTCTGTGTGAAAAAAGTTCTTCTCATCTCGGTTTTAAAGGATTTCCCCCTTATCCTTAAGCTGTGACCCCTTGTCCTGGACTTCCCCAACATCGGGAACAATCTTCCTGCATCTAGCCTGTCCAACCCCTTAAGAATTTTGTAAGTTTCTATAAGATCCCCTCTCAATCTCCTAAATTCTAGAGAGTATCAACCAAGTCTATCCAGTCTTTCTTCATAAGACAGTCCTGACATCCCAGGAATCAGTCTGGTGAACCTTCTCTGCGCTCCGTCTATGGCAATAATGTCCTTCCTCAGATTTGGAGACCAAAACTGTACGCAATACTCCAGGCGTGGTCTCACCAAGACCATGTACAACTGCAGTAGAACTTCCCTGCTCCTATACTCAAATCCTTTTGCTATGAAAGCTAACATACCATTCGCTTTCTTCACTGCCTGCTGCACCTGCATGCCCACTTTCAATGACTGGTGTACCATGACACCCAAGTCTCGCTGCATCTCCCCTTTTCCTAGTCGGCCACCATTTAGATAATAGTCTGCTTTCCTGTTTTTGCCACCAAAATGGATAACCTCACATTTATCCACATTATACTGCATCTGCCAAACATTTACCCACTCACCCAGCCTATCCAAGTCACCTTGCAGTCTCCTAGCATCCTCCTCACAGCTAACACTGCCCCCCAGCTTAGTGTCATCCGTAAACTTGGAGATATTGCCTTCAATTCCCTCATCCAGATCATTAATATATATTGTAAATAGCTGGGGTCCCAGCACTGAGTCTTGCGGTACCCCACTAGTCACTGCCTGCCATTGTGAAAAGGACCCGTTTACTCCTACTCTTTGCTTCCTGTTTGCCAGCCAGTTCTATATCCACATCAATACTGAACCTCCAATGCCGTGTGCTTTAAGTTTGTATACTAATCTCTTATGTGGGACCTTGTCGAAAGCCTTCTGGAAGTCCAGATACACCACATCCACTGGTTCTCCCCTATCCACGCTACTAGTTACATCCTCGAAAAATTCTATAAGATTCGTCAGACATGATTTACCTTTTGTAAATCCATGCTGATTTTGTCCAATGATTTCACCACTTTCCAAATGTGCTGCTATCCCATCTTTAATAACTGACTAGCAGTTTCCCCACTACCGATGTTAGACTAACTGGTCTGTAATTCCCCGTTTTCTCTCTCCCTCACTTCTTAAAAAGTGGGGTTACGTTTGCTACCCGCCAATCCTCAGGAACTACTCCAGAATCTAAAGAGTTTTGAAAGATTATTACTAATGCATCCACTATTTCTGGAGCTACTTCCTTAAGTACTCTGGGATGCAGCCTATCTGGCCCTGGGGATTTATCGGCCTTTAATCCATTCAATTTACCCAACACCACTTCCCGGCTAACCTGGATTTCACTCAATTCCTCCAACTCCTTTGACCCGCGGTCCCCTGCTATTTCCGGCAGATTATTTATGTCTTCCTTAGTGAAGACGGAACCAAAGTAGTTATTCAATTGGTCCGCCATATCCTTGTTCCCCATGATCAACTCACCTGTTTCTGACTGCAAGGGACCTACATTTGTTTTAACTAATCTCTTTCTTTTCACATATCTATAAAAACTTTTGCAGTCAGTTTTTATGTTCCCTGCCAGTTTTCTTTCATAATCTATTTTTCCTTTCCTAATTAAGCCCTTTGTCCTCCTCTGCTGGTCTCTGAATTTCTCCCAGTCCTCCGGTATGCTGCTTTTTCTGGCTAATTTGTACGCATCATCCTTCGCTTTGATACTATCCCTGATTTCCCTTGTTATCCACGGATGCACTACCTTCCCTGATTTATTCTTTTGCCAAACTGGGATGAACAATTTTTGTAGTTCATCCATGCAGTCTTTAAATGTCTTCCATTGCATATCCACCGTCAACCCTTTTAGAATTAATTGCCAGTCAATCTTGGCCAATTCACGTCTCATACCCTCAAAGTTACCTTTCTTTAAGTTCCGAACCATTGTTTCTGAATTAACAATGTCACTCTCCATCCTAATGAAGAACTCAACCATATTATGGTCACTCTTGCCAAGGGGGCACGTACAACAAGACTGCTAACTAACCCTTCCTCATTACTCAATACCCAGTCTAAAATAGCCTGCTCTCTCGTTGGTTCCTCTACATGTTGATTTAGATAACTATCCCGCATACATTCCAAGAAATCCTCTTCCTCAGCACCCCTGCCAATTTGATTCACCCAATCTATATGTAGATTGAAGTCACCCATTATAACGGTTTTGCCTTTGTCGCACGCATTTCTAATTTCCTGTTTGATACCATCTCCAACTTCACTACTACTGTTAGGTGGCCTGTACACAACACCCACCAGCGTTTTCTGCCCCTTAGTGTTTCTGTTGAATATGGTGGCATGGCCCTTCAGCTCGCATGTAGTTAGTATTTTCTGACTGCGGGCTGTTCATTTTGAGAGAAAAAATGAACGTCTCAATTTTGCAGTTACAACCCGGGAACAGCAAATAACCCCTCTAGAGACTAACTCGCCTTTTATACATTCCCTTCGGACAGTCGAGCTGTTTGTTGCCTGTTGGGAATAATTTCTTCCTTCTGAGAAGCCTAAAGATTGGAATAAATGAATGCTATAGAGGTGTATGTCAGAGACGGCCTGGTTTTTATTATTTATTTGATTTGATCTCCTGCGACATTGCAGATAGTTGGTCGGGTGATTTGTTTTGTAAAGGGAACTCTATTCTGTGCCATTTGGGAATATATTCTCCATTTGATTTTTGATGGAACTTTAAATGGGATTTTCTGGTTTTACTGCTTGTGTATGCAAATTGACAGTCCTTGTAAACTTTTAGTCAGAAGAAATAAGTATGAGTGCTTTTCCTTTTAAATATTTTTAAATATGTCCACGTTGCAGCCAAAAGCGTGGCACCAGCATGCGTGTCTCCACAAATGCTTCCTTAGTGCTGGCTGCTGAAGTGATGTATTATGTTAGAAGAAAGCTGGCTGTGTTCTTTATTAGATGTTTTCAGTACATTTTGATATTTGCTGTTGGTTACGTGATTACAAATTAATAATTGAGTTTGACTAGGCTACATGGGAATTTATGTACACAGGCATTTTTGTTTTTGGCCGTGCAAATGTTACCTCTATGGGCCCTACCTTTACTGGTAACTTCTCTTTCCTCCTGGAACTGATGAATTGTTGCTCTTATTGAGGATGGTGGTGGTATTTTTGGTAGGAATGGTGTCATATTATGAGGTATGAAGTTTTGTATTAAACTCATTGCAGCCACAATATTAAATGTATGAAGGAGATTAGAGTGGCCCCCTTAATTCCTATTCTTAACGTTTCTCTTCGTTATTGCTGAACAGAAGAAAGCTTGCAAACTGGTTGAGTGCATTCTATATTAATCCATGCATATGGAAAGCCCAGAAGGCATCTGCACTGTACAGTGACAGTCTTGTGAATCTGGACAGGATATTATCTTTGACAGTTGCCTCGGGGGCTGCCGTTAAAATGTAATTTTTCTAGCATATCCCATTTAATTGCATTACAGTGAAATGCTTTCACAAAATGTGGGAAGCAAAGATTATTTTCTTCACCATGTTTTTTTAATTTTTGGGGATAAAATCATTCACTTGCATAACCCCGATGACTTAACCCCAGAACTTGCGTTGGATGATAAAATATTTGGAAATAAATAGTGTTTGGTTGATTCACTCTTAGCGAATGAGTTATAATTTGCCAAATAGTTGCTCCCCAAATGCTGGGCAACGTCACAGAATTTGTAGAACCAGTTTGTCGGGACCAATTGACACTTGGGAATAGTGCCTGTTACGAGAGGAGAACAAAAATGGCATTAAAATGCAGTCATTAGGATTGATATATTTAATGCAAACTATTTCTTAGGATCTTTGAATATGGTATCTTGTTTGTGACACTTCCTTTAATGCATCTGGTAAACACTTGACTGGAAATCAAATGCATCTTGTTGTGGGAGATTTAAACAGCAATACACATTGTCACTGTACCAATGAAAGGTCTTTACTGAGTGATCAATATTGCATGCATGGAGGAAATGGCCCAGAGTTCTCAACCTTTTCTGCAGTCCCATTTTCATTTGTATAGAAATAATGATTTTCTTTTTATGACATACATGCTTGGGACAAAAATTGGGACAGCAGCAATTCACTGCTGTTAAAGTTTGCTTAACACTCAGCACAAAATCTTATCCAGGGTAGTATCTGATTGACTGATTCTTCCAGTACTGTGTGAATTTATGCTGGTGACCTTATTCCTTCATCTGGATCCGTAGGGTTGTGTTGGCCAGGCCTAATCACTAATTGGCCTAATCTTGGTTACCATGACAATAGCTATATTCTCTATCTGCCGAGAGGTCCTGGGTGCCTCTGAAATGAGCCCATCGTGCCTTATCTTCCCCGCTGTTTATTTTGCTTGGATAACCTGTCTTGATAATCCCTCCAACCGCCTAAGTTATTACTGCTGGCGCAACCTTGGCCCTTAATGGAGAACCAAGTGGGCAGATAGCACAGTGGCGCATTGTCTCTTATCTCAGAGTTCAACTGCTCGTGTGCAGCCTTGCTGACTTCAGCTTTTGTACGCAGCAAAACTTCATAGATGATCTTAACCCTTGATTGCCCTTGCTGATGATGCTCCCTTACAAATGTCCCAGTACACTGCCCTCCCCACTTGGCCCTTGAGTACGAACTCAAGGAAGCCACAACTAAATCTCTACTGCTCTGAAGTGCCCACCCTGACACCTGTGATCAGGCACTTCAGTGAAGAAGGGTCTCGACCTGCAATGTCACCCATTCATTTTTTCCAAAGATGCTGTCTGACCCGCTGAGCTACTCCAGCTTTTTGTGTCTACGGTTTAAACCAGCATCTGCAGTTCCTTCCCTCACACACGTCAGTTCTTCTGTGGCATCTCCCGATACTCGTGCAGATTTCTAAGTGGGAAGATCAATGCCTTTTACTAACTCATGATTGCTTTTTTTTTTTTGCTAGTTCTTGACTAATAATGTACAAATGACAAACACTATTCAATACATTCTGAAAACTGTTATGTACACACCACCAACGTTGCGGCCCGATGGATAATGGGAAACCCGCCTTTATGACCAGCTGATGCTCCTGGAGGGCACGGGCAGGCTTAGCAACATAAATCGCAAAGCATTTTCCCTCGGCTTTCTTCTGCTCATTCACTCTTATGGTAAGTCAAGTCTGAGCCAGGAGCTAATATGTGTGATATTAAGCATTCCCACTTCGACATTAAGACTCTCGTTCCTAAGTGATAAGACCAGAATTACACCATTCGACCCATCAAGTCGACTCCGCCATTCAATCAGGGCTGATCTAGCTCTCCCTCTTAGCCCCATTCTCCTGCCTTCTCCCCATAACCCTTGACTCTCTGATGCCACCCCTCCAACTGGTGGGTTGAATCTTTGCCATCCTGCACTCTGTACCTAGTTGCTACCTGGTGGATTGCGTCTAGGTGCACCTGGTGCACCCTCTTGCAATATTATCTATGAGGATAATGTACTATTGATGATCTCTAACTCACCATTCAGTTCTTAGGGGGTGGAACTTTTCAAAGTTGTAAAGATCTTGCCTCAGAAGTTTTGTGTGTTCGGTACCTTGTATTGAGGCCCAGATAGGAACTAGTTGGCAAGACCAATATGGTTTAAAAACATGGGTTTCAAAGTCAAGTAGGTGATTGTACAGGGGAGGCCTCCTTGTACAAAGGCTGCTTCTGTGGCAGTGAGACGTTATTCTCCCTTTCTTCAGTATGGATGAAATGGTGGGAGGAGTGGAATATTTCCAGGCTGTTTCTTGGAAACGGAAACTTCCTTGCATCAAAATTCCCTGGGGGATACCCTGCAATGTCCCTGCTGGAAACCACCTGTCATTCTTTGGGTTCCTGCAGACGTGTGAAGTGTCTTGCGAACTGTAAGGACGCTGCATTACTGGATTTGCAGGCCTCTGGTGCATTAAATGGTCATAAAGTTGTAGGTCCAGTTAAAGTTTACAGTCTAATCATTACCAGGAATCGTCGCGGGTCAATGCTATTGGGGAGCTGCGTTCTATGGAGGGCTAGGTTGTTCCACTGACAATGTCGATGGACTGGGCACTCAGATGAGGGAAAACCTATGCTTGTGTTACATTTATATGAAACATTTGGGCGGTCACATTTAGAGTATTGTGTTCGGGGGGGGGGGTGGTGGGGGGGAAGGAACAAGCCTCCTGAGGAATAGTTGAGGCAGGTACTATCGTAACATTTAAGAAGCATTTGGACAGGTACATGGATAGGATAGGATAGGATTAGAGGGATATGGGCCAAATGCAGGCAGGTTGGACTGGTGTGGTTGGGGCATATTGGTAAGGTTGGGCAAGTTGGGCTGAAGGGCCTGTTTCCATATGATATCTCTGCCTCTACAACACACATAAGTGGATGTTCTTCACTTGGGAGAGTGATGCGGAGGAATTGACCTCTCCTGAAGGACTTGCCCATGTGGGAATGCTGATTTCTGGCAGAATTGTTAAAATGTCTGATGGAATGTGGAGTGGGACAGATGAGAGGAGCTTGAGCTCTGGGTCATCTCCCGTGCTGATTGCTTGAACCGTATCGCGTTTGTTGTTGGAAATGCAAGCATTAAACTAGAAACTAAAACCAGTTTCCATAATACATATTGTGTTTTGAAATGCCACTGGAAATTTAGTCCATGTCATTATTTTGTCAAATTTTGTTATATGTGACAAAACACAAATAATCAAGAATCATAAATCTTGATGAAATGCAGCATTCCATTGATAAGTAGCAAGGGAATGTAGGCCAACAGGTTACAGATAAAATTAGTGGTATGCAGTTGGTCTATGCTGGCATTGACTGACATGGGACAAATGGCAACACAAGTATGGAGATGACTTCTGTGCTTTTATTTTCCCAATTGTTAGTCTGTAAACGGCCTCCAGCAACATGAACCCTTCTTGAAATTCATGTATCCGAGTCTCTAATTTCTACAGGGATTTTCCTGATGGTCTGTTGTAACAGCTGAATCATACACCACCTGGGTCTTCTGCAAATGGTGCGCCCAAACTGCAGGATCCTCATCTGTGGAAATTATATCCTGCAATGTACAAAATACCTTGTGGCAATTTCCAACTTGGAATCTCTTAATCGATGCATGACTGTGTTGTATGTTAGATGTTTCTCAGGTGGAATAGGGCCTGTCGAGAATGAAAAAAATTGCAGGCAGGTGGGACTGGTGTAGATGAGGCATGTACTGTTTACTTGGTGTTTCAACCTTAGTATTTCCCTGGTGTTCTCGTCTCGGGCACTCTCTCTTCTCCCATCAAGCACGAGGTACAGAAATGTGAAAACATGCCTCCAGATTCAGGGATAATTCCCCAGCTGTTATCGGGCAACTCAACTACCCTATCACCAACTTGTGAGGGTGGTCCTGAGCTACCATCTACCTCAGTGGAGACCCTTGGACTATATTTAATCAAGTCAAGTCAAGAGAGTTTATTGTCACGTGTCGCAGATAGGACAATGAAATTCTTGCTTTGCTTCAGCACAACAGAATATGGTAGGCATGATTACAGAACATATCAGTGAGTCCATATACCATTATAAAAAATATATACACACATCAATATATTAACAGATAAAGTGCAAATAATCAGATCATTATTATTATCTATTAATGTTCAGAGATTTGTTTCAGTTGAGTTTAATAGCCTGATGGCTGTGGGGGAGTAGCTATTTCTGAACCTGGACTTTGCCGTCTTCAGGCTCCTCACCTTCTACCTGAAGGTAGCGGGGAGATGAGTATGTGGCAAGGATGGTGTGGGCCCTTGATGATGCTGCCAGCCTTTTGAGGCAGCGACTGCGATAGATCCCCTCGATGGTAGGGAGGTCAGAGCCGATGATGGACTGGACAGTGTTTACTACGTTTTGTAGTCTTTTTCGCTCCTGGGTGTTCAAGTTGCCGAACCAAGCCACGATGCAACCGGTCAGCATGCTCTCTACTGTGCACCTGTAGAAGTTAGAAAGAGTCCTCATTGACATACCGACTCTCCGTAATCTTCTCAGGAAGTAGAGTCGCTGATGTGCTTTTTAATAATTGCATCAGTGTTCTCGGACCAGGAGAGATCTTCAGAAATATGCACGCCCAGGAATTTGAAGCTCTTGACCCTTTCAACCATTGACCCGTTGATATAAACGGGACTGTGGGTCCCATCCTACCCCTTCCAAAGTCCACAATCAGTTCCTTGGTTTTGCTGGTGTTGAGGGCCAGGACCTTACTGGACTTTATCTTGCACTAAACATTATTCCTGGTACCCAGTAACTCAACACTGTGGAAGGCCTGATTGTATCATGCATAATCTTTCAGCTGACTGGATTACACGCAACACAAAGCTTTAAAATGTACCTTGGTATAAGTGACAATAAACTGAATTTAAAAAAAATAAAAATTTGTAGAGCTTGGCTATAAAATTAGAAATAATATTTTGTAAATTGCACCGGTGGAAGGATCTTTTTTTCAGAGCAAGGAAGTTTAAGTTAACTGGCAAAAGTAATTGTGCAAAGAAATTATATGGAGGGATAGGGAAAGGAAATGAGGGTGAAGCAGTGGAGTGAAGTGAATGCTTATGAGTTTGGAGAAATCTGTCTGCAGCTTGTACCCTAAACTCTGGTCTGGTTTTATTCCTTCCACAGCATTTTGAAGTCTAGAGGCATGATGACATAAACATAAGGTGGACAAAAATGCTGGAGAAACTCTGGGGGTGAGGCAGCATCTATTCCTTCGCTCCATAGATGCTGCCTCACCCGCTGAGTTTCTCCAGCATTTTTGTCCAGCTTCGATTTTTCCAGCATCTGCAGTTCTTTCTTAAACATGACATAAACATATGTTGCTTTTCTTAACTCTGAAAGCCCTGTTTTCATTAGGTAATAAAGGTGCACTTAAGTTTGGAGTATGTGCTGGATCCTTCAGAGAATAAGAAATATATAAATAAATCATGAACACTACTTTGAGGGCTGGCATTTTCTTTGCTAGTTTTCCTGGGAATTTACTGAGAAAATTTGGGTCTCATATTTGAGAAAGGATGTGCTGGCTCTGGAGAGGCTCCAACAGAGGTTTACAAGAATGATTCCAGGAATGAGTGGGTTAGCATATGATGAGTGTTTGACAACACTGGGTTCTACTCGCTGGAGTTTAGAAGGTTGAGGGGGGGACCTCATTGAAACTTACAGAATAATGAGTGTGGCCACAAAATGCTGGAGTAACTCAGCAAAACAGGCAGCATGTATGGAGAGAAGGAATGGGCAATGTTTTGGGTCAAGACCCTTTTTCAGACTACTTTTGATTTAAACTAGCATCTGCAGTTCTTTCCTATGCATAGATAGAGTGGATGTTTCCACTGGTGGGAGAGTCTAGGATCAGAATTAAAGAACGCTCTTTTGGAAAGGAGGTGAGGAGGAACTACTTTAGTCAGAGTTAATCTGTGGAACCCATTGTCACAGAAGGCGGTTGTGGAGGCCAAGTCAGTGGATGTTTTTAAGGCAGGGATAAAGAAATTCTTGATTAGAATGGTTGTCGAATGTTATGGGGAGAAGATGGGAAAATGGAATTAGGAGGCAGCAATCAGCCATGATTGAATGGCGGAGTAGACTCGATGGGCTGACTGGCCTAATTCTACTCCTAACTTGTGAATTTGTGAAATGCATAACATGGTCAAGACATTGTTAATTTGACTATTTACTAATGTTAGGATATTTCTGACAATCATATCTACTCTCGAGGCACAAGAATTACTTGCTGGAAAATTTGTTAACAAATAGTTAATTTAGTTAAACAAAATAGAATTATATGCTTCACTTCTTTGGCGTAGTTTATTCAAAGTCGGGGAAGCAAATGCAAATCGTGGTGACATTTTAAATTCGAATTATGTGCGGCTTGCATGTGATCTTTTGCTGTAATTTTTTTAAATCGTCCTTGTACAAACTGGCCAGGTGAAAATAATCACAATATGAAAAATCACTAAGTACGAGTTGGCAGCAACCTTTTTGCATATAGGTATTTAATGAGTATGTTTTACCCCTTTGAATGCCAAATTTTCTTAAACTGACTGCAGTACTCCAGTCCAACTGCCATTGTTCTACCTGCTCTTTTTTAAATTGCGAAGAGTTTTTAAAACTAGCTCGATTTGTATTGAATAGATTGCCAAGATTGTTATTTTCCAACATGCCACATATCTGTGTTTTTGTTGCAAATGTTTAAAGCATATTGTATTTTCTAATTCGTTTAACAACACTAGTCTAAACTTGGCTTCAATGTAATTTGAACCAGTTCTGCTGAGGACTTTTAAAAGTGCACCTTCAAATCATCGGCTGAAACAAGTCGATAATCCAAGCCGTGACTTCAGTCCTCTTCGCCCCAAGTGTGGGTGCATCCATGGAAACTGTCCAAACATCCTGGAGTTGTGCAGTCGAGCTATTATTAAGGTGCAAAGTTACCTGTGCGTCATTAGGACATCCGATGTATCACCTTGTTCTTTTTGTCCAATTTATATTAACCCTTAAACTATCATTGACCAACGCAGGTGGCATTTTTGTTTTTACTTAAATCATTAATTTAATTCCAAATGAGCAATTCAGAAATTTCAATATCCAATTCAGTCATAGATGTAGCCCTTAAATCACTTCTCTACAAAAGCTTTTAACATTTGGAATTAATTGAATGGAGCAATGAATGTATTATTCGGTAATCTATATTTCTTTAGTGGCTTACACCCCTGTCTGCAGTTGGTTGTAGTTTTCAACCTGGTATTGCTTTCAATTGCACAAAAGATGCAAAAACGTTGATGTGATACGTGTTAAGAGAACAGTATTATGACGTTCCACCATCTAGCAGGTACTTTGCACCTATTTTTTTGAACATTAGTTGACAAAATCCAAATCTCATTGTCTTTGATCAAATGGTATCTAAATTGCATGCCACTTTAAATCAACAGTGATCTGTTATTATTTTTGTTACGTCTTTGAATTTATGACATTAATGAATGAGTATTTTAGTTATGCTCAAGATAGTTTTTGGGGCAGTTGAAATTATAATTAATATCTGTCATTATTAATTGTGAAAAAGCCTTTTAGGATGGTCTCTAACCGTTTATCCTGCGTAATTAGAAATATTAATTTGTTTTTGGAGTAAAGCGAACATAACCCGTGTACATATTTTTTCACATGGTGTAACATGTTTTAAACTTTGATTATAAAAGAATTGACCATATTATGCAACGTTAATGCCATGTTAATTGATCGCCCATCATTTTGTAATGTGTTTGTATAACGAAGAGCAGTTTGAATCAGCTACTCTGGATATAATTGTTCCTGCTTGCTCTGAGATGTAGCCATTGACCCTACTCGGCTCCAGTTTAGTTTAATTTATTATTGTCACGTGCACCGAGGTACAATGAAAAGCTTTTGTTGCGTGCTACTCAGTCAGCAGAAAGACTATACATGACTACAATCGAGCCATTTACAGTGTATAAATATCAGAGTTAAAGTAAAAAATGCTGCTCTAAGAATGGAGATTGAAGAGTGTGGAGCGATTGTAATATGAGTTTGCTGATCTGCTTCTGTGGCTAGCACGTAAAGCAGTGGTTCTTATCCTTTGAGGAAAGATTGAAAAGACTAGGCTTGAATTCACTGGAATTTAGAAGGATGAGGGGTATCTTATAGAAACAAAAAGACTGGACAACCTAGATGCAGGGGAAATGTTCCCAATGTTGGGCGAGTCCAGAACCAGGGGCCACACTTAGAATAAAGGGGAGGCCATTTAAGACTGAGGTGAGAAAAAAAAGTTTTCACCCAGAGAGTTGTGAATTTGTTGAATTCCCTGCCACAGAGGGCAGTGGAGGCCAAATCACTGGATGGATTTAAGAAAGAGTTAGATAGAGCTCTAGGGGCTTGTGGAATCAAGGGATATGGGGAGAAGGCAGGCACGGGTTATTGAATGGGGCCGATCAGCCATGATCACAATGAATAGCGGTGGGCCGAATGGCCTCCTCCTGCACCTATTTTCTGTTTCTATGTTAAGAACCGCTGATGTAAATAGTCGCCTGGGTTGGGTGCCATTCTTTCATTAAGAGATTAGTGAGATTTTAAAAATAGTTTTGCTTACTCTGCTCTTGGATTTTTCTTGGTAGCGGTTTTGATCAGTAAGCAGGTACTTGGAGTTACTGCGGTGATTTCGTAATTGTATTTCTGATAGCAAGCCAGTGCAGTAGAAGGGGACTTTTGATTCCTGCAGCAAGTTCTAAATTAGAATAGGAGACACGTGGAACTGTGGATACTGGAATCTTGCATAAATGAACGGTGTTGGAGTAACAGTGGGCCAAGCAGCATCTCTGGAGGACATGGATAGGCGACATTTCGGGTCAGGACCCTTCTTGAGAACGATCCCCACCCAAAACTGCACTATCTACGTCCTCCAGAGATGCTATCGGACCCACTGAGTTACTCCTGCACTTTGTGTTCTAAATTAGAATAGTGTTGGGCTTGTGGCATTTATTGTGATTGTCCTTATTCATATATTTCATATGTTGTTAACTCTGACATAACCAATGTTAACTCCGATATAACCAATGTAGCAGTTTGCTAGGATTATTTTTGGTTTGACCTTGAGAAAATTATTAAAGTTAAAATGTATCTTTACCTGCTGGGCTAAAATGGAGACATTAAACCAGAAAATGTGTATGGACAGAGCATTCCTAATCTGATGTATAGATGTTATATCTGTAACTTTTTAGAGATATGAGAGGAATAGATTGGGTGGATGCAGAGTAGGGGAATTGTCCACAGTAGGGGAATTGTCCAGAGTAGGGGAATTGAGAACTAGACATGGGTTCAAGGTGAAGGGGAAAAGATTTAATAGGAATCTGAGGGGTAACTTTTTCAACAAAGGCTTGTGGGGGTGTGGAACAAGCGCCAGAAGAGGTAGTTGAGGCAGGGACTATCATGGCGTTTAAGAAATTATTAGATGGGTACATGGTGACGAAGCCAACCCTTTAATAACTCATAATCACACTTATAATCATCATCTTTTTATTTATTTATTTTTAGTAGAAGCGGTGTACAAAAGTATAATCCGCGGCATATGACATACATTTATTGTACAGCTTCAATTTTAATTTTTAGCTAAGATGAAATAGAAAAAGAGAGAAAAAGCAAGAAAGAGAGAAAATGAAAGAAAGGGAATGTGTAAGAATAGAACCCCTAGACTACCAAATAGGTGTAGTCGATGAGTGCGTAAGTAAAAGAAATGAGAAAAATGTAAAGAAATAAAAAGACACAAACAGAAAGAAAAACAAAAAGTGATGATATACCTGCTTCATATCTCTCCCCACCATCACCCAGCCCGCAAGTCGGTTTAATTCCAAAGTTGTGTTGCACCATACTATCCTTGTAATGAATCAATGAATGGAATCCATGTCTTCGAAAATTGCTCTGGTTTTCCTGCTAAGCCAAGTCTCATATTTTCAAGATGTAGCGTCTCAGACATGTTTGTAATCCACATTTTAAGAGTTGGGGCAGATGTATTTTTCCAAAATTTAAGTATTAGTTTTTTTGCCGTTATCAGGCCATAATTAAGGAAACGTCTTTGAAATAACACTTATAATCATAATAATGCTTTATTAGCCAAGTATGTTTTGCAACATACGAGGAATTTGAATTGCCATAGTCATACCAATAAAATGCAACAGAACACACAAAATACATTTTAACATGAACATCCACCACAGTGACTCCTCACCGTGATGGAAGGTGAAAAAAAGTTCAATCTCTCCCTTCTTTGTCCTCCCACGGTCGGGGGCCTCTAACCTTCCGTTGACGGGACGATCTTATTCCCGTAGCTGGCGACGGGCCTTCTTCGTCGGTGCGATCAAGCTCCTGCATTTGGTGGGGGGGGGGGAGAGAGAATCTCAGCTCCCCCGCACTGGGCGATCTACCCTGGGTAGATGCTAGTCGATTGTGGTGTGGCTTTTGGAGCTCCCGACGTTGGTCTCAACCCGTGACTGCGAGTTCCTCGACGTTAAAGTCGGCAGGCCGCGGGGAGCGTTGATCCCAGGCAAGGGATCGGCTTTGATTGCAAGTTCACGTCCCCACGGTGAGGCTCAAAGTCAGTCCCGAGCAAGGCCTCCAGCTCCACGATGTTAGGCCGCAGAGCGACCGGAGATACGATCCGGAAAACAATCGCATTTCCAGCAAGGTAAGAGATTGAATAAAAGTTTCCCCCGACCCCCTCCCCCACCCCCACAAAAAACAAACCATAAAACATTAACACATACTTTTTAAACGCACTAAAAATAACAAAAGCCAAAAAGGACAGACAGACTGTAGGCGAGGCTGCCATTGAAGCGTCACCTGGTGGAATGCTATATAGTTCCTTGAGGAGCTATATAAGATTACCTATCAGCAGTGGGTTTTACTTACACAAGGAGAGAAGTGTCTCGGTCAAAGGCTGTGATCGCAACTCCAAAGTTAAGTTGGTGTAGCAGGACATTGATACACCAAAAAGAGATAGCATCTGAGGAAGCACAGATGTGAGACAGATTGATATGTTAATTACAGGAATTGTGCTTTACTCTTACATTGTACAAAAGTCTGCATGCAACAAGGTACAAAGGTAAGCATATGTTAATAATTTGACACTGGATCACGACTTTTTGGGTCTTGGCTTAACGGGGTACACGGGTAAGGAAGTAAATGTGTTTAATCGCAAATACCAGCTGGCGGCTTTTGAGTGCCGCATGTGTCGAGGTAAGGACAATGAGTATGTTAACAACAGTTGCTAACTAGCGTCTTTTGGGCTCCGCACGCAACGGTACAAAGGTAATGTCAATGAAGATGTTCATGGCGAGTCTGCGAGAACTGGGATGTAGTGGAACTAACAGATAGTATGTTACGTGATAGATGCTGACGGGCGTCTTATGGACTCTACGCGCAAAGGCGTACAAGGGACGCAGCAGAGTACAAAGGCGAGGGAAATGAATGTGATAATGGCAGATGCTCGCTGGCAACTTGAGCTAATGTATTTAAACACCTCCAACAGTTTTTGGGACTTCAACACTGGATCGGGCAGGTTTAGTGGGATATGGGCCAAATGCAGGCGGTTGGGACTGATGTAGATGGGACATGTTGGTTAGTGTGGGCAAGTTAGGCTGGAGGGCCTGTTTCCACACTGTGTGACTATGATAATTCTCTTGTATATATGTATGGCCCCGCTGTATCTCAATGCAAGTGTTGAAGGTTTGTTTTATTTATTGATCTCTCAACGTTTCTTCTGCCACAGTGAGATGCAACATTCAAATACAGAAAACCTGTTTCATGTTGCTAATCCATTGACTTTCAGATTTCTCACGCTGTGGGTAAATTGAAACCACCGCACAGTGCTAACCACATGCATGATATCAACTATGAGATCCACAGTGGGATCTTGGCAGAACTGCCACTAGCCTTAAGACTTTGCTAAACAATTAAAAATGTATTCTTAAAAATCAGAAAAAAGAAAATGCTGTGAATACTCAGCAGGATAGTGGGAAGAGAAATGGAACCAATGTTTCAGGTCAATGACCCTTCTTGAGGATTGGGAAGATGAGTGAAGGGAGATGGCCCTGGGGTAAAACCAAGGTGACCCTAGGGATCACCTGTATGTAACCAAGTTCATCTCATCACTGAGTAAGTGGGAGAATGAGAATGTCGACAAAGCAATGCAAGTTACAAAATGCAGAACAGAAATGTGTACCTGGCCAGTTAGGTGGGTATGTTCTCCACTTGCATTGAAAATGGAGAGGTGGGAAAAACTGGGTGGATGGGGAGGAAAAGCAGCATTCAAGATAAGCTTATATTATTCTCAGTGATACAGACCCAGGAAGTCAACTTTTGGGTTCCTGGGTCAAAAACCACAAAAAACTAGATTACTTCTAGATGCGCTGGGATGCATCCTCAGTGATGTGACCTGGGGTCATCGGGTGTTTCGGGTCTCACAACATCAGACGCCCTCGCCCAGGCGACCCAGCCGGGGTTGACCAGGCCCCGACTTGCGTCCCAGCAGCAACTGCCCACGGATCAGCCCTCTCTTCGAGTATTATTCTCAGTGATACAGATACAGGAAGTCAACTTTTCAAATAATTACACATAAAATCTTTTTATGTATTGCAGTGCTTCTAAGTTGTGTGCTCAAATTCCACATTTGGTAATTTTTGTTATTCATTTAATCCATTTGCTGCCTCCAGACTCCGTTTCATAGACTGGCACAATGTACGATGCCATGAATTGTGTCAACTTTTCTTTCCAGATGAGTACTTTGTTCAATGTAGTGGAACACTTAAAGAAAATTAATTTTGAAAATATTGTGTTAGAGTGTGGTGGCACGGTAGCAGTAGAGTTGCTGCCTTACAGTGCCAGAGCCTGGGAGCTCCAAACCGGCGCGGCCTTGTCGGCTTCGGCAGCCGCGGGCTCCAACCAGGAAGAGGCCGTTCCAGGTGGCCCAGCCACCGAAAGGACTCTCCCGACGCCGGGGCAAGACCACCCGGTGAGAACGGCCAGGGACATCGGGCCTCCGTAGAGGCAATTGCGGTGGCCTCAATAGGCCTGACTTTGGGGTGAACATGGGGTGGGGACTGGACATTGTGCCTTCCTCCACAGTGCTATCCACTGTGGGGGGGGATGATTTTTTTTGTCTAATTGTAGTCCTGTAGGTCTGTGTCCAAGATGGCTGCCGTGAAGAGAGTGGACGCTGGCGCGCTTTGGCTGCCGCTGCTCTCTCTTCACACTGTGTTTTTGATTTTCTGTTTTTGGATTGAATTCTGTTTTTAATTTGTGTCTCTGTGATGTCTTTTTTACTTGTTCTATTCCGATTATATGTTTTTATTCCGATTACTATGTAAGGTGTCCTTGAGATGTCTGAAAGGCGCCCATTAAATACAATTTATTATTATTATTATTATTATTAAACTGCCGCGCAACTGTAACCGCCCTAAGTTGTATCGTATGACACAGAGGTTGGGCCTTGCATGTCGGGTTTCTTTCAAAATTTCTATTTTACAGTAAGAAATTCCACAGTAAGAAATTGTGTAATGGGTTAGTCAGTTTAAAAAATTGTTCCGTTAAAACTGGTGGGACCAGTTCTACATTTTTGATCCGTGTATTCTGCTGTATCTAGTCAGAATGCTACCTTTATTTCGGTTCAGATGACTTGTTACTGTGTAAGGTTGCGTTTTACTTGGAGAGAATGGGCGGTCACGGTGGCGCAGCGGTAGAGTTACTGCCTTGCAGCGAATGCGGCGCCGGAGACCCGGGTTTGATCCCGACTACGGGTGCTGTCTGTACGGAGTTTGTATGTTCTCCCCATGATCTGCGTGGGTTTATACCGAGATCTTCGGTTTCCTCCCACACTCCAAAGACGTACAGAGAGAAGTTTTTTTGGCCTTCCATCACAGCAATGTGACGGATGTTTATGTAAATTATGTTGTGTCTTGGGTCTATTTGTTTGTAATGTATGGCTGCAGAAACGGCATTTCGTTTGGACCTCAAGGGGTCCAAATGACAATAAATTGAATTGTATTGTATTGTATTGTTTGTAGGTTAATTGGCTTTTGGTAGACAAAAATTGTCCCTAGAGGGTGTAGAATAGTGTTAATGTGCGGGGATCGCTGGTCGGCACGGACCCGGTGGGGCGAAGGGCCTGTTTCCGCGCTGTATCTCTAAACTAAAACTAAAAATGGGTCCGTTGTATTTTGCTGATGTACACAATATCCTGATAAAAGCTGCGATATTTAGGAATGTAGAAAACGTTCTAGTCAGCATCAAAGTCGCCATGGGTTTAATGTGTTAATCCAATGTTTAACTTGCCATGTCTCTATGGATGGTCTGAAAATGTTGATGTCATTGTCAATGCATTATTAAGGGATTATTCCAAAGTACAGCATGGTCTGTTCCTCCAAGCTCTTTTCTCTTCATCCTATTTCATTTTTCTCTGATTAACTGATTGATATCCATTTGTTAAAGTGCGACCATAGAGTGGTAATGCCTACTGGTGTGGGATGTGATAGTCAGAGGGTTAATTCCTCCCAGAGCAGAAGTATAGACAGTGTTTTCATTGTACAAATGAACATGTACAAGGATGGGTAATGGTCTGGAAATTATCTGAGAATGACCAGTCCAGACTAGTTTGAAGAAGTGTCACAACCCAAAACATGACCTATCTGTCTTCCAGAGATGCTGTCTGACCCACTGAGTTACTCCAGCACTTGTTCATGAATAGTACTGAGGCCGAAGAAAGAATAATCTTAAATAATTTCTACACTGCGAAAGAGCTAACTTTAAGGGAGGAGGGCCAGAATAGCAGATTCAAGAGCTAGAGGACATGGGTTTAAGGTGAGGGGGTGAGGGAAACGGAATAAGGAATCTGAGGGGCAACTTTTCTATGTAAAGGGTGGTGGGTATATAAATTGAGCTGCCAAAAGAGGTAGTTGAGGCAGCCACTATCGCAATGTTTAAAAGACATTTGGACAGGTACATGGGTAGGATAGGTTCAGAGCGATATGGGCCAAACGCAGGCAGGTGGGACTAGTGTAGATGCGGCATGTTGGTCGGTGTGTGGAATTGGATTTTTGCTAGGTTTAGATAAGCTTAAGTTTTCCAAGTATTTAGATGGAGGACATTTCAGTCGGATAAAGAGTGATAATTTGAGCATGACGGTAGTTTGGTAGAACTGGGTGTGTTGCTAAAATATGATGAAGGTTGACTACTTTCATAATCCATAATCTAGGTAATAGTTTGGAGGCAATTTGCTCATAAACCTGTTGGAAGGGACTGCAGATAACTCAAATATCACTGTACCTTAATGGGTGCATGTGACAATAAATGTGAATCAGATGCTGGTTCTCGACCTGAAACGTCACCCATTGCTTCTCTCCATAGATGCTACCTGTCTCGCTGAGTTACTCCAGCTTTTTGCATCTATCTTGACCTATTAACCTACATACCTGTAAATCTTTTGAGTGGGAGGAATTCCAAAGATGTACATGTTTAGACGTACAGACGTCCCACATTCCAAAGACATACAGATTTGTAGGTTAATTGGCTTGGTAAAATGTTAAAAAAAAAAAAGATTATCCCTAATGGATGTAGGATAGTGTTAATGTGCGGGGATCGTTGGTCGGCGCGGACCCGGTGGGTTGAAGGG
Organism: Amblyraja radiata; assembly: GCF_010909765.2. Lineage (NCBI taxonomy): Eukaryota > Metazoa > Chordata > Chondrichthyes > Rajiformes > Rajidae > Amblyraja > Amblyraja radiata. Next base: position 13,304,867 of record NC_045965.1, read on the forward strand.
CCTGTTTCCACGCTGTATCTCTAAACTAAACTAATCCGAAGATCTAAACCCACGCATGTCACGGGGAGAACACACAAACTCCGTACAGACAGCACCGGTAGTCGGGAACTAATGTCATGAAATAACAATCACAATAATACTTTATTAGCCAAGTATGGTTTGCAGCATGTACAAAGAATTTCATTTGCCAAGTCAGTCATATAACTAAAAGCAATGGAACACACAAAATACATTTTAACATAAACATCCACCACAGTGACCCCCCCCACATTCCTCACTCTGATGGAAGGCGAAAAAAAGTTCAAATCTTTTCCCTTCTTTGCTCTCCCGCGGTTCGGGGGCCTCGAGCCCTCTGACGGGACGATCTTTACTCCCGTAGCCGGCAGCGTAAACCTTCCTCGTAAACCTTTTCTCTGTCTGTTTGTCAGGTGCCCCCATTGGCATGTAGGTTGTACTGGGCAACAGGAACCAACATCCACGCAAACACATATTGCACAAAATGAGCACTTTGAAGAAAAGGTAAGACAGATTTAATATTTAAAATTTGAAATTGCTTAGTGGGTCACAATAACATGAATACTTTTTCAGGTGCAAAAATGTTGTTTTAAAGTAAAATAAGTCCGAAGATTAAACTTGTATAAATGAAAGGAGACAGGCACGTTAGTTTAGTTTATTGCCCCGTGTACTGAGGTACAGTGAAAAGCTTTTGTTGGATGCTAACCAGTCAGCGGACAGACAATACATGATTATAAACAGTGTACAGATCTGAGAGGAGATTATATCATAACTAAAGTAAAAATGCTGCTGTTGGAGCAGAGATTTAAGAGTGGAGTGATTGTAATGCATGATCGCAGGTCCACTTCTGTGACCATCATACAGTCGCCTGGGTTGGGCATCTAGGATCAATTTATTTTGTGCTATTAAAAAGTCCATTTAAAAAAAAATAAAGTTTAGCAATTGGTGGTCAGTGTCTTTTCATTCATTTTCACAGAGCATAAATTGAGTGGGTGTACTTTTTTTCCCCCCCGTTGTGTTGTGTTACTGTTTGCTTGGATTTGTCTATAACAGCCAGAATTTCATTTACCTGCAAGTTGTATGTTAATGTAATCTAGCCCAAACAGGATGTGTCTGATGAGTCTGCAGATGTGAAGCATTCGCATATTAGCCGCCAGCTAGATCCCCTCCTAGAACAGTACACGCATGCAAACCAACAGGTAAGGTTATGTAAATTCTGAATGGCTATTTCAAACTTTCCCATTTGTAAAATGTGCCACGTTAAATGTTTTAATTTGTGGTTCTTGAGGTGCAATAGCTACCATTCACCAGGATATTTGCATGTTTTGATTGAAACATTTTGGCCGTTTGAATAGACCTGTTCTCAATATTGGGTCATTAATTATTTATCTCTTGTCATTGTGACGTGGTAGTCATTGCACAAACCATATAAAACATTTACTGCAGTTAGTTCCTCCTAAAGGAGACTATGGGGATAACATTGTCATACTAGTTGAGTTATTTTTTTAAAGAAATAATCCTTTTGCATATTCTGACCAGAAGCAAAGATCTGAGAGATAAATTTAATAGTACAGTATTTATAACAGGAGGGAAGTACGGTTTTTGCTGTGAAAACTTATAAGCAACTTATTTTTAGACTGGAAAAGATACTCATTTATACTTTTGCTCTGGTATTTTATTTCATTCACGTGTTTAAACTATGATGTTTTATTCTTAATTGTTTACTGTATGTTGTGTTACTTGCGGGCGGAGCAAAAGGCAAATTCCTTGTATGTGTACATACTTGGCCAATAAACTTATTCATCCATGCTTTCTCTTGGACCGTGCAGTTGAATTCATCTCTTCAATGATTTCTTACTGCTTTAAAAAAACAAAAACAAGTTTACCCCAAGGGTTTTTTCACTTCATACCATTTTTGTTAAGCATTTTAAGTATTGGCAACATTCTCCACTTGAAGGTGTTTTTGTTTTAAACATACAGCGTGGCCCTTCGGCCCACAGAGTGCGTTGCTGACCAGCGATCCCTGCACACTAATGCAATTCTGCGCACACTAGGGACAATTTACAATCTTACCGAGCTAATTAACTTACAAACCTGTACGTCTTTGGAATGTGGGAGGAAACCACCGGAGATCCTGGAGAAAATCCACGCAGGTCACAGGGAGAACGTACAGACAAGCACCAGTAGCCCGGACTGAACCCTGGTCCTTGGTGGTGTAGGGCAGCAACTCTACCGCTGCACCATTGTTTGGCCGTTCAATAACTGCTTTTTGGATGTTCTCTCATACCTTGTCCAATAGGTACATTATTTGCATGTAAACCATGACAGTAAGAAGGTAGTTTGGTCAAATCATAGTTGATTGTGATATTGCCCACTGGTAGTTCTATAGAGTTTAATCATTTTTGCTACCACCTTTTTAAAAACTCTTATCGGCCTGGAGACACGAAGGACGTTTGTAGTTTTTCTTTGATTAATTGGAGTTGTGATTTAAAAAAAAAAAAACCTGAGCTGTAGCACTGCTTATTATTTAATGTTTATTGACCATGCCTAATTCTTTATAAAAGTAGCAGAGTTCCATCTTCTCCAACTGATACAATTTATGAGTTGAAAGTTCTATCAGTTATTTGTTATTTACTCCAAAGACAATGGAAGGGCGATATTTTTTCTATGCAAAACAACGTGATGTGGAGGGCTAGTTGGAAATATGGAGTTTTAGTTAATATTTTGGAATGATTATTTGTGGCATACAGTTGATGATTTGAGATGCTCGTCATGAAATATGTGATACAGGTTACTTAGAGTCTGAAGAAGGGTTTCGGCCCGAAACGCGCCTACTCCCTTCGCTCCGTAGATGCTGCTGCACCCGCTGAGTTTCCCCAGCAATTTTGTGTACCTTACTTAGTAAGCTGCCTAGTTTTCAAATACTGGAATGCTCTCCCTCCCCCTCCCCCTCCCATTCCCAATCTGACCTTTCTGTCCTGGGCTTCCTCCACTGTCAGAGTGGGGCCCAGCGCAAATTGTTCTCGGACCAGTCTAATTATCCCCGATTATATTTTATCATTGTCACCTCTCCTAGCTAACAATGATCTATTCTACATTTTCCTTGAACTACATCTCATTTGATGTCTCGTTTTCACATTTTACCCTTCCTTATCTCTATGTCACCTTCTCCCCGACTCTCGCTCTGAAGAAGGGTCTCGACCTGAAATGTCACCCATTCCTTCTATCCAGAGAAGCTGCCTGTCCTGCTGAGTTACTCCTGCATTTTGTGTCTTTCATCTGAAATGGGAAATATTAAATGTAATAAATGCAATACATTAATGCTTGCAGTCTCATGCCAAGTTCATTGTTCCCATTTGTACTGTTTGTTGATTGTTGAGGAAGGCTGTTCCATTTGTGGACAATGAAGTTCAAAGCAAGCGTAACAATGTTCTGGCAGAAATGCCAAATGGCTGATCCATCTCGACATTGTCCTGACAATCAAAGCCATCGCAAAAGTCTGTTTCCTGCCAATTCAATTTGCTGCATGTGAAATCAAGTTGCGACTACGTATACCGCATATAACAAAGGCGGACAACATCGCATCTGTAGCTCTGAAGACTGATGTTCCAGAACTAACAGAGTCTCCAAGCTGTCTGTTCTGGTACAGAGAAAGCACTATTGACCTGACGATGTGGAAAAGCTATGCACATCTAATCTAGCTAATTATTAGAACATAGAACAGTACAGCACAGGAACCCAGTCCACAATGTCTGTGCCAAACATGATGCAGAATACAAATCTTACCTGCCTGCATATAATCCATATCCCTGCCTAGCCATTTCCCTTCACAGATGCTGCCTGACCCGTTGAGTTACTCTAGTACTTTATGTCATTTGAAGTAATAAGTGTCCTGCTCTTAACTGATTGTGTTGCTTTACCTTTTAACAAGAACAACTTTCTTTATATACAGCATGTGAAATCTGAACAGTCTGCCTTTCCTCACCCTGGACTCGAGCCTTCTGTAGAACTAGTGGAACCACCTGCTAGCGTAGCTGCTAGTATTGATGACATTTCCAGTCTGACTACCTCGGAGAACACATCCTTTCAACACAGGCAAGTGTCCTGCACTATCCAACAACCTACCTTGACTCACCAATTATATTGGAAATTTAAATATAACGCTGTGACATTTGCTCTAAATGGTTTAAAGGTTTATCGTGACAGACTAAAATTATATATTTCAAAATACAGTAATGCCTGTAATGGCAGATTATTATATCGTTCAAGGAATCTTTCCTCTAGCCACTATGATTGAACACGGGGGTAAGGAGATAGTTTTGTTACGCATGCGAGCTCTCCACGAGACATTCAAAGCCGTCCAAAGATAAATCTTCAAAACACAATCTCTTGAATAATAGTTTATTTATTGTGGTAGTAAAAACAGTAAGATATTAATCCAAACGTTTTCTTGTTTAAGTACATTTTGATCTTGCTCGTAGTCAAACTCGTGCATGGTCTGAAACTACTGCCACTACATTGCTCACGCGCATGGATGAGAAACGACAAGAACGCTGGATTGAGACGGTTGAATCGATCGACTTCACCCACTCGAGCTGTAAAGCATGGCACACAGTCAACCGCCTGACTGGCAGAGCTACATCCAAATCCGGCAAATGCACAGTGACTGCCAACACAATCGCATCTCAACTAGTCAAGAATGGTCGATTCACAAACTCTGACCGTGATTTCTCGTGCGAAGTGAGCAAAGAGGTGGCCGAGTTATGGAAAACCTACTGAGTGGATACGGACCTAACAACGGCTTTCACCTCTGAGGAAATGGTTACAGCACTCAAGATGTTGAAAGCAGGAAAGGCCCCCGGATCTGACAGCATACACCTGGAGTTTCTACTTCATTCTGGAGAAGCTGCTACCAACTAGATCTGACAGTACCTGTCGACCTCCATGGAGAAGTGCAAAATACCAAAGATCTGGCGTCATGCAACAGTCATCGCTCTCCTGAAACTGAATAAGATAAAGGATGATCCTAAAAGCTACTGGCCCATCTCGCTCCTCTGTATCCCATACAAACTCTTTGAGAGGCTGATCTATGGGCCTATCAACCCCATCATAGACCCTCAACTACCCCACGAGCAGGCTGGTTTCCGCCAAGGTCGATCTACTGCTGTCCAGGTAACCCTCATCATCCAAGACATCGAGGATTGCTTTGAGGCAAATGAGAAGGCAGGAGCTGTTCTTATAGATCTGACAGCTGCCTATGACACCGTGTGGCACTGGGGACTAACTGCAAAGCTACTTCGGGTGCTTGGTACGCTACATCATGGAGCTGATATCAAACCGCAGCTTTGTGCTTAAGACCAGTGATGGACAGTAGAGTAGGCTACGTAGACTGAAGAATGGCGTCCCACAGGGATCCGTCTTGGCTCCACTGTTTTTCAACGTGTACATCCATGACCTCCCAGAGACCATCGCTGGAAAATATGGGTATGCTGACGATCTAGCCATCCTGATGAGACACAAAGAGTGGAAGACAATCGAAAGCTCCTTGAGTCAAGACTTGGGGACTTTGGCA